>NC_062241.1:11996500-12662000 GCF_905475465.1 Pieris napi
CTCACTTTTATTTCGAGACTTCGTGCGGAACGGACTTATTACTAACCTAACCTCGGTAGATTTTAAAAGTCTAAAGTACCTACACGTTCTAATCTTTTGTGTTACCTAATAATATAATATAAATTATAATCATATTGAGAAGGAATAATATAATTAATGTTGAGGCCCAAATTTAGGGGATAAAAGAGACTTCGAAAAGAAAAATGTTTTAAATTCCGACTAGCAAACACTAGTAAACAACTTTTCAACGCTCGGCAATGGTGTACCATGCAATAATGTGATGGCGCATTCCCTTTAACCAATAGAAATTGATAGGATAACGATTTGTGAAATGAATGAAAGAAGGTAAAATTTTTTGGATAAAATTTTAACTTTTTAGGTTAGATTAGGATCAAAAACGCCACTTAGAATTAAAAAAAACGTAACCTAATGTAATTCACTGGGAACTGGGACAATACCATTGACATCATGTAATTTTATCAGTTTTTAATTATTTTTAGGGATCGAAAGCCATGAGCCTCCTTAATATTACTTGGTGTACTTCATAGCAGTCGTAAAGAAATAGAAGAAAGCCGTGATTTGGCAAATGCACCTAAAAGAAGGTAATGAAGATAACTTTTAACACAATGGAATTAGCAATAGTTTAGCATGTAGCATGGTTTAAGCAAAGACCCTGTCCAGAAAACTAGTGTCCACTCGCGCGTTTTGATTTGTACTGCATCCAGATGCGGCATTCCTACGCGCGAATGCGATTAGAGGTATCAGGTTATAAACATGGACTCTATCACTAACTTTATCATACGTTTTATGCTTATATTGGAAAAATCTGATGTTTCCATATTCCATATAGCTATATACTCTCATTGGACACGCGCGTAGTCGATAGTCCGGCGCATTACAAGCGTTTTACGCGCGTGTGTGGATACGCACGAGAGCCTACGCGCGTGTGGACTCATGCTTTCTGGACACGGTGTTAGAGTAAAAACGGCGGGTAGCGATGCATAGTATAGACAACGAACCTCATATTCAACATAACATGCTTGTCGCTTCCCAATCGCAGCCATATTATGAGTCAGAGGGAGCACAAGTGTGGCTGTTCTGTTCAGCTTATATGCGGCCAATGCACAGGCGCAAGCGATTAACGAAGACCGCGACGCCTTGCCCCCATACCCTCCACCGATTCTGCTCACTTCTACCGTCACGCTGAAAGGTTATATTAGAAATTTATCCTCACCTATTATTTATTTTCTTATGTCAACCCGTTGGGACGGTTTAAAGATTAAAAGAAATAATTTTTCTCATAATTCGAGCGTAAAACACAATTTTATGTGTAAATATAAATTTCAATTACTTTAATCGAGTTAAAATATGACGTATATACAATAAAGTTAATCCTTTTTAAGATTAATTTAATGCACCTACATATAATTATTGTACTATTTATTTAGGTATTTTTTTGTCGAGTTTTCTATAGTATGTGATGAGATGTATTAACATCATATATCATTACTTAAATAATAATAATGACTAGTTAATCTGTTTTTATAAGTGAAATAATTGTCTGCTGAAATTATCTTTATTTTTTTCAACCTATTTTATAGTAGCTATGCAATCTAAGTACCTGTTCAAGGATAAGTTTAAGGACTTCGCAACGGCAGTTTGTACTAAATCCATCCACTGTGTTGCCGACCGTACAACGAGGCCGCGACGTGTGTTGCTCACTGTACAGCTCTGAGTCTCCGTGGTGTAGTGATATTGGTCTGGGATTGTGTATGTTCCTTTTATTGTGTGGACGACGTCTGTTCCTCTATCTTTTGGTTTTATTGATGATTCCTCGCGGATCTTAAACGTATTGTATAAATCAGTATAGTGGTAAAGTAATCGCCAGGATCTGATCTCCAGGATTCTGTTTTTTTTGGCAGGAGGTTCACCTGATGCTAAGTGATACCGCCCATGGACACTCTCAATACCAGAAGGCTCGCGAGTGCGTTGCCGGCCTTTTAAGAATTGGGACCCTGTATTCTTGAAGGACCCTTAGTCAAATTGGTTCGCAAATACTTCAGTGGGCAGCTGGTTTCACATAGCCCAAAAACCAAGTCCAATTGTGCACAGCCAGGGATCGAACCTACGGCCTCAGGGATGAGAGTCGCACGCTGAAGCGACTAGGCCAACACTGCTCGCACTGCCCTTAGTCATATTCAACTTAATTTAAGAGTCTTTAATACTTACTCGTTTTTCTTTATCTACTGCATTCAAAGCATCTTTTACATTTAAAATTGGCTTTTGGTTCGATTTATTATAAGTAACTTTAACAATTCCAGCCGCTTTCACCGCCATTTTGTGATTATTTGCTACTATTATTGCGATTGGCTGACCATAGTAAGATATTTCTTTGGCTGGTAATATTTCTTCATTTACGGATATCCATGGTATTTCTGTTGGTGTAAAGGAATTTCTACCAGGAATGTCTTTAGCGGTATAAAACGCTATGACGCCGGATAACTTCTGAAATAGTAAAAAAACATGCTTGTTCAGATTGATAACTAATCGTTAGAATATTAATATAACATTAAACCGATATTGTCAGTAAAGATAGTATGTATATTATTACAATTATAATAACTACAATTTTTCTAAGAATTCTTCTACTTTCTTCTTCTTCTCTTTTTTTTATACAACAGCACAAATTGGCATGAGGCCCATCTGATGTTAAGTGATACTTACAGAATGGCAACCACGTGATGAAAAAAGGAAAAGAGGAAGACAGAGCAAGAGATGGGCAGACGAAATAAAGAGAATAGGAGGCACAACTTGGACAAGAGGAGCTAACTTCAGAAAATATTGGAAGCAGCAGGAAGAGGCCTATGTATCCTAAAACGGGTCAAGTGATGTAGATTAAGTTTTATTTATGTATTAGAATTAAGTTTTTTATGTAACTTAAATAAGTGTTAATACATTATACTGGGTGTCTGCATTAAAGGCTTAATAAAAAATAATAAATTGTGTCCGAAACGGAGAAGAACTGAGTTTTCGAAAAAATCTATTAACATAAAATTTTTTTTATGAAACTCAAAAAATATTTTTTATTTAAAGAATAGAGTACATTTTAAGTGTGATGTGGTTGTAACTGGCCTTGGCTCAGCATTATGCTGTGAGCAGACGTGTTACCTCAACGCTGGTCATTCTGCTAGAGTCCACAACAGCTAGTTTACGCCTCAGACGAAAAAAAATTAAAAGGATGTAATAATAATAATAGTAGAAGAAAAAATAATAGAAAAGTGGAAGTAGAGAAGTCTTGGAAGATTTTTATATAGTAAATAATGAAAAATAGAATAATGAGAAATAGATACATAGACACTTACCAATGCTTCAGTAGCATCAAAAGAGTCTACTTCTCCAAGGCATATTGTGGACAATACGAAGGCCACATGGACATCGCGAGTTGTATTATATCTGTCACTCACATACCGAGCTTCCCCGGAACACTAAAACAAGAGTAAATTTCTACCCCCTTATACATAAAAATACTTTTTTTTATTTATTTAATGTATTAACACTTCGTTGCATACAGAAATATAATACAATTGATATAATTAAATGAAAAGGAGCGCTTTCGAGCGATCTCTTCCAGGCAACCATTGTAAGGAAAAAATTATAGATAAGGTAAGCAAGAAGTGCTAAAATACATAAAGCATATAGTTATTTAGATAAAACTAATTAAACGAAACAAAGCAATTAAAACATGTGGAAAAAGTGATCAGAAGAATTTTTTGTTTAAAAACGAAACAAAAAATTATAGCACTACTTGACAGAAAGAGACGAATAGCGATATTTAAAACTCCGAAAAGAATCAATATGTTACTTTTAAAGCGATTACGACATAATCCCGATGTAAATAATGAGTTTTGTTCCGCGATTAAAATGTTACGAATACGGAGAGAACTACATGGATCTTGCATACACTAACGCGGGTAGTGAAAATTACAGAGTATGGGAGCTGATATAATAAATAATGCTGCCAATTAAAAAAAAAATTTACTTGTGTCTTCATTAACAAATTATGGAACATTACGATCAAGCCTAACTTAAGACTAATAAGTAATTTAAGTCTAACCTTATTTACTAAAAAGGATTTTTATCATAAGGAAGTGTCTCAGAAGACACTCTGTTCTTGTGTTCTATTTTTTCACTCACTGTTTAGCACATAATACTAACGTGCACTAACACTAAAAGGACAAAACATGGTTTCAACAAATGGTTTTGCCCTTTTCAGTCTTCTCACTAGGCCCGTGGTGTCAAGGAGTTGAATAGCCTCGACATTCACGTGATGGTGGTTCGGCTCCAGCAGTCTTTGGCAACGTCCTACTACGTACCTAGGTTTTTTTTTTTATGTAATAGGAGGCAAACGGGCAGGAGGCTCACCTGATGTTAAGTGATACCGCCGCCCATGGACACTCACAATGCCAGAAGGCTCGCAGGTGCGTTGCCGGCCTTTCAAGAATTGGTACGCTCTTTTCTTACTACTTAGCTGAATTTTGGAACGGCAATTATAATTATAATATTGATAACGTCAAAGTCGGCAGGTAATTTGATGTTTTCTTGGAAATGTTTACGTGAACTGATTTAGTATTATTTAGACCATTTTTTGGTCCACAAGCCAACAATATTTCTGTTTTTTTTTTAATAGCCGCCAGTTTAACTGCGTAGCAATAATTTTTGTAGTAGAAAATAAATCTTATTTTAAACAAATACCTGTGCTAAAGCCTCCAGTTTCACGACAGGCTGGTTTAAGGGCCACAATGAGTTGTCAGTGTCGTACGTCTGGGTTCCATGAGATACTGGCCGTGATAATATATCACCTCCTGATTTGTAGCGAGGGTTTACTGACGGACTTAGAGATAGTATAGCCTAGAAATAATTAGTGTTACTTTGATTTGTATAGCGATTTTGGAGTTAATTCATTTCTTTTAGTTTTTTTTACCACAATATTACCAGACTACAATTTTATGTTTTAATTATTGATTACTCAATAATTGGCTGTAGCTGTACACCCAATTACAACAAATAAACTTCATTATCGAAATCAGTCTCCGTATTGAAGTAAATTTTGTATTAAAAAACATAAGTTATAGTTTTAATAATTATAATAAATTGCCACTTCTCTCTTTAAAAACCCATTGGAAGTTTCGCAACCATCTAAAGATTATATATCTTAATATATATAATTCTACTGTATATGTGTATGTCACTGAACGCCTCTTAAACAGCTGGACCGATCTGAATAAATATTTTATGCGCCCTGGATGGTTTAGATTCACAAATCAGCCCGGCAGATGGCTGCTGTCGGTATCTAGGTTATTTATCTATACCGCAAATATACAGCTGGTATATATATAGAATCTTCTGTGCATGTGTTCGTAATTAAACTACTAAACCGCTTTGTGTTTTCAAGTGGAGTCGAGAGTGATATACATTATTAGATGTTTTTATGTAAGACGTGTGTCCTGCACCGTCTGTCGGATATATAAAGTGTTTAATAAGCTTCGAACGCGATAAAAATCCTATAGTACCTTATAAAATAACCCCAGAGCAATAGCCTTCCTACAAAACGGCGAGGGTTCGGGAGGGTTCTCTATTGGGGCCATTTCTTCTTCTAGTGTATGCAAAGCACTCCTTAGGACATCTTCATTGAATATATCTCGCCCTTTTAAGAAATCCTCTGTTTGTTTTGCATGAGTAAAATCTGGACTGATATTACCAAAAACAATGCTTGATGATTTTACATTGTTGTCCTCGTCTATGTGAAATAAAAAGCCAGCGTTTACAATGGCGTGCGCATTTTGGCCACGAGGCATTACCTGTTAAGGAATTAAAATTTAAACCCGTATGAAATATTAATAAGAATAATATCATATCGCGTGTTCGTAAAATTATTCCAGCGATAGCTTTCCAGCTTTTTGTAGTTAGCTTAAAGGCCACACGTCCACCAGTGTGCGGAACTGTGCGGCACAATGTTTGTTTTGGTCAACTCACTCTATCTAACAGAAAAGTTCGTGCACAACACTGTGTGCGCACATGGTACAAGTAATGGACTAGAGTCGACGCGCACAAACTGGTTGTTCGCGAACTGAATCTAGCTTCTTCTAGCTATGCTAAGTAATTTTTTGAACTATCAAGAATCGAAATATATATTTTCTATGAATAAGTAATAAAATATCGGATAAGTTACCGAATAAAAATAAATTTATTAATTAATTTTACGAATACAAACAGCATGTGGTGCCATCTTTTGACAAAATTACGCATAGAAATGAAACCTACCACTTTGTTCTTGCGCCGGATAACAAAACAAAAAATTTTGTATATCAGAAAGTGCTTTAACATGCAGTATCGCAATATTAACAACTGTCGGCAGAAAATCTTCTCAGTGAACAAGTGTGGAACACTGTGCGCGCACAAAAGTTACACACAGCATTTGCAGTTGGAGACAGAAGCCAAACGCGATTATGTGCTTGGTACGTGTTCTGCTATTGTTTTGCACAAAATGTTTGTAAAAAAATGTGCCGCACGCTATTTTGGTGGAATCGTACCTTAAAGTTTCGTTATCACTTTGACAAGAAACAATTCGATTTCGACGAACTCTTCCATAGCTATACAATACCTACATTAAATTGTATGTATTGTGAATTATATTTTCGTATTTAACTAAGATTGAATATAATGAATGGAGTATAATACAACAATGAAGTAGTAGTGAATACTAGGAATTTATCGTAGACATCTACAAAAAGGAAATACTTATTTAACGACTGATTTTTTATACAGATACATTAAAACTGTGTCTGGCTCTTTGATACTACTAAGCTACTAACCTTGTAAGTCCGAATGAGGTTCTTCGACGCTAACGGAGGTAATTTGATATTTAAGATTATTTTATTTGTCATATCCAGTGTCATAAAATCCCTCATATTCTTAACAGTTTTCTCCTTTTTTGTATTCACTAAAAATATTTTAACTAATGTGAGTTATGTACATTAGTTAATTTTCATATATATTTTAGTTGACAATTAGGAGCGCAAACCAAATGTTAGCAATCATCGCACACTTGAAGCCAAAACGAACCCTTGAGCTTTTCTATAATGTCAACATTAAATTAAATTGAGTTCATTCATTACAAAATATAACATTTTAAATCATTGGAAGTTCAAAAACTTACTTATAGTTACACAGCCTCCAACTGTTTCGAACAGGAGAAAAATATCTGACGGAAAATCGTGGTGTTTATTTTTCAATGATAAATTTCCACCAATTGTACCAATCTGAAAGAAAAAAAAAAATGTTTAGACATTTAAAGTGTTTAATAAAGCCTGTTTAATAATATATCGGATAAAAATGCAAACATATAATAATCCTATGTATGTTTGCTAATGTATATATTTATACTCGCAATGTTTCGTAAAATTTTACACGGTTACGAAGGCTTTAAACGAAAATATTAATTCTAAAGTAGGTTAGTGTTTAAAACTTGTAGTAATAATCTACAACTACAATCACTGCGATAATTGTTGCCTCATCAAACATTGTAGATTCATTAAACCCTGATGAAACGCTCTAAGGAAGTTATCCCGACAACTAAAGATATATTATACAACTTCTCGATTTTAGCTTCTGGGGCCTTCGGGACTATCAGTGCGAGAATCCTCCCTTTAAATTGAAACTGTTCAGTGTCTACAAAATCATACGTGATACATTTTGTAAGAATTATGTTCAGGTAAAATCAGTGGCGTAACTATCAGTAAAAATCGTCACGTTGTACTCAGTTTAATTTTAATAAACTTCGAGATTTTCAGCGTACTTAATTACACGTTGTATATGTCACACTAATGGCCATAGGCCTCCTCTCTTAGGCGAGAGGGAATGGTCTATAGTCCCCACGCTAGCCCAATGCGTATTGGAGACTTCACATTCATCCATAGAACATAATATCTCTTGGCAGTGGCCCTCTTGTGTCGGGGGCCCGTGGCATTTTGCCAGCCCTGCCACCCTATTGTTACGCCACTGGGTAAAATATATAAGTCTATTACGAAATGTCAATCATTTACTAACTAGCTGAACTAGTAACGTACATTTCTAACAGGCACATGTGCCACCAGCTCCAAATGCTTCACAAATTCCTTCAAATATAAAAAGTCTTCGTTCATTTTAGATTTCCGATCACAAACACTTATAAATTCAGTTATAGTCATCCCAGCGCCGATTACCAAATTGTTGTCCATAAAATAATCTTGTAATGCATCTATAGAAGATATATCAATGTATATTCTTGGTTCCTTTGTGTTTGGATAAACGCCTGAAAAATAAATAAGTAAAATTAACATCGAACTATTGCTATTATGATTTATATTTAAATAGGAGTAGAGCAAAATAGCTTCCATGTAATTAAAAACTATAAAAAGCTAACAGTTTGCTAACGACACATGGAGAGAAACTACTAGACTAAAAAAATATGAAAAGAGTAAATTACCTGGTACTAAAAATGGTATATGAAGCAAAATAGAAATCGACAAAAGATGTATTAGAATGGTATGAAAGAGAAGGCAAAAAGAAGAGAGGACGTCAAGTAAAAATATGCAGATGGGAGATGGTGGCAGTTGATCTGCTGAGGAGGCTAGCACAGAACAGCATGAGCTTAATATTTATGGACCATACAACTGGTTGCTAAAATGAAATTGTCACCAGGAGAAATAAATAAATATTTTTTTAATAGTGTAATATGCGATTATGACTAATATTACCATATTTTCATTTACTTAAGTCGCACAGGAACATGTATGTATTTCTAATTAGGAAGTTTTATACAAAATAACGTCAAATTATCTCTCAACTTATATTATAGTTGGTACGGTATTTATATATATATATATATACACCAAAAAGTGTTGTTAATTAAAATGTTAATTATTTTTGTATGATTACTAATCTCTATATATATATAATTCTCGTGTAACAATGTTCGTTCCTATACTCCTCCGAAACGGCTCGACCCAATCTTATGAAATTTTGTATGAATATTCAGTAATTCAAACCCCTAAGTGACAAGGTCATCCTCATCATTTCATCCCAAAAAAAAAAATATTTTTATACAAACATTTTTGTTTTTTATTTTTTAATGATAAAGCATACAAAAATACATACAACCCCTAATTTCCACTTCTTTACTATCAACCCCTTTTTTATTATTGTAAATAGTTATTTTTATTGAACTAAAATAATGTTTTGTTGTAAAATTGACGTTTGCCGGGTCAGCAAAGACCTAGTCTTTATATAAGCAAATATTTAAGTAACACCTTTTCCAGTATTTCCCGCCACCAGTTGATAATCTCCACCTTCTCTATTTATCACCTGAAAATATACAAAATTTCGATCAACTTAATAAAAAGAATATCGCAGCGACAGCTCAGACTGCCTCAGATCTGTTTACGACTTTGTTAACATTATTGATGCTAAAAATAGCGTTAAATGATTAAATTTTATCATGACGCACCTAAAGAAGTATAACTTTAAAAATTTGACTGAATGTATATTTATTCGATTTCTTTACCTTAAAAATATCATCAATAGTATACACCTTAAACCAACGATTAAACCCTTTAAGTTGCAATTCTCTAATAACATCTATTTCTATAAAACACCAGCCGTCATTACATTTATTCTTACAAGTCGATTTACAATTCAATTTGTGAAGATCTTCTAGGTCCTGTAATAAAACATTGTAGACTTCATAAATAATAATAATACTCAGTTGGTGTTCTAAATATGACGTAACTGATCTAGTCATCTTTGCAATTGAAACTAGATTATCCGTTCAAGAGTTATTCAGAAAATGGCCGATTGCTCAAGAGACGTTACTTTAGAAAGAATAAAACAAAGAAAAAACGTTTATTTGATTAAAGCACACACATATATAAATGAAATACAAACACAATCACATTAATCAATATTTTATTGTTATAATAGGTTGAGGGTAGGAAAAAGCCGACAGACACGGATGGTCATTGCCTTGTATTGGACGCTTTTGAGTTGTAATTTGTTCTTTGTGTTATATGAAAGTTTGGTAAAGTTTACCACATTTATTTATTTAAGTTAATTATAAGATTGACTTTAGTATACATTTATTTATTGTCATAGATATATCGATTGTGTTTCCGTTTATAATTATTCTGTGCTAATTTTGTTTCATTTTACAAAAATATCCTATAACATTATGCTCTATATGCTGGATGCGTTACTTCTATTACTGAGACAAATGTATTGAAACATCGCAATCATATGAGAAAAATAATATGTATAACATTAGTTTTATCAAAGCTATATCTTATCAAAACTAGATCAATATCCTTTGTTTGTCTTACCTGAACATTTTCAGGTTGTTTTGCGAAGCTTTTAAAAGCATCCAAAATTGGTCTATATCCAGTGCATCTACACATATTACCACCGAAAGCTCTATCTATTTGTGTTTTGCTTAAATTATCTCCAGAGCTTTTTTGAAGGCTAAAAAGTAATACAATATTATCAAGACATTATAGCAAATGTGGTATATTAATGGACTAATAAAAAATTGTTTTTAACAAACGTAATTTAAAACATTGTTGGAACTCATAAAAGTAGTTTCCAATTAATTCCAAGGTCAGTGTTAATGAAGAGATAACAGATTTTGTAACGTAATGAGTACTTATGGAAAAAAACAGCGGCGAAATTCCTCGCTATGACAAAAGAAAACGAGGAAGACAAATAAAAAGATGGGAAGATGATGTGCGAAGAGCAGCTGACCCTATGTGGTTACGTACAGCTAGAATCGGAGAAGAGTGGAAGCTCTTAGAGGATACCTATGTCCAAAGACAAGCTGTATAACATAAACCAACCGGCTTGCCGTTTAATTATTATTAGTGCTTCACATTTTTATGTACTAGTATAAGTAATTACAGCAATAAAGGCTTTTATTATTATTATAAGTACCTGTGCATGTTCATAATCCACCCGGGTGTGCAATACCCACATTGCGTACCATTGTACTCAGCTAATCGCCTCTGTAAGGGATGGTATCCATCTTTGTGATTTCCGAGACCTTCTATTGTGGTTATGTCCCATTGGTGACACGATAGGATGTGTACTAAGCACTAGTAAAAATCGCAAATATAAAGCATTGATTACACATAGATTTATTTGGCCTGTTCGTCTCAAGTATGGTGTCGGAGCTCTGACATTTGAATACTTAAGTCTAATAAATATTACAGCCCTAAGTGTTCCTCAACAAATTTAGTTCGTTTATTATTTTCTTTGTACCAGTTAGATAAAACAAATCAAAATTCAAATTCAAAATTCAAAAATCATTTAATCATATGGGTAACACATTGTACACTTGACTCACAATGACTTACATTGTACGACTTGTCAGTAAAGAGATACATATTATATGCTTCTAATTTTACATTTAGTGCCAGTTCTCAAATCAAGGGCGTAGAACGGAAGAGAAGAACTGGCAATAAACTCTCCGCCACTCTTTTTAATCGCCATGTTTTTTTTTTTTTCAATGGCGCTTCAACCTTTTTTAGTCTGGGCCTCAGATTTCTATATCTGTTTCATGATCAAATAGGTGATCAGCTTCCTGTGCATGACACACGCCGTCGACTTTTTGGGTCTAAGGTAAGCCGGTTTCTTCACGTGGTTTTCCTTCACGTTTGAGCGAATTGAAAATGTGTACATAGAAATAAATTCCATTGGTCCACAGCCGGGGATAAAACCTACGACCTCAGGGATGAGAGTTGCACGCTGAAGCCAACACTGCACTTTGTACCAGTTAGCCTAGATTATAATAATTTTATTTGTACCAATCCATCTAATTATTAAATCTTAATATATATAAATCTCGTGTCACAATGTTTGTCCTCAATGGACTCCTAAACTACCGAACCGATATCAATCAAATTTGCACACCGTGTGTAGTTTGATCCAACTTTAAAGATAGGGTAGTTTAAATCTCAAATTATAGTCGCAATATTATTTTATTGCAAAATATTTGTTTATTATTTGATACAATTCTAACAGATGGCGCTGTGTTAAAAGTATCAACTTGTCACATAAGCTGTCATCTACCTTTCACATACGTTCTCCTACCGTTTCCCTTGAATAGTTTACTACTATGTAATATAACAAAAACCTTAGCCACAGCAACGCTTGGCCGGTCTGCTAGTATATTATAAATTACGTGTCACGTTGTTTGTCCGCTATGGACTCCTAAACTACCGAACCGATATCAATCAAATTTGCACACCGTGTGAAGTTTGATCCAACTTAAAAGATAGGATAGCTTACATCTCAATTTAAGTATATCCAAAATATTATTTTATTGCAAAATATTTGTTTATTATTTGATAGTCAGAACAGATGGCGCTGTGTTGAACTGTTGTTCTCCTACCGTTTCCCTTGAATAGTTTGCTACATTGTAATAAAACAAAAACCTTAACCACAGCAACGCTTGGCTGGTATGCTAGTTGTTTATAAGTTAAGATTTTTATAATTTGGTTATAAGCTGTAAATCTTCTTAATCTATACATAAAAGATCGTAGCTTTTGGAGCTTTTTTTTTATAATTCTCATTATATACATATAATATAGTATAGATATATTTCAAAAACATAGTGGTTTACATTACGTAACGACTCCTGTCAGCGACAAAACAGTGGCGCCTGGAAGTCTTGGCGTCGGATATCTATATTTTAGCGTGGTCATTCTTATCATTCAAATATTATACCTACTGTGTTTCACAGCCCGTTTGTACATATTAAATGTATTCAAACAAATAAGTTATTTTAAATTCTAATTAAATACTGTAAAATATCTTATGCAGTGCTGGCCTAGTGGCTTCAGCGTGCGACTCTCATACCTGAGGTCGTAGGTTCGATCACCAGCTGTGCACCAATGGACTTTCTTTCTATATGCGCATTTAACATTCGCTCCAACGGTGAAGGAAAACATCGTGATTAAACCGACATGTCTTAGACCCAAATACTCGACGGCGTGTGTCAGGCACAGAAGGCTGATCACCTACTTGCCTATTAGATTTAAAAATGATCATGAAACAGATTCAGAAATCGGAGGCCAAGACTTAAAGAGATTGTAGCGCCATTGATTTATTTTTATTATTAAACTATCTTATGATAAACATTGTTTACATTACAATCAATAGCACGGTTTTGCTCAATAAATTACCGAGGTTATAAATAGGGCCGCGACGACACCCGACAGAGCCTGTTTGCGAAACCTATGAAGCGCCCCTTTATTTACAAATCTTCATATTTCAACGTATTTTTTTATTACTTCTTAATTTTGACCAAATAAAATGTTCTCCAGTTTTATATACTGAGATTATATTTTTCTAAATAGGTGAATCCAGTTGGCTTCTACTTGCTTATTCAGGGAGAGGACGTAGCTTCAGCGGCCTCATCACAAATTAAAGACAGACAAACAAAGTAAAATTAAACCACAAACGTAAATATTAGCTTAGGAGTAAGCAAGTAGGTACGAAATATGTTTTTTTAATAAAATTTGCGCCTATTGTACCTATTTACGTATCGATACTCCACTACAAAGAATATGTTGTTGTGTTTGTGACAAAAATTATTTCGGCGGCGGCGCCCTGATTGTCTTGGCGCCGGTTTGCGCCGCACACTTCGTACACGGGGTGGCGCGGCCCTGGTTATAAATGAGAACATAGGCCGATTATATTTCTTCAATATGTTGCGGTTAATGTTTGTAACATAAGAAATGTGACATACAAAATTGTCACTTGAAAATGGTACATTTATAGTTTTAGCTACTGTATCATCGTAACTATGTTTTATTAATTAAAACAAACCACACCTTTACCTCATAGGTCTTGAATTTAGATTTGGACAGCATATGATGAGGTCTGTGGCGGAACCGAATAAAGTAGTAAAGAAGATAAACGTATTAATTTTGAAAATGCATTTCATTTTTCCAGCATAGACAATGTGTAGGAAATATGTGTAAAAAAGTCAGTAATAACTATTGACGTAATCAACAAATAATATAATCAACAACCCCCCTTCCCCCTATAGTGTTTACGTAATACTTGATCGGCCCTAGAGTATGCTCCTGCCGATTCAAACTACGATCGGATTTCATCAATTTAGGGCCGTGTGTAGACGCTTTATGATTTGACAATTTTACGAAAAAAAAAAAAAAAATTATATATTTATTTCTAATAATGATTCCAAACAGTGGTTCCGTTTTATTTTTACTACTCACAGAATTAACAGCTAGTTCTCGTTTCTCCTTGGTAACTGGATGAGTAGTGGACACGGAGACCACGCATGCGCCACAGCCTCCTTCATGACACATGGCCTTGGTGCCGTAAAGGCCGAGGTGGTCACGCAGGTAGTCATTAAGGGATGTCGCTGGTGTTACTTCTGAGCCCGCTAAAATGTAGAACAACCAGTAGAAAATAAAATTTCTAAAACAAGTAATTTTATTGTTCGATTAAATGAGTGCCGCGAACGCGAGGGTCTACATTTGGACGGTATTATTTTTAAGAAATAAATTCCCATATCAACTAAATATGAACTTTATTTTGAGACACCTGTTATAACGTAGGATTTCTGTTCGTTTGGATTGACGAAGTTTTTCGCATGTAGTGGGGAGTAACGATATCTTCGTTCCATAATGGTGCACCTGGCGTTTAAATCGAGTGGATTACCGGCAAAAACATATATATTTAGAGACCGAAATGTGCTGCGCAGAGCGATGGGCTGACGACATCATCATCATAAAAGTTTCAGGGGAGAAATGGATGAAGGTAGCAAAGAACAGATCCAAATGGAAAGTTCAGGAGCCTTTACCTAAAAGGTGCATACTGCAGAACACGACGTAATGGAAATAACAATAAGTAACGTAACTAGCGCACAAAAAAACTTACCTCCATCTGCTTTGTAATTTTTATCGAATTAAAGTGGCTTGATTATTATTATACTTAGAATACCGATCACCTACTTTCCTTAAATAGGTTCGATCATCCACATATTATAGAACTAGAAGTAAGAAACACTGAAATCTATCAACATTTTTGTGTTTATTACGATAATGTCATACTATACACATTGAGTTGTAATAACTAACTTTCTTTATACCACGGAACTTGACTTTTAGCTATGCAGATGGCACTCAAATTGGACTAACGAAGGCCATAATTAGCCTGAAATGTAATCAGTATGTCCAATTGTTTGTGTGTTCAGTTGATAATTAAATGTAATGAGGAGTGGCTGTATGCCGTATATTTGATATTGTTTTAATTAATAGGCAAGTAGTTGATCAAAATTCTGTCTGGCACGTGTCGTCGATGTGAGACATGCCGATTTCTTCACGATGTTTTCCTTGTGTTAAGGCCGATTTACATTATCATTAGTGTTTAGGAGAGTGCTTTAGGATAGTACTTTAGTTGAAACATGTAAACGCTACTTGCTTTAGTAAACGCTACGCTAAAGAACTTGCCTTTCAAGTTGTACTAAAGCACTCTCCTAAACACTAAGATAATGTAAATCGGCCTTTAGATGCGCACATATACACAAAGTCCGCAAATATCCAGATCTCATCATGATGTTGACATGACAAATTACATATACATTTAATTTACTGTATATTTGATGTTTATTAAATGTTTAGGTTTAATAAACTATACTTAGTAATACATTTAAATAAAACAATAAAGGGCGGTACAGATATCATGACAAAATTCACACGGAATATTGTAATCACTACATAGTATAAAACAAAGTCGCTTTCTCTGTCCCTATGTCCCTTTGTATGCTTAAATCTTTGAAACTACACAACGGATTTTGATGCGGTTGATGATCAATTCAATCAAATCAGGTTGGTGATTTTTTTAATAGATAGAGTGATTCAAGAGGAAGGTTTATATGTATAATAACATCCATTAAATAGTGGAGAAGTACTGTTATTTTTGAGGTTTCTAATGTGATGTTGTAAATAATTACATTTTTTCCACTTACATTGCAAACGCAGGCTGAACTAGAACTACGAGTTTTATCGAAATAATGTACTACACATTGAAAAGGTCTACAGAAAAGTCCGTGATGGTATATGTCTATCTCTTATGGATAACCCACAATAACTTTTTTTTGTCATTTACTTTTTACGACAAATAATGGCTAATTTTCGAAGCGATTTCAACCAATACAGCATTAATCCTTAACCAATTAAATACCTTGAATACATTGTTCATTTAATATAGATCTATATGGCCCTTTACAGCATATGATTTAAATGAATATTTCGAAGATATTACAAATTTAAAAATTGCGGGACGCAGCGCGTCGGAGGCCGCGGTTCTCCCTATATTTTATAGCACTTTGAATTAAGTATCAGCATTGCATCCGTGCAAAGCCGGGGCGGGTCGCTAGTTGTTTATAAATATTAGTCCTAAAGGGACTCCTTTTAATAACATTATATTTTAGTTTATGTTAAGGTTAGTTATTTATTTCAATGTATATTATTTTAAATTGATTATAAATATAGAACAATATCTTCTAATATTTATAAACAATTACAATATTACATTTAATGTATGTTAACATGTAAATATTGTTATTGTTATTAATATTTTTTGACTCATAATGTACATTTGTTTTTATAGTTAAAGCGCTCAGTTTTGGAACGTCGGACGTCGAGGTGATACAGCGAACATTAACAATGAAATAAAAATAAAGAAACAACCTATTGGTTTTTGTTATCGTTGTAAACAGTAATCTAACTGTACACTGCGACGTGTTAAGTCATGGCTAATGTGACCAGACGTCCCGTTTTGAACGGGACTGTCCCTTTTTCCAATTACGACTCCGGGTGTCCCCGAAAAGAACTGTGTGACGCAAAATTGTCCCGATTTCAGAAAGCGCGCGAATTTAAGCAGTAGAATATAAAAATAAAACGTGCCAAGAGTTACATGCCTTTTTAAAATCATCACCAGCTAGCTATATTACAATAAATTTGCTTCTGATAAATATAAATATAACTAAACATTTTGGGTACCTTTATTTTGTGATTCGTAACTTTTATGGCAACTAACTTTTTCTAAATAAATAACTTTAAAACAATTTTTTTTCTTTTTCATTGACTACTTATTGTTTGACCTAAATTAAATCAATGTCCCGTTATGAATAAAAGAATATATGGTCACTTTAGTCATGGCTGATATTCCATTCACTGACTAGATAATGCTTGTTTTTATTTACAATATCTATTTATATTGTAAATTGGAATATGATATGTAATAGATTTTTTTTATGTAATAGGAGGCAAACGGGCACGAGGCTCACCTGATGTTAAGTGATACCGCCGCCCATGGACACTCACACTGCCAGAAGGCTCGCAAGTGCGTTGCCGGCCTTTCAAGAATTGGTGCGCTCTTTTCTCGAAGGACCCTAAATAGCCCAAATAGCTGGTCAGACATGAATGAGGAAATCAAGAGAGATGCTTATGGAAAACATCCGGAATGTTTTTCTGTAACGAATTTAACAGTGGTAAGGGGATTTTTTATTAGTGGTGTTTGTGATTTGGATAAGCTTATAAGCAAAACAATAAATTGGAAACCAGACGGGACTTACAGTTGGCCTACTACGTACTGAAAGTCTTGAGGGGTGTAGTGTGCAACCCAAGTGTACTCCAAGAACTGGGTTTCTTACTACCTATGGGATATGTGCGACGGCGAAGGCCAAGGTTGTTTGCGATACCAAGGGCAAGAACCAGTCTGTTGCACCGATCCCCGTTATCAAAGACGTTGCGCCTACTGAATGCTGTCTCCGACACTATCGACATATTTAAATGTTCGCAGAGTGAATTCACAGTAGCGATGTTGTGTATATTATGTGTTTAATATTATATATGTACCTACTTTATTATATTTTATTTAATGTTTCACGACATTATCGTATTGGCATAGTCTGTAAGGATAATGTATGTAATTCTGTAATAAATAAATAAATAAATAAATAAAATAAATAAATTATGTTACACGGAGGACACAAGGAAGAAGTGGCTATTTAGTACCTTCTTCGTTTCTTTAATCGTCCATTTAGGACGAAAGTTAATAAAATAAAATTAATTAATATAAAATTGTAACAATACACGTTTTTTAATTGTTATAAATTATATAAAGCAAGTGATGATATTGTTTGACGTCCAGTATAACCTGGAGTCTCAGTTCAATACGAAAAGGTTTGGATTGTTAGTAATGGTAGTATTTATTTTATTAAACAAAGTATTGTAATGTATTTAATATGTAAAACTATGGGAGAGGAAAATATACTTATACTTTATAGTATTGGAAATTATATATGGACTTAGCTTAACTATTAGAAAAATGTACAACAATTTCTAACATATAGATACAACTAATTTCCCAATTCTTACCCGTCTCCCGCTTTACATTTTGTACCCGTCTTATTTTGGATATCATAACATTTTCTAATTGAGGGAATAAATTAAAAAGTAAACTTACACAAAACACACCGCTCTCCGTTGACAGTGAAAAACAAGGTATCCATTATTCACTAAAAATTGTATATCATTTTAAAAACAAGTCCGTCAAATCAGTACACATTCACCAGAAAATCAAGGCAAACTACACAGTGCACACGGCATATCAGTCATAGCACTCGCACAATACTCAAGAGTCAAGAGGGGCGACAAAAATATTACGCAAAATTTAACTAGTCAATGAATTGTTTGATGATTATTACTTTATAGCTAAGAATGATTAATACAGTGTGTTACAATTATTTATGCTTAAAATATGTAAATGAATAATTATATTTCTTAGATTAGATTCTTTAGATTATTGATTATCTATTAAGGTAAGTGAAACGTCTTGTACGCACAACGGACCAACCACGAGTCTAATTGCGGAGAAAGGAGTCCTTCTACCCTAAGGTAAGTGAAAAATGAAAAGATGAAAAATAGGGTAAGTGTTGGTAAAAGTGCTAGTATTTCTATTAAAACCCCCAGTTTCTAACGTTCCATCATTCGAAGTTAGCCGCCCAGAGTGCGTGGAGTGCGTGAATTTGGATAATTTCGGCATCGTGAACCCCATGTGTTATAACTTCAATTACAAGATGGGCGCGACTATTTCTTATTAATACTTCATTATAGTATTCTTAGTTACGAAATCACATTAAAATACGGCTATTATTAGTAATTTAGGAAATATCTCAACTTTCCGTCTTTACCCAAAAAAGGATTGTGTGGTTTTATGAAACCACGGTAAAAGTGAAACTTTTTTTCACATTATAGACAATTTTAAATTTTTGGAATAATATTCCATTAAGGATATAAAAATCGCTTTATCAATGTTAATTTTATGCTTGGAAAATTGGAATAATAATGGGAAATAATAAAAGTAGACTAAGTCTCCAACTAATATTTTTATTGAACACTGTGTCTTAGATAGTACGACATACATAATACTTAACAATCATTTAAATTATATACACATATTAAATAATAGGCTATACACTTACACTTTAAAAATATTACGGGGTAAGATAAATAAACAAAAGTTTCGATCTTACTCCGTTCCCAAGTGTCATACAAAAATTCAGTTATCCTCAAACTTTTACTGGTAACATAGGAAATAAATTGGCAACGTACCTAGTTGATATTTCCACAGTATTATTATTATAGATTACCGAATATGCAAAGATAGGTGAATAAATTAAATTTCGATTCTTATCTATGTACCTAATTTAAATTGCAAAACTAAAGTAGAATAAAAGTATCTATCAATATCAGACGTTGGCACTATTCCTACCTAAGTAATGTTAAATGAATTATGGTTGGACGTATAAAGTGTAATAATACCTAATTATTAATACATAATTGCATTTGTTTTATTCAGCTTTCATGCCTCGTAATCACGTCCGAAAATCGTTACGTGCAACATCCTATACTAATGATGTGGCCGAAGCCATAGAAAAAGTAAAAAGGAAGGTTTTGACAACATTAGGCCACCCTCCTGGCTTTGCTCATGAAATCTAACTAAGAATAGCAAATGGCCTTAAAGTTTTGGAAGAATGGGGTTTTGGGCTATCTAGAAAAGAAGTAATTTTTCTCGTTCCCCCGTTGGGGTAAGATTGATATAGTTTGGAAAATCCAAAAGTGCACGCCTCATAGCGGTCATTCACATTTAAAAAAAAATTCTAAAACAAAAACTCAAGTTTTTTAAAACAAAATAACAAAAAAAAATGAAAATGAATGATTGAAAAAAAACAATAATATAATAAAAAAATATATAGTGGCGCCATAACTCTAAGGTGAGGAAAATACACAGTCGTATTTTAGTTTTTTACAAATTATAATTAAACGACAGTACTTAGAACGCTAATATTAACTAGGAAAAGCCCAGGGTATAACTTTATATAATACGAAAAAAAGGATTCTGGTACGATAAATTTTTCGACCAATTTCTCTGCCACATACATGGATCCATAAACACAGACTGACGGACGTCCAAAAATGATTGATTTTAATGTTATTATTTACTATGTTTAACAAAATAATTGTTCATAAAAAATACCATATGTGCTTGATACATTATTTAACTCGATTTTAGTGCACTCATATTATCCTGTAAGTGTTATATTAGTGAGAAAAAAGTCATTCAAGTTTCGAAAGACTGGGTTTTTTGACATGTCGAGAGTAGAGCACTGCCAGAGGCGTGCAATATAAAAAATAAACAATTAGCTGTATCTTTTTTAAACAAAGATATTTTTTCACTAAAGTCAGATGTGAGTTTTTAAAGTCACTATTATTATTATATATTTATGATGATGAATGAATATTAGATATTTATGATATAAATTAGTAAGGGAGGTTTAAAATATGGTCAAATGAAAGTCACCACTTTCTCGGTTCACGGTTCTTTCTTTATACAAATTGAGGGACAAGATTGGCACGCACGCTTACCTTACTAAAATAAGCGCCTTATTAAAAAAACCTTGGCTACCGGCTGCTTTCTGTAGCTTTAATGTTTTATTGTCAGCCTTCTGTACTTGATACAGCTTTTGGGTTAGAGGTGCTGTTTACGTCACTTTGAAAGACACATTGGTGTACATTTCGCATTGGTTTTCATTTTTGTCTAGCCACTAATCTGCATAAAAGTATGTTCTAGAGAAGAAATGTAAAGAAAACTAAATGTAAGAACCTAAATATTTTATTTTTACTATTATTAACGCAGTTGATGTCACATTATACATTATATAGTATGCCGCTAATGGCTATAATAATCTACATTCTAATTACACGTAACATTGTGTCGATTCTTATAATTGTAACAAACAAACAAAACATTTCTCCCGCAGTGGAAGTATTCAAATAAAGGTTTGTAGAAATACAATTTTAGCTGTCCCTTGGAGGAGCATGTGCTTAGCTATGACACCAAATGGTAATGATAAGGCACCAGCTTGCAGCACCCCAAAGGCCCAACGTTACAGAATCTTTGAAAATAGGAGCATTGAAATAACAGAAAAACCTCAGTATTTACCAGCGCTAATAAAAGTTACAAGATCAATTACAAAACACTAAAAGTACTTAAAACTATGGGACGACCACTAATTATAAAATCATCTCACAACTCCAAAAAGAATGATGTGCTTAGATGAATTATTGAATTAAACGTCCTGACCTGTGGTAGCATCTGTAACTACTTAGGCCAAAATTAATATGCAATCTCAATGCAATTAGCTATCTTAGATCGACAATTCAATCCATTTCTAAAGAAAAGCATGCCAATATTGAATCCATGAATTGAGTAACCAATTATTCAATCAATCGTTCAGAGGACGGATCAGAGATTGAAGATTGCCCTCTGTATGAAAATGAATGTTTACACTACACATGCGCATGCCAATAACATATCTTTCCATTTTGAGGAGACTGTTTACGGTAGTGACTCATAACAGTAAAAATATACGGGTAAGGGTCCAAGGGGAGGGAGAAGCGGCATGCATGCAATTGCATTGCAATTTGCAAACGTGTTCCCACTTCCCCAGATTGTGTCGGCTAGCGCGCGCCGCAAACGTAAACAGGAATCTGCATTGCATTTTAACAGTCAAAAGTAAGTTTTTGGCTTGATTTATTTTAATATTTGCAGTTATTTATTAGATAGATTATATCTTATATTGTTTTGTTGTAAGTTAATTAAGAGTGATTAGTTTTTACGTACTTGGCCCAGTCAAGGCTATTGTTTGTTTTCGAAAGTATGGGTTGGGTACGGTTGACATGTTTTTTTTATATTTTTCATTTTAGATGCCCAGAACACGCTCGGAAGTCTGAACGAGCGCGGTCTGTAAGTAAATATAAACATGCTTATGGAGAAGTGAAACACGGGACTTCTTTGGAGATGCAAACGTGATCGAATGGGTGCGAATCACAATGAAGATATCATCAGTATGGGGTATGTTGCTCATAATATTTTCTAAGGAGCAAGAAGAAACCTATCAAAATATAGCATACGATGCGCGGATATAGATTTTGGTCTTGCTACAAAAGAGGTACTGAAGCTGGTATTTGAACAACTAAATACAATATAAAGCGACCTGCTTTGGGTTGAAAATAAAACGGCTGGTAAAGAATGATCATTGATCCCGTTCGTTTATAAATAGAAACCCGTCACTGTCTGTACCCGTAGCTCTGACTACAAGCCTTTCAAGAGCGAACGAATGTGGAAGCTTTTTATGATAATAAAAAAACTATTTTGGACAGACATAATATAAGCTACAGGATACATACAATGAGATGAGATGTGGTAGTTGTTACATCAGCTGAACGTAAATTAGTAACAGTTGCTTGTGCAGTATGCCTTGGGAAATGCCATACATCCATTTTTAATATTTCCGAGAGATCGTTATCACGATCACTTTGTTAGGGGCGGGTGGAATCGATTGGAACGACAAATACTTCAGGAGTCTTTTATTTTTCTCGAGCATTTCATAAAATACTATTATTCGAGACTGAAGAAAGAAGAGAACGCACAAAACCCTGATTCTGTAGATAACAATCCTGTACTCAACAATGAAAATCTTCCACCTTCTGATTCTTTACTGGGGCAATCTTTAGCTCCATCAAGCTGGAACCCGCTTTAGAAAAAACTTGATTTTTCTAAATTTACTTTTATCTACAAACGATGCTAGTGAATGTAGTAAACTTTATTTTTTTGTAGTATCATTAATTGCGCCGAAAAAATAATTAATACCGCGCAAAGCAGGAAATATTACAAATAATTCAATAAAAAACTTTGAAACGGGTGCTAAATTGTTTGTAGTTTATTGTAGTGACAAAAAAAAATTTTTTTTACCCCACTTTATTAAAAACTACGGAATAAATGCTAAAATAACGGAACTATGCAAAAAAAAAGACACCGACTCAAAAACTATAAACGATGCTCATAAATGTAGTATACTTTATTTTTTTGTAGTATCATTAATTGCGCCGAAAAAATAATTAATACCGCGCAAAGCAGGAAATATTACAAATAATTCAATAAAAAACTTTGAAACGGGTGCTAAATTGTTTGTAGTTTATTGTAGTGACAAAAAAAAATTTTTTTTACCCCACTTTATTAAAAACTACGGAATAAATGCTAAAATAACGGAACTATGCAAAAAAAAGACACCGACTCAAAAACTATAAACGATGCTCATAAATGTAGTATACTTTATTTTTTTGTAGTATCATTAATTGCGCCGAAAAAATAATTAATACCGCGCAAAGCAGGAAATATTACAAATAATTCAATAAAAAACTTTGAAACGGGTGCTAAATTGTTTGTAGTTTATTGTAGTGACAAAAAAAATTTTTTTTTACCCCACTTTATTAAAAACTACGGAATAAATGCTAAAATAACGGAACTATGCAAAAAAAAAGACACCGACTCAAAAACTATAAACGATGCTCATAAATGTAGTATACTTTATTTTTTTGTAGTATCATTAATTGCGCCGAAAAAATAATTAATACCGCGCAAAGCAGGAAATATTACAAATAATTCAATAAAAAACTTTGAAACGGGTGTTAAATTGTTTGTAGTATATTGTAGTGACAAAAAAAATTTTTTTATCCCACTTTATTAAAAACTACGGAATAAATGCTAAAATAACGGAACTATGCAAAAGAAAAGACCGACTCAAAAACTATAAACAATGCTCATAAATGTAGTATACTTTATTTTTTTGTAGTATCATTAATTGCGCCGAAAAAATAATTAATACCGCGCAAAGCAGGAAATATTACAAATAATTCAATAAAAAACTTTGAAACGGGTGCTAAATTGTTTGTAGTTTATTGTAGTGACAAAAAAAAATTTTTTTTACCCCACTTTATTAAAAACTACGGAATAAATGCTAAAATAACGGAACTATGCAAAAAAAAGACACCGACTCAAAAACTATAAACGATGCTCATAAATGAAGTATACTTTATTTTTTTGTAGTATCATTAATTGCGCCGAAAAAATAATTAATACCACGCAAAGCAGGAAATATTACATATAATTCAATAAAAAAACTTTGAAACGGGTGCTAAATTGTTTGTAGTTTATTGTAGTGACAAAAAAAAATTTTTTATCCCACTTTATTAAAAACTACGGAATAAATGCTAAAATAACGGAACTATGCAAAAAAAAAGACACCGACTCAAAAACTATAAACAATGCTCATAAATGTAGTATACTTTATTTTTTTGTAGTATCATTAATTGCGCCGAAAAAATAATTAATACCGCGCAAAGCAGGAAATATTACAAATAATTCAATAAAAAACTTTGAAACGGGTGCTAAATTGTTTGTAGTTTATTGTAGTGACAAAAAAAAATTTTTTTTACCCCACTTTATTAAAAACTACGGAATAAATGCTAAAATAACGGAACTATGCAAAAAAAAGACACCGACTCAAAAACTATAAACGATGCTCATAAATGTAGTATACTTTATTTTTTTGTAGTATCATTAATTGCGCCGAAAAAATAATTAATACCGCGCAAAGCAGGAAATATTACAAATAATTCAATAAAAAACTTTGAAACGGGTGCTAAATTGTTTGTAGTTTATTGTAGTGACAAAAAAAAAATTTTTTTACCCCACTTTATTAAAAACTACGGAATAAATGCTAAAATAACGGAACTATGCAAAAAAAAAGACACCGACTCAAAAACTATAAACGATGCTCATAAATGTAGTATACTTTATTTTTTTGTAGTATCATTAATTGCGCCGAAAAAATAATTAATACCGCGCAAAGCAGGAAATATTACAAATAATTCAATAAAAAACTTTGAAACGGGTGCTAAATTGTTTGTAGTTTATTGTAGTGACAAAAAAAATTTTTTTTACCCCACTTTATTAAAAACTACGGAATAAATGCTAAAATAACGGAACTATGCAAAAAAAAGACACCGACTCAAAAACTATAAACGATGCTCATAAATGTAGTATACTTTATTTTTTTGTAGTATCATTAATTGCGCCGAAAAAATAATTAATACCGCGCAAAGCAGGAAATATTACAAATAATTCAATAAAAAACTTTGAAACGGGTGCTAAATTGTTTGCAGTTTATTGTAGTGACAAAAAAAAAATTTTTTTACCCCACTTTATTAAAAACTACGGAATAAATGCTACACCACATTTTTTGGTCACTACAATCAATTTAGCACCCGTTTCAAAGTTTTTTATTGAATTATTTGTAATATTTCCTGCTTTGCGCGGTATTAATTATTTTTTCGGCGCAATTAATGATACTACAAAAAAATAAAGTATACTACATTTATGAGCATCGTTTATAGTTTTTGAGTCGGTGTCTTTTTTTTGCATAGTTCCGTTATTTTAGCATTTATTCCGTAGTTTTTAATAAAGTGGGGTAAAAAAAAAATTTTTTTGTCACTACAATAAACTACAAACAATTTAGCACCCGTTTTAAAGTTTTTTATTGAATTATTTGTAATATTTCCTGCTTTGCGCGGTATTAATTATTTTTTCGGCGCAATTAATGATACTACAAAAAAATAAAGTTTACTACATTCACTAGCATCGTTTGTAGATAAAAGTAAATTTAGATAAATCAAGTTTTTTCTGAAGCGGGTTCCAGCTTGATGGAGCTGCAATCTTTGACTACTGTAGGATTAGGTTTTACATTTTGTTTATCTTATTATTTAGTTATTTTTTAGATTTTACTTTATTTAAGTTATAATTACATGTTATTTTATGTTCGTTTTTGTTAATTATTTATGCACTTTTTGTGCTGTACACTCTGGTGGTGTTTCTTTATTTTATTGTTCCATACTAGGGTTGCCTGCAAGAAATGGCTTGTTAGCGATAAGGACGTCCATAACTTATGTAACCTGCTTTTTTATGTATATTTTTGTATAAGATAACGAAGTGTAAATAAATAAATGTTAACTTTTTATAGAAGACCGTTATGTTGTATTATGTTAAATATTTCTATAAATTAAAGTAATAATAAACCTTCTGCGTATGTTTATATTTGTCATTACTAACCCCAACCACTGTCACAACCGTTCTTGGGCTGTGGTCGGTTGTGACATATTGAATAGTAATCTTGTCCAGCCTTGCGATTCTGTAACTCACTTTTCAAACTAACACAGCGGTTTTCGCATCGGCGGTCGCTCTCAAATCAGTCGTGAAGTAGTCATTTTATGATTTGGGATTCCGATAAACAATACCGCTGTGTGAGTTCGAAAAGTGAGTTACAGAATCGCAAGGCTGGACAAGATTACTATTCAATATGGAAAAAATCAATATGGAAAAGAGGACAATTGGGGAGGCCTTTGCCCGTAGGCACACATAATCGGTTGTCCCAGATTAAAAAAAAAGAAATACTATAATATATATCGGAGCAATGGCGCCGGTATCGGCTGCCAATTTAATTATAATTTAATAACATCAAAGTTAAATTAGTTCAAAACAGTTATATTGTTTATTTGATTTGCCAATATTAATAAATTTATAACAGACTGTTTGAAACTATTTAATGGTCCATAATAATGATTCCATAGTCATTATTATTAAATTGGCTGCCGATACCAGCGCCATTGCTCCGACATAATATTTTGAATTTTTGATATAAGGCTATAAATAAATAAAGGAATAACATTTTGGTAATTTTACACTTGGCAAAGGTACAAATTAAGATTTGCATTACTTTTCTCGCAGCTAATAGTAAATCACCAAAATTATTGGGGCACAAACAAAAATTTATCAACCGTACCCAGTCTGCCTACTTGACTGTAATCGAATCATAATTAAAAATAATCATATCACTTTATATATATTTAGTCTATTACACCGTATCGAAGAATATAAATCGATTTCTAATTGTCTTGTTAATTAAGAAGATATGTCTAATGAAGTCTTTTTCTAGAATATTTCCGTCATTCACGATCCGGTATTAGTGCGTTATTATACGTTAATAATTGGTAAGTTACTTTTATTATATTTCATTTATAGCTAGCTGATTTATATCAGGTGTGCCTCTTGCCCATTTGCCTCCTGTAATATAAAAAATAGGCATAAATACCCTACCCCGAAGGATCAGTATGTCGGTCCCATTACGGTTAGATTTAAAGTCAAGACTTAACTCTAAGTTTGCTCCTTGTGAAAGGCCGAACGATTAATGCCTTTGTTATGTGGTGCTGGAATGTTAAGAAAAACGCGCCAATACCTCGATCTGGACCCAACTCCGCCTACAGACTTGCCTGGCTACCATATGCCAACAACGAGTTTTCTGACATTTCGACGAGTTGAGTTGAGTGTCGCACGCTAAAGCCACTAGGCCAACACTGCTAATTGTCAAGATATTACAGATTATTTCGACTAAAATTTAATTAATTTTCAGACAAATATGAAACTCTACCCATTTGAATACTGCTGCTTCTGCGTTGATCTACGCCTGGGCTCACTTATTATAGGATGTATAAATTTGGTAACGTATTTAATTATAATGTATATTGTGTTTACCTATGACTCTAATTGTATTCGTTTTTACAACAAACTCCCAAGCGAAATTAGAGTATTATCACTAAATAAATTCAAAGCCCTCGTTAAACGAAAATTAATCAACAAAGCTTTTTATAAATTTGAGGACTACTTAAATGATCCTAATCCTTGGGATTGAATTGCTCCAGTTCAAACAATTTGTATGACAATACTTGGCGATTAAAAAGAGTGGCGGAAAGTTTCTTGCCACTTCTTCTTACCCGCTCTACGCCCTTGACTTGCGAACTGGTAGTAAATTTAAATTTACGATTAATTTAACTTGACGATTCAAAAGTGTACTTGGTTACCCACTTGAATAAAGATATTTTGAGTTTGAGTTTGAGTTAGAGTCAGTAATTAGTAATTAAAAGTGATAGTTGTGCGATGGAGAATGCTAAACAAAAAAGGGCCATACATTTTTATCTTGTCTCCAATTCGATATAGCAATTGGAGTAGAATCTTGTGCCATGAAAAACATTCCACATTCATTGAAGATTTATTCAATGCGCTGGGTCATGGGAAAGCCAAAACAAGTTTTTCTTGCATAGTGCATGCACATTGCACAATAAGTGAGGAAATGTGGCCAGATTTGAGTTCTAGAGTCTAATCCTACTGCTCGCAAAAATTATATATAATAACAAACAATTACACTTAAAATATACCCAGAAATGGAATACATAATATTTACCTACAAAAAGTCAAATATAAGAAGAGAACAAAAAAAAATACACATTATTCAATACATTGAACTAAGTGATACCTAATTTAAAAGCCTGTTAAAATTCGTAAAGTATATATAATATACCGTATTTCATTTGTATATTATTTGAGCATTTAAATCAGAATCAGCAGGCTACTTATCTAATCCAATTAAGCCAATTATTTAGTCAATCTGTTAAAAATTTATTTTATTTTTCAGATTGGTAATATAGTTCTGGAAGTATTTGCTTGCTATGGCCTTGAAGGCGGGGTGCTTCTGCAGTCCCTAAATATCATCGGGGCAAATGAATTGGGCGTGTCTTTGGTCGTCAGTAATTCCATACTTGTGGTTATTATAGCCGTGTTCATTGGGTTCTGTTGCTTGCTTCTTTTCGGAATTTATAAGGTACAACATTTTTTTGCACGTTTTAGGTTAAAATTTCACACACACACCCATACACCCACACACACATTCGCCCACACACACAAACACTCTCTCTCACACATACATCCACACGCACACATATATCCATAGAACTCTGTTTCTGTAGGAATATTAGTTGACTGTTTTGATTTTTTTATTCGCGTTATACGAAAACGCGTTATAGGGGGGATTACTGTACATGTTATCAAAATTTATAAAAGTTCCGATTTTACTAATTTCAGAATAGGCGCTCATTTGTCAAGATGTATCTTATCTATGCGCTTGTGTTTCTTGTGGTATACGCTATAACATTCTTCGTTCAGTTGGGCAATGGAATTACTGGAGTCGGCGATATAATAGAAGGAGTCGTAACCATTTGTGAGTATTATCCTAAGCTTTATTGGTACCAGAAGCAGTGATGGCCGAGTGTCAGAGGGTGCGACACACATACTGAGGTAGGTTCGAATCCCGGCTGAACCAATCATCTTTTCTATGTCCGCAAGACTCGATCGTACTGCGAAGGAAAACATCTTAAAGCATGCATTAGATCCAAAAAGTTGACGTCATGTATAACCTAACGCTGTATGGATTTTAAGCCCTGGATCTGTTTAAGCATCTTTCTTTGAAGTCAAGGGGGCCGTTCAAGTATTACGTAAGCACTATGGGGGGGGGGGGGGGGGTGTTCGATTTTCTTATTTGGTTATAACGTCAACAGTAATTATTTACTTTTTTACGCACACATTGTCTATGCTTGAAAACGAAATGCATTTTCGAGGATTCCTACAAACGTTAATACATTTATGTACTTTTGTTTTTGACAGCTTTGCTGATGACAAGAGAATGGGGGGTGGGGGGGAAAATTGCGGTAAATCAGCCTTCTGCGCCGATTTTTGGAAATTCGTTCTATAATATTACATTATTTTTAATTAAATATTAAAATACAGTTGAAAGGGGTCTGTCCACTTTTATTACAGGAGCCTTTTAATGATGATGAATTTATTTTCTAGTTTGCAACATTTATTTCAACCTGGTGATCAAGAGTTACTACGATGTGATGCTAGTTGGTGATGTACAGGCTACCTATCGCTCATAAATCGTTTCAGTTAGATTCTGATGTCTCCACGAATAAATTTGTAAACTAAAACCTTTTAAAAATCGAGTTTTTTTTATTTCACACATACACATTACACATGATCATGTAGACCTTTCATCAGCGGATACAAATCACTGCTATGACTTCTCGACTTGGTCAGCCGCAGTGGCTAACCACTATTGGAGAGGCCAGTATTAAGACTGGATGGAGGTCTTTTCTTTAGGTTGGAGGAAGTGCACAACATCCAGTGCATCCATCCAACAACCAAGTGCCAGGCGAGTGAACTATAATGTATGAGAGGCCAAATGTATGAAATTCATGCAACGATCGAATGAATTGTGCTATAAATATTTTCAGAGTAAATTAAGCATATTTGATGGTACTAAAAGAAACTATATTTATGATGATAGCTTTTCAGAAGATCATCATGAAGATATTTTATGGTGTAGATGGTTTTTACTATGTTAAATTTAAGGAGGAGGTAGACAATAAAAGTTAAGTTAAAATTAAAGTAAAAGAGCGTCTCATTTCGTTGTGTGTTTATTAATTTATTTCCAATTTATAGTAACATGGCCAAATTTCTTTATTATTGACTTTATAAATAAGACATTATTATAAATCAACAGCTTTTGCTACAACAACCTTTTGCTATCTATAAACCCCCCCCATACGCCTCATAAATAGATCGTTCTCCGTCGAAGAGTCGAGAAAACTATTAAGCTGTGAGAGTCAGCGGGGAATGGGAGGATGCACAGCAAAAAAGGTATTTTTTCCAGCAGGGTTGATAATTGTCCGGAATAGTCAGTACAGTCTCATACTCTCTCCCAGCAAGTATGCGCTTTCCGTATCGTTAATTATTATTCTTAAACCGAATTTCATACCCTACTAAGTTTCTTCTTCTAGTAATTCATACCATAAACCCCCATCAAGAACTTAGTATAATAGAGGTAAGGAAGGAAGTTGTACCTTCTTTTATATAAGTTTTCAAGGAACTTTTTTTGCACCCATTCATGAGGAGACCATAATATGATGCAGCTGGTTTCGAGAATTGACCTTATTAATAACGAATATAGCGCCCTGGTGGCAGTGTTCGAGAGACCAGCTGACCAGTTTCGCAGGACAAACCCTAACCTCCTAAAGGCATCACATGTAATTGTCCGAATATGCTCCACAAATTAGCAATCTGATACGGACTCTATTTTCCCGTTTGTATTTGAGATTACATATTATAAAACAAAATTTTCCTTAAAAATTTGGGTAATATAAGGAAAAATTATAAAATAATATGTTCTATTTAAGCTATTATTACGCTAGCAGTCATACTGATCTGACAAATTTTGTATCCTTCAAACCTGAACAAGTAAGTTTTAGAAATGCTTTAATAAAATTTGTATTTGTAAAACTAAAGGGCTAATATTGGCTTCAAGTGTGCGAAGATTGTTTACATTTGGTTTACGCTTTTAATTATTAACTAACTACTGAAACTTAACAATAGTTTCTCGTAATATGCAATTCATTTATATCAAAATCTAAGGGAGCGGGATTAATGATTTAATAGATGTACAGTACAAATGCGGTATAGTTTTAAACATAACAATTATTAAGCTTTATTGATTAAGTGTACGACCAAACGACCAATAATGGTTTTGTTAAACAACAGTTTTGACTCTTTTCAGAGGGCTAAAGATGGACGTATTGACAGCTAAGAACCTATGTGTTGCGTCTTTTCAAATAGTAAGTGTACATTTTTAAATCATTAATAATTAAAACGATATGACCTTTGGAAGGTATAAAAATGTTACCATTTTTATTTATGGCGATTATGACTGACTCTAATTTATTTGTCACTATAAAAAATGGAAGACCTACTGGGTCAAAAATAATAAAAATAGACAAAATACAAACATAATAAAAAAAACATATTTAACAGAGGCAAACTGGCAGGAGGCTCATGTGATGTTAAGTTGCGAAACGCTCACAAGTGCGTTGCCAGCCTTTTAAGAGTTTTTACGCTCTTTTCATGAATATGTATACCGAATTAAGGTGTGTTGTCTGTGCGTGATAGATTTTTTTAGGTTATTTACACGTAATTTAAAAAATAAAACAAATCAGTGGCACGACAACCTCTTTAGGTCTTGGCCTCAGATTTCTGAATCTGTTTCATGATCTTTTTTAAATCTAATAGCCAAATAAGTGATCAGCCTCCGATCCATGTCGGTTTCCTCACGATGGTTCACCGTTCGAGCAAATGTTAAATGCGTACATAGAAAGAAAGTCCATTGGTGCACAGAAGGGGATCGAACCTACGACCTCAAGTATGAGAGTCGCATGCTGAAGCCATTAGGCCAACAATGCTTTGTATATTTAATTTGCTTGTGAATATTATAATTTCTCTTGCGGTCGAAGAGCCTGCGACCTAAAAGAGGATCCTTCACCAGTCTATCTCACTGGCCATAAGCCACCAGTGGCTATATTCAGCTGTTAATTTATATATATGTAGTTGTCGGAGTAACTTTCCATTATCGCATCAGGGTATAACGTCATCATTACTCACTGAAGTGTTTCCGAATCGATATTTCGATTCTACTTAGGGTCTTTCAAGAACAGGGGGCCTACCATGAACTCTTATTGCGAGCCTATTGACAACCTACAACTGAGATGCATCGCTAATTCGTACCATGACATCGAAAAAACGAGACAGTTTAGGTTCCCACGTGACCTTAGCCATTATCAGATTTCGTTCGTTCAATTTGTATGAAAATCCGTACCATGACCGCTCGGCTGAACCGAAATTTGACAGTTGCGCCTTCCAACTATGACAGAATAAGCGATTCTAAAAAAGTTACTTTTTGTTCAACTTTTTTGTATCGAAATGTCCAAATAATAGTTTAGAATCTATAAAATTCAATATTTGTATTAAAACTTGTTAATAAATTTTTATATTTTGGGGAATTTTGAGTTTAGAGAGTGTGATAATAAATAAATTATTAAAATATCGACGGAGATGAGAAACAAGACGGCAATGCCGTTCTACCGACTTCGTAGATAATGAGTTTATAATTTATTATAGATTAACTACTTTGACTCATTGAAGATTTCAGTGTAGGTACCTACAAATTATTGCACATGGTTCAATAATATTCAATAAATTATTTAGGCATGTCTAACAAAAACATAATTCCCCAATATATCATATTTACAATAAATAATAATGCCATATCACTAGTAGATATTTATTATAATTAAATTTTTCCTCATTATGTTCATGAATTGTATTATTCTCCTCTGCTTTTTCTTTAAAAAAAATAGAGGTGTTTCTCAAATTTATAATGTGTAAATAATAAGCCATTTGAAAGTATTATAATAACAGTATTTATTTAGTTAGGATGACTCCATCAAGATAGAAAAAGATGTCTTGTCTTGCCTTGTCTTGAATCAGGCAATGTTCAATTGGATATAAACATATATTCATTTATATATTTCATTCTCTCAATTCAGCGAGTTTGTCAGGTTTAAGCTGCAAAGAAAATATAATTATTTATATTATATGAATTAGTTAACGTATAAACTGAATTTGTACAATTTTAAGGAATAAATTTTTATCATTATTTACTTATGATTTTCGAGTAATAGGTTGATTGTAATGTCTTATGCAAAGAGTTTTATATCAGGAATTCACTTCGATATAGATATTTATTTTTAATAAACAATTTTTGAACAATACTTACCCCATCATATTATTTTATAAGTTAAACAATTTGTAAAACTATATTTATTAAACCGAAATTTTGTAAACACCAAATATATTGAAAGCTCCTATCAAAATTTGAAGGAAACGTTTAAAAATAATAAGTGTCAACTGCACAGCACCAGAAAACTTTAAATTTAAAATATATCAAAAGAATAGTTTTATATTAAATAAATATATATTAAGACATAATAGCTTATTGTAATTGATGAATTATTTAAAATAATTTTATATTTTATTTAGTTTTATAGAAACATCTGTCGAAGTAAGTTTGACAGTTAAATTTCTAAACTTACATAGAAACCACAAACAAAATTATCGTTCTTTCATTCGGTCTTGCGATGCTAATACGATTCAGCTTATAGGCGGTCATGGTACGAAAAAATGCTATTGACTTTAGGTACCTAAACTCAACTGCATCTCAACTGGATCGTTTTAAGAAAGTTCATGGTAGGCCCCCAGAACGTACCAATTCTTAAAAGTCCTGCAACGCACTCGCGAGCTCTCTGGCCTTTTATTGATTTCTTATTTTCAGGCCATCAATATTATGATAATAGCTAAAAGTGGCGCAGACATTTATAAGTATTCGAAGTTACAACAAGAAGCACATAGCCAAATCCATAAATATCCTCCATCATATTTAGAAAAATTAAATAGTAAAACTGATAGCATTTACGCTGTCGAAGGTATTCTTATAGGCTTAACAGTGATATATCTTGTTTTTAATGTGATTTTGCTAATTGGATTATGTAGGGTGAGTATAATTATTATACCGTAGTGGAAATATAACTAGATATTGTCCACTAGGATGTTAATTGTTCGTCGAAGGAAATTGTGCAATTATTTTACCGATGTTACGTCAATTATTAATGCCATAAAAAACAAAAACGATGTTTTCAAATAAAATTCTTTGTATTAAGATAACAATCCTATGGTAAAAAAAATCTTCTCAGAAAATGCAGATCGTATCGTATGATCCTTTTTTATTACCTACAACTTTGCCATTTCACTTTTTTCCATAGGACTTTTAGTTTTGCCGGAAATCGAGATAAACCGTGTTTTACCCTTAAAATTTCTAATTAAATATATATATATATATATGTATATAGGTATATGTAAGATAACTTATGTTAGGTTACATAACTCTCGCAACGCAGTTCTTTTACCGTTAAAACTTGTGAGATCTATGTTAAGCCAATACCATGTTGGTCAATTTATTCAGTCCCTACTAAGGGACTTCCTCTCTTAAGTTATCACGTAATTCGCTAGTTAATCTTTTAGTGACCATAAAAATACATTGACTTACTTGATATGCCGTACAACCTTTGCTTGGTAACTATACCAATTTTATTCACAATTACATTACCAATCTTTTAAAAAGTTCCGGGATAACTAAGTGCATTTAAAAAAACAGTTTTTATATATTTCCAGAAAATGCGAATTTTGATCAAAATCTACTTGATTGCAACACCAGCTTTTATCATTTCCCGTACGGTGTTGTATGCATGCGAATTCGGACTTGTTGCAAACGATGTAATTTTTCAAATGTTGAATATGAACTCAGCATTCTACGTTCTGAACATTATCTTTGTATGTAAGTAAAACCTGATGAATTTTTCTAAACTACTAGAAATACTAAAAAGTGTAGCGATCTACAATCTGTGCCATCACTACGATGATTCATAGCCTGAATATGCAGATTCTCGATCTTAAATACTGGGGCTTTCGGGTCAGTCAGTGGTTATTCTGGAGGTCTCTCTTTAGACTGGAGGAACACCAACCTTACTCCACAAGTCTTTAAAAATCAAATAGAGCCATCCTTCACCTTTGTATTGTACAAATGCTCTATTACTACTGAAAAGATTTTCAATACCAGAAAGGTTATTATAGATAAACTAGCTGACCCGGCAAACGTCGTTTTGCCATGTATGTTTCTAGGAAACATTTTTTTAGGTCAATAAAAGTAACTATCTACTATAATAAAAAAGGGGTTGATCGTAGAGGGGTAACAATTAAGGGTAGTATGAATTTTTGTATGTATAAAAATAATAAAAACAAAAAGTTTTGTTTAAAAATAAAAAATAAAAATTTAGTGGTGGAACCACCCTTAACATTCAGTATATTGAAAAATAGTTTTTTTCCGATACTCAGACTTACTGAATATGCATACAAAATTTCATAAGAATCGGTCGAGCCGTTCCAGTGGACAAGAGAATTTTATATATTAGATTTACTTTTTTAATAAAAACTAAATCAGTCCAATTGCGCACTTTTAACTAAAGTATTGTATTCTTTTTTAATTATGTGTTTAATTATGTGTACGCTGTAATAAATAGAGAAAGATTAGAATAAAAATGATTAATTTTTTGTTTTTTTTAATTGATTCATAATGAATTAATTTGATAAATATTTTGATATGACACTGATGAAATGTGTTTTTATGTTTCAGTACTCGACATTATATTTTGTTTCATCTTTGCCGTAGTATATAAAACATCGGAGAATCACGAGAATATGCCACATGGTATCCACTAATACAAATTTTTAGAATAAATAAATATACAAAAGTGCTGTTTTTCTTTTCAATTCACTTTAACTTAATTTACCCCACTTAGTCACACCTTTATTTTTTTAAAAACGTCACGTAGATGTTCAGCGTTTTTGTCGAAGAAAAGGGAGAGAGCGATTAAGAGAGAGTGAGAAGGGTGAATTACCTTAAAGAAATTGTATTTTTATTATTAAAATTTATGCCAAATAATTTATTAAAATCTCAAATTACGAATTGTAAATTAAAATGCCATGTGGTTTTCATCGAAGAAATAAATTTAAAAAATTAAATTTTTAATTTGTATTAATTTTCGACACTTAATATTTAAATGACAATTAAATTCCTAACATATTATCATTTTACCCTCTCTCTAAGTCTCGGAAATCAGAAGTTTTAAAAACGCGTTATAGGGGGATTACTGTACATGTTATCAAAATTTATAAAAGTTCAGAATTTACTAATTTCAGAATAGGCTTTATTGGTACCAGAAGCAGTGATGGCCGAGTGTCAGAGGGTGCGACACACACACTGAGGTAGGTTCGAATCCCGGTTGAACCAATCATCTTTTCTATGTCCGCAAGACTCGATCGTACGGTGAAGGAAAACATCTTAAAGCATGCATTAGATCCAAAAAGTTGACGGCATGTATAACCTAACGCTGTATGGATTTTAAGCCCTGGATCTGTTTAAGCATCTTTCTTTGAAGTCAAGGGGGCCGTTCAAGTATTACGTAAGCACTATGGGGGGAGGGGATGTTTGATTTTCTTATTGGGTTATAACGTCAACAGTAATTATTTACTTTTTTACGCACACATTGTCTATGCTTGAAAACGAAATGCATTTTCGAGGATTCCTACAAACGTTAATACATTTATGTACTTTTGTTTTTGACAGCTTTGCTGATGACAAGACAATGGGGGGTGGATAAATTACGTGTCACGTTGTTTGTCCGTAATGGACTCCTAAACTACCGAACCGATATCAATCAAATTTGCACACCGAGTGTAGTTTGATCCAACTTAAAAGTGAGGATAGCTTACATCTCAATTTATACCTGCAATATTATTTTATTGCAAAATATTTGTTTATTATTTGATAGTCACAAGTCACTGTGTTGAAAGTACCAAGGTTTCACATAAGCTACAATTTAATGGCATAACCACCAAAAAAGCATGGTGGTCCCCATGACTGGTGTTCTCCTACCGTTTCCCTTGAATAGTTTGCTACTATGTAATACAACAAAAACCTTAGCCACAGCAACGCTTGGCCGGTCTTCCAGTTAAATATTAAAATATAGTTGAAAGGGTTCTGTCCACTTTTATTACAGGAGCCTTTTAATGATGATGAATTTATTTTCTAGTTTGCAACATTTATTTCAACCTGGTGATGAGTTACTATGATGTTATGCTAGTGGATAATGTACAGGCTACCTATCGCTCATAAATCGTTTCAGTTAGATTCTGATATCTGGGGGCCTACCATGAACTTTCTTAAAACAATCCAGTTGAGATGCAGTTGAGTTTAGGTACCTAAAGTCAATCGCATTTTTTCGTACCATGACCGCCTATAAGCTGAATCGTATTAGCATCGCAAGACCGAATGAAAGAACGATAATTTTGTTTGTGGTTTCTATGTAAGTTTAGAAATTTAACTGTCAAACTTACTTCGACAGATGTTTCTATAAAAATAAATAAAATATAAAATTATTTTAAATAATTCATCAATTACAATAAGCTATTATGTCTTAATATATATTTATTTAATATAAAACTATTATTTTGATATATTTTAAATTTAAAGTTTTCTGGTGCTGTGCAGTTGACACTTATTATTTTTAAACGTTTCCTTCAAATTTTGATAGGAGCTTTCAATATATTTGGTGTTTACAAAATTTCGGTTTCATAAATATAGTTTTACAAGTTGTTTAACTTATAAAATAATATGATGGGGTAAGTATTGTTCAAAAATTGGTTTCTTAAAAATAAATATCTATATCGAAGTGAATTGCTGATATTAAACTCTTTGCATAAGATATTACAATCAACGAATCAACGAATCGAAAATCATCAAGTAAATAATGATAAAAATTGATTCCTTAATATTTTACAAATTCAATTTATACGTTAACTAATTCATATAATATAAATAATTCTATTGTCTTTACAGCTTAAACCTGACAAACTCGCTGAATTGAGAGAAGGAAATATATAAATGAATATATGTATGTTTATATCCAATTGAACATTGCCTGATTCAAGACAAGACAAGATTTTTCTATCTTGATGGAGTTATCCTAACTAAATAAATACTGTTATTGTAATACTTTCAAATGGCTTATTCGAAATAAGCCATAATAATAATGGCTTTTTTTATTTATTGTTACTTTCGTGCAGGGGGCCTACCATGAACTCTTATTGCGAGCCTATTGACAACCTACAACTGAGATGCATCGCTAATTCGTACCATGACATCGAAAAAACGAGACAGTTTAGGTTCCCACGTGACCTTAGCGATTATCAGATTTCGTTCGTTCAATTTGTATGAAAATCCGTACCATGACCGCTCGGCTGAACCGAAATTTGACAGTTGCGCCTTCCAACTATGACAGGATAAGCGATTCAAAAAAAGTTACTTTTTGTTCAACTTTTTTGTATCGAAATGTCCAAATAATAGTTTAGAACCTATAAAATTCAATATTTGTATTAAAACTTGTTAATTAAAATAATAAGATTTATCTACTATGGCTAACATATGAAAAAAATATAATTTTTATATTTTGGGGTATTTTGAGTTTAGAGAGTGTGATAATAAATATATTATTAAAATATCGACAGAGATGAGAAGCAAGACGGCAATGCCCTTCTACCGACTTCGAAGATATTGATTTTATAATTTATTATAGATTAACTACATTGACTCATTGAAGATTTCAGTGTACCTACAAATAATTGAACATGGTTCAATAATATTTTAATTAATTATTTAGGCATGTCTAACAAAAACATAATTCCCCAATATATCATATTTACAATAAATAATAATGCCATATCACTAGTAGATATTTATTATAGTTAAATTTTTCCTCATTATGTTCATGAATTGTATTATTCTCCTCTGCTTTTTCTTTAAAAAAACAGAGGTGTTTCTCAAATTTATTATGTGTAAATAATAAGCCATTTGAAAGTATTACAATAACAGTATTTATTTAGTTAGGATGACTCCATCAAGATAGAAAAATCTTGTCTTGTCTTGTCTTGAATCAGGCAATGTTCAATTGGATATAAACATATATTCATTTATATATTTTCTTCTCTCAATTCAGCGAGTTTGTCAGGTTTAAGCTGTAAAGACAATAGAATTATTTATATTATATGAATTAGTTAACGTATAAATTGAATTTGTAAAATATTAAGGAATCAATTTTTATCATTATTTACTTGATGATTTTCGAGTAATAGGTTGATTGTAATATCTTATGCAAAGAGTTTAATATCAGCAATTCACTTCGATATAGATATTTATTTTTAATAAACCAATTTTTGAACAATACTTACCCCATCATATTATTTTATAAGTTAAACAATTTGTAAAACTATATTTATGAAACCGAAATTTTGTAAACACCAAATATATTGAAAGCTCCTATCAAAATTTGAAGGAAACGTTTAAAAATAATAAGTGTCAACTGCACAGCACCAGAAAACTTTAAATTTAAAATATATCAAAAGAATAGTTTTATATTAAATAAATATATATTAAGACATAATAGCTTATTATAATTGATGAATTATTTAAAATAATTTTATATTTTATTTATTTTTATAGAAACATCTGTCGAAGTAAGTTTGACAGTTAAATTTCTAAACTTACATAGAAACCACAAACAAAATTATCGTTCTTTCATTCGGTCTTGCGATGCTAATACGATTCAGCTTATAGGCGGTCATGGTACGAAAAAATGCGATTGACTTTAGGTACCTAAACTCAACTGCATCTCAACTGGATTGTTTTAAGAAAGTTCATGGTAGGCCCCCTGGTCTGAAATCGTCTTTGTTTCATCCCGTGCCACACACTGTATTTTTCATATCACATGTTATGAAAATGCGATTCTGACAGACTTGAAATAAATAATAAATAAATGAATGTACCGGGCAGAAACAACGTTGTTTCTCCCCTGTTTCTGACTGACACTGTGGCATTGCATTGGTCTGAAATTGTCTTGTTTCGTCTGGCATAACAGAGATCAAAACTCACTGTTTCAATGCATGTGATATAAAAAATACATTTGTACTTGTATAGTGTCAAATGTCAAACAATGATTCTTTTTAGTTCTGGTTCTCAGATTTCTTTATCTATTTCTTGATAATATGTCAATCGAAGAAGGTTATCAGCCTCCTGTGCCTATTATAATAAGAACGAGAAAAAAGATCAACATGTATATAAAAACAGTAGCAAAAGCAAAACAATAACTGTCTCTTTTATACTCATAAGCTTGACTGAGCGCGAAAGAGACGGACAGTCTTTTCATGATGCATATTCAGAGTGAAGTCACGCCTCGCGTTTATTCACAGGCACTACACAAGCACAAAGTGTAAATGTATTGAAGCTGCCAGCTTTAGATAACATACCTATACTATTGGTGCACGGTGATAGAACCTACGACCTCTGGGATGAGAGTCGCACGCCATTAAGCCAACACTGCAACATTGCTTATTAAAATATAATAAATGTGTAAACCATGTGCAATCCATTCTTATCAAAATTTAAGAGAATAGGATTTTAATAGATGCACAATACCTACAAATTACGAGTATAGTTTTAAAAATAACAATTACTAAGCTTTATTGATTTAGTGTAGGACCAAATGCCAATAAGAATGATTTTGTTAAAAAAAGTTTTGAATCTTTTCAGACGCCTAAAGATGGACATATTATTGACAGCTGAAGCAAAGAACATATTTATTGCGTCTTTTCAAATCGTAAGTCATTTTGTAAAACCTCTAAATTTGAAAAAACCTCTAAAAAAAAATCTCTATAGGAAAACGAAACGAAACAAGATTCTCTATGGAAGTTGTAAAAGAAATGTTACCATTGTTATTATGACAGTCTTATCACTTTCGTTCAATACAAATATAATCAAAAATTTAAACCTATATATTATATGTCACCGTAAAATTGTAAACACCGTTAAGCCGCATTTACATTTATCTGACGTGTTGTGTTGTGATGCTCTCTGTCGTGATGGCTACTGTTCACATTGATATGACGTGTTATGATGCATTATGACGGTTTTTTGTATCAGCTCCGTCTTGACTCCCAGAGAGTTCACACATTTGCAATGTTTTTTCAAGAATCATCCGATTCAGATTCAGATTTTGAAGAAGAGTTGGAATTATTGGCGTTGGCAACGCTTCTAACTAAACAAAGAAAAAGAAGAAGATATTGGATACATCCCGTAAATAGAAAAAGAGAGAGCAGAGGCGAGTTTCATTGTCTCGTTAAAGAGCTTGAGAGTGATGCAGAAAAATTTCATCAGTATTTTAGAATGTTTAAGGCACAGTTTGAGGAAATTCATCGTTTGATTGAAGAAGACATCAAAAAAATACGGACAAAATTTCGTAAACCTATTGGAACAAAAGAAAGACTTGCAGTATGTTTAAGGTAAGATTTTTATTTTTCATATAAATCAATTATCTTCCTCAGAAAATTGTATGTCTGAATAATATGCCGAGAGACGAGAATCCTGTTGTTCCGAATCCAATGTCGATGCTTCCATTGGTGCTGTGAATGTCGGTGTGTAGGCGAAGGTTGATGTACTGGGGAATGACAGCATGGATGTGGATGTGTGAACGGGTGATTGCAGTCTCTGTTGTTGCGGCTGAGAAATAATCTGGCGAGTCACATTGATTGGCATTCTGCGGATTTGGTCTTGTGCTTCGAGGATGCGTATTTCGGCTTGTGATATTGCCGTGTGCAAATCTAATTTTATTTTGGATCTGTTCGAGTTTAGGAAGTTTTTTTAGGGCTTTGCTCATGCTGAGAAAGAATAAGTCAGTTTCATCCATGTCTTTATCCTGGAGCTTGTTTTGTTGTTTTTGAAGTCGCAAATCATGCGATGATTTCATCAAATCGTATAATTCATGTAAGTTGGTTTTATTGCGTACAGGTCTGCTATAATTTGAAGAACTGGATTGTGGTGTTGGTGAGTGGTTATCTAATTGAGATTGAATGGTATCGGATTCAGATTCTTCTAAATTAATATCAGATCTTACTGAATTTGGCGGTGACTCAAGATTAGTTACTGTAGCCCGAGATTCTATATACGTCTGTAAAAAATTCATCTGCTCTTCATACTTCCATGGAATTATTGATTTAGCGGCCTGACCACTTTTTTTATTTTTACGACGTTTCATGGCGTTTACATAGGCATTTCTTAATTTTGTCCACTCATCTTTACATTTATCCGCTGAAACAAAAAAAAACATATTTTATTTTAATTCGTTGGTCGTTGGCGTTCAGTTATCGCATGGGTTTTTCTACAGTTAAAATCATAGTCGAAGAAGTATGTACTGCAATATGGAAGAATTTGGCACCTATTGTAATGCCCAAACCTACTGAACAAACATGGAGAGAGATTGAAAAAGGTTTTGAAAAGATATGGCATTTCCCAAATTGTCTCGGATCACTGGACGGAAAGCACATTAATTTAATATGTCCAATAAATGCCGGCTCAACTTATTTTAATTACAAAAATGAGCATTCGATTGTGTTGCTAGGACTTGTTGACGCCCATTACAGATTTATTATAGTAGATGTAGGGGCATATGGGAGAAATAGTGATGGTGGTATATACCAAGAGTCATTAATGGGGAAAATGTTTGAAAATTGTCAGTTAAATGTGCCACCGAATAAACCATTAAGCCAAAATACTGAACCTTTACCTTACACTATTGTGGCAGATGCGGCATTTCCATTAAAAACCTATTTATTAAAACCATACAGTAAAGTAAAATTAGTTAACAATGATGCAAACAAAATTTTTAATTATCGTTTATCGCGTGCTCGCCGCACTGTAGAAAATGCATTCGGTATATTGCGAGCGAGATTTAGAGTGTTTCAAGGACCTTTACAAGTACAGCCGAACATGGCGGACAAGATTGTACTTGCTGCTTGCTGCCTCCATAACCTTTTAACTCAAAATACACAAGAAACTGAAGAAATATTGACGGACGAAATTCAGGTTCACAACAGTGGCTTTGTAGACATTGGCCCTTTACATAGAAATCCATCACAAGAAGCTACTCAAGTTCATAACGGTATCAGAACGGTATCAGTTTCATACATTTAATATGGAAGCGTTCACATTTATTCAATGTGGTGTGTTATGACGGCTTCTGATGTGTCGTGTCACAGGCGATCCCGGTCCGCGTCAGAAAGGGTGAGGTGCGGGGGGCGGTGCCGTGAGACGTCATACCGCATCAGACTAGTGTGCACGCGCCACGCGCCAGTGTTGTGTTATTACGCGTCAGAAATGGACGAAGAGCAACTAATTGAATACGTAAGACAATTTAAAGTGATTTATAATCCAAAATGTAAAGAATATAAAGATCAAGTTATGAGAGCAGCTATTTGGGAAGAGATAGGAGAAAAAATGAAACAACCTCGTAAGTAAAGTGCTTTTATTTAATTATACCGAGTTCTACTTTGTCTAATAGCTTGAATTTGCCATGGAACTTGCCCTTCTGAACTGACAAAATAGTTTTTAAACGCTTCGCGAACTTGAGTAGCTTCTTGTGATGGATTTCTATGTAAAGGGCCAATGTCTACAAAGCCACTGTAATCTATCTCGCGAGATTGTGAACTGTCGAAAGATTGTGAACCTCAACGCACTGCTTACAACTTAACGTATTATTCAGTAGATTGTAATCTATCGAAGTGAAACCGTCAAACTTAACTTCCCAACAATTTATAAATATTACCAAATCTAAAGCTGTGAGTTACTTTCAACACGACATCAATTTACATTCATCAAAGTAATCTATTACAATCTAACGGTTTACAATTTTACGGTGACATATAGATAGGTAAAAAATAATAGAAATACAAACTTAATAAGATTATTTTAAAATATGTATATGGAACTACTGGCTGAACCGGCAAACGTTGTTTTGCCATGTATATTATTTCTAGGAAACATTAGTTCAATATAATAACTATCAACTATAATAAAAAATAGAGGTTGATCGTAGAGCAGTGAAAATTAAGGGTTGTATGTATTTTTGTATGTTGTATAATAAAAACATAAAAACAAAAAAATTGTCTAAAAAATAAAAATAATTTATTCCTTATCACTTAGGGGTTTGAAAGATAGTAAGAATATTCATAAAAAAATCATAAGAATCTCTGGCATTGAGAGTGTCCATGGGCGACAGTATCACTTAACATCAGGTCAGCCTCCTTCCGGTTTGCCCCCGGTTCTTTAAAAGTCTTACTCTTTTAAGCTGTAGGAGTCGAAATGTTTTATTTCAATGTTTAGTAAAACTATGTGGTTTAATGATTTCTTATTTTCAGGCCATCAATATTATGTTTATATCTAAAAATGTCGGAGATATTAATCATTTGCAGTTCCTAAATAGCCTAGACGATCCATATTTTTTTAATTTAGTTAATTTAGCAAAATGGAAAAGTAAATTGAATTGCATTTACGCTGTCAAAGGTGTTCTTATAGGCTTAACAGTCGCATTTCTTGTTTTTAGTGGGATTTTGCTAATTGGATTATTTATGGTGAGTATAATTATTATACCTATATATTGTCCGCTAGGACGCGAACTCTTTGTCGAAGAAAATTGTGCAATTATTTTCCGATGTTACGTCAATTCATTATTTTTAGTATGGTTTTGGTATGGTTATTTTCAAATAAAACACTTCATTTGAAGGTGACTACTGACGTTTACTGTTTCAAGGGTAGTGGGGTTGCGAAGCCAACATAAACTAATTTGGCTCATTTAAGGGTAATAAATCATAGTGACCCTTCAATACAAGTGAAATCATCTTATTACACGACATAACAATAATAATCGGACGAAATCGAAAACATGAATATTGTAATACAATTGATGAGTTTTGGTTGGTTGGTTTTTTGGCGCCATGTGTGCGACGATGACTAACATCTAACTTTTAATATATATTATATATGTAAATTAACTAATGTTAGGTAACATAAGTCTCGCTACGCAGTTTTACCGTAAGAAGTTTGGAGATCTATGTTAAGCCAATACCACGTTGGTGAATTTATTCAATCCCTACTTTAGGGATCTTCTCTCTTAAGTTATCACGTAATTCGCTAGTGCTAACATCTTTTAGTGACTATATCGATATTGAAATTCTTCTGTATTAATTAAATACTGTGACTTACTTGATATATATATGTATTGAGTATTCACGATACAACCTCTGCTTGGTAACTAAAAATTCAGGCTTCTAATTTTATTCACAATGAAGTTAGTGGGTCGAAAATGGCCTGTCTTTTACCAATTTTTAAAAAGTTCCGGGATAATTTTGTGTATTTAAAAATTGTTTTTATATATTTCCAGAAAAAACGAATGTTGATCAAAAGCTATTTGATTGCGGCACCAGCTTTTATAATTTCCCGTACGGTGTTGTATGCATGCGAATTCGTACTTGTTAAAACCAATGTAGTATTCCAAGCCATGAATATGAACTCAGCATTCTACGTTCTAAACATTATCTCTGTATGTAAGTAAAACCTGATGAATATTTCTTAACTACTACAAATACTAAAAAGTGTAGCGATCTACAATCTGTGCCATTACTACGATAACTTCAAATCCTGAAAAGCGCTAACAAAGCCATTCTATAACGTAAACGGTAAATCTACTCAGTAGTAATGTTCTATATTAAGATTTTCAATATCACTTGACGTAGTATTTTATTATAGATATATTTAATTTATTAATTAAAACTAAACCTAAAAAAATAATAGTAGAATGAAACCTATTGGAAAAGGAGGAGAATATTATAAAAATTAAAGGAAAAATAATTTACGGGCGATCTGAGGTCGGGAAGGGGAAGGGGGGTTAGTTTTTAGGATAAAAAACAGTTTATCTCGATTTCCGGCAAAACTAAAAGACCTATCGAAGAAAGTTAAATGGCAAAATTGTAGGTAATAAAAAGATCTATAACTTTTGTATTCACACATTTTTCACATAACCTCAAAATTTATGTGAAAAATTAAAAAAAACTAGTTTTTGGTTTTTTATTTTTATCTTTTACAAAAATTTATTTTTTTAAACGAAATTTGGTGAAAACTTACCTTTCTATGTCCCAAATACGCTGTAATTTATTTGATTAAAAATATTTATTTTTTCACCTTATTTTGAATTAATTTAAAAAAAACACCCTAATTTTCAATCGAAAATTCACCCGTCAAAATATCAGCTTTTTTCAAAAAGTTGGTGTGCTTTCAGTTTGTTGAAATCTCTACTTTCGTATGGTAAAAAAAAATATATATATGTATTACCATAGTACATCTTTTCAGAAAATGCAAAAAATCGTATGCAGTAACAACCAGACCCGTCATCCCCTTCCTTACTTCTCTATGAAATACGAAAATTTTAGCCCATCTAAAGGCTAATATTTTGTTTTAGGTCACTCAGGTATATATAAGTTATCTTAAAATAGTAATAAATAGGCATCTTATTAAAATTTAAAGAAGATTCATAGGGAAGGGGATGACGGGTATGGGCGTTACTGCATACAATTTTTTGCATTTTCTGAGAAGATTTACTATGGTAATATATATATATTTTTTTACCATAGGAAAGTAGAGATTTCAACGAACTGAAAGCATACCAACTTTTTGAAAAAAGCTGATATTTTGACGGGTGAATTTTCGATTGAAAATTAGGGTGCTTTTTCGATATTAATTCAAAATAAGGTGATAAAATTATTATTTCAAATCAAATAAATAACAGCGTATTTGGGACATAGAAAGGTAAGTTTTCACCAAATTTCGTAAAAAAAAAATTTTTGTAAAAGAAAAATTGTAAAATAAACTTGGTTTTTTGAATTTTTCACATAAATTTTGAGGTTATGTGAAAAATGTGTGAATACAAAAGTTTTAGATGTTTTTATTACCTACAACTTTGCCATTTAACTTTCTTCGATAGGACTTTTAGTTTTGCCGGAAATCGAGATAAACCGTTTTTTACCCTTAAAACTCTCCCCCCTGCCCCTTCCCGACCTCAGATCGCCCGTAAAATATTTTTCCTTTAATTTTTATAATATTCTCCTCCTTTTCCAATAGGTTTCATTCTACTATTATTTTTTTAGGTTTCAAAAATTATCGGCACTGGTCTAATAAAACTGATGAAATGTTTATTATGTTTCAGTATTCGACATTATGCTTTTTTTCATCATTTCCATGGTATATAATACCTGGGAAAAAGAAGAGAATATGCGACATGGAGCTAATAGACATTTTTTGCATAAATAAATATACAAAAGTGCTGTTTTTCATTTCAATTCAGTATTTCCTCATTGACACCTTACTGTTTTTATAAAAAAATGGTCAAGGCCAAAAGTCAACGGTTCATCGGATGTTAAGTGATACCGCCCATCGACACTCTCAGTGCCAGAGGACACGCGTGTGCTTTTCCGTCCTTTTAAGAATTGGTACGTTCTTTTCTAGAAGGTCCCTAAGTCGAATATAGTTCGGAAATAATTCAGTGGGCAGTTGGTTCCACATAATGGTCGTGGGCGGCAAAAAATGCATTAAAAAACACTCTATAATAAAAATAAGACATGTAAAGATACGAACGATTTATTTTAGAATCTTTTATTAATTAGGCTTCAGATCAATGGGTACATATATCCCTATGTCGGCATAGTTTTGGGGTCATTGATCGAAAATCCAGACATCTCGACGCCTGGGCATCACAAAGAGCAAAAACGTAGATATGGTAACAAACTTTGGAACAATTTAGAAATGAAAAAAAAAACTTGAAGCGTGCGACTGTCATCTCTGAGATTGTCGGTTCGATCCCCGGCTGTGTCCTATTGAACTTTTTTATCTATTAACGCCTTTAAAATCGCTGATACAGTGAAGGATAACATCGTGAGGAAATGAAAAAATCTATACATTAAACCCATAAAGACGGCGTGTGCATAGAAAGCTACTAGCTTATTTGATAAAACGAATGACCGCGAAACAACAAAATACTGAAGTCCAGGCCTAAAAAAGGTTGTATCGCAACAGATTTTTGAAGTTATATAAATATAATAAACTCCCGTTTAATCATTCATCTTAAAGGATCCATGTTTTAGAACCAAAAAGTTGACGGCATTTGTCAGGCAAGTATGACCCGACGCTGTATGAATTTTAAACCCAGTTTTGTGGATCTGTTTAAACAGCTTTCTTTGAAGTCAAGGTGTTTGATTTTCTTATTTGGTGATTACGTCAACTGTAATTTTTACACATATACACATTGTCTATGTTTGAAATCGAAATACACTTTCGAGGATTCCTACAATAAATTAATACGTTGAAATACTATTATTTTTGTGAGCTTTGCTTACTTTTTTGCTGACATGAGAACTGGGTATAAATTGCAGTAAATCTGCTTACGTAATACTTGAACAGCCCCAAGTAGGTGATCAGCCTTCTGCGCCGATTTTTGGAAACCGTGAAATTCGTTCTATGTTCTTACATTATTTTAAATTGAATATTAAAATCTAGATGAAAGGGTAGTATATAATATATAATAATATTTTTATCCACTTCAATGCAGGAGTATTTTAATGATGATGAATTTATTTTCTAGTTTGCAGCATTTATTTCATTCTGGTGATCAAGAGTTACTACAATGTGATGCTATTGGATGATGTACAGGCTACCTATCGCTCATAAATCGTTTCACTTAGATTCTGATGTCTCCACGAATATATTTGTATTATTTGTATTTGTAAACTTTTAAAAATCGAGTTTTTTTTATTTCACACATACCATGTAGCCGTTTCATCAGCGTATACTGCTATGACTTCTCGACCTGGTCAGCCACAATGGCTATAATCGGTAGTAAGAGGGGACGAGGATCCTTCCTTTAGGTCAGATGAAGTACACAACATCCACAATATAAGGGTCTCCTTAAAACCAAGTGCCAGGGGAGTCAACTACAATAGGTAAGTATACTAGAGGCCAAAATGAATTCAACGATCAAATGAAGTAGTATGTAGTAGTAATGTAGATTAAGCATATGTGATGGTACTAAAATAAACGATATTGATGATGATAGCTTTTCAGAAGATCATCATGAAGATTTATGGTGTCAATGGTTTTTATTAGGTATGTTAAATTTAAAGAGGTGACAATAAAAGTTAAGTTAAAATTAAAGTAAAAGAGCGTCTCATTTCGTTGTGTGTTTATTTATTTATATACAGCTTTAGTATGGCCAAATTTCAACTAAAGTATTATAAATAAGTAATTAATATCAGTTAACAGAAAAACCTTTTGCTGTCTATAATTACATGTAATTAACCGAATATGCTCTACAAATTAGTGGTCTGATATCTCTTTTCCCTTTTGTATTTGAGATAACAAAAAATAAAACAAAATTTTCCTTAAAAATTTGGGTAATATAAGGAAAAATTATAAAATAATATGTTCTATTTAAGCTATTATTACGCTAGCAGTCATACTGATCTGACAAATTTTGTATCCTTCAAACCTGAACAAGTAAGTTTTAGAAATGTTTTAATAAAATTTGTATTTGTAGAACTAAAGGGCTAATATTGGCTTCAAGTGTACGAAGATTGTTCACATTTAGTTTACGCTTTTAATTATTAACTACAATATATATATGTAACTTAACAATAGTTTCTCGTAATATGCAATTCATTCATATCAAAATCTAAGGGAGCGGGATTGATGATTTAATAGATGTACAGTACAAATGCGGTATAGTTTTAAAAATAACAATAATCAAACTTTTTTTAGTATGGGACGAAATGCCAATAAGAATGGTTTTGTAAAAAAAAATTGACTCTTTTCAGAGGCCTTAAGATGTGCGTATTGACAGCTAAAGCAAAGAATTTTTACGCCCTTTTCATGAATATGTATACCGAATTAAGGTGTGTTGATTGTGCGTGATAAATTTTTTAGGTTGTGTACACGTAATTAAAAAAAATTAAAAAAATCAGTGGCACGACAACCTCTTTAGGTCTTGGCCTCAGATTTCTGAATCTGTTTCATGATCTTTTTTAAATCTAATAGCCTCCAGTGCCGGTCACACGCCGTCGGCTTTTTAGGTCTAAGGCAAGCCGGTTTCCGCACGATGTTTTCCTTCACCTTTCGAGCAAATGTTAAATGCGTACATAGAAAGAAAGTCCATTGGTGCACAGTCGGGGATCGAACCTACGACCTCAGGTATGAGAGTCGCATGCTGAAGCCACTAGGCCAACAATGCTTTGTATATTTAATTTGCTTGTGATTATTACAATTTCCCACTTCTCTTTCGGTGGAAGAGCCTGCGACCTAAAAAGAGGATCCTTCACCAGTCTATCTCACTGGCCATAAGCCACCAGTGGCTATGTTCAGCTGTTAATTTATATATATGTAGCTGTCGGAATAACTCTCCAATATCGCATCAGGGTATAACGTCATCATTACCCACTGAAGTGTTTCCGAATCGATTCTACTTAGGGTCTTTCAAGAATAGAACGTACCAATTCTTAAAAGTCCGGCAACGCACTCGCGAGCTCTCTGGCCTTGAGTGTCCATTGTCAGCGGTGTTACTGAACATCCTGCCCCCGTTCTATAGAAAATGTAAAATTAGTTTAAAGACAATTTTGCGCTGTTGTGTGTAGCAGAATTTGCGAACTTACGATTGTACCACCTTACACATTTTTGTACTATATTCTAGTAATAAATTATTATTATTATCATTATCTTTAGCTCTTTAGTCCATATAAAGTTTTATTTAAATGTTTAGTACGACTTTATGGTTTATTGATTTCTTATTTTCAGGCCATCAATATTATGATAATAGCTAAAAGTGGCGCAGACATTTATAAGTATTCGAAGTTACAACAACTAGCATATTATAGCCTAAGCCAGAAAAATTCTGATCAATCACGTTTAGAAAAATTTATAAGTAAAATTAATTGCATTTACGCTGTCGAAGGTATTCTTATAGGCCTAACAGTGATATATCTTGTTTTTAATGTGATTTTGCTTATTGGATTATGTAGGGTGAGTATAATTATTATACCGTAGTGGAAATATAGCTAGATATTGTCCACTAGGATGTTAATTGTTCGTCGAAGGAAATTGTGCAATTATTTTCCGATGTTACGTCAATTATTAATGCCATAAAAAAACAAAAACGATGTTTTCAAATAAAATACTTTGTGTTAAAATAACAACTGACTTTAACTGTTTAAAACATGAGCTTATAACTAACATCATTAAGAGTAGTGGGGTTTTTTTTTTTTTTTAATATATCACTTTTCTACTCCCCTGCCAAAGTGTCCAGGGACTTTTTCACATCACACGTCTCGCGAAAGACACCCCGGCTACATCTGTAATAAAAATATTATGGGCTTACAATATTCATGGGCGAGCCGGGACGCAGTTCCTCGCGAGACCCGTTCTTGGGGTTTTGTTTGCCGTCTTTATATATTCAACAATTTTATCGCAGAACCGTTCCAGGCACGATCTGTGCTTTATTAACATGTCCTGTAGGCCGTTACGGTCTACAGTCATCTGCATTTGTTGCTCCAGGTCGTGCCTGGACGATGCGAAAATAGGGCAATGTATGAGCACATGTTCTACTGTTTGTTCTTCATTGCTGCAGGCACACGTTGGGCTTGTCCTAATTTTAAACCTATGAAGGTAATGTGCAAAGGCTCCGTGCCCTGTAAGAATTTGCGCCATCTGGGGTGTGAAACGCTTCTCTTTTATTAATTTGTACGCAGTTCTTACATTTGCGATGAATAATTTTGTAGTTCCATCTGTTTCACCCCCCAGGTAGCGTTCATTCCATCGATGTTTTACATATGACAGGGGGTATGCGGCGTATTCAGGTTTTGACCTTAGTCTTTCCGCCGCTTCTCTTGCTAACGTGTCCGCCCTCTCGTTCCCTGGCGTACCAACGTGCGCCTTTACCCAGAAGAGGCTTATATGAGTTCCTCTTTTGCGGCACTCTTCCAGGCTCCGGCGGATCTCGGGTACCTGGGGATCGAGAGATCGTCCACTCACAATAGCATCTAATGCTGACCTAGAATCACTGTATATTTTAACGTCACGCTTATTTTTATTTATGTGGCTAGTCGCGTTTCGTAGTGCCGTCAATTCAGCTTGAAAAACTGTGCAGTGGGGCGCCATCTTAATCATCTTGCTATTTATTTCCATTCCATCTTTCCATTCCGTCCAAGCGGCACCCACTCCTATACTTGTTTTGCTGCCGTCCGTATAGATTTGTGTGCCGCCGTGTCCTTCGATTTCTTCCGGATTGGTGAGCATCTTGTAGTCCAGATTTGTTTGTTTCGTCGGGTGTGGGAGATCTACGTATTTCACTCTCCTCTCTAATTCTTCGCTCTCCAGTATTTCCGTGCTGACCCCCCTTCTTATCTCATATAAGGCAGCGGCTTCTTGAATACGGAGGTCTAGTGGAAGTATCCCGGCCAGTAAGAGTAGTGGGGTTGCGTCGCTAACAAAAACTGATTTGGCTCACCTAGGGGTAATAAACCTAAGTAGACCAGGGTAGGCGATCTGATATCGGGAAGGGTTAGGGGGGGAGTTTTAAGGGTAAAAAATGGTTTATCTCGATTTCCGGCAAAACTCATAGGGTTTCATCCTACTATTATTTTTGTAGGTTTCAAAAATTATCGACCCTGGTCTAAAGTGACACTTCAATACAAGTGCAGTCGTTTTTGGACATTATCGGAAACAAGAATATTGTGTTACAACTGATGAGGCTCCAATTTGTGCGTGTGATTTTGTGTGTGTGGGCGCCATGTGTGTGACGATGGCTAACATTTAACTTCTAATTTAATATATTTATATATATATAAATATATATATATATATATATATATATATATATATATGTATATGTAACATAACTTATGTTAGGTTACATAACTCTCGCAATGCAGTTCTTTTACCGTTAAAACTTGTGAGATCTATGTTAAGCCCTACTTAAGGGACTTCCTCTCTTAAGTTATCACGTAATTCGCTAGTTAATCTTTTAGTGACCATAAAAATACATTGACTTACTTGATATGCCGTACAACCTTTGCTTGGTAACTATACCAATTTTATTCACAATTACATTACCAATCTTATAAAAAGTTCCGGGATAACTAAGTGCATTTAAAAACAGTTTTTATATATTTCCAGAAAAAGCGAATTTTGATCAAAATCTACTTGATTGCGACACCAGCTTTTATCATTTCCCGTACGGTGTTGTATGCATGCCAATTCGCACGTGTTGCAAACGATGAACTTTTTCAACTGGGCTATTATTTGAACTCAGCATTTTACGTTCTGAACATTATCTTTGTATGTAAGTAAAACCTGATAAATATTTCTAAACTACTAGAAATACTGAAAAGTGTAGCGATCTACAATCTGTGCCATCACTACGATGATTCATATCCTGAAAAGCGCTAACGAAGCGATATATTATGCAGATTCTCGATCTTAAATATTGGGGCTTTCGGGTCAGTCAGTGGTTATTCTGGTCTCTCTTTAGACTGGAGGAACACCAACCTTACTCCACAAGTCTTTAAAAATCAAATAGAGTCAGCCTTCACCTTTGTATTCTACAAATGCTCTATTACTACTGAAAAGATTTTCAATACCAAAAAGGTTATTATAGATATACTAGCTGACCCGGCAAACGTCGTTTTGCCATGTATATTATTTCTAGGAAACATTTTTTTAGTTTAATAAAAGTTACTATCTACTATAATAAAAAAGGGGTTGATCGTAGAGGGGTGACAATAAAGGGTATGTATTTTTGTATGTATCAAAAAAAATAAAAACAAAAAAAATTTGTTTAAAAATTAAAATTTTGTGGAGGATATTGAAAAATAGTTTTTTTCCAATACTCAGACTTACTGAATATGCATACAAAATTTCATAAGAATCGGTCGAGCCGTTCCAGTGGAGTATGGGAACGAACATTGTGACAAGAGAATTTTATATATTAGATTTACTTTATTAATAAAAACTAAATCAGTCCAATTGCGCACTTTTAACTAAAGTATTGTATTCTTTTTCTGTTTAATTATGTGTACGCTGTAATAAATAGAGAAAGATTAGAATAAAAATTATTTATTTTTCGTTTTTTTTAATTGATTCATAATGAATTAATTTGATAAATATTTTGATATGACACTGATGAAATGTGTTTTTATGTTTCAGTACTCGACATTATGTTTTGTTTCAACTTTGCCGTAGTATATAAAACATCGGAAAATCACGAGAATATGCCACATGGTATCCACTAATACAAATTTTTAGAATAAATAAATATACAAAAGTGCTGTTTTTCTTTTCCATTCACTTTAACTTCATTTACCCCACTTAGTCACACCTTTATTTTTTGAAGAGAAACTTCTTTAGGCAAAATGTGGGTAATTTTTTTTAAAAACGTCACGTAGATGTTCAGCGTTTTTGTCGAAGAAAAGGGAGAGAGCGATTAAGAGAGAGTGAGAAGGATGACCTTAAAGAAATTGTATTTTTATTATTAAAATTTATGCTAAATAATTTATTAAAATCTCAAAAGACGAATTGTAAATTAAAATGCCACGGGGTTATCATCGAAGAAATAAATTAAAATAATTAAATTTATAATTTGTATGAATTTTCGACACTTAATATTTAAATGACAATTAAATTCCTAACATATCATCATTTTACCCTCTCTCTAGGGGCGGTTTTTTGATCCGTAGTTAACTCAACTATTGGTAAAAAATCGTTACTATTAGTTAAATATCAGCAAAATGCGTTTTTTGATCCGTGGTAAGAGCATCCAATGGTAAAATATCTAACCATTAGGCAAAAAAGTTAACTACTCAGTATCGGTACTCAATACCTTGGAATTTGTTCCAAGTAATTATTTAAATTAGATTTTAAGACAAAAGAGGTGATCTCTGGCAATAGTTCTAGTCATAGTTGTTTATTAGGAGATCCATCAAACTCCTTAAATGTCAATAATAAAATCAATAATAAGCATATTTTAAATTTAGTACATCAGAATATTCAGGGTTTGATGGGTAAAGAATTGGAGTTGGAGTTGTTCATGAACTGTAATAATATTGATATCTTATGTATTACTGAACATTGGTTAAAGGACCACCAGTTCATGTTTAGCTTCAACAATCATCTGGTAGCCAGCTCGTTCAGCAGAGTTAATTTAATACGTGGAGGCTCTTTAATTATTGCTCGGAATAATCTTAAATTTAAAGAACGTACCGACATAGTGAGCCTGTCTGTTGAGCGAGTTGCTGAGATAGCATGTATTGAGCTTGAGCAGTTCATTGTATTGAGTGTATACAGGCCCCATAGTACTTTATACGATACTTTTGAAAAAATCCTAGAAGATGTATTAATAAAAATATCTAATACTAATAAAACAGTTGCCGTCTGTGGAGACTTTAATATTAACTTATTAGATAAATCTAGTATTGTTAATAGATTTTTAATCTTATTGAAATCATATAATTTATATAATATTTTCCTTGAGCCAACTAGAATAACTGCCACCAGTGCCACTTGTATTGACAATGTTTTTACAAATGTGAAGCCAACTTTCTATTCAATTATTAATCTGTTAGATTCAGATCACTGTGGCCAGTTGGTTTCATTTACTAAAGACATTGTTAAAGCAAATTGAAAAAATGTTAATTTTGTTCCAGTAACCAGTTATCGTTTAGAACTTTTTAAAAATAATTTAAATGAAAAACTGCCTGGTTTGCCTTATCACCATAACCCTGACCAAGCTTACTCTTCATTATTTAACATGATTAATTCTCAGTTTAAGAAAGTTTTTACATCTAGATCAGTTTCTGTTAGTGATCGAGTTTTGTTTAGTGACTGGGCAACACCAGGTATTTTTAAAAGCAGAATAAGATTATTTGAATTATATAATGAAAGGAACCATGATCATAGTGAAAGGTTTAGGGAGTATGTTAAAAATTACTCTAAGACTTTTAAGAGAGCCTGCGCTGCCGCAAAGTCTTTACACATTAAAAACAAAATACGATCTTCTGCAAACAAAATTAAAACTACTTGGAATATTATTAATTCTGAAATAGGAAGAACCACAGTTAAGAATAATGATTTTCATCTTAAAATTAATGATATAGATGTTAGGGCGGATTTGGAGGTGGCAACCGAGTTTGAATCTTTTTTCACTAATATTCCTGTATTAACAACTCAAACTTTGTTGTCGTCTTCCGGCTCCGCATACAACATACTTAAAGACTGTGTCGCAGAATGTGGGACAAGTTTTGAATTTACAGTTGTTAGTGCTAAGGACATTCTAGATGCATTTAAAGATTTGAAAGTAAAAAAGTCCACCGATCTTTGGGGGTTGTCAGTTCAAATAATATCCTCAATAATTGAATGTATTTCCCCATTTCTGGCAATTGTGTTCAACTCTTGTGTCGCATCTGGTGTGTTTCCGGACTTAATGAAGTTAAGCAAGGTGATTCCACTCTTCAAATCTGGTAGTACAACCGATCCTACGAATTTTCGCCCTATCTCAATTTTGCCTACACTGAGCAAAATTTTTGAGAAAATAATTTTAAAGCAAATGCTAAAGCATTTTAACAGACAGAATCTTTTTCACTCCAAACAATTTGGATTTACTAAGGGTCGGTCTACTGCTGATGCAGGTGTGGAACTACTCAAAAATGTATTCGAGGCTTGGGAGAATTCACAGGATGCTTTAGGCATATTCTGTGACTTGTCCAAAGCTTTTGACTGTGTTTGCCATGACACACTTATCAAGAAACTACACCACTATGGCATTAGAAATAAGGCTCTTAGACTTCTCAGTTCATATTTAGACAATAGAATACAAAGTGTAGATATTAATGGCAAAAAATCAAAAGGATCTGTGGTAACTATGGGTGTTCCGCAGGGTTCAATTCTAGGTCCTTTCTTATTCCTTATCTTTATCAATGATTTACCTTTTTGCGTAAGGGATGATCACAAAATCCTATTATTTGCGGATGACACTTCGCTTGTTTTTAAAGTTAAGCGTCAACTTGAAAATTTTGACCAAGTTAATTTGGCACTATCTAAGGTTGTCCATTGGTTTAATGTTAATAATCTGCTTTTGAACTCAAGTAAAACTAAATTAATAAAATTTTCTACGCCTAATGTGAGGCAGTTAAGCACCAATGTACAACTGAATGGAGTAGAGTTGGACCCTGTTGAGTCAACTGTTTTTCTTGGCATTACTGTTGACGCCAAACTACAGTGGGGCCCACACATTAACAAATTGTCTGGAAGGCTCAGTTCAGCTGCTTATGCTGTAAGGAAAATTAGACAAATTACTGATGTGGATACTGCCAGAATTGTTTATTTCAGTTATTTTCATAGCTTGATGACGTACGGCATTCTCCTTTGGGGAAACTGTGCGGATATTAATACAATCTTATTATTACAAAAAAGGGCTGTCCGCGCTATATATAACTTAGGTCCTAGAGTTTCTCTCCGAGAGAAATTCAAAGAGATAAACATTCTGACTGTAACTTCACAATATATTTTTGAAAATTTACTTTATGTTTACAAAAACGAACCGGATTTTGTCAAATTGTCTGATCTTCACTCCCGAAATACTAGGAACAAAAATAATTTAACAGTTCATGCTACTCGCCTTCATAGAATAAGCAACTCGTTCATGGGTCAATGTATACGCTTTTACAATAAACTTCCTATGGATGTTCGTAAACTTCCCCTTAAGAAATTTAAATTTTTTATTAAATCAAAATTATTAACTAAAGGATATTACAGGATATCCGATTATTTAAATGATAGAAACGCCTGGGATTGAGCTGCTCGCTTATACAGCTATCGCTTGTGTTTTTTTAAGCTGTCCTTCACTTCTTTTTTTTTTCTTTGCATGTTGTACATATTTACAATCTGACATGTCTTGTGCTTTTGCATATGCATTTTATTTTATTCTATTGACATGTTTGTGCTTAGTGCATATTCATTTTTTTACATTTTTTTTTTCTATATTACTGACATGTTTTGTGCTTAGTGCATATTCATTTTTTCTTTTTCTACAATACTGACATGTTTTGTGCTTTTGCATACAATATTTTACACTTTGACATGCCAAGTGAATAATGTTTATATTTCGATTATATTTTTCAATTTCATTATTTTTTCCTTGCTTTAAGGTACACCTTAAAAATACATTTTGTATCCATTGTAAGTGTAAACATTATGCGGGTATATCATAAACTCTTTTGCTTCATTTATAATTTGATACATTTTAGTCTATAGTTATTTTGGGCTGGCGATCTGAGTGAGTTGTTGCCCCACATATTTTTATGGTGCCACTGGCGGTATTGTTGTGTACCGGGTTGTGCAGCTCCCTTAAAAATGGTTGAGCTGCATGAGCTATTCGGGGCATGCTAGCCGTCTGCTGGCACAGGCTTGCTCAGATCGATCTGGTTCTTTCTTCCAAAGACCAGTCCAGTAAATACTCTGCATTTGTTTACACCAATTTATTAATTTATTATTGTATTATCTGGACTATAAAAGAGACTAAGACCCCCGAGTTTGTTTCGACATTTCTTCTCAGGGCAGTTAGGAAATGTCGACTTCATCTAGTTTAGGATGACATTGTAAAAGTGATTTATATAGTCCTACTTGCAAGAATAAACTATTTCATTTCATTTCATTTCATTTCATTTCATTTCGGAGGGTTAAAAAGATGGCCGCTGGTAATTTATATAGTAACAGCTGTTTGTCACAGAAAACAAACTATGATAAATACGTTTATTACTATCTAATGATGAATTTAAACATATTGATATACTTTAATTAATGAGACGATGAAGAAGACGATAATATTATATGAGAATGTGTCAATGAGTGACCAAAAATATTTAGGCAATGTCATCCGCCATTAGAAACCTGGGATGATGTAGATTTTTGTCACTGTTACCCCCTATCGAAGGGTCTCTCGAAATCAGAAGTTTTAAAAATGCGTTATAGGGGGGATTACTGTACATGTTATCAAAATTTATAAAAGTTCAGAATTTACTAATTTCAGAATAGGCTTTATTTAGGCAGAAGCAGAGGCCGAGTGTCAGAAGGTGCGACACACACACTGAGGTAGGTTCGAATCCCGGTTGAACCAATCATCTTTTCTATGTCCGCAAGACTCGATCGTACGGTGAAGGAAAACATCTTAAAGCATGCATTAGATCCAAAAAGTTGACGGCATGTATAACCTAACGCTGTATGGATTTTAAGCCCTGGATCTGTTTAAGCATCTTTCTTTGAAGTCAAGGGGGCCGTTAAAGTATTACGTAAGCACTATGGGGGGGAGGGGGTGTTTGATTTTCTTATTTGGTTATGACGTCAACAGTAATTATTTACTTTTTTACGCACACATTGTCTATGCTTGAAAACGAAATGCATTTTCGAGGATTCCTACAAACGTTAATACATTTATGTACTTTTGTTTTTGACAGCTTTGCTGATGACAAGAGAATGGGGGGTGGATAAATTACGTGTCACGTTGTTTGTCCGCAATGGACTCCTAAACTACCGAACCGATATCAATCAAATTTGCACACCGAGTGTAGTTTGATCCAACTTAAAAGTGAGGATAGCTTACATCTCAATTTATACCTGCAATATTATTTTATTGCAAAATATTTGTTTATTATTTGATAGTCACAAGTCACTGTGTTGAAAGTACCAAGGTTTCACATAAGCTACAATTTAATGGCATAACCACCAAAAAAGCATGGTGGTCCCCATGACTGGTGTTCTCCTACCGTTTCCCTTGAATAGTTTGCTACTATGTAATATAACAAAAACCTTAGCCACAGCAACGCTTGGCCGGTCTTAGTTAAATATTAAAATATAGTTGAAAGGGTTCTGTCCACTTTTATTACAGGAGCCTTTTAATGATGATCTTTTTTCAACTATATTACCCTAATTTAACTAAATTTAAACTCTTAAAATTATTATTTTTAAAATTAAATGTAGAGGTTGTTTTCTTACAACCTACTACCAGAGTTGCCAGCCACAGCTACTACTCTGTAGCTCTTTAGTCGATATAAAGTTTTATTTCAATGTTTAGTACAACTATATGGTTCATTGATTTCTTATTTTCAGGCCATCAATATTATGTTAATATCTAAAAATGTCGGAGATATTAATCATTTGCAGTTCCTAAGTAGCCTAGACTATCCATTTTTTCTTAATTTAAGTAATTTGAATATTGAAAGGAAAAGTAAATTGAATTGCATTTACGCTGTCAAATGTGTTCTTATAGGCCTAACAGTCGCATTTCTGGTTTTTAGTGGGATTTTGCTAATTGGATCATTTATGGTGAACGAGTATAATTATTATACCGTAGTGGAAACATACCTATAAATATAGAAAATAGAAAATTGTGCAATTATTTTTCGATGTTACGTTAATTCATTACTGCCATAAAAAAATAAAAATAAGAAGGATTGTGTGCAATTATGAAACCACGGTAAAAGTGAAACTTTTTTTTTACATTATAGACATTTAACGAAATTTTTTTGGAATAATATTACATTAAGGGTCGCTTTATCAATCTTCATTTTAAAATTGGAATGATAATGGGAAATAAAAAAGTAGACTAAGTCCCCAACTAATATTTTTATTGAACTCTGTGTCTTAGGGCCAGTTTTTTGATCCGTAGTAAAAAATGGTTTTACCATTTGTTACATTAACTATAGTTAAATGAATAACCATTTGTAAAATCGTAAATGCGTTTTTCAATGCCTTTTTTAACTATAGTTAAACTTAACAATTTGTCAATTTGTTGCCAGTGCAATGAGCAATGACATCCCAAAAAATGTGGTTCTTTTTTGTGGGGAACATTTATTTTGTATGACAACACTAGACATATTGAGTGAATGAAATCCATTTTTGCCATCTTCATTCGTTATTTGCGCTTTGAAGAGTTTGAAGTGTCAAATTAATCTAAATAACACGATATAAATTAAATTGTTTTTCTGTGTTTTAATACGGTTTACACTTTTTACGATACTTAAATATATAAATAACAATGTCCGCAAACAGCCAACGGTCAAATAAGTAAGTACAAACATATTTTCGTGTTATTTATTCCGGTTTAAAACTGCCAAACTGGTGATGCTTCTCAAGGATTACACAGTCGCAACCTGCAAACAACTGATCACTGCAGCAATCTACAAAAAGATGCAGCTTGGAAATCTCTGTGACGTTTTCAGCTAGACAGTAGACACCGAAGTGTTAAATTTAATATACATTTAATGAAGGTGTAGGCACATTTTTATATTTATTCTTGTATAGCTGTGTCCTACAACAAAAGGAAAGTGTGTAGCTGTAGTTTTTAGTATAAGTACATACTTGTATGTACTTATAATAATTATAAGTTAATATTATTAGTAATATATAAATAATATTAACTCTAATTCATTATGTATTTTATTGCCTATAAAATTAACTTATAATAATTATAAGTTAATATTATAGGCAATAAAACACATAATGAATTAGTAATATACTTAATTATATACTGCTGCGGTTCTGTAGCTAGTAATGAAGCAAAATAGGTTTGTATGAGCTGCTGTCTATATATACTCTTGTTCTTGTATTTTATTTAATTATAAGTTAATATTATAGGCAATAAAACACATAATGAATTAGTAATATACTTAATTATATACTGCTGCGGTTCTGTAGTTAGTAATGAAGCAAAATAGGTTGGTATGAGCTGCTGTCTATATATACTCTTGTTCATTGGCAGTTTAAGATCAATTTCAGTAACAATCCAGAGCACTGTTCCCTTCGATAGGGGGTAACAGTGACAAAAATCTACATCATCCCAGGTTTCTAATGGCGGATGACATTGCCTAAATATTTTTGGTCACTCATTAACACATTCTCATATAATATTATCGTCTTCTTCATCGTCTCATTAATTAAAGTATCTCAATATGTTTAAATTCATCATTAGATAGTAATAAACGTATTTATCATAGTTTGATTTCTGTGACAAACAGCTGTTACTATATAAATTACCAGCGGCCATCTTTTTAACCCTCCGATACTGAGTAGTTAACTTTTTTGACTAATGGTTGGATATTTTACCATTGGATGCTCTTACCACGGATCAAAAAACGCATTTTGCTGATATTTAACTAATAGTAACGATTTTTTACCAATAGTTGAGTTAACTACGGATCAAAAAACCGGCCCTTAGAGAGTACGACATACATAATACTTAACAATTATTTAGATTATATACACATATTAAATAATAGTCTATACACTACTCGGTCAGCTGCTGCGAACTATAGGCGCCGCCATATTGGCCTTGGCTGCTATGACGAGCGCTTTTCACTTTATCCCTACTCCGCGGCCAACCGACACGCGACATGCGACACACAGACGAAAAAGTTTGAGACGATGTAATAAAAGTTTCACTTTAAAACAATTGGATTAAGGTTGGTGGCGGTTTTTGTATGGATATTTTCAAATAAAACAATTTATAGTATTGTCTTTGATTGACATAACTTTTATACATTTAAATTAAAAACTTTTTTTGAACGGATTGAAGTTATGTATTATTATAAATTTACAACTATTTAAACATAATTTTAAATTTATCCGACGTTTCGCGTGCTTTACAGCGTGCGTGGTCACGTGCGAGGGTCAATCTACCGAATAATAATACGTTAAATTGTAAGCAGTTCGTTGAGGTTCACAATCTTTCGACAGTTTATAATCTCGCGAGATAGATTACAATCTAACGGTGTTTACAATTTTACGGTGACATATACACTATACAGTATTTTCAATACTTACAATTTTCTCAACCTATATAGCAATAATAAAAATAATTAAAAATTAATAAAAAGAAAATTTAAAGAGTTGGGTCCTAGCAGTGTACCTTTAACGCTGACAGCATTTCCTCGCTGTATTGCGAGGAAAGCACCAGCCTTGCGATTCTGTAACTCACTTTTCGAACCCACACAGCGGAACTCACACATCATAAAATGACTGCTTCACGAATGATTTGAGCGCTATCGCCGCTGCGAAAACCGCTGTGTGAGTTCGAAAAGTGAGTTACAGAATCGCAAGGCAGCTCTGGGGTCACCGGTACTATCTACCAGGCGCCAACTTAAATCTTTAATTAGCGCCTGTGCACTTTAACCTCACGGCCCAAGAGTCTCCAAAGATAACAAAATCGAAGTTTCAGAAAAGACTTAAAGTAAGTAAAAATAAGACATATAAAGATGCGAACTAATTATTTTAGAACCTAATTGGGCTTTAGATCAATGGGTACATATATTACTATGTCGGCAAAGTTTTGGCCTCATTTATCGAAAATCCAAATATCTCGACGCCTGGGTATCACAAAGAGCAAAAACGAAGATATGACTTTGGGACAATTTAGAAATGAAAAAAAAACATGAAGCGTGTTACTGTCATCGCTGAGATTGTGGGTTCGATCCCCGGCTGTGACCTATTGAACTTTTTGTCTATTAACGCGTTTAAAAATCGCTCATATGGCGAAGGACAACATCATGAGGAAACCATCTATGCATTAGACCCATAAAGACGGCGTGTGCATAGAAAGCTACTAGCTTATTTGGTAAAACTAATGACCGCGAAACAAATTTAGACTCTCAGCAGTCCAGGCCTAAAAAAGCTTATAGAGCAACTGTTTTTTTGAAATTATATAAATAAATAAATTTCCGTTTAAATTCATTCAAGAAGATTCAGAACGTATTATTTTATGTAATGTATGTGACGTGACATTCATTGAAATATATATACATATATGTATATAAGGTGTTATTAAACGAGTTACAGAACAGTGTGTTGATAATAATAATAAAAAAATATAGCCACTTTTATCCATTATAAGTCCCGCACGTTGATATTGCGACTGGCGGCCATCTTAGTGACGTAGTCGAACTGTCAGCACCGTGCGCAAGGTCAGCCAGCGCCAGGGCTGTCAGTCAGATGTACGATTGTCGTACTGCTACGAGTTTTTGTTATTTTTACTCTTGTACGGTCGTTAGACCAAGATCGTACAGACAATGTACGATTTTTCCAGCAAGTATTATGTTCGGGGAATTCTCCAACAACCTAACGTATGCCTAGATCTTTTACTTGAATGAAGACCCTTTTTTCTTATAAAGTCTGTATTTGTGTGCATTGTTACAAAACTTATTATTTTTCTCTTGTAAAGACTTGTATTGGAATAGTCACAAACCAGTTTTTCTCATCAGTCTCAAGCTCTAAGTTATTACGTTCTCTTTTGATCTGAATATTGTCTTTAGTGTTTTTTGTGTTACTTAAATACGCTTAAGCAAGACTAGGTAGTGAAAAAGAAAGGAGAGACCTGCGCTCATAGTACTCCAAAAAAGAAATGAGCCAAAAGAGGAGAGCTTTTTGCAACAGAGAGGAACAAACACAGAGCACAGAAGTATCGTTCCGATTGGGAAAAAATAGACTGGTTAGGGCCCGGTAAAAACCAATTTAAAGCCGGGTGAACTGTTTGTGACGTCGAAATGGTTTCAGAATATGGAGCTTTAAAGTTACACTCTTTAAGGCAAAGGTAGCCTTCATTTTAAATAAAAGCTTTCCACTTTTCATTTCAAAATTTCCTTGGAATACGATTTTTTGTAATTGGTGTACGATCATGCTTTTTTTTCATCTGGCAGCCCTGGCCAGTGCTTACGCGTATTGAGTACATCTACCACGTGTTTTTTATTGCTTTTTATTTTCGTTATCCTGTTATATTTTTGTAATATAGCATAAATATCTATAACATAACCCTAGAGTAACTTAACTAGATTATTTTTTTCCACCAGAAGTGGCAACAGCCAACACCTCACACAAAAGGAAGATTACCGATACAGATTCTTCACCTACATTCTAGCAAATCGTCAATCAAAAGTCGCGCAGTTGTTATTGTGACAACTCTTTATTCCCGTTCGTATTTGAGGTTACAAATTACGTATAAAACAAAATTTTCCCTAAATATTTGGGTAATATTATAAGGAAAAACGATGTTATATTTATTAATAATATGATATATTAAGCTATTATCACGTTAACAGTCATACTGAGCTGACAAATTTTGTGTCCTTCAAACCTGCAAAAGTAAGTTTTTAGTTAAAAAACAACATACAACGCGTTCCTTTTAAAGTTTATGCAATTTTGTGTAATTAAATTACACGTGTACAATGTTAAATCTCAAATAATGATTGCTTTAGGTCTGGGCCTCAGATTTCTTTATCTGTTTCGTAATCATTTGTCAATCTAATAGGCAAGTAAGTGATCAGCCTGTGCCTGGCCATCGACTTTTTGGGTCTAAGGCAAGCCGTGCGTGAGGAAACCCTCACGATATTTTCCTTCACCGATCGAGCGAATGTTAAATATGCACATAGAAAGAAAGATGGTGCACGGTGATAAAACCTACATCATAAAGGATGACGGTCGCACGCTGAAGCCATTAAGCCAACACTGCACCATTGTTTGTTACTACGTCGAATAAAATAATCTTACATTTTATTCGACGTAGTAACAAACAATGTTACTACGTCGACACAACATACAATTCTTAAATTAATCAGTCGTCGAAGCGCAGCCGTGCGAGTGACACGCGTATAACCTAGCACGAGCTTATCAAGACAATCTAATCATGTCGAAGTGTGACCAATGTAATAAAACGTTTTCTAAATCGATGCCCGGATGTGAATGTGCCCGATGTGAAAAAATGGTACACCTAAATACCAGATGCAGCGGTCTTACGAACAAACAGATAACTGCATTAAAGGCGGCCCCAAGCCTAGACTGGACTTGTATGGAATGCCAGCATGAATCCCCGAAGCGAAACTCCTCTTTGTTTATAACAGAGGATGCAGAGGAGGATATACCTATGGACACTAAGGGGCTAATACATAAAATCTCCAAGGAGGTGGAAAAAACTATAAAGAAGGAAATAAGCGAACTTAACCAATCTCTGCAATTTCACAGTACGAAGTTGGATGAAGTATTAGGTTGTATTGATGCCTTTAAAAATACCATAAAAGCTTTAGAAAGAAAAAACACGGAACTATTACAAAAAAACAACAATCTCGAATTGAGGGTAGGCGTATTGGAGCAGCGTTTCCATGAGATGGAACAGAAGAAACTTGCTAATTCTATAGAAATAGCAAACGTCCCCCCTGCGAGCGAAGAGAATGTGATAAAATTAGTTGAAAATGTAGCATTAAAACTTAAACAGCCCTTCGACGGTATCCGTAACTCAATGCGATACCAAGGTAAATACGACCAACCCGGCATTATACGAGTTAAACTTACTGATAAAGCGACCCAAGAAAAGTGGATTAAAGCTGCAAAAACCATTAAAACTATGGTGGCCGATGTTTGCCCCTATGAACCCAACAATAACAAAATAGTATTCATCAGGGAAGCAATGACTAAATCCAACAAAAGCATTTTATGGGAAGCCAAGCAGGAATTAAAGAACAAACAAAACTATAAATACGTTTGGTTTAAAAACGGTATGGTTCGTGCAAGAAAGGATGATAACACGAAAATAGAAAACTTAAGATCTATATTGGATATACAAGCGTTAAAAAAAAAAGACAGAATGTCAATTAACTGCCCAAATTAAATTGCATATAAATTATTATTATTAATATGGATAGTTTAACTAGTGATATTTGTGAATTAGAAGACTGTATAAACATAAATGATTTCGTGAGTAAAATACCCAGCAAACATTTAAATCTGTTGTGTGTACACATAAATATAAGGTCAATCATAAAATATTTTGCTAGCCTCGAGCAATGTATATATGCGGCTAACACTATTGACGTTATTGTTGTTACAGAGGTTAACATTTCTGATAGAATCAGTTGTTTGTACAATTTAAATGGATATCAAATGTTCTCAGCGCTCAGAAACAGTAGGAAAGGTGGTGGTATCTTAGTTTATGTAAAAAAGAAACATAAATTTAGTATACAAATTGTAAAAAGCCAACATTTCGAGAATATACTCTTTACCATCACAACTCAGACGAAATACACTGCGCATATTTGTGCTATTTACCGCCCACCTAGCCTAAGCAAGAGCCTGTTTATTGACGAACTTCATAATATCATTAAGAGTAACTGCCAGAAAAATATAGACTTGTATCTATTGGGGGACGTTAATATAAACCTAAAGCTAGACATTCCTATAAAACATAAATATTGCAACACATTACACAGTTTAGGCCTTATGTGTGGGATCACAACATACACTAGGGCAGAACTATACAAAGGAATCGTTACAAAATCATGCATAGATCACATATACGCTCGATCCCAAACACACGACCTATACACTGCAGCGGTTGGCACAAAACTAGCGGACCATCGAGCGATCGTGCTCGCTTGCACTAAAGCACAGCTACAGGATGTTCCAACATATAAAACATTAATTGACAAAAATAAATTAACGACCCTTCTAGAGCAAATTGATTGGAAGCCGACAGTAGAAATGACGTGTCCTATTGGCATATACAACTTCATACAAAATAACATAACTCAAGCATATAAAAAATCAGAATATACAGTTAAACTTAAATCTAACACTCATCGAAACAGTAACCATTGGATTAATAATAGAATTATTATAGCATGTCATTACAGAGATAAACTTTTTACTCAATATATAAAAGATACAAACAACTTAATACTAAAACAAAAATATAATAAAACCAGAAATTATGTCAATAAATTAATAAATAAAACTAAAAATAAAACACTTAGAACCAATATAGAAGCTAATAAAAACAATCTAAAAAATCTATGGGATATATTAAATCAATTAACAGGAAAAATTAAAACATCCATTGACGTAGCAATACAAAACTCATTTGAAAATCAAAATGTTACGTGTAAAGATATTGCAAATAATTTTGCAACTACCTTCCACAATAGTATCAGTAATGTTGCAACCAACTGTGCAATTCCACTGTTGGATACAAGTTTATACCGGCGAGCAGAAAATACTAGTATGAGATTTCAGTCAGCAGACCCTAAATCTATCGCAAAGATAATAAAATCATTAAACGACAAAAAATCTCCAGGCGCAGATAGAATACGAACTATTGACATTAAAATGTTATGCAATAAAATAAACGTAGCCATAGCTAATCTTATTAACACGAGCATTTACACTGGACAGTATCCTAATTTATTAAAAACAGGTATAGTACGACCAATATACAAAAATGGTAGCAAAAAAAACTATAATAATTATCGTCCAATAACTATACTGCCAACAATCAACAAAATAATTGAAAAATATATATGTGGACAAATCCAAAGTTATTATAAAAAACACAATATTCTTTCTAACAAACAATACGGATTTCAACCAAATAAAAACACAACACAATTACTATCCGCATTCACAGATCTTATTTATAAGCACTTAAATAAAAAGGATCATGTCCTGGTAGTGTTTATTGATTATAGTAAGGCATTCGACACATTAAGGCACAGCGTAATCCTACAAAACCTAAATGACTGCGGAGTACGAGGAAACCTGCTCAAGTGGTGTGAAAACTATCTGCAAGATAGAACTTATCGTGTTAAAGTGTGCAACGAAGAAAGTTTCCCAATATCCATAACAGAAGGTACGGCTCAGGGATCAGTTATTGGACCCTTGCATTACCTTACCTACGTTAACACATTACCTAACATAATAAAATATTGCCAGATATTCCAATTTGCAGACGATACATGCCTAGTAGCCGCTGGGGCTAACATACAAGAAGCAGAAACAAAGCTGCAAGCTGATTTTGATGCATTGGCTGAATGGTCCCACGACGTGGGACTTGTACTAAATCCGGGTAAAACAAAGTTCATGCATATCCGATCCAGTCGCAATCTGGGCGCACGTGCACCCCACTTAGTCTTGCACAACCACATTTGTGCACATTCCAGTAAATCGTACCCCATCAACTGTAACTGCAACGCCTTAGAATTAGTTCATGGCCACAGGTACCTGGGGCTTGTAATAGATGACCGAATGTCCTGGAAAATGCATATTAATTCTGTCTGTGAAAGGCTAAGAGCGATACTTGCCAAATTCACTATAATAAAAAATAAAATACCTCTCAATACTCTGCTACTGCTATACAAAGCACTAGCAGAATCTATTATAACATATGGACTTTCAAGCTATGGGAGAACATGCAAAACCTATCTTAATCAAATATTTTCATTACAAATACGTATTTTAAAAGCAATTGCTCCTTACAAAATAAAATCACAATATAAAGAAGACTATAGAAAGCTATTTGCATTTTTTAAAATTATACCTATACAAGAGAAAGTGCAGCTAGCATTATTAAATGAAAACTATTTTACAGACAATTACCTTAAAACAACTAAAACTCACTATCACTATACAACACGTAGAAAATTAAAAAACGATTTTCTTTTACCAAAATACAATAATTTATATGGGAAAAAAACATTAGACTATATTATTCCAAATCTATTAAACTCTTTACCGGCTGCGCTATTTGCTAATGTAACAGGAAACAATATCAAATTTAAATTAAAAAATTACTTTATAAGTCAAACAATAACAAATTATGCATAACTAAAAGTAGGATGTCGTCATTTAGTTCATGTTCGAATATGTAAATTCGAATACACATCCTGTATTCGAATGAGAATTTCTCGTCAAGAACAGGTTTCTTGCATCGGCTGTGGAGCGTCATTGTTTCAATTGGTTTATGTTGTTCGTGCAATTTTTATGGTTTATTGGTGGGGGTGTTATATTGTATAGTGTGTCACTGGCCTGAGTGTGTAATAGATTAATTATTTTAATTATTTAAATATTTTCGACGACCTGGTGGACGGAAAAACTGTGTCCAGTTTGTGTTTCCACCACGCCAACTTTTTTCTATTTAGGATGATGTATAGAATAAATAAATAAATAAAATAAATAAAATACTAAAATTGAAAATGCCAATAGAATGAATTTTGTAAGTCTCGTAATGTGCAAAACATTCATATCAGTATAGTTTTAAAAATAACAATTATTAAGCTTTATTGGTTTAATGTAGGACTAATAATGGTTTTGTTAAACAAAAGTTTTGACTCTTTTCAGAAGCCTTAATATGAACATATTGACAGTTGAAGTAAAGAACCGATGTGTTGCGTCTTTTCAAATAGTAAGTGAACATTTTTAAAATCATTAATTAAAATGATATTCTCTTTGGAAGGTTTAAAAGGTTACCATTTTTATTTATGGCGATTATGTCTGCCTCTAATTTATTTATCGCCATAAACAATGGAATACCCAGTAAAAAGGGTAAAAAATAATAAAAATAGACAAAATACAAACATATTAAAAAAAACGTATAACGAGGCAAACTGGCAGGAGGCTCATCTGATGTTAAGTTGCGAAAGGCTCAGAAGTGCGTTGCCAGCCTTTTACGAGTTTTTACGCCCTTTTCCTGAGAATCCTTCACCAGTCTATCTCACTGGCCATAAGCCACCAGTGGCTATGTTCAGCTGTCAATTTATATATGTAGCTGTCGGAATAACTCTCCAATATCGCATCAGGGTATAACGTCATCATTACTCACTGAAGTGTTTCTGAATCGATTCTACTTAGGGTCTTTCAAGATTCTATTCTTGAAAGACCCTAAGTAGAATCGAATATACCAATTCTTAAAAGGCCGGCAACGCACTCGCGAGCTCTCTGGCCTTGAGTGTCCATTGTCAGCGGTATTACTAAACATCCTGCCCCCGTTCTATAGAAAATGTAAAATTCCTTTAAAGACAAATTTGCGCGCCATTGTGTGTCGCAGAATATGCGAACTGACGATTGGTACCTTACACATTTTTGTACAATAGTCTTGCAATTAATTATTATTATTATAAAAAATATAAAGTTTTAATTAAATGTTTAGTATGACTTTATGGTTATTGATTTTTTTTTCAGTTCATCAATATTATGGTAATAGCCAAAGGTGACTTAGATATATCTCAGTATCCGATGTACCAAGTATCAAGTAGCATTTACGCTGTCAAATGTGTTCTTATAGGTCTAACAGTGACATATATTGTTTTTAATGTGATTTTGCTTATTGGATTATTGATGGTGAGTATAATTATTATACCGTAGTGGAAATATAGCTAGATATTGTCCACTAGGACGTGAACTGTTCGTCGAGGAAAATTGTGCAATTATTTTCCGATGTTACGTCAATTATTAATGCCATAAAAAAAACAAAAAAGATGTTTTCATTTGAACACTTTGTTTTGAGATAACAAGTGACTAACTGTTTAAAACATTATAAAATATAAATTAATCTTAATATATATAAATTACGTGTCACGTTGTTTGTCCGCTATGGACTCCTAAACTACCGAACCGATTTCAATCAAATTTGCCCACCGTGTGTAGTTTAATCCAACTTAAAAGATATTTCATCTCAATTTATACCCGCAATATTATTTTATTGCAAAATATTTGTTTATTATTTGACACAATTCTAAAGGGCCTGATCGACGGACGAGTAAGACCGCGGTTTTAAATACCGACGAACCTGGCTCGCGGCTCGTTGGTGCTGATCGATTAGCAAGCAAAACAGTCGCAAACATGTCTTGTTCTCTTTCCGACACGCGGTTTTGCATGGCGAGCCGCGTAAAAAATATAGCACGACGACGAGCCGCGAGCTAGGCTCGGCGGTATTTAAAACCGTGGTTTTGCAATGATACACCGGCGAGCTTTACCGACGAGCCATAAAACCGCGGTCTTACTCGTCCGTCGATCAGGCCCTTAACAGATGGCGCTGTGTTGAAAATACCAACGTTTCACATAAGCTACAATGTAATGGCATAACCTTCAAAGAAGCATGGTGGTCCCCATGACTGGTGTTCTCCTACCGTTTCCCTTGAATAGTTTACTACTATGTAATATAACAAAAACAGCCACAGCAACGCTTGGCCGGTCTGCTAGTAAATTATAAATTATAACTAACATCATTAAGAGTAGTGGGGTTGCGTCGCTAACAAAAACTAATTTAGCTCACCTAAGGGTAATAAACCTAAGTGACACTTCTATTCAAGTGAAGTCGTTTTTGGACATTATCGGACAAGTGTGGTACAACTGATGAGGCATAATAATAATAATAATAAAAACTTTATTAATGACAGAAAGGGTTGTTACAGAAATCAGAAATCGCTAGTCCCCACACTAGGGAGGCCCTGTGTTGTGGGTAACTAGAAGACAATTATTTCGTGGTACATGTTAAAAATAGTTTAAAAATGTGATATGAAAAAATGATAATAAAAAATAAAAAATACCAATAATAGTTATAAATTTAGTGTTACGTGTGAAGTGAATGAGTGAGTGTGAGAATAGGTGAGTTTGCGCATGTATTTGAGAATGTAGCTGAAAGTTGTTATGATCGTGCACTGTGTCTGTGTTTATGAAACCTCAAAGTCATACCAAGATATGTAGTAATGCCTCTGTGGATTCGAAATCCAATTTGGCTAGTGTAGTTTCTATGTGACTCGCTAATTTGTATCTGGATAGTTTTACGATCTCAGAGTCCATAGATTTGGAGAATTTGTTATAAAGGAAGGGGCCCCTAAATGCAAAGGAGCGTTGTCCAAATACAGTCCTTCGTTGTGTTGTGTGTGTTGTGTTTAAGTTTTTTGTTATTTTATTTTTTTATATGTAATGGTTTTTTTTGAAGTGTTGGCCTTGTAGACCAGTGCAGATAGCCTTTAAAATAAATAAAAAGTGAAAAAAATTCTGTAGGATGAAACCCATTAGAAAAAGAGGGGAATTTGATCAAAATGAAAAGAAAAATAATTTACGGTCGATCTGAGGGGGGGGAGTTTTAAGGGTAAAAAACGGTTTATCTCGATTTCCGGCAAAACTAAAAGTCCTATCGATGAAAGTTAAACCGCAAAGTTGTAGGCAATAAAAATATCTACAACTTTTGTATTTGCAGATTTTTCACATAACCTCAAAATTTAGGTGAAAAATTCAAAAAACCAACATTTTGGTTTTTTATTTCTATCTTTTACAAAAATTTATTTTTTTAAACGAAATTTGGTGAAAACTTACCTTATTATGTCCCAAATATACTGTAATTTATTTGATTAAAAATATTTATTTTTTCACCTTATTTTGAATTAATATCGAAAAAACACTAATTTTCAATCGAAAATTCTGACGTCAAAATTTCAGCTTTTTTCAAATTGTTGATGTGCTTTCAGTGCGTTGAAATCTCTACTTTCCTATGGTAAAAATATATATATATATATTACCATAGTAAATCTTCTCAGAAAATGCAAAAAATCGTATGCAGTAACGCCCAGATCCGTCATCCCCTTCCCTACTTCTCTATGAAATACGAAAATTTTAGGCCATCTAAAGGCTAAAAATTTTTTTTAGGTCACTGAGGTATATATAAATTATCTTAAAATAGTAATAAATAGGCATTTAATTATAATTTAAAGAAGATTTAGAAGATTTAGAAGATTTCAACGCACTGAAAGCACATCAACTTTTTGAAAAAAGCTGAAATTTTGACGTCAGAATTTTCGATTGAAAATTAGGGTGTTTTTTCGATATTAATTCAAAATAAGGTGAAAAAATAAATATTTTTAATCAAATAAATTACAGTATATATGGGACATAATAAGATAAGATTTCACCAAATTTCGTTTAAAAAAATAAATTTTTGTAAAAGATAGAAATAAAAAACCAAAAAGTTGGTTTTTTGAATTTTTCACATAAATTTTGAGGTTATGTGAAAAATGTGTGAATACAAAAGTTGTAGATCTTTTTATGACCTACAACTTTGCCATTTTGTTTTCTTCGATAGGACTTTTAGTTTTGCCGGAAATCGAGATAAACCGTTTTTTACCCTTAAAACTCCCCCCACTACCCCTTACCGACCTCAGATCGACCGTAATTTATTTTTCCTTTCATTTTGATCATATTACCCTGCTTTTCTAATGGGTTTCATCCTACTGTAATTTTTTTTGGTTCCAAAAATTATCGGCACTGGTCTATTGTGGCTTCAGCGTGCGACTCTCATCCCTGAGGTCTTAGGTTCGATCCCGGCTGTGCACCAATGGACTTTCTTTCTATGTGCGCATTTAACATTCGCTCGAACGGTGAAGGAAAACATCGTGAGGAAATCGACATGTCTTAGACCCAACAAAAGTCGATAGAGTGTCTCAGGCACTTGAGGCTGATCACCTACTTGCCTATTAAATTTAAAAATGATCATGAAACAGATTCAGAAATCTGAGACCCAGACCTTGAGGTTGTAACTTGTAGCGTCACTTTTTTTTTTATTGTTTGAAGCTACGAAGCCAACACTGCTCTTAGTGACTATATCAATATTAAAAATCTTCTATGTTTTAATTAAATACCTTGACTTACTTATTATGCCATACAACCTCTGCTTGGTAACTAAAAATTCAGGCTTCCAATTTTATTCACAATGGTTCAAGTTAATGGGTCGATAATGACCTGAACTTCTTCGATAAAATAAAATAACGGCCGTGCCCCGAGACTACAGCCCTTGAAAAAGGTCCCGGATAAATAAGTGCATTTAAAAACTGTTTTTATATATTTCCAGAAAAAGAAAATTTTGATCAAAATCTACTTGTTTGCGGCACCAGCTTTTATCATTTCCCGTACGGTGTTGTATGCATGCGAATTCGTATTTATTGCAAACGATGAACTTTTTCAAATGTTGAATATGAACTCAGCATTCATCGTTCTGAACATTATGTTTGTATGTAAGTAAAACATAAATATTATTTCAAGATTACTAGAGAAACTAAAAAGTGTAGCGATCTACAATCTGTGCCATCAGTATGATGACCACATAGCATGAAAAGCGCTAACAAACCATTCTGCTACGGATATATACAGCTTTTCAATCTTAGATACTAGGGCCTTCAGGTCAGACATTAGACTGGAGGTCCTCCCTTTAGATTGGAGGAAAAGAACTCTATCCTTCCTCCACAAAAGTCTGGAAAATCGTCGAAGATGCTAGCGTGAATCTTCTCAGTAGTAATTTTCTAAATTAAGATTTTCAATAGCACTTGACAAAGTAGTTTATTATAGATATATTTAATTTATTAATTAAACTTAAATCAGTCCAACTGCGCACTTTTGACTAAAGTAATTATTATTGACGTCTTTTTCTATCAAACTGTATTGATGCTGTATCGAATAGAGATATATTAGAATTAAAACGATTTTTTTGAATTGATTCATAATTAATTAATTTGATAAATATTTTGATATAACACTGATGAATTGTTTATTATGTTTCAGTACTCGACATTATGTTTTTTTTCATCTTTGCCGTGGTATATAATACCTGGAGACAATAAGAGAATATGCGACATGGAACTAATAGACATTTTTAGAAGAAATAAATATACTAAAGTGCTGTTTTTCATTTCAATTCACTTTTTCTCCATTGACACAACTTACTCATCCAAACCTTTTTTTTTTTTTTAAACAAAATGGTCCAAAAGTCAACGGTTCATCAGAGGGATACTTTTCTCGAAGGACCCTAAGTCGAGTTAGTTCGGAAATAATTCAGTGGGCAGCTGGTTTCACATAGTAGAGTTGCAAAAACTGCTTTAAAATTGCTCAATTGTGGAACGACGGACGTTATGTCTTAAATTCCATTTATATTATATGTATACACTATACAGTATTTTCAATACTCAAAATTTTCTCAAACTATATGGTAATAATAAAAATTAATAAAAAGAAAATTTAAAGAGTTGGGTCCTAGCAGTGTACCTTTAACGCTGGCAGCATTTCCTCGCTGTATTGCGAGGAAAGCACCAGCGATCGATTTCGATCACACACAGCGGTTTTTGCAGCGGCGATCGCGTTTAAATCATTCGTGAAGCAGTTACACATTTTATGATGTGTGAGTGCCACTGTGTGAGTTCGAAAAGTGAGTTACAGAATCGCAAGGCAGCTCTGGGGTCACCGGTACTATCTATCAGGCGCCACCTTAAATCTTTAATTAGCCCCTGTGCACTTTAAGCCCAAGAGTCTCCAAAGATAACCAAAGACAAAAAACTCATTTATCGAAAATCCAAATATCTCGACGCCTGGGTATCACAAAGAGCAAAAACGAAGATATGACTTTGGGACAATTTAGAAATGAAAAAAAAAACATGAAGCGTGTTACTGTCATCGCTGAGATTGTGGGTTCGATCCCCGGCTGTGACCTATTGAACTTTTTGTCTATTAACGCGTTTAAAAATCGCTCATATGGCGAAGGACAACATCATGAGGAAACCATCTATGCATTAGACCCATAAAGACGGCGTGTGCATAGAAAGCTACTAGCTTATTTGGTAAAACTAATGTCCGCGAAACAAATTCAGACTCTCAGCAGTCCAGGCCTAAAAAAGGTTATAGAGCAACTGTATTTTGAAATTAAATACATATTATATTAAATTTCCGTTTAAATTCATTCAAGAATATTCAGAACGTATTATTTTATGTAATGTATGTGACATTCATTGAAATATATTGTATATATATGTTATTAAACGAGTTACAGAACAGTGTGTTGATAATAATAATACAAAAATATAGCCACTTTTATCCATTATAAGTCCCGCACGTTGATATTGCGACTGGCGGCCATCTTAGTGACGTAGTCGAACTGTCAGCACCGTGCGCAAGGTCAGCCAGCGCCAGGGCTGTCAGTCAGATGTACGATTGTCGTACTGCTACGAGTTTTTGTTATTTTTACTCTTGTACGGTCGTTAGACCAAGATCGTACAGAAAATGTACGATTTTTCCAGCAAGTATTATGTTCGGGGAATTCTCCAACAACCTAACGTATGCCTAGATCTTTTACTTGAATGAAGACCCTTTTTTCTTATAAAGTCTGTATTTGTGTGCATTGTTACAAAACTTATTATTTTTCTCTTGTAAAGACTTGTATTGGAATAGTCAAAAACCAGTTTTTCTCATCAGTCTCAAGCTCTAAGTTATTATGTTCTCTTTTGAACTGAATATTGTCTTTAGTGTTTTTTGTGTTACTTAAATACGCTTAAGCAAGACTAGGTAGTGAAAAAGAAAGGAGAGACCTGCGCTCATAGTACTCCAAAAAAGAAATGAGCCAAAAGAGGAGAGCTTTTTGCAACAGAGAGGAACAAACACAGAGCACAGAAGTATCGTTCCGATTGGGAAAAAATAGACTGGTTAGGGCCCGGTAAAAACCAATTTAAAGCCAGGTGAACTGTTTGTGACGTCGAAATGGTTTCAGAATATGGAGCTTTAAAGTTACACTCTTTAAGGCAAAGGTAGCCTTCATTTTAAATAAAAGCTTTCCACTTTTCATTTCAAAATTTCCTTGGAATACGATTTTTTGTAATTGGTGTACGATCATGCTTTTTTTTCATCTCGCAGCCCTGGCCAGTGCTTACGCGTATTGAGTACATCTACCACGTGTTTTTTATTGCTTTTTATTTTCGTTATCCTGTTATATTTTTGTAATATAGCATAAATATCTATAACATAACCCTAGAGTAACTTAACTAGATTATTTTTTTCCACCAGAAGTGGCAACAGCCAACACCTCACACAAAAGGAAGATTACCGATACAGATTCTTCACCTACATTCTAGCAAATCGTCAATCAAAAGTCGCGCAGTTGTTATTGTGACAACTCTTTATTCCCGTTCGTATTTGAGGTTACAAATTACGTATAAAACAAAATTTTCCCTAAATATTTGGGTAATATTATAAGGAAAAACGATGTTATATTTATTAATAATATGATATATTAAGCTATTATCACGTTAACAGTCATACTGAGCTGACAAATTTTGTGTCCTTCAAACCTGCAATAGTAAGTTTTTAGTTAAAAAACAACATACAACGCGTTCCTTTTAAAGTTTATGCAATTTTATGTTATTAAATTACACGTGTACAGTGTTAAATCTCAAATAATGATTGCTTTAGGTCTGGGTCTCAGATTTCTTTATCTGTTTCGTAATCATTTGTCAATCTAATAGGCAAGTAAGTGATCAGCCTGTGCCTGGCCATCGACTTTTTGGGTCTAAGGCAAGCCGGTTTCCTGACGATATTTTCCTTCACCGATCGAGCGAATGTTAAATATGCACATAGAAAGAAAGACGGTGCACGGTGATAAAACCTACATCATAAAGGATGACGATCGCACGCTGAAGCCATTAAGCCAACACTGCACCATTGTTTGTTACTACGTCGAATAAAATAATCTTACTTAACACGTTCACTGCGCCATCATTTTTAAAGAACTTTCAGCTGGTGCTATGGAGACCTAAAAGATCTCGTAACAAGCCTATCCTCTGGTGCGTTTGAGACCTAATCAGTCTCCTAAAAATTCACTTTTGAAAATAATTTATATCTTCCTAAAAAACAATGACATATATTTTGAAGTTTTTGTGGGTGAAAGATAGCTAATTGCTTCATATTTTGCTAGGTTCGCACGCAGTTACGACATTTGAATAAACTACAAATACCAAAAAAAAATTAGATATCGATTGTATCTCGTACCGCAACCGAAGATAGTTCAATATGTGTAGTAAGTAGTGATGGGAATAAAATAATATCTCAGTTATCGATTCTAAAAGTTTTATTAATTATGAAAAGTGTTTTTCATTAAAACGTGGTAAGCACATTGATTGCTTGCACATTACGCGCAAATGGTAACAATTCATTTAGTTTTTTTTAGAAGCGTCAGTGCTGTTTAACTGCGTGTGCTCCAACGAAAAAGGTTTATCGTTAAATATTTCATAATCAGAATCACTGTCATTATTAGTCAATGGGGGGCAAATTTGAACATTTTCCAAAACAAATATTTTACTGGACGATGCAGCAGTATAATCCGGCGTTGATTTTTTGTTAGAAACCTCACCAATAAAATAGATTTTTTACACTTTTTTCTTTTAAAATCACTCATTGTTTATCAAAAATAATCAACACGCTGGTATATACGCGAGTGTTGTTTCCAAAACGTGCCCGCGACTTCCTGAATGTCGATACTAGGACAACACTAAAAATCCCATCCTCCATCTCTTGCGTCTACGAGGCGTACGATTTCACGAGTACCGACATGTCTCCTAACGCAAGGAATTAAAACAATTACAGTACTGTGCGTTAGGGACCTAATCCATCTCTAATTTATTTTTCAATGTCCTTGAATTCAGCTTTAAGTAGGAAGCAAATATGTATATTTGTCCTGCTCATCCTTAAAGAACTTTACAAGTTAGATCCTCCCGCAAGGAGTGAAAAAACACGATTATGTTCAACGCACAATACGAAAGTCCTGCAAGAGATCTGATAGATCTCGTAATGCAACGAACGTGTTAAATTGAAAATGCCAATAGAATGAATTTTGTAAGTCTCGTAATGTGCAAAACATTCATATCAGTATACTTTTAAAAATAACAATTATTAAGCTTTATTGATTAAGTGTACGACCAATAATGGTTTTTTTAAACAACAGTTTTGACTCTTTTCAGAGGGCTAAAGATGGACGTATTGACAGTTGAAGCAAAGAACCTATATGTTGCGTCTTTTCAAATAGTAAGTGTACATTTTTAAATCATTAATAATTAAAACGATATGACCTTTGGAAGGTATAAAAATGTTACCATTTTTATTTATGGCGATTATGTCTGCCTCTAATTTGTTTATCACCATAAACATTGGCATACCCAGTAAAAAGGGTAAAAAATAATAAAAATAGACAAAATACAAACATAATAAAAATATCATAAATTTAACAGAGGCAAACTATTATTATTATAAAAAATTATTCTCTTTAGCTCTTTAGTCCATATAAAGTTTTATTTAAATGTTAAGTACGACTTACTGGTTTATTGATTTCTTATTTTCAGGCCTTCAATATTATGATAATAGCTAAAAGTGGCGCAGATATTTATCAGTATTCAAAGTTCTATCAACATGCAAATAGCGTAGGCCCTGGATATTATCATGATCCATCACATTTAGAAAAATTGAATAGTAAAATTAATGTCATTTACGCGGTCAAAGGTGTTCTTATAGGCCTAACAGTGACATATCTTGTTTTTAATGTGATTTTGCTTATTGGATTATGTAGGGTGAGTATAATTATTATACCGTAGTGGAAATATAGCTAGATATTGTCCACTAGGATGTTAATTGTTCGTCGAAGGAAATTGTGCAATTATTTTCCGATGTTACGTCAATTATTAATGCCATAAAAAACAAAAACGATGTTTTCAAATAAAATACTTTGTGTTAAGATAACAATTGACTTTAACTGTTTAAAACATGAGCTTATAACTAACACCATTAAGAATAGTGGGGTTGCGTCGCTAACAAAAACTAATTTAGCTCACCTAAGGGTAATAAACCTAAATGACACTTCTATTCAAGTGAAGTCGTTTTTGGACATTATCGGAAACAAGAATATTGTGTTACGACAGCCCTGTGATTCTGTAACTCACTTCACGAACTCACACAGCGGTTTTCGCATCGGCGGTCGCTCTCAAATCAGTCGTGAAGCAGTCATTTTATGATTTGGCATTCTGAAAAGGTGGGAGCTTGTACTTTATTGTTTATCAGAATGCCAAATCATAAAATGACTGCTTCACGACTGATTTGAGAGCGACCGCCGATGCGAAAACCGCTGTGTGAGTTCATGAAGTGAGTTACAGAATCGCAGGGCTGATGAGGCTCCAATTTGTGCGTGTGATTTTGTGTGTGTGGGCGCAATGTGTGTGACAATGGCTAACATTTAACTTCTAATTATATATATATATATATATATATATATATATATATATATATATGTAACTTAACTTATGTTAGGTTACATAACTCTCGCAACGCAGTTCTTTTACCGTTAAAACTTATGAGATCTATGTTAAGCCATGTTGGTCAATTTATTCAGTCCCTACTTAAGGGACTTCCTCTCTTAAGTTATGACGTAATTCGCTAGTGCTCATCTTTTAGTGACCATAAAAATACATTGACTTACTTGATATGCCGTGTATACAACATTTGCTTGGTAACTATACCTAATTTTATTCACAATTACATTATCTACCAATCTTTTAAAAAGTTCCGTAATAATTTTGTGTATTTAAAAATTGTTTATATATATTTCCAGAAAAAGCGAACGTTGATCAAAATCTATTTGTTTGCGGCACCAGCTTTTATCATTTCCCGTACGGCGTTGTATGCATTTGAACTCGTACTTAGTGCAAACGATGCACTTGTTCAAATGTTGAATATGAACTCAGCATACATCATTCTGATCATTATCTTTGTATGTAAGTAAAACCTGATGAATATTTCTAAACTACTAGCAATACTAAAAAGTGTAGCGATCTACAATCTGTGCCATCACTACGATGATTCATATCCTGAAAAGCGCTAACGAAGCGATATATGCAGATTCTCGATCTTAAATACTGGGGCTTTCGGGTCAGTCAGTGGTTATTCTGGAGGTCTCTCTTTAGACTGGAGGAACACCAACCTTACTCTACAAGTCTTTAAAAATCAAATAGAGTCATCCTTCACCTTTGTATTGTACAAATGCTCTATTACTACTGAAAAGATTTTCAATACCAGAAAGGTTTTTATTATAGATATACTAGCTGACCCGGCAAACGTCGTTTTGCCATGTATATTATTTCTAGGAAACATTTTTTTAGTTCAATAAAAGTAACTATCTACTATAATAAAAAAGGGGTTGATCGTAGAGGGGTAACAATTAAGGGTTGTATGTATTTTTGTATGTATCAAAAAAAAAAACAAAAAAAAAAAATTTTGTTTAAAAATTAAAAATTAAAATTTAGTGGTGGAACCACCCTTAACATTCAGGACATTGAAGAATAGTTTTTTTCCGTTACTCAGACTTACTGAATATGCATACAAAATTTCATAAGAATCGGTCGAGCCGTTCCAGTTTGGGAACGAACATTGTGACAAGAGAATTTTATATATTAGATTTACCTTATTAATAAAAACTAAATCAGTCCAATTGCGCACTTTTAACTAAAGTATTGTATTCTTTTTCTGTTTAATTGTGTTTACGCTGTAATTAATAGACATAGATTAGAATAGAAACGATTTATTTTTTGTTTTTTTAATTAATTCATAATGAATTAATTTGATATATATTTTGATATTGCACTGATGAAATGTTTATTTATGTTTCAGTACTCGACATTATGTTTTGTTTCATCCATGCCGTAGCATATTATAATACATTGGAAAATCACGAGAATATGCCACTTGGTATCCACTAATACAAATTTTTAGAATAAATAAATATACAAAAGTGCTGTTTTTCTTTTCAATTCAGTTTAACTCCATTTACACCACTTTTTCACATTCCTTTATTTTTGTGTGTGAAACTTCTGAGGGTAAATTTTTTAAAAACGTCACATAGATGTCCAGCGTTTTTGTCAAAGAAAAGGGAGAGAGTGATTGAGAGAGAGTGAGAAGGGTGAATTACCTTAAAGAAATTATATTTTTACTAGCAGACCGGCCAAGCGTTGCTGTGGCTAAGGTTTTAGTTATATTACATAGTCGTAACCTATATAAGGGAAACGGTAGGAGACCACCATGCTTTTTTGGTGGTAATGCCATTGAGATGTAGGCTATTCTATCTTTTAAGTTAGATCAAACCGCACATGGTGTGCAAATTTGATTGATATCGGTTCGGTAGTTTAGGAGTCCATAGCGGACAAACAATGTGACACGTAATTTATATATATTAAGATTATTAAAATTTTGCTAAATAATTTATTAAAATCTCAAATGACGAATTGTAAATTAAAATGCCACGTGGTTATCATCGAAGAAATAAATTAAAAAAATTAAATTTATAATTTGTATTAATTTTCGACACTCAATATTTTAATGACAATTAAATTCCTAACTTATCTTCCTTTTTCCCTCCCTCTAAGTCTCGGAAATCAAAAGTTTTAGATATAAATATGAACAAGACTTAAAAATTAGTTTGCCAAAGAAGTTTCACTTCTGACATGTGTACTTTGTACGCACGCACTTTTTTTTTATAGAACCGGGGCCAAACGGTCAAGGCTAAATTTCAACGTCAATCCAAAGGCTCACCTGATGTAAAGTTATACCGCCGCCCATGGACACTCTCAATGCCAGAGGGCTCGCCTGCATGGCCGTCGTCGTAACAATATAAACTTTATACGCTCTAGGAGGGATCTAAGTGGAATTGGTTCAGAAATACTTCAGTGGGCAGCTGGTTCCACATAGTGGTGATGCGCGGCAAAAATTACTTTTGAAAACGCTCAATAAAAATAAGACATATGCGATGCGGACGAATTATTTTATAACCTTTTATTAATAAGGCAAAATCAATGGGTACATATATGTGTCGGCATAGTTTTGGCGTCATTGATTCAAAATCCAGACATCTCGACGCCTGGGCATCACAAAGAGCAAAAGCGTAGATATGACAATAAACTTTGGGACAATTTAGAAATAAAAAAAAGTGCGTACTTACCAAGTACACATGTGAGAAGTGAAACTTCTTTGGCAACCAAATTTTTGGGTCTTGTTCATATTTATACAGATAGGTATAAAACTTTAGATTTCCGAGACTTGGAGGGAGGGAAAAAGGAAGATATGTTAGGGATTTAATAAATTTAATTGTCATTAAAATATTAAGTGTCGTAAATTAATACAAATTATAAATTTAATTTTTTTAAATTTATTTCTTCGATATAAAAACACGTGGCATTTTAATTTATAATTCGTTATTTGAGATTTCAATTAATTATTTTGCATAAAATATAAAATACTATTATTTCATAAATTCTCTTCCTTATTTCCGTTCCTTATTTCAGTTTAGTTCATATACCTAGTGCTACATTTTATAAATTATTTAGTAGATTTTAAAACAATGTAATGTTATGTATTTTATTTTGAATGTGTTTGCTTCTTAATCCTTTAAGAATATACCGCCTGAATGATTTGCTACATCTGAATTTTTATATGTATTAACACCATCTATGTCCCACCTCTCCTCTCAGCGTTTCATTCAGTCTCTTTTCAACCCTCGACGTTTACTTAGGGAGTTATTAGTTTGTCCTCAAAGGATATAAGAATTTTACAAGTAAGTCCAGATTTTTCATATTAAATAAATGTTATTACTTTAGATCATGAAAATGTATGTGTATTTCAAAAAAAATTTAATTATATATAATATATAATATAATATTATATATATATTAATTAAATTAAAACAAAATTAATAGGACTCTATGTATAATAACATAAATTTAAAACAACATTAAGAATTAAATTGGCTTTTATGTTTTATAATGTATCCTAACTTTACGTTCTAATACATTTTCTTATATTTCTTTTCAGAATGGGATTACCTCGTTTAGAGACCTGTTGTTTTATATTTGATTTAAAGACTGGCAACATTATAATGGGAAGTTTGAGTGCGGTAAGGTTTTAAATTCAATTTCACCAAAATCATAAATAAAATTACTTATTAGACTACTAACTCGCCCGGAAAACATTTTTTTGACATATAAATTTTTTATGACAGGAGGCTGACCTGACGTTAACTGATACCGCCGCCCATGGACACTAAGGTTGCTAGAAGGCTCGAAAGTGCGTTGTCGGCCTTACAAGAATTGGCACGCTATTTTCTTGAAGGACCCTAAGTCGAATTGGTTTGGAAATACTTCAGTGGGCTTCAGTTGGTGACCACACCTTCACCACATAGTGGTGGAGCGCGGCAAAAACTGCCTTAGAAAACGCTCAGTTGTGGAACGACGGACGTCGAGGTGATACGGGTGGAATTTCGTATTTTGCCTTGACGTCCGATAATAAAACTCAGCTATAATTATTGCAGAACTACTATTAATATTAAAAATGTTGATAGAAGGCGAAAATTTTATCCAAAAAATAAAAATTTGGGTGTGGCCACACTTATTATTTAGAGATACTATAACAAATAATTTACGACTTATTATGGCTAAAATAATTCATACCAATCGGTCATGCAGTTTCAAAATAGTTACTAACTGTGACATGATAATCTATATATATAAAAATGAAACCCGTTTTCCGTTGTCACGACATAACATGAAAACGGCTTGACCGAATTGTCTGATTTTTTAAAAATAATATTCCTTGAAGTACGAGGATGGTTCTTACGGAGAGAAAAATTTATAAAAATGAGTGAAAAAGTCTAAAAACAACTTTTCTATATGCCCATACAAAATATTCGTATAATAATAATACTTAAGTCAATTTGAACTTTAATACTATATCATAGAGTTCAAGTGTTGGTGGAGGGGTTCCGGGAAGGTAAATTTTTATTTTTGACATAAAACGTGCCAAGTCTACTTGAGCCGAGTGGTATTGCAAGAGACGATGGCAAGAGACCGGACGGTATGAGTTTGATTCCATGGAAGATGGGTCGGGTACTGGTATGGGATGCAACCTGTTCAGACACGCTGGCCCCTTCCCATCTACGTGGAACCAACTACAGAGCTGGTGCGGCTTGTGAAGCGGCTGAAAAAAATAAAGCATGGAAATACAGGGGTCTGGGCTCAGAATATGATTTTGTCCCATTCGGTGTCGAGACCCTTGGTCCGTGGGGTCCTAGCGCTTTAAGGCTTTTTAAAGAAATTTCAAAAAGGTTAGTCGACATCACAGGAGACCGAAGATCTGGCAGCTACCTCGGACAAAGAATTAGTCTAGCAATTCAAAGGGGGAACGCTGCCAGTATCTTCGGAACCTTGCCTAAAGGGACTCCTTTTAATGATATATTTTAGTTTATGTTAAGTTTAGTTATTTATTTCAATGTATATTTAAATTGTGTTTATTGGTTTTTTGACATAATGTATTTGTTGTCTTATCAACTTTCTTTTTTTATCTTACTAGCTAGACCGGTGTCCAGAATAGCAGAATAAGTATTTAAAAAAAAATAAAGAATCGACTGTTAGGCGGTACGATGTTCGCCAGGCCAGCTAGTTATGACTAAAAAAATTCATACCAATCGGCCATGCAGTTTCAAAATAGTTAATCACTGTGACATGATAATTTAATATATATATTGTATGTATTTTTCAGTTTGGTTCGTTCGCGATGTTCGTAGCAATGATAGTGGAAGCTTGTACCCTGGAGCCGTATAAAGAAATGGCAGCTGAAGAAGAAGATTACAACGCTGAGGCAGCAATCACTGGACTGTATGCGATGTCCATAATTTTAGTACTGATGTTTTTATTTAAACTTTGCACCGATATCGTTTTCATTTATGGAGTTATTATGGTAAGGAACAATATTATATTTATTTATTAACACTTCGTTGCATACATACATAAAACAGTGGCGCTACAACCTCTTTAGGTCTTGGCCTCAGATTCCTGAATCTGTTTCATGATCATTTTTAAATCTAAACGGCAAGTAGGTGATCAGCCTCCAGTACCTGTCAACCAGTATGTGTCAACATGCCGTCGACTTTTTGGGTCTAAGACATGTCGGTTTCCTAATGATGTTTTCCTTCACCGTTCGAGCAAATGTTAAATGCGCACATAGAAAAGTCCATTGGTGCACAGCCGGGGATCGAAATTACGACCTCAGGTATGAGAGTCGCATGCTGAAGCCACTAGGCCAACACATACTACATACAGTAATAATACATTTATTCTATTCATTATAATTTTATGGTACTTTTGTCAATTAAATACGTTCATACCAGTCATAGTTCGCGCCTGTCTGTCGCCCAAAAAATATCTTCATATTTTGCAGAACAAACGGTAACAACCCCAGAGGGGTACCAAACGCGCTCGCTGTGGGGAATCCCCCTCTGGGTGTCCTCCACCGGGACGCTCAGCACCCGGTGGTAGACCCACAGGAAGCCCTTCGTAATAACTAAAGAGTAATTACGAAACTAAACTTAAGAGTCGCACGCTTAAGCTACTAAGCCAACAGTGCTTTTCTAACTCCATTGTTATAGTATAATTTGTTTTACAGGAAAAAGCGACGATTATTCGAGCCTATTTCGTGATGTGGATTGTCTTCTTTCTGCTGTCGATGTTCACATTCTTCCTGAATGCCCCACATTACAATGCTGGCACTATATGTATAGAAGTGTTTTACATCAGTAAGTACATTGATTGATTACTAAAAAAATAAGATTCTTCAGAAGTCTTTTTGTATATTCTAATACATATACAGGGTGGTCAAAAAGCCGTGGATCAAACTATAAATAGTATGTCTAACGCAAGGACTCGTCAGTACAAATCTAGTGGATATTATGGAAAAGATACAGGTTGTAGATTTTATCGAATTTTAATAAGAATTAGTAAAAAAAGTAAATTTTCTTATAAAAACGCAAAATAAATTATAACTCTGCAGGGGTTGAGCTTAGAGACCTCCCGTAGAACAATTTTTTGCAGCTGATGACCTCATCTATCCCCTATTTGCGTTTGATCCACGACTTTTTGGCCACCCTGTATACTTTAGCTTATCAACAAATGTTTAAAGGTTCAATTTTTATGGTAACTGCCCAGGTAAAAACTATATCGCAAAAGTTATACAATTCAATATCATATATACTTACTCACTCCAATTCTATTTCTATACGAACTCAACCTTAAACTAAAAATAACTTTACTCATATATGTAACCAAGTACACTTATGGCAACAGAAAAGATGTTAAATCGATTCTAAATTTACATTTACTACCAGTTCACAAGTCAAGGGGGCAAGAAGAACTACCAAGAAATTTTCCGCCACTCAAGCCAAGTTTTGAATCATACAAATTGTTTGAACTGAAGCAAGTCAATCCCAAGGATTAGGATCATTTAAATCGTCAAATATATAAAAATCTTTATTGATTAATTTAAGTTTATTAGCCTTATTTTTTTGATATCCGAGGTGGAAATGCATTTGCGCATCCCCTGAAACAGGGGTATGTGGGACTCGACCCACGCCAAAATCTCTGCTATTCAGAGACTGGGTGAGCAATACCCACTAAAACCACCTCGAGTAGTTCCGACAAAGCCGCGTTACAGAGGCTCCGGGGTCGCTGTCGCATTCTACCTAAAGAAAAGGAAAGCCTAAGTTTCAAGATTATATTAAGTTAAAGTTCAAAATGTATCGAGAAAGTCCCCAAACGCAACATTTTACCATAAATGGCACGTAATTTCGTAGGAAAAACTACAACTCTAATAACGTAGAGACTTCTTAGATTGTGCAATCTACTTGCAAAATGTATTTCTTTCAGGTCTGAACGTCTACGCTATCCTCTTATGCAACAGCTTCTACAAAGAACTAAACTGCCGGGAAGAAGTGTAATGCAATTTATCTTTATTTTCATATTATTAATGTAAGTTAGAGAGCTTTCAAGCAATATATGAGGCTTTTAGAAATGTTGTATACTAAACATTGATATAGGAACCAAAAGTTAAAGAACATAATTAAACAATTCTACGTAAGTTTACTCAATATTTATTAAAATATTTTCATACAGAGACAATACATTGAATGTTTATATAAAATTACTACAACTTTTTGAAGTTATACTTCTTTTGGCGCGTTAGGAAAAAATTATGAGAGTAAATTTTTACGATGCGCGCGCACACCGTCACAAAAAACCGACACACTGAAGTTAGCTATAGTAAACATTGTAGTTTTTTCTATTTTTAGTGTAGTTTTTTCCACAAACGTAGAATAAAATTTTTGAAAAGATTTTTATCTTGTTACGCCAAAGAAGTATAACTTCTCACGCGTGTACATAAGTACACACACGTTTTTTTATTTCACAGCGGGGCCGACATGAATGTCCTCTAACTTCGCTGCCGAAACGTGTCAGTGAATGCTATTATATTAAACAAATTAATTATTTAATTATATCGTTTGTAAATTGATGTTGTAATAAATTATAATGAATGTTGAATATTGTTTTCTTTATTACCCATTTAGACCAGTGCAGATAGCCTTTAAAATAAATAAAAAGTGAAAAAAATTACAGTAGGATGAAACCCATTAGAAAAGCAGGGGAATATGATCAAAATAAATTCCACAAGATAAATTGAACTCTCATCATCTTGGTATCGGAGGAACTAAGAAACCTATTTATGTATCTGAACATCTAACATCAGTTAACAATGCTCTTTACGCGGCCACACGCTTGAAAGCAAAAGAGAAGCAGTATAAATTTGTATGGGTTCGCAACGGACGCGTTTTTACAAGAAAGAACGAAAACTGCCAAGCCTTGCTTATTAAGAATAACGAAACCTTAAATCTTTTAACATAGTATAGTACCTATATTAGATTATAAGCTTTTTGTTGTGTCTTTAGCCTAGTAACGCACTGATTTTTTTTTATGATGCTTGAAATTTATTATCAAAATGTACAAGGGTTGAGAACTAAAACGGCAAGCTTTCTCAAGTATTTGTCAACTTCTAATTATAAGATCATCGCTCTTACTGAAACTTGGCTGAAATCTGGTATTTCTAACATGGAATTATTTGACAATAGATACACTGTTTATCGTAGAGATCGTTCAAGTTCTACCAATACCAAATCGGATGGTGGAGGTGTCATATTGGGAGTCTCCAAAGAAATTTCTTCTTTCAGAGTTGAGGCATGGGAATCGGATGTGGAGGACTTATGGGTCACCTTACAAATAAATATTAATAAAATAATAAAGAAACTTTCGATATGTGTAGTATACCTGCCTCCCCCTGTAAAGATTGGGACTTTGACACATTTTTTAGACAGCGTTGACAGAGCTTTAAACTTAAGCGATGACGTCATTATTCTAGGTGACTTCAATCTAGGGTTCATTAATTGGAGATCGCTAAATAATGACGTTTTTATGACACCTTATAATTATAACAATACACTTGGCTTTGCCTTTATTGATTTTATGTCTATGAATAGCCTTAAGCAATTTAATAGTATAGGTAATAGCGATGATCGTTTCTTAGATTTAGTATTAAGTAATATGTCTAGTATTAATGTATCAGCCCCCTCCGACTCGTTAAGTAAAATATACGCGAATCATCCTAGTTTATTGTTAAGTATTGAATATTCTAAAATATCTTTTTTGCGAACGAGAGGTAACACTAAACTAAATTTTTATAAAGCTGACTATGTGTCTATAATAGGGGATCTGAAAACCATTGATTGGAATGATAGCCTACGCGCTCATGATGATGTTAATGATATGGTATCTGAGTTCTACAAAATTCTTAACACCACTATAAGCAAATTTGTTCCTAAAACGACCATCAAGAAATCTAAGTATCCGGTGTGGTTCAGTTCTTCCTTAATAAAATTACTTGCTGAAAAAGAAAAAACACGTAAGAGGTATCGAATATACAAGAATCCTCGAGACGAAATAGAGTATCGCATTATTAGAAAACGTTGTCACAAACTTTATGATGATTGCTACACTAAATATAAGCGAAATATTGAGGCAAGTATTCCTAATAATCCTAAATGTTTTTGGAGTTTTATTAAAAATAGGAAAGGTGGTCACTCATCGCTTCCCTCTTGCATGAAAATGGACAATGTTACAGCCCAGTCATCACCTGATATTGCTAATCTTTTTGCATATCAATTTTCATCTGTATATACATGTGATGAATCACTTGTTGGCAGTTCCACTCCAGACGAAATTGGCAATGTTGATGGCCTAATGTCTCTTAGCTTCAGAGAAGATGAAATATCTAAGAAAATAAAAGGTATTGATGCTAACAAAGGACCTGGACCAGACTCGATTCCTCCTATCTTTGTAAAACGATGCAGATTTGTGTTATCTTTGCCCCTAACTATTATTTATAATAGATCTCTTAAAGATGGTGTTTTTCCTGAAGTATGGAAAAGGTCTTGTGTTGTACCTGTGTATAAAAAGGGAGATATCACCGATGTAAAAAATTACCGTCCTATTTGTATTTTATCTTGTTTTTCCAAGCTCTTTGAGTCTGTCCTGTATCCCGTAATCTCAAAATGTTTAGACGGCTGTATCATTGATGAGCAACATGGTTTTAGAAAAGGCCGTTCAATTCAAACGAACCTCATGTCTTTTGTGACTGAAACATGTCAGGAATTAGATCGTGGGCGCCAGATTGATGCTATATATACTGACTTTAGCAATGCCTTTGACAAAGTCAGTCACGCGTTACTGATTCAGAAGCTTCGTGGTTATGGAATGGGAGAGAATTTGCTGAACTGGTTTAAGTCCTATCTTCGTAACAGGCCTCAGTCAGTAGTTGTTGGAGGCGCTGAGTCTACTGCCTATATTGCGCGATCTGGTGTTCCGCAAGGATCCCATTTGGGACCGTTGCTATTCTTACTATTTGTAAACGACGTTAGGAATCATATAAAGCACTGTAAAGCGTCTCTCTTCGCTGATGATTTAAAAATGTATAAAGTTATTAACACTGTCTGTGATGCTGCTCTAGTTCAAAGTGATCTTAATGGTATACAACATTGGTGCTTTTTAAATGGTATGATCCTCAATATAAATAAGTGCTTTCATATTAAATACACAAGAAAAAAAAAACCACTTGTTACTGTGTATAAGCTTGACATCGCGCCATTGCAGGAGGTTCAGGAGATTCGTGACTTGGGTGTTATTATTGACAAAAAATTAACGTTTACATCACAAGTCAATAAAGTAGTCACCACATCCACACGAATGCTTGGATTTCTTAAACGGAATGCGGATTGTTTTGGTTGTACGACTAAAACAATTTTGTACAACGCTCTGGTGCGCAGTCATGTAGAATTTGGCAGTATTATATGGAATCCACCATATGCGATCCATTCGCAACGCGTGGAAAGCATCCAAAGATCTTTTACACGGCACCTAGCTTTCATAAGCAGAGGATTTTCACATAGGCACCCGTACCATCAGCGACTCAAAAAATTTAATATGATATCTCTGTACAATCGAAGAACTTTAGCTGGTGTTACCTTCTTGCATAAATTACTCAATAACTATATACAGAGCAGTGACCTCTTACAGGAAATCAAATTTGTCGTCCCTCACTCATTCCCTAGGTTTAAAATCAATAATATCTTTCAAATTCCTTTTGCCAAAACCAACCTAGGAGTTCAGGCACCTCTCGTTCGAATTCTTCGCGATTTTAACAAATTGAACACAGCGTATCCAGAGCTGGATATATTCGGTAGTGGGCTGATTTGTGTGGGCGGTTTTAGAGAAAGCATTTGCAAGTGCCTTTCTCAAACCTAATTTCGCTGTTTTGATGATGATTTTTCTTTTTTTTCTGCTCTAAGTGCCAACAAATTTCTGTAATTTTTTTCTTATTTTATTATGTGCTTTTACTATCGTATATGTTTTAATTGTAATTTTTATTTCTATTTAAATTTTTTTTTGTGAAACTTATGCTTACATTAATTGTCACACATTTTAGATGCGAGATTTTTTGTAAATTAATTAGTAATTTTAGTACTGTGTGTGATGTTATAAGCTTAAACTAAATAAATAAATAAATAAATAAAATGAAAGGAAAAATAAATTACGGTCGATCTGAGGTCGGGAAGGGGAAGGGGGGGAGTTTTAAGGGTAAAAAACGGTTTATCTCGATTTCCGGCAAAACTACAAGTCCTATCGAAGAAAGTTAAATGGCAAAGTTGGAGGTAATAAAAAGATCTAAAACTTTTGTGTTCACACATTTTTCACATAACCTCAAAATTTATGTGAAAAATTCAGTTTTTGGTTTTTTATTTTTATCTTTAACAAAAATATATTTTTTTTAACGAAATTTGGTGAAAACTTACCTTTCTATGTCCCAAATACACTGTAATTTATTTGTTTATTTATTTATTTATTTTATTTATTTGCTTAATGGTATTCCTACAGCTACTTACAAGTACTATACAATATTCAAAAAATTACACTATACACAAGACCCAAAAATGGAATACACATTTAAACATACACAAAACACAGTTACACCTATACAAATACAAAAAATAAAAAAAAATACAAAGAATATATATATGTATGTATGTAAATTCTAAATTCTAAGATTCATAGTTCATTACAACATATTTATTATAAAGGAGGAATAACAAAGCCATCCTATCTAATAAAGGATACTAGAGTTTTTATATAATTTCTTAAGCATTTTTTAGATACATTAAATATTTCTATTTGCTGGTAATTTCTGTTATAATCTGAAGGTATACGATGCATGACTGAGTTACATAAATAGTTTGAATTAAACCGAGGAATTTTAAATAGTTGCGTTTGCCTTGTATTGTGTGAAGAAGGGGCGTGAAAAAGTAAAAGCGACAATAAGTCAGGACAATCAATTAAACCGTTGCAGATAGCGTGTAAAAACATAAGGTCATATTGTTTACGTCGACATTCTAACGATTCAATACCAAAGTACCTGCAGGAATCTATATAGCTACTATATTTTCGGAAATCCTTAAAACTTAAAAACTTAAGAAACTTTATTTGAATATTCTCTATCGCTTCAATGTATTTCTTGTAGGTTGGGGACCAAACAGTGCATGCATATTCTAGTGCACTCCTAACAAAAGCAAAGTACAGGCATTTTATACATTTTATATTCTTGAAAGATTTGCATACTCGTTTGACGAATCCGAGTTGTTTATATGCTTTTTCTGTTATATTATCTATATGTTCTGAGAAAGACATTTTATCATCTAGTAGTAACCCCAAGTCTCTAACCAAATTCACCTGTTTAATTGTTGTATCTCTTATCTTATAACAAAATTGTATTTTCTTATGTTTGCGAGTAAAAGTAATTTTACTACATTTTCCAATATTTAAGGATAGTTTATTTATTTTGTAGTAAATTTCCAATCTACTAAGATCCTGTTGCAGTTGAACACAGTTATCTATAGATTTAATTTTTAGAAATATTTTTTTGTCATCTGCAAACATAAGATATTCTGAATACTTGAAACAACTCTGTATATCATAAAGATAAGCATTAAACAACAACGGACCCAGTATAGAGCCTTGAGGAACACCGGATGTCACATTTATAAATGTGCTCCTATGTCCACTCATTACTACCGCCTGCCTTCTATTAGTGACATAGGATTTGATCCATCTGAATAGATCCCCACGGATTCCTAGTGCGAATAGTTTATGTAGGAGAATGACATGATCAACTCGATCGAAAGCTTTTTCAAAATCCGTATAGATTGCATCAATTTGTTCTCCTTCGTCCATTCCCTTTAATATGTACTCCGTGAAAACGGTGAGGTTGCTGACAGTTGAACGATTTTTTGTAAAACCATGTTGCTGAAGTGGTAATTGTCTTAGGATAAGAGGACTCAACGTTTTGTTAACTAATTTTTCAAATAATTTACCAAACGAATTTAGAATTGAAATTGGTCGATAATGTTCTATTTTATTTCTAGACCCTTTTTTGTGGATCGGAACAATGTGGGCTTCTTTCCATTTGGATGGGAAACTACAGAATACATTAAGCGACTAATTAAATATATTTGTCAAGGGCTTAGAGAGTTGTCTATAGCATTTTTGGAGAAAAATTGAAGGTATTCCATCACTCCCTGAACCTTTATTAATATTTAAAGATTTCAACTCTCTACAGACTTCATCCTCGGTCAGTACTACTTGGTTGCATGTAAAATCGGATTCAGGTAGGTGTTGAAGATTGTAACTATCATCTGGGTGCTGAAAAACACTTTTAAAAAACCTGTTGAACCCTTCACAAGTGTCTGCTTCTGTATAGTAGACTTCATCTCCGAGAATCATTGTGTTAGGGTAGCCTGGACTACATTGGCGTTTGTTTCTCAGATATGACCACAGCGCTTTGGGATCCTTACTCAAATTATTTTGGATACTCTTCTCATACATATCAAAGCACTTCTTGGATACAAGTTTTTGCCTAGCGCGTAACAGCGAAAATTCATCATAGTCTCTTGGATTCCTATAAGTTTTCCAACGCTTGTGAGCTTTTAATTTATCTTTTATTATATGTATCAAAGAGCTTGAGTACCAAATAGGAAATTTACTTCTGCCAATACTCCGGCTTTTAGGGACAGAACTTGAAATTATTTTATCTAATATTACATAGAAACTACCTGTCACTTCATCAATAGTACCTCCAATTAAAACTTTTACCCAATCAATATTCGACAACGCTTTATTGATATCCTCGTAGTTAGCACGACGAAAGTTATATTTTATTTGTGCTTTTGGGATGGTTTAACATAGAACCAAGTCGGTAGCATCGATCTTTAAGCAAGGATGATATATGTCTGGTTTAACTAGCGCCATATCAGTTGTCGAACTGTCGATGGAAACATTACTTAAAATTAAATCAAGGACATTATTGCTACTATTAGACGACAAATTATGTTGTTTTAGGCCTGAAATATTAATTTCATTTAAAAATATTTCGGAGACATTTTGTATTTTAGAAGTTCCTTTTTTTAATAGAATGGGTCCCAAGGGCGTCCAATTAATATTTGGGAGGTTAAAGTCACCGACTATTATAAAGTTATCACTTATATTTGTGTCCATTATGTGGCTAAACGAGGAAATAAACGTTTCAAGTCTTTCAGCCTGCATAGAGTCTGGAGGTATATAGACAAGACCGATATGGAGACTGCGCCGGTCGTTGACTGCCAATGAATTATGGGGTATAGTTATCCAGAGTGTTTCAACACTATTGCAGTTCCACTCAGCCCTCTCATATGCTTTTAAATAACGAGATACATAGATCAGCAGCCCTCCGCCTATATTTTTACTGGAGGTTTCTTTACTTCTGTCACGTCGAAACATCTGGTACTCATCACTGCACAGTTCATTGTCATAAAAACTGCTATTAAGCCATGACTCAGTTATTAAAATAACATCGAAAGTACAAGTAAGAAGATTTTGATAAAATTCGTTTGATTTTGTACGCAAGCCACGAACGTTTTGATAAAATAAAGTTAAACTTTTGTCAAACATCGAAATACCTAGAGATTGTACCAACTTTAGTGTAAACTTTTAATATAATTTTGTTATTTGGCTTTGTTATTAAGGTGCTATAATTATATTTCAATGAACAACGAAATCTTAGGTTTTGAAATGAACAGTTTAAGTAGTCTAAAATACTAAGATTAATAGTGAAATTATGTATCGTTAATATCATCACAAAATTTTGTCCCATATGGAACCAGAAGATCACGTGTAGTAATTTAAAGAGGCAAAAACAAAGGAAATATCTTAAATCTACTATGAAACACGCAACTACTCTCCAATGATATATACGATTAGCAAATAAAAGTAGGTTTATCAATTTATTTTTTCCAAATCCCGTTCGAAATTTATGGTTATAGCAGGGGACTCTTCGTTTCGGCGTAAAAAAATTCCACAGTTACGAACCCATACGTATTTAAAACCTTTATCGATTGCCAGCGCTTTCGCCTTTTTAAGAAGATGTTTATTATCTGGGGTCAAATGCTCATTTACATAGAATCTTTTCGAATCCCCTGACATTCCTATATCAGATGTATGGATTCCCCGTTTTTTACGTAAGCCAGATAATATTTTGTCTTTTATTTCGCGTGTTTTCAGGCGCACCACGATTGTTTTTGCTTTGCCTGGCATAGATTGCTTCGGCTGTATGCGGTTAGCAAATTCGATCTCATCATCCCGCAATACTACGTCTGCATGTTTTGCTATTGTTTTTACTAAGGCGCAAGTAGATTCATTCTTGGTTTGTGGCAGCCCAACAATCTCTAAATTGTTCATTCTGTTCCACTGTTGTTGCTTATTTATTTGGCATCGTAGTTCGTCTATAATAGAATTATTACTTTGAATATCTTTCTTCAACTTATTTACTTCTTCTCTTAGACACTCAGTTTCCTTCAAGAAGGGGTTGATGAAAGAATTGATTTCTTCCCTTATCTCGACAAAGAGAGACACTTTCAGTGACTCGAAGTGACCAAGTTTGGAATCAATAGCCTGATTAATACCCTCAGTGATTAACTTTTGCAAATCTTCTCTCGATACGAAGCGGTCACAAAGCCCTGTATCCTTTTTATTGCGTCGTGTCGTTGCTGCTTGAACCTTGTCAGGAGAGGTACTCTGACCGCGATGTTCTCTGCGTGAACAAGGCGGACACGTCCAGGAATCGATTTCTACATCAGACGTTATATTCGCACACTTATTGTGACACCCTCTAAAGCATTTCGTACATCTGATTTGTTTGCTTACGTCTATATCCCTGGAGCAAGCAATACACTTAGGCATTATGAGATGATATAACTATGATTATTCAAGTGTAGATTGATAAAAAAAAAAAGAAAAACAAAATATATGTTATAAGACGTAATATTCGGATGGCAGTTATGCGTGCGTCAAGGTCCGATCCACAGCAATCAGGTGCACGATACTGTCAACAACTTGCCAAGTGCCAACCAACTATTTATTCGTATGCCGAATAAATCGTATACCACACAAATTACGATTTAACGAAAATATTTTGTATGTTATATTTTAAAGTACTTGATGACCACAAGACACTAATAAAATCCACTTCACTGTACTATTTCAGTTTTATGCAACGATTATACTAATATTTAACTATAGCCAAACGAGGAATGTCCAAGGCGGTATGGCGGTTAGCAAATTGATCGACCACGGCCTAATCACTGTAAATTTCACTATTATTGATTGCTCACAAATTACGATGGAAAACAGTTGCTTAATAGTTCCCTTTTTTCAATCCCTAATGCACTAAATCTATTTTTAATTCAAATTAATATACACAGGTGACATTAACTGTGCCGCGGTACCCACACGTTTTCCCCTTCCCTACTTCTCTATGAATCTTCTTTAAATTATAATTAGATGCCTATTTATTACTATCTTAAGATAACTTATATATACCTGAGTGACTTAAAAAAAAAATTTAGCCTTAAGATGGGCTAAAATTTTCGTATTTCATAGAGAAGTAAGGAAGGGGATGACAGGTCTGGGCGTTACTGCATACGATTTTTTGCGTTTTCTGAGAAGATTTACTATGGTAATATATATTTTTTTTTTCCCATAGGAAAGTAGAGATTTCAAAGAACTGAAAGCACACCAACTTTTTGAAAAAAGCTGAAATTTTGACGTCAGAATTTTCGATTGAAAATTAGGGTGTTTTTTCGATATTAATTCAAAATAAGGTGAACAAATAAATATTTTTAATCAAATAAATTACAGTGTATTTGGGACATAGAAAGGTAAGTTTTCACCAAATTTCGTTAAAAAAAATATATTTTTGTTAAAGATAAAAATAAAAAACCAAAAACTTGGTTTTTTGAATTTTTCACATAAATTTTGAGGTTATGTGAAAAATGTGTGAATACAAAAGTTTTAGATCTTTTTATTACCTCCAACTTTGCCATTTAACTTTCTTCAATAGGACTTGTAGTTTTGCCGGAAATCGAGATAAACCGTTTTTTACCCTTAAAACTCCCGATCTGAGGTCGGGAAGGGGTAGGGGGGGTGAGTTTTAAGGGTAAAAAACGGTTTATCTCGATTTCCGGCAAAACTACAAGTCCTATTGAAGAAAGTTAAATGGCAAAGTTGGAGGTAATAAAAAGATCTAAAACTTTTGTATTCACACATTTTTCACATAACCTCAAAATTTATGTGAAAAATTCAAAAAACCAAGTTTTTGGTTTTTTATTTTTATCTTTAACAAAAATATATTTTTTTTAACGAAATTTGGTGAAAACTTACCTTTCTATGTCCCAAATACACTGTAATTTATTTGATTAAAAATATTTATTTGTTCACCTTATTTTGAATTAATATCGAAAAAACACCCTAATTTTCAATCGAAAATTCACCCGTCAAAATATCAGCTTTTTTTCAAAAAGTAGGTTGGTTGCTTTCAGTTCGTTGAAATCTCTACTTTCCTATGGTAAAAAAATATATATATATTACAATAGTAAATCTTCTCAGAAAATGCAAAAAATCGTACGCAGTAATGCGGGATATGGGAGCTTGCTAGATAGAACTGGTAGAGTAGATAATAATAATTTATTTGCAAGAATATGGTACAACAATGTTATGGTGGTACAATCTAAAGTTTTCATATTCTGCCACTATGGCATTTTGCATGCTTATTTGTCTCAAATGGTAGAATTTTACATAGAAGTGTATATATTACATTACATTATAGTCAATTCTTATTATATATCAAATTAATATTAATTATAATGTTACGCATTAATAAAATATTTTTTTCCAATATTAGGTCGATTTTAAAAAATTCTAGTAGGAAGGAAGATCTTTGAATGTTTTTGGTAAATTAATATAAACCTTGATTGCCACATAGGATATTCTTCCTATACAATTCAAGAATCATTTTTGGCACAGCCAATTTCTTCCCATGTCTTTAGTAGCAAATGATTATATTTATGGTAACGTGAATTCCAGAACGTCCGTCAGAATTTCTGGCAATTAACGCTTTGATTGTATTTGGTTATCGGAACAAAAACTCATTCAATTTAACGTTTGAATGTAAAACATTAGCCTCCAATGTATATGGACCATCTGAAAATATAATATATAAGATAAGATATATAGAAAGTAGTGTTTTTCGATTTCAAATGATGGCACTGTTGTTATATTGAATTACGACCAGTGAAGTAAACAAATGAAAACTATAAATCTTACCGACTTTAAACCATTCGTTGCGTGGGTAACCAGAATCTTCTCTGGAGGAAGAAATAGCTGCTTTTAAAGCAAAAGCTACACTCACAGCTAAGCACATAGCTGGCTCAGACACCGCTGTGGAAAAACTACATATTTTCAATGCTTAAAGTAGTAGTATAAAGGAGTCATTCATAATCATCTATATTAACATGAAGTTTTACTCAATCAGTAAGTCTTGTCTTAAATAAATATTAATTGATTTTTTTAATTAGATCCTAATCCTATGTGTCATAAAACAACAAATTGATACTCAATAGTTATATAGCAATGTGTTGTTCAATCAATATCTTTGTTCTAAGAGTGTTGATACAGACGAACACGGTTCTATTCCGTAGATGAATTTTCTTAATTTTAAAATACTGTTAGAGCTATTATCGTCACTGTAGAATAATAATCTCGTATGTCAAAAAACCATTTAATTCTTAGACTCTTATGTCATTTAACTGGTATAATCATGAAGTAAAATTATCAAATCATCAATCAATTTATGAAATCATCTAAATTTATGGACAAAATCATGGTCACATCTGGACACATCAGTAATAAGATTTTTATGAACATTGTCGAAATGAAACATTTTTTTCGTTTCCTGTAATGTTTGTTTCTCTGGTCATACGAGGTTATCATTCTACAGCGACGTTATATGCTTTTCTATTTATAATAGTTAAAACTAAATGCTATAAATAAATTAACCTTAAATATTTAAAACACAACTTACAACGACTTCCCAAAGTTCCACTAGTATTATGGTTTCTTTTAAGTTTTATCCTAAAATCTATGGGTATATCCTTTGCTAGAGGTATATGGTATGTTGCAGCGCGATCTATCAATGGTTCACCTGTTTTTATGTCAAATTTCATATGTTCTGATGTCCAATAACCAAGTCCCATAATAAAGGCACCTTCAATCTAAAAATGTTTATATACAAATAGCCATAGGTTTTAGGCGTATTTTTATAGCCTGTTCTATATAGAAATAAAGTCAATTACCTGTCCAATATCAATCTCTGGATTTACACTGGTACCAACATCTTCAACAATATCCACTCTGAGTACTTGTGACTCTCCTGTAAGTACGTCCAATTCCACTTCGGCAACAGCAGCCCCTGCTGATCTGTGCGACTCTTGGTCTGCCGTAGTCACATGGTAACTTGCTTGCAAATTAACTCCTTGTCTATACGCCGCTTGTATAATTTGTTCCCACGTAGGGTTATCTACACCGTCTACCTTAATCGGTGCCAAACGATCCATAATAATCTGGCAACATTTTATAGCGCCGAAGCTCACTGAGAGTGTGGTTCGGCTGGCTACACTAGAAAAGTTATTTGGTAGAGAAGCGTTATCAAATGGCTTGACCTTTATTTTGTTTATTGGAATTTTAAAAATGAAAGCAATCGTTTGGATTAATTTTGTATTTATTCCCTGTCCTATTTCAACACCGCCATGTTTCACTATAATAGAACCGTCTCCGTGGTAAATTGATATGAAGATGTGGAAATCAACCATCGTCGGACCCGGCCAACTCATAAAAGCTACGCGTAGACCGCGTTTTATCCATCTATTATTCTTATTAAATTCCGCTACTTCTATCTTTCTATTGTGGTAATCACTGTCTTTAATTAATGTCTCTATGACATCATTCATATCTTGCTCTTCTTTTTTTAAATTATTCATTCTTACGTCTAGTGGATCCATATCTAATTCATATGAAATTCGTTCAAATACATGCTCTGTCATAGCAATAGCTTCTAAACTACCTAAAATAAATAATAATGTGTGTAATAAAACAAAAGACAAAACTGTGTATCGTCATTGTTTTTTTTGGGCACCGACTTCAATGATACTAGCAATCACAAAGTACGTACTGCAAGTAGTCAACTACGTAGACGCAATATTTTAATTAGGTATATATTTTAGTGAACATACCAGGACTTCTTGCATATGTATTTGGAGTCGTGTCTGTGAAAGCATAATAAATGTTACAAGTCCATCTTTTATTGTCGTAGCAATTTCTCATCGCAGACACAACCAGAAAACCGATAAAATCACCCTGCCTATAACCCAAGTCTTCATATATATTATAATTTATGTACTGAATTTCACCAGACCTATTGACGGCAACCTAAAATTACGAAGATAAATTAGGAGAACAGCTTTTAACGAAATTGCATAATGTGAGTAATTTTTGCATATTTATTTAAGGATCATCTTCAGCTTTACACATACACATAGTCCACACACGCACAATTTTAGTTGTATTTTTTTTTATTCACAAATAAAAATGTAAAAAAACAAACACTTTTCTAAATTGAGAAGAAAAATCGGTGCAATACTTCTGGCGCAGCAAATGTTACGTTACGAAAATTGCTAAGTAAGCAAGTACATTTAATGCAAAGAATGTGACATGGAATGATATATGATATGGCTGAATAAATGTTTTTCATTCTTTCTAATACACTCTTAAAAAAATATGTTAATGTAGCACAAAGACTGTTGAGGAAGAATTGACGAAATAGATACCTCGTAATCAAAATGACATGGAACTCGTTTTCCTATAATACGCATATTTGCTTTTAAGTCCATTATAAAACGGCAAGGCCTGTTCAGAAGGTGAGTAACTAGAGCAGAAGCGGTAACTATTAAACCACTGCGACTAATTTTACATCCATAGGCGCCACCAACACGGTTTATAACCACATTGATTCTGAAATAATAATATAAGCATCTATGAAGGATTTATGAGGAAACAAACATAGATTTTGTCCAAGTCTAAGTCTTAAGCAAAACATATTATCACGTTCTCCAAATTTCACAAAGACCTTTATTTCCATCAGAAGCCAAACTTTTGTTAATACGTATTTACATAAAGTAGCGAGTTCGATCAGTAATTATTATGTTTTTGTAATAGAAGAAATTTTGATCAAAAGATCCTCATAGGAGGGTCAAAATGTCAGAAGACGAAACGTCGGCACTTAAATGTATGTATCTCAAGTAGCGCAATATACGTCATGACATAGTTTGTCCAAAGGGATTCTAAAAACTTGTTAAAGGTGAACGACATGTTCTATAGTTTCATTTCATAGTACATGGTTAACAAAGGTAGCGTCAGTGATACATGTATGTACACACCTGTTTTGTTCTATGTTCAACGATTCTGACACTATTAAATGCGTCATATCCAAATATTGTGTCGAAGGAAACACATCTATCCCATCCTCACTAGGACGTGTTACACAAGTCTGTTTTTCCATTGTATAATGATATTGCCAAAAAATATCTTCAGTTCCCTTTAATACGCGGTCAATATCAGCTCCTGGTGCTTCTCTTGCCGGTAACGTTAAGAATAGGGTTATTCGACTCGGATCCTCTGCTAAAACGTCTCTTACTTCTAATAAAGGCCTTCTTTCAGCTTTTTTGTAAGTAACCTTAACTAATTCAACAGCTCTATTAGCCAAAGCTTCAGTTTCAGCTACTATGATACCAATCGGCTGGTCGTAGAAATTGATTTTTCCATCTGATAATATTTCTTCATTAACATAGCTTGTTACGGTGTTGCTTACAAATGAGTTCTTTCCGGGTATATCTTTAGCTGTATAAAACGCTATGACACCAGGAGTATTCTGTAATTATAATTTAATGTTTGATTTTAAATTTATAAATTAATTTCATAGCTTGTGATGGATATTCATACATATATGTAACTTACAAGAGCCCGCGAAGGATCAATCTTTTCGAACTCCCCGTTAAATATTTTGGCTGTTACAAAGGCACAGAACACTTCTTTTGGTTGCGTTTGTAGATCGTCCGCATACTTTGCCTCTCCTGCACATTGTATTAATGCTTCTATTTTCGGCATAGGTTCATTTAGAGGCCACAATGTAGGATTAGTGTCGTAAACTTCTGAACCTTTTGAAACAGGTCTTGTTTTGCGAAGATCTCTTGCGCCGGATGCAAAGCGCTTATTTAAATATTTTGGAGGTATAATGTTTAACAAACTCTGAAATTATTCGAAAATACCATTTGTATTTTACACACATCGAAAATTTATGAGAGACTAAGATTGTTTTATTAAATTTAGTATAAATATTTATTATATTTATAGATAGATACAGTACCTTGTAAAATATACCCAAAGCAGCTTTCTTACGATATTCTGGCTTAAGTTTTACTGGTATTTCATCTACAATAAGCTCCTTCTCAAGTACATTTAAAGCTTTCTGTAACACATCATTATCGAATAGATTTTTGCCTATTAAAAATAATTCCGTGTTGTTTGCGTGAGTGAAGTTTTTGGATAAGCCACCATAAACAATGCGTGCTGATATAACAGTTTTTTCATCTTTATCATCTATATCATATAGATAAGCTGCATTGACTTCGGCCAATGAGTTTTGAGACCTTGACATAACCTAAAACAAAGATTTTAATCATATTATTCTTCTAAACTTTGATAATTTTAACAACTTGTTAGCAAGTTACTTTACTTACTTTAAATGAAATAAATTTACAATGCTTAGACAGCGGTGGAATTTTCACATTTATAATAATTTTGCCCTTCATATCAATTAATAGCATCTCTTGGGGTGTGGCTTGAATTGTTCCCTGTGCACTAGCTGTATAAAACACGAATACCAAATTCATTGATGCACTCGGTACACAAAAGGCTTTTAAGTAAATACCACATTATGGTACAAAGCTATATGATAAATTGTTGTTTCGGGGAATTTAATTATAGAGAGTTTCTTGAAACCCCATCAATATTTAAAAAAAAACAGGGCCCTTAAACTGTTACTTCCAATAGCAACGCCGATACCGTGGTTGGATGCGAGTTCGATGTAGTTCCATTGATATCCATAGTTCTGATGTCGCAATCTTCAGATCGCGCAGACCAAAAACTCATTTTTGAGATCAGCCTTGTGAGCCAGCCTCACAGCGGTTTTCACAGCGGCGGTCGCGCTCAAATCAGTTGTGAAGCAGTCATTTTACGATTTGGTATTCTGATAAGGAGGGAGCTTGTAGTATATTGGTTGTGAGTTACAGAAAGGCTGGATCGCCGGTATCGCCATTGGAGGTTACAGAGTAAGGGCTCAGTGCATTATTAGTTGTTTGGCAAGCTGTATCTGTGTTTCAAGTACCGTAACATAACATGGGACAGAAACCTTTCCGCTACGTCTCTTTTATCTTTCGAAACAGAACAAAACTGGACTTTTATTATTAGACCTACCTATAGTAAGAGATCCACCAATTCCTTCCAAAAGTAAAAATATGTCAGATGAAAATTGCATATCCCTTTGTTTTAACATTAGGTTACCTCCTATAGAACCAACCTGAAAAAAGAGAGAGAGATCAAAAAGAATTGGACGCCGCATTTGTTCGGGTTTTATGTGATTTAAAAAGACTCATTACTATACTACAATTGTCTGTCACAAACGTATCTGGTAACTTGCCCAGACGAAGCGTGACGTACTTAACATCAGGTAAGCCTCAAGCCCGTTTGCCGCCTATTAAAATTAAATCCTTCCTTTGCAGTTGGGTAAATTATATAAACCTTACGTTTCTGACAGGAATGTGCGCAACCATATCCAAATGTTCGTAAAACTTATGTAAATAAGAGAAATCTTCGTGCGTTTCAGCCATTTTCTTACAGATTCCCATAAAATCGGTAATTGTTGTCCCAGCTCCGATGACCAAGTTTTGATCTATGTAATGTGTTTTTAGTTCTTCGATTGCGCTTATGTCGATAAGTACTTGGGGAAACTCGAATATAGGAATTGCACCTGAAATTGAATATTGCCTTTTGTTTTTTACTACAATTTTTTAATAATTTTATTCGAGACAAGATGACCCGGTGACCTTACTAGCTACCTACATATATTCAAAGACTTAGTACAAAATTTTAAAAACAGACCAAAGAGATCGGACCTCATACTGCAGCTATAAAACACAAATTTTTGAAAGCATAAATATATGAAAACTACAAGACAATTTTTATTTCTAAAACAGACAAAATACATTAAACATTTCCCACCCAGGGACAGTGTTTATTGGAAAATTCAATTGATGTTTAAGTATTTTTCGTTACTTATTATTTTTGTTTCCCACCGTATAAACCTTCCCTGAACTTCTACAAATATTTCAAGATCATAATTAGCCAAATCGGTCCACCCATTCTCGAGTTTTGGCGAGTTAAACGAACAGTAATTGATTTACATATATATAGAATATATATAGAAAATAGATAACGCATATACAATATACATGCGTCTATACAGATTAACTTTAAAATAATTTATATTACTTTTTGTGAAATGTTATCGCTAGACTCTAAGACTTGCATACATTACTTAGGCGAATATTGACACAGACAATTTACTAACGGCCGCTTTTTATACTCGATCTATAATCTAAAATTATTTCCAATCAAGATTTTCGAAATTAAGATTGATAAATGTCAAAATTCGATGAGTCGAATTCAAAATTTTTATTTTTTTTTCTATTCGACGATTTAAACATTGTTGTTATGTATCTAGTGTAAATAGTTAAATAATAACTAATTGTTACAGTAATTCATCTAATTAGACTGAAGAGTAAAAACGTTTACCATTGTTTCACTGTTTAACCATAATTACGGACGATACAGTAACCGCACATTACGACGACAACTTTTTACCACTCTTTTAGCGAAAATATTATGACCTTGGTGAAACAGGGATATATTATTACCAATCTTTATTCGCTTTTAAAGTGTCGCATTAAATTTAAGGATTATTTGGTAGAATTACAATCTAAACTAAAACTATGTTTATGGTTGTTGCGAACTATTTCAGGATAGTAAAATTAGGTAAACGAGTATTACTAACATTTTCCTTGTGTTTTTTGTAGTAAAAATTTAGCAAAAATTTTGAAAAAATTACACTTATACCGAAGGAAGTCAAAAATGATAAAATGTTAAAACAGTCTTAATAGTGCTTTACGACTTTGTTCCTCAAGCAAGGGATATTATCCAATATTATAACGACCAATTGCGTGTATTTTACTGTAAATTACTGCCGAAAACGTAAGTGGCGTAACTACAATCTGAGGCCATGGCCAATCTTCTTTCGTGGCAATTCTTTTGATGGGGCCCTATCAGAAAAACATCCCTACTCAGTTTAATAAACTTCGAGATTTTCAGCACACTCAATTACACGTTGTATATGTCCCACTAATAGCCATGTCACCGTAAAATTGTAAACACCGTTAGATTGTAATCTATCTTGCGAGATTATAAACTGTCGAAAGATTGTGAACCTCACAATCGAACTGCTTACAATTTAACGTATTATTATTCGGTAGTTATATGAAATTGTTGGAAAGTAAAATTAATCTGTAATTGACCAAAGAAGTTTGAATGATAACTAAGTTAGTGTAGTACAATCTACCGAATAATAATAGGTACGTTAAATTGTAAGCAGTACGCTGAGGTTCACAATCTTTCGACAGTTTATAATCTCGCGAGATAGATTACAATCTAACGGTGCTTACAATTTTACGTTAACAGCCATATGCCACCTCTCTTCGGTCCGTAGTCCCCACGCTAGCCCAATGCGTATTGGAGAATTCACATTCATCCATAGAAAGGTGCTTCTATAGCGTAACTGAATATTTAGAACATAAGTTTAGAACATAAATTTAATAACGTATGATATGATATGTACAATAATATAATGATACAAATAATATAAAAACTGACCTGAATTGGTAAATATGACTAATAATGTAAAATGTAAAATTCCTTTAAATACAAATTTGCGCGCCAATGTGTGTGGCAGAATATGCGAACTTATCATTGTACCACCTGACACATTTTTGTACCATATTCTTGCAATAAATTATTATTATTATTATTATAATATCTCTTGAGCAAGGGCCCTATTGGGTCGGGGCCCGTGGCATTTTGCCAGCCCTGCCACCCTATTGTTACGCCACTGGAAAACGTATACCTTGTAACACAATTTTCGGTTGCGTGTGAATTAAATAGAGCACAACATACCTCGCCCAGTATTTCCGTTCACTAATATATAAGATTGTTTCTCCTGTCTCCATATATCAAATACATCGGTAACTTTATAAACCCTATACCAGACTCTGTCGTCTTTCAAATGAATCTTCTTATATTGTTTACTTGAAACAAAACACCAGTCTTTACAATTACTTTTAAACTTTGCTAAGTCTTCAATGTCTTCCAATTTCGGATTAGGTGCATCTTTAGCAAATGATTTGAACGCGTCCAAAATCGACCTATAACCAGTGCACCTGCAATTATTGCTTCCGAAAGAATTTTCGATTTCCTCTTGATTAACGTCGTAATGGCGGCTTTCTAGTAATCTGAAATTATTTTAAACCTGTTAAGACTAAGCTTTGTATGAAGTCTGATTTGGCCTAATGATGAATTGGTGCACGCAGGTGGTCAAATTAAATATAATTTATAAATATTACAAAGTTGTCTTCGCGGATTTCAATACCTTAGGAAAGTTGGTTGTAAACATGAATATCCTGGTATTCAGAGAGGAATAAACTCGGGTTGAAAAGAACACTTATATAGAAGAACACAGATTGTACCGTGGCTGTATGCAAAATTATATGAAATCAGGCTAATGCGAAATAAAGGCAATTTTTTTTAAATTTACATAGAAATGCTGAGGCAATGAAACTTCTTGATACAACAGGAATAAGACGCCTAAAGAGAACTAAACCTTTTGGGTTAATAAACCTAGTGTAGTGGATGTACCTAAGTGCAAGTGCGGTATCTCGGACACATGAACATAATGTCAAAACATTATATAACACTAAGACTGTTAAAATTACCTTGGTTTAGCTGTACACTAGTATTGTAGAAAGTTAAGTCAACATTATATTTTTAGCCATAATTATTGTATAGGCTAGATTTTAATTCATGTGAAGTCACTGTTTTTTGTGAACCTTATGGTAGAAAAAAAAATGGATAAATAGAAAACTAAAATAAATTTATAAAGTTTGGACCCTGTGGTAGTGTACCGGATTTCCTCGCTGGCTTGCGATTCTGTAACTCACTTTTCGAACTCACACAGCGTTTTTCGCAGCGGCGGTCGCGCTCAAATCAGTCATTTTCGCAAGCAAGCAGTTTCGAAAAGTGAGTGACAGAATCGCAGGCTGTATTGCGATACTTATGCGAAATTACAATAATTGAAAAATTAAATATACATCATACGAAAAGTAATTCCGTATCAATACTTACCCAAACATACTCATCACCCATCCGGGCGAGCAGTAACCACATTGGGATCCATTGTTCTCGGCTAGCCTCCGCTGAATGGGATGATATCGTTGCCTATCACCAATCCCTTCGATGGTTGTTATTTCCCAGTCTTGGCATTGTAAAATTAGTATAAGACACTGCAAAAAGAGAGAGATGATCACAAACTAATGTTTAACTCAATTATTATAATTGCATTCAGATCATTTCTGTAGTCGATTTTTAAAGTATAATATCGTTGTTACAAATTATTCAGATGTACCACGGTACTTCTGTATTGTCTTATCTTCACACACTTGATTCGGAGCGTGCGGTAGGTCACCTATGCGTTGGACTGACCAGATCAAGTCTGCCGTAGGAGGTTCACCCAATGACTGCAGTAGGATGACCTCTAGGCAACGATGGCGAAGCGTCGTGAATGGCATCACATTTGCTCCTTTATATCACTACTACATAGCGATCACGACCGCTCTGTCAAGAGTGTATCGGATAAGAAGAAGAACTTCTGTATTGTAAGTGAATAGATTACGGAACATGTTTAACATAATTTTTTTTCCTAATAACTAATTTCATACATATGGTTTAAACGTAGCAGCAAACGCATCAAAAATCTACAAATTTTGTTTGTGGGTAATACATAGTATTTTAACTCGGCGGATGGTTTTACTCGATTCACTGCTTCTTTGGTTCGCTTGGGTTATGCTAGACGCACTTGAATTTGATTGTTTTATTTATTTATTTATTTTTTTGTGAGTGTTTTGATCTTTAAGGAAAAGTATTAGTTATCCTCTCTCATTGTTACCATACTAATTGTATTCTTATCCTTGACTGACAATTGTGTTTATTCGTCTTAAGAATATATTAGGGCTTCTTATTTTAAGTTTAATTGTGTAACAATGGTCACCGAACCCTTCTGTATGGTACACAAATAATAATAATATAACATAAGTAATATTTAAGGCAGTTTCTGCTACGAACTACCACTATGTGGAACCAGCTGCCCACCGATGTATTTATGATGAAACTCAGGGCCCTTTAAGAAAAAGAGCGTTCCAATTCTAAAAAGGCTGGCAAATTGCGAGCCCTTTGTCAATATTAGTGCCTATGGGCTAATACTTAACATCAGGTATGCCTCCAACCCGTTTCCTGGTTTTAAAAAAAATAAATTAAACTAATAGCTTACAGAATTAACCGACAAAGTTCTCTTAAATCCATTATGATCAGGCGCAGTGGCGACTACAATACACGCTCCACATCCACCCTCCTTGCACATATATTTTGTTCCTCGTAAATTAAGACGCTTGCGCAAGTAATCGTTCAATGTCTCGTCTGAATCCACTTCGGATCCAGCTAAAAAAAATTATGTATTTTAAATAATTTAATATTAGTAAAACGACATTTCAAGATAGAGGTAGGCCACTGGAGGGTTGGTCTGATGGAATTAAAAAGACTGGGGGAGAATTTTAAAGAGAAAAGAGAGTGATCTGAAGAGGCCTTGACATCTCTTTTATTAGTCATATTATATCAGTTACATTTTAATTACTTTTTTATTGTATTTATTTATTATTTAAGTCAAGGAATATATAGGCTTATTATTTGTTATTTATAGAACAGCGTGTACTTTGTACGGTACTTTAATTCTGGTAATACTCAAAGTCAAAATCATTTATTCAAACAATGTTCACTTATCAACGTCAATAAAGAAATACATATTAAATGATTTAGCTTCTAATTTTACATTTACTGCCAGTTCTCAAATCAAGGGCGTAGAACGGAAGAGAAGAACTGGCCAATAAACTCAAAACACTCGAAACCTCAAATTATTTAACATATAATAGATTCACGCTTAAGTCAGCTAGTAAACTAAATCATAATTTGTAAAAGATCTTACCCGAGCACAATTCACCGTTAACCCAAAATGTAATTCTATCCATCATCCATGAATGACTGACGTGGATTATTGGATGTAAAATGCATGGAATCATTCCAATATTGGCAACATCCAGTAAAAATGTTACAGTTAGTATACAAAAGTTTTTTATTTATTTATTTGGTGGAAATTGAAGGGCTTTGAAGAACGGACAGCCGTAATGGCGGGGTATGAGATAACCACAAAGTTGCGGCTGCGAGATTAATGTCGAGGTACGAGATACCCTTAACATCGAGGCTCCGAGTATCCCAATATCGGGGTACGATATAGCCACAATGTTGGGCCTGCGAAAAACGAAAAACTTCGCCTCACTAAAAACTCTCTGGGCTACTGAACCGGTGCTCTGCAGTGGTTTGAGTTTTCCTCTCGTATGAACCCATCAACAATTCCAGTTCAGCCTTGCGATTCTGTAACTCACTTTTCGAACTCGCACCTGATGAGGAGGGAGCTTATAGTTTATTGTTTATCAGAATGCCAAATCCTTAAATGACTGCTTTACGACTGATTTGAGCGAGACCGCCGCTGTGAAAACCGCTGTGTGAGTTCGAAAAGTGAGTTACAGAATCGCAAGGCAGATTTGTCGCGAAGCCTGATTCAACTACGCTTATCTAGATCGAACGAAAAAGATCAAGATAAGTAATGAACACGTGGTTGTCTACGACGAGCTGAAAAGACAAATAAAACAGCTAATGGGAATGGCTGACGTTCAGTCACGTGTTTGTAAGCGAATCCCACTTCTGGTCTTGACGGGTATTTAATATAAAAGACTAATCGATCGAAGATAATCTATCACACGCTCTCCGCAACCAAGCACCCAGGAAAAGAATCAGTTGAGGTAGTCAGCATTCGCAGACCTCTAAGAATATTATATTTATTAAAATATTACTATTATGTATAAAACTAGCAACAGACGTTGTCCTGCATGATATTTCAAAGTACCGACTGCAACGCCATCTGCCGGCCGGGCTGATTCGTGAATCTAAATTCTAAACCATCCAGGGTGCCACCCAAACGCTTATAAAATACTAATTATTCAAATAGGTCCAGCCGTTTAAGAGTTCAGTGACATATACACGTACAGTAGAATTATATTGAAAGATAGACATTTATTATAAAAACGAGATTATTAACTACAACTTTAATGACTTAATAATTGCTTAAACCAATGTTTAATGATGCCACACTTTTGTTAATCACGAAACTTAAATCGATATACATAAAACATAATTCATTAACCGCATAGTTGTTTGATTAATTAACGCTAAAAGCTATTTGTAGTCAAACGAAATGCTATTATTCATACAATTTCTTTTTTCTATTTTATTCCCGGTTCTAGTAATAATACTTCTCAGTTTTACTCAATCCCGCATTTTTATCTTCATTATTTACATAGAAAATAGTAATAATAGTGGGTAAATTGAAAATTCCCATCTCCCAAACAAAAAAGATTATTAAATTAATATATCAACTTTATGATAGTTATTCTAATATACACATAATCTTTTTAAAACGACATCGTGATACCGAACAACCGGCATTCTTTGGATTTCGATTTTTTTTTTCTATTACCGCCCAGTTCCGTTACCAACCTTTCCTCCTACACCATAACACAACCAAAATTTGATGTAAACATTCTTTAAACTCTACATGTGTTTAAAGGATATATATCTTAATTTTCCACTAGCTAGTGGAAAATTTTGAGTGACCGATTAATTGAATCGAGTTGCGTGCAGGCGCGTAATTAACAAGTATTATTTTTAATTAATAAACTTTATGAAATCATAAATGAGATAGCGATATACGTTTTCCGTTATTTTATTGAAAGCAATTGATGCCCTGGAAATAACAAAAATTTCAGCACGTAATTTATAAATACCTAGGTACTCATAATATTATATATAATAAAAACGGCTTAATGTAGAAAGTTGCCAATACTTTTATAGTTTTTCGAAGTAATCTCCGTTCCTCTCTACACATCGTCGCATTGGATGGAACCACTGAGAAAAGCAGTGGGCCCATTCTTCCTTAGGGGTCTCTTCTATGGCATTTTCGTACGCTTTCACCGCATCTTCAGGGTTCGTAAAGCGAATACCTGGAATTTTATCTTCAGTTCTTGGGAATAAATTAATGGGCGCCTGGTCAGGACTGTATGGCGGATGACTCAATATCTCGACACCTGCCATAGTCAAATATTTAACAGTCCGTTTTGAAGGAGGATCCTGCTTCAAGGGCGCTGCTGTCGAATTTTTTCCAAGACAACAGGCAAACAACGATTGACATACCAGTCTGCAGTAACTGTCCTTCCATCTTCTAGCACAAGTGTCGCGAAATGACCTTTCCGCCGAAGAATGAGACAATCATAGCAATCGAATTAATGTCTGGCAAATTCATTTTCAGTTTTCCTTATATTTAAATAACATAATATTAAAATTACAGACATTCTAAAATGCTTTGAAATTTTTATAAAAATAAAACTTAAAATCGCGTCTGGCACATAGTTAGCAACGTGAAAAATGTCTGGCAATAAAATAAGTATGTCAGGTAGACGTATTTAAAAAGGAAAAATCAAAAATTACGCTTCTTAAAATGCAATGCTTCATCATACTGCAATACTTTACCATTTTAATTCAAGACTTAACAACCGAATTAATGTCTGGCAAATTCATTTTCAGTTTTTCTTATATATAAATAACATAATATTAAAATTACAGACATTCTAAAATGCTTTGAAATTTTTATAAAAATAAAACTTAAAATCGCGTCTGGCACATAGTTAGCAACGTGAAAAATGTCTGGCAATAAAAAAAGTATGTCAGGTAGACGTATTTAAAAAGGAAAAATCAAAAATTACGCTTCTTAAAATGCAATGCTTCATCATACTGCAATAATTTATCATTTTAATTCAAGACTTAACAATCGAATTAATGTCTGGCAAATTCATTTTCAGTTTTTCTTATATTTAAATAACATAATATTAAAATTACAGACATTCTAAAATGCTTTGAAATTTTTATAAAAATAAAACTTAAAATCGCGTCTGGCACATAGTTAGCAACGTGAAAAATGTCTGGCAATAAAAAAAGTATGTCAGGTAGACGTATTTAAAAAGGAAAAATCAAAAATTACGCTTCTTAAAATGCAATGCTTCATCATACTGCAATACTTTACCATTTTAATTCAAGACTTAACAACCGAATTAATGTCTGGCAAATTCATTTTCAGTTTTTCTTATATTTAAATAACATAATATTAAAATTACAGACATTCTAAAATGCTTTGAAATTTTCATAAAAATAAAACTTAAAATCGCGTCTGGCACATAGTTAGCAACGTGAAAAATGTCTGGCAATAAAAAAAGTATGTCAGGTAGACGTATTTAAAAAGGAAAAATCAAAAATTACGCTTCTTAAAATGCAATGCTTCATCATACTGCAAAACTTTATCATTTTAATTCAAGACTTAACAACCGAATTAATGTCTGGCAAATTCATTTTCAGTTTTCCTTATATTTAAATAACATAATATTAAAATTACAGACATTCTAAAATGCTTTGAAATCTTCATAAAAATAAAACTTAAAATCGCGTCTGGCACATAGTTAGCAACGTGAAAAATGTCTGGCAATAAAAAAAGTATGTCAGGTAGACGTATTTAAAAAGGAAAAATCAAAAATTACGCTTCTTAAAATGCAATGCTTCATCATACTGCAATACTTTATCATTTTAATTCAAGACTTAACAACCGAATTAATGTCTGGCAAATTCATTTTCAGTTTTTCTTATATTTAAATAACATAATATTAAAATTACAGACATTCTAAAATGCTTTGAAATTTTCATAAAAATAAAACTTAAAATCGCGTCTGGCACATAGTTAGCAACGTGAAAAATGTCTGGCAATAAAATAAGTATGTCAGGTAGACGTATTTAAAAAGGAAAAATCAAAAATTACGCTTCTTAAAATGCAATGCTTCATCATACTGCAAAACTTTATCATTTTAATTCAAGACTTAACAACCGAATTAATGTCTGGCAAATTCATTTTCAGTTTTTCTTATATATAAATAACATAATATTAAAATTACAGACATTCTAAAATGCTTTGAAATTTTTATAAAAATAAAACTTAAAATCGCGTCTGGCACATAGTTAGCAACGTGAAAAATGTCTGGCAATAAAAAAAGTATGTCAGGTAGACGTATTTAAAAAGGAAAAATCAAAAATTACGCTTCTTAAAATGCAATGCTTCATCATACTGCAATACTTTATCATTTTAATTCAAGACTTAACAACCGAATTAATGTCTGGCAAATTCATTTTCAGTTTTCCTTATATTTAAATAACATAATATTAAAATTACAGACATTCTAAAATGCTTTGAAATTTTTATAAAAATAAAACTTAAAATCGCGTCTGGCACATAGTTAGCAACGTGAAAAATGTCTGGCAATAAAATAAGTATGTCAGGTAGACGTATTTAAAAAGGAAAAATCAAAAATTACGCTTCTTAAAATGCAATGCTTCATCATACTGCAATACTTTACCATTTTAATTCAAGACTTAACAACCGAATTAATGTCTGGCAAATTCATTTTCAGTTTTTCTTATATATAAATAACATAATATTAAAATTACAGACATTCTAAAATGCTTTGAAATTTTCATAAAAATAAAACTTAAAATCGCGTCTGGCACATAGTTAGCAACGTGAAAAATGTCTGGCAATAAAAAAAGTATGTCAGGTAGACGTATTTAAAAAGGAAAAATCAAAAATTACGCTTCTTAAAATGCAATGCTTCATCATACTGCAAAACTTTATCATTTTAATTCAAGACTTAACAACCGAATTAATGTCTGGCAAATTCATTTTCAGTTTTCCTTATATTTAAATAACATAATATTAAAATTACAGACATTCTAAAATGCTTTGAAATCTTCATAAAAATAAAACTTAAAATCGCGTCTGGCACATAGTTAGCAACGTGAAAAATGTCTGGCAATAAAAAAAGTATGTCAGGTAGACGTATTTAAAAAGGAAAAATCAAAAATTACGCTTCTTAAAATGCAATGCTTCATCATACTGCAATACTTTATCATTTTAATTCAAGACTTAACAACCGAATTAATGTCTGGCAAATTCATTTTCAGTTTTTCTTATATTTAAATAACATAATATTAAAATTACAGACATTCTAAAATGCTTTGAAATTTTCATAAAAATAAAACTTAAAATCGCGTCTGGCACATAGTTAGCAACGTGAAAAATGTCTGGCAATAAAAAAAGTATGTCAGGTAGACGTATTTAAAAAGGAAAAATCAAAAATTACGCTTCTTAAAGTGCAATGCTTCATCATACTGCAAAACTTTATCATTTTAATTCAAGACTTAACAACCGAATTAATGTCTGGCAAATTCATTTTCAGTTTTCCTTATATTTAAATAACATAATATTAAAATTACAGACATTCTAAAATGCTTTGAAATTTTCATAAAAATAAAACTTAAAATCGCGTCTGGCACATAGTTAGCAACGTGAAAAATGTCTGGCAATAAAAAAAGTATGTCAGGTAGACGTATTTAAAAACGAAAAATTAAAAATTACGCTTCTTAAAATGCTTTTAAAATCCAGGATTTTTACCTGGACAGATAGGATGCGCACTAATGAACGCAACCACTACCGCCAGCCAGATTGCCCAGACTCTAACCGGAAGTGCAAGAAGGAAGGCATATCACAAAATCAGCTGACCTAAAATTCTTTTTTTTCAAACGTTGCTACCTCCCGTACTATTAGAAAGAGTTCTAAAATTGAAATTCAAAAAAGTTTTCATTAGCAATGTTTCTAACTGGCCTGTTTTAAACATTTTCAGTGTTACCCACGTACGTTAGTTTCGGTTCATGTTTGATATACTAGTATTCTGTCGAAGGCTCTGGTAGTACTTGGCGTTCTAAGAAAATGAAGGTTTCCATCACATTACATCTACATTAATCTACCCTTTTCTTTTTAAGGCAAATACAGTTTATTTCAGAATTCTACTTAGGGTTTTTTAAAGATAAAAATGGCAGATATATAATCGACTTTTGTATGAAAGCAAAAATAGGGATTAAAATATGATTGGTGCCCCATCAAATACAGTGATACTAACCACATCTAAATCAGAGTCTGGCCCTTCAGGTACTAGGTATATTTATTACCCTTTTTTGATTGATAAATGAAATTAGTGTGTCAACCCCAAACGTGAGCATATCATAATGGTATAAGTAAATTGCGCCTGGCAGAATTTTGAGGCAACGCACTTGACATATTAATTAGAGTATCGAAGTAAATTAAAAAAAGCTATGTTAAGTAGTGAAGGTTTCATGTGAAGGTCTGCATTTTTTGAATATTTAAATTTTTTTATTTCTAAGAGATCACTTTGGTTTCTTCGTTTGTACTTGTCTGTTACTCTTAGTTCTCTTTTATCACGATTTGCCTGAAAGATATCTTTATTATTAGTGTGTTTTTTGTTATTAATTTAATTATAGAAAATCCTTCCATTTTTTTTCTAAACTAATTAATATAATAATCATAACAATCAAATATACAGTATTTACAATTTTCTTAAACTACACAGATTAATAAACATTAATAAGATTAAAATTATCTAGGAATTAATATCTAATATATAAAATTCATAGCACCCATACTCCTCCTAAACGGCTCGACCGATTCTTTTGAATTTTTTTATGCATATTCAGTAAGTCTGAAAATCGGCTACTATCTATCTTTCAAACCCCTAAGGGATAAGATAACCCCAAAACATTTTATTATTTTTTAGACAACTTTTGACTTTTGTTTTTATTTTTTTATGATACAGCATTCAAAAATACATACAACCCTTAATAGTTATTTTTATTGAACTAAAAAATGTTTCCTAGAAATAATATACATATATGGCAAAACGACGTTTGCTGGATCAGCTAGTAATAAATAATATTATATATTGACAAAGTAATATATTCCTTACGTCAATATATTACTTTGTCAATTGTTAAGATTAATAATAATGATGGATGGCAGTGATTTGTAACTACAATGGTGATGAACGAATGTAAGCAATCAATTATTTAAAGATTAACATAGATTTTTGAGGAAACTATTATTTTCTGGTTTTGTTGGACATTATAGTTAATTACAGCAAAAAACGGAGACATCACAAAAACTAAGAATGTGGCGATTCAATCTAAAAACATATGTTGTGTTTATAAATTTGAAGGTGAGTTATGCGATAAACATATCTTTTATATGTATATAAGAAAAATCTCTTTCACGCCTAAACCACATTTTTCCTACATGGTTTATGGCTATTTATTTTTTGAATTCCAACGTTCCTTCATTTTTTTATTGCTGTTTTACTTTTATGAAAATTTATACATACGGACATCACCGCGGAAACATTCGGGGAGGCTTCCTAGAACCTCAAAACGTCAACATCTGTTAAAAAATTAAATTTTCTTAGCGAGAAGTTAAAAAGAAGAATAATAAAAATATGAAAAAATAATAATAATGAAACATAATTTTTTTTTAAATTATTTGGAGTTTCAGTTTTTTATTATATGATTTAAAATCTACTTGTATTTTGTTAAAAATTTCCTTTTATTTAAGTTAAACTTCTTAAAACTCCTATCATTTAAGTTTTAGAAAGGCTGAGGTTCGGCATGTCACAGAAAAGGTTGGGAAACATTGATCTAAATCTTGAAACTTTAAAAATACATAAATGGCGCTTATCCTCTCCATGGATCTAACTGTATTTGTTCTGTGATACATTTTATTTTACAGGCAAGAAGACATGCGAGTTCTTAGTTTCTCACGAATTTTTATTGCCATTCGATGAATGAGACTTTTCTGTGAATATTCTTATTTATAAATTATAGGCAAGGAGGTAATAGGCCTGTACCGGACACATGTCGATGTATCGATGACATGGCAGTTTTCTCACGATGCTTTATTGTCATTCGATGGATGACACTGTTCTGTGAATATTTTAATTTATAATCAAGGAGGTAATAGGCCTGTACCGGACACAATATGTCGATGGACCGAAGACATGGGAGGCTACTTATAATTAATTTGCGATATTTGTTGTAAAAAAGTTTTGTTTGATGATTTGCTATTTTAAAAGAGTACCGAGAGTTTTTTACGCCGGCTTTTTCTCTCGGCTTACACCCTCTTCTCTGCCTATGAGTAGGGATGCCTACAAATTCAAATTTAATGACGTGGAATAAGTGATACCTGTATCTTATGTTCCATAATAAACATATTTTTTTTTTTTTCATGGCAGTTTTCTCACGATGTTTTACTGAAAAGACATTGGAAAGTTCCAATTAATTTAACTATGACGTCAACTAACGTCGCAAGCTTTGTCTACTTACGGTACCTCATGATTAGATTTAATGAATACTATATATGACAATTCAAAATAATCCTCTCCATAATAATTACAGGAAATAATCCTACACTATTTAGCCGCAATCAAATAGTCGATTTATTAAATGACTCAGACAAGGCCACGGCCGCACAGTCGCCAGTTGATTCGCCATCAGACTGCCGTAGTTTATTTTCGGAGTTTCACGATGATACAGCGGTGATACGAAGAAAAAATTTGTGATTTAAATAGGTTTAGTGATTTTTATATCGTGTTGATGGCTGTTTCCGAGATGTGAAAAAAGTGTAATATATATTGTTATAACCGTAAAACGGACTTCTTTATAAAGGTAATCAAAATAAGAAAAAAAATGTACCTGAGCGTTAATACCTATTTAGTAGTATGCGTGTATGAAAAACACTTTTTTTGGCAGCTGAACAAACATTTGACTATAAAACTCAAATTAGTTGTAGGAACGATCAAATTTATACACAACTTAGCTAGCTGGTTCGCTTTTCTGGAATAAAAACTTAAGTATATTTAATTTTTTATATATTTTCTCTCTATAAAAACCTTCATTAGAGTTCAAGGAATATATATAACATATGTTCGCTTCATTTTTATTTATGGTAATATTACTTTCAGACCAAAAATTGTAACTATCTTTTTATTTTCATGATAAAAATGCTCATAAAAACTCAGCGGCGCCACAAATATGATTCATATTTCTAATATTAAACACGTTTGGCCTAGAAAACTTTTACTAATGGAAAAAGCTTCTTATAAATGGATATCAAAAGGTGAATTTTTGTTCGCAAATACTTGTGTGTGAACTAGAAGGTTTCATTAAAAATAAGTTTAATCATATCTACGTTAAATTCCCAATATTTTTTGAAGATATGATAAATAGAGTTGATATATATTTACGTGATTTATTATCCTATATACTTATTCATAAAAACAAAATCAGTATAATCGTTTGAACTGAATTACTCATCTGTCTCTTTTCATCATAGCATAAACTCATAGTTTACAGTAAAGGACAAAAGAGCCTTAGTCAAAACCTTGATTTCGAAAAAAAATCAGCCCCTTAAAAGAGATTTTAATACCATTATCAGTTAAAATTGGTTTTGAATGTACATAAATCCTAAAATCATTGTAACTGGTACATTTAATAGAATGAAATCTTAATTCATATATAGGTGTTTTAATTTATCTACAATACTTTTATTTCTAATCAAGAATATTTGACCATCCACTTACATTAGAAATTATAGTAACTAGTAATACATCATCATCATCAATGGCTATACAGCCCCTTGTGGGGCTCCTCAAGTACATCGCAATCGTAATCCAGTGCTTCAATGCAATAGGTGTTCAACTTCGAACACCTATTGTTTCGAGGTCCTTGAAACTCCATCCCAGCAACGCAGCCTTGGTCTACCGCGTTTAAAGTACAGCCCTGCGATTCTGTAACTCACTTTTCGAACTCACACAGCGGTTTTCGCATCGGCGGTCGCTCTGAAATCAGTCGTGAAGCACCCGGTAGACCGAGGCTGCGTTGCTAGGATGGAGTTGTCAAGGACCTCGAAACAATAGGTCTAGGCTATTTATCTATACAGCAAATAAACAGCTGGTAATATATAAATCTTCGGCGCATGTGTTCGTAATTAAACTCCAAAACGGCTGGACACATTTTGATGAAATGTTTTGTGTGTTCAAGTGGAGTCGAGAATGATTTACATTACTAGTTTTTTTTTTGTATGTAAGATTTGTGTACAGGACGTCTGTCGGTTCCGCTAGTAGCATATTTGACATTCTGTAATGATTATTCAATATTAAATAGTTTTTCCAGAAACATGTCACTGCCGATGCTACGCCGTTGTTGCGGGTGTATCTCGTTAGAAAGGGGATGCCTTCTACTAGCTATAATTTCTAGTGTAAGTACATCTCTTATATATTCAATAATACATCCAACAATGAAAGTCCATAGGTTCACAACCTGGGTTTGTTCAGGGATGAGAATCGCACGCTGAAGCCACCAGCTAACACTGCTCAATAAATATAATTATCTATGCTAAATGTGTCTTCCAATAAATCCCTGAATAAGCCCTAAAAGAACCAAAACTTTTCTGCACTAATTGATAATTTTTTATACGTAAATATATTCCAAACACTGGCATCGAACGGGACGTGTAAACAGATTGGAGTGAAGCATCTACTACGAGTATATCATCTACCTACTACCAGAAATGATTTGTACAAAAACATTATTTTTCTTCCCCATATATATCAAAGTTAATTGTCTTTTAAGCATATTATCAATTACATTTACTTTCCAATTTATGATTAAGGCTAATAAAAATATACAGAGACGGTTTTTCTAAGCGTCCATTATAATAATTGTTGTTCCCACAAGAATATAAGTGCGTGCTCCTATTTCATCATACCTCCTGCTGATAGAGGACAAATATTTGTTTTTAATTTTTTTATTATTATTAAATAAGATGTCATGTGGAACATGGTGTAATGGATGCAGCTCCTTACAAACGTTGTGTAAAACAAAGAACTTGGCGTACCAATTCTTAAAAGGCCGGCAACGCACTCGCGAGCCCTCTGGCATGGAGAGTGTCCATGGGCGGTATCACTTAACATCAGATGAGCCTCCTGCCCGTTTGCCCCCTGTTCTATAAAAAAAAAAGTGGTGGAGAGTTTATTGCCAGTTCTTCTCTTCCGTTCTACGCCCTTGATTTAAGAACTGGCAGTAAATGTAAAATTAGAAGCATTTGCTATATGAATTTGAATTTTGACTTTTATAATGTGTTAAGAATTTAAGAATTATTATTTAAGAATTCTTGCAAAACTTAATTAATTTTCAAATAATTTTCGTTTTAATTTCTGTTTTGTGCATTGCAGGTGAGCTGTATATTGTACATAATAGCGGGATGCTGGAACCTCCCACAGCATATGGAAAGAGAAAAAGAAGATAATCTTATATCCATGACAATGATCATGTTTTCATCGCTTTCCCTCATCAGTAACTTGTTTGTTCTAATCGGTATTGCAAGGGTAAATGCTAACTTATTATATATTACTAGCTGACCGGGCAAACGTCGTTTTGCCATGTATATCATTTATAATAAAAAAATAAGGGGTTGATCGTAGAGGGGTGAAAGTTAACCACAAACACCGCGACACGAGAATTTTATACATTAGATATTATCATAATTAACACGGTGTTTTGATTCTCAAAATGACCATTATTACTCGTTCCACAACTGAGCGTTTCTTAAGGCAATTCGCAAAATATTAATATAAAATAAAATATAGTTATTTTAAAACTCCGATTACTTTTTAGATATTTATTAAAATCAAATGATATCATGGTCAATTATGTCCCAAAATAAATAGTTCTTTGAACAATCAGAGACCATTTTCTTAATATAAATAATTTTGGATTTCAGAGGCGACCGAACTATCTCCAACACTCTCTAATGTGCAACTCCATGTTCATACTCTGTATCTTCCTTGTGGTGACAGTAACTTGTATATATAGTCCAGAGTTCAAACCCTATAAACAATCCTCAGTGAATATTGTCCTTATTGTAATTGCCTGGCTATGTGGAGCTGGTAAGTCGTTTTATTATATAGTTTACACACGGTAATATTGTAACATTATACAACATTATCTTAGTTTTCTATTTACTAGTATTGTCCCAAAATTTGTCACCATAATGTTATTTAATTATTACCTTTAATTATTGTGATTCATATTCAATTTATAGGAAAAAAAATTACATGGTATGCAACTGACCCGCTGGGCTATGGCCCAGCGGGTCATTTAAAATCGTTTCCTCTTTCAATATCATTCTCGTACGTAATTCCAAGATTGCTGATATCATAATGGAGGTCGCGCTTCCCTTAGCCTAAAAAGGCTTATTATTTAATTAGCCTCTTACTTGTGATCTATCCGAAGCAGCGAATTATGTTCATGATTTTGTAGGAATAAATTTTAATTGTATTACTATTTAAGAAAAGATATTCCGAGAAAAGGGAACGCTTTTTAATAATTTAAGAAGATTTCCTGATCTTCTTAGGTTGTATTAATAAAATTATTATTATTTTCAGCTTACTCAATGTACTATTTGATAATAGTGAACAGTCTTTATTTAAAAATGAAGTTTTCATACAGTGAAACTGGCTTGCCTATGTAAACTGGCTGTTTGCATTTATTCTTGTCGTAAGTATATTTATTATATGATTTAATTATAAAATGTTTATTTTTTCTTCTAATAAAGCGTCTAAAAAGTTTAATCTAGTCTTTCAAAATAAGGTACAGTGCCACATACTTTTTTTGGCCGGAAAGAGCGTCGCCGTTATGGATATTAGTATTGCCAGTAAATAAAAATTTAGTATAAATAATTTCAAGTCATGCTGGCTTACTTTATTATATATTGAAATGATTTAATAAAACAATGTATACTACTCGTAGTATCTAGAAAGTACAGTTCGTGAGGGTGAGAATGGTGAATTACCTTTTAGAAATTCTATTTTCAAAATTAAAATTTCGTAAAGAGAATTTATGAAATATTAGTATTTTATATTTTGTGCAAAATAATTTATTGAAATCTCAAATGACGAATTGTAAATTAAAATGCCACGTTTCTTTTATAATTGAAGAAACAAATTAAAAAAATTAAATTTATTATTTGTATTAATTTGCGACATCTTTAATATTTTAATGACAATGAAATTCCTAACATATCTTCCTTTTTCCCTCACTCTAAGTCTCGGAAATCTAAAGTTTTAGATTTGTATAAGAGTTAAAAATTAGTTTGCCAAAGAAGTTTCACTTCTGACACGTGTACCTACTTTGTACGCACGCATTTTCGTTTTTGTTTATTAGAAAGTATAAACTTACTTGTGGCGGTTTGATTAATACTTGTCTAGTTGGATGAAGAACACACTATTTTCGATTCGCAAAAAAATCGTTCTTGTTCAAAATAATTTTTACAGTTCCAAAAGGGTTGTCTATGCGAGATCGCACTATGTATTTATTTTTAATCTTGTAAATTGTATTATGTGCAATAACTAATTTAAATGTATACAACAGTAACAAATAAGTTAAACAGTTATGTATTTGTTTAATTAGGAAACTGCAACGTTCCAATAAGATTCACGCTACCAGGAACAATATGGTAGAGGGTCTACTGGTGAGGTCAATGGCCTAGAAGCTACGTAAAGAAACTGCAGACTACTGCTACGAGATGGCGCTAAAATATATTTGTATAGTACAAGATATAGTTCTCTGTACGTGAGTTTGCAAATATAATAGGCATTTTTATTGACTTTTGTAATTAAATTATTTGCGTGTACGTGCTAAAATACGTGCCGAGATTTGTATTATATCAAATTAAGAGGTTCTAAAAATTGAATCGATAAAATTTTACACTGTTTTATTTAAGTACTCACTCATCACTTTTAATCAAATTTTATATACACTATGATGAAACGGCCAGCTAGAGGATTAACAAAACAGTATAATTAAATTGCTTTGTGGTTAAGTGTACATCGCTTATGTCATGTGTGATATTTTAACTAAGCCAAAACTAAATATAACGTAAACTAGTCAATATACATATTGATTATTATTTAAGTAATTAATCCAGTCCTAAGGATGCCCCGTGGGGTAGGAGACCATTCTGATGAACCTGAAACAAATATTGTTCCACTGGGAATCTATCCTATGTGTTATTATGCGTAATGGAATACTATGAAATCTCACCTTTACACTTAGCGCCTATGGAACATGTGTGTACAGTACAAATATTTTAAAAAATACTAGTATGTTAGTATAAGTATTTGTAATTTAAAATACATGAAGCAACTATTAGGTTTGCATTTTTCTCAAATCAAATGCAATCAAATCAATATATAATTTATTAATAAAATTAAAGAAACTTAGCTACAGGTATTAGTCCGAAAAACTCCTCTTAATACTCCGTGTTAAATGCGGTAGTTGATGCTGAGAGATCCCACATCTCTGCGCAACGCCAAGGGATCAAGCCGCTCAGAAAGTGACTGGTCGTCGACGATTTGAATCGCTCTCTATTGAATACGGTCAAGCAGGAAGAGCTGGTACTAGGAAGTTCCCGCTCAGAGGTGAGAACAGCTTACCATGTGGGGTCGAATTTGCACTTTATAGAGGTGCAAGCGGTGGCCCGGGTTGAAGTACCGTCTCACCTTCCTGAGCCCACCTACCTTCTTTGAGGCTAACTTAGCCTTTCTTTCCAAATGACCGCGAAACTGAACGTCATTCGATATGTCAACGCCGAATATCCGGATGCTATTTGAGGCTTTAAGGCGAGTGTTGTCGAAGAGTAGCGACAAACGTGTTTTTTTTTAGCGGAAACTTGCGAGCGATCTGGCATTGAGAGTGTCCATGGGTGGTATCACAAACATTTACTGCCTGTTATCAAATCAAGGGCATAGAACGAGAAGAACTGGCAATACTCGCTGTCACTCTTTTAAATCGCATTTCTGATAAATATTTGTAAGCACCTGCAACCATTAAATTGCTCCTCATAACATTTCAAATCAGTTACATATTGTAATTAAAATTAATAATTAAATAAGAAAACCGTTTCACCTCTATTAGCAAGGGAAATTTGTATGTAAAATATTTTGTAATTTAATCTATGTACGAAGCACCCTTAGTAATATGATGTTTCAATGCCAGCTTTAATAGATGTGATAAAACAGAGCCAAGATAATACTTCTTCTTCGCAAACTTCATTACTGAAGGGAAGGTACTTATCTTGAAAAGCCCTAAGCGAAACATCAACAAGCTGCTTCAACACCACTCTATCCTCAGCTTGTCTCAGTGCATTAGGGATGTTGAAACCCATGATTGTCATTAGCTGGTCAGACCAACGGGTAGATGATCGACCCCGACTTCCCCTGCCATTACCCCAACCAACCAATTTATCGAGACTATTTGGTTCTCTTATGGAAGATGGAGAAAGTAGCGAAGCACCCGTTTGTAAATGACAGTCTTGTGGTGATTAGGAGTTCTTTTTGCAGTCGCATAAAGAACCCCTAAGTTAGTATCATGGTATTCGCAACATTCTCCTCCAACACCACATCGCGAATTCCTCTATATTTTACGGTCCGCTGCACGAATTGACCAGGACTCTGATCCCTGGGGCAGATCAAGTATTACGTAAGCAGATTTACTGCAATTTATCCCCCCCCCCCTTCCTCTTGTCAGCAAAAGTATGGATGGCTCTCAAAAATAATACATAGTACAAGTAAAAAGTAAATAACTACTATTGACGTACTCACCGAATAAGAAAATTAAAGTTTCCCCCTATAGTACTTACGTTATACTTGAACGGCCCCAGTACAAAAATGAAGAAAATACCAAAGATCTGACGAGTCGGCTCTTAGTAAACACATCTCAAGATAACACAGTTCAACAATAAATAATATGTTGTACAAACATTTGAGATTTTAAAGTTATATGTATAAAAGTATGGTGATTCTTAGAGTACCTCAAAAGTTTAGATTTGTAATTTTATATCAAACAAGCAAATAAAATAATCAAGAATTTCATATTTTTAATTACCTTCGACTATTATTTTATACACAGATTTGTAACGTTTCTTTTGTAATTCTCAAAATCGAGAAACGTATTAATGAAATTTATCGCACTAAAATAGATCCTATATTCTTTATTCTAACTTAACAGGATAACACAATTTGACAGATAGAGACAGAAGTCTACTTTAGTTAAAAATGTCCTTAAATAAATAGCTTTATGCTCTGACCGTTATTTACAAACAAAATAAATAATTTGTTAGAAAAACAATTACATATTAACTTTTTATACCGGTTTCAAATATACTTTAAGTCCTTGTAATTAGTACTTCTAAGTAGTAAATAATAATAAAATAAATTAAAAACAAATATTTGTCCTCTATCAGCAGGAGGCCAGCCATCATATTTTAGGCAGAGAGACAACCCGACGCGGGGTTTATGAATATATAAACAGGTGATCAGGGTAGAAATATTAATAAAACACGTTATTTTAACCCGTTTATTATACGTATATAACAAAGCATTGTACAACATTCACAAACATCAATACATCTAAATACTAAATATACAATTTGTAAATAAACAGGACAACATTAATTGATCGATAGTTATGCTCACGTAGAAATATTTATAAGATCCATACAAATAGGTCACACCAATTTATATAGATTTATACAGAAGTACCCCGACTGATCCACCGAAAACTTCATACGTGTTTTAAAATAATCTTTATTTCTTGTTTCGTTTCGTGATTGTCCGTTTATAGATTTTTATAAAATATTCATCTATGTAGGGAAATTTTTGCAGGTTTTTAAGTTTAAGTTGTACTTAATTAAAATATAAAAATAGTTGTAATTATTATTATTTGTATATTTTTAATTATTAATTAAGAATATTGTAAATACGATTTGAAAGGTCCACAAGTAATAAATGTATGTGTGTTTTATTGTCATTGACTACAGTCTTAATCAGTGATTCCCAACCCCCATTAAACATACATTATTTTTAGATAAATAATTGAAATTTTCACTTAAGAAACTTAAATAATGGGTTTTTAGCCTTTAGGAAGAAGTTTCTAGGAAATTGTTAACAACAACAGTAAGTAAATTTTCAAAACATACAATAAAAAGTGAAATTAAATTCCAAAATTTTTAATAAATTTTTGAATAGCCCCCCTTAACAGTAGAATTGCCCCCCTGTGGGGCGTGGGCCCCACGTAAGGAAACACTGGTCTAAATAATACGCACTTATTAAAACCTATTTGAATGGACCTTTGCGATATTGTAAATCACTTCTAACAAGTATATGAAAGATAGGTACATTTATAGAAAAGGGAAATAGGATATACAAACATCGACACATATTTTTAACGATGACGGATATACTTTAACGAGAAGCGAATATATTTCACTTAATATTTGGTCTTATAACTTAAAATTAAATAAAAAAAATTCTATAAAGAAAGACTTACAATAAAATAATATAGGATTGGACCAATTCATAATTATGTATGTAAAATATTTCGTTTTAACCAGATAGTTAATTTGTATGAAAACTTAAAGGTTTTTCAACACAATTCATACTACTTCTGGAAATAAAGTGAGGATAAAAGTAATGGTTTAAACCTAAAATTGCTTAAAGGTACATTCGCTTCTCTTACTATGGACTAATTAAAGCAAATTTATTGTCGTTATGTCCTACACAACAATTATGGCACGAGCTGAAGCTGAGTCCACGAAAACGTATTTTCAATGTTTTATGACATTTTGTTACAAACATACTTTTTTATTATTTTTGTGTCTTACATAATATAGGTATAATGGTCAACAGGCCACGGGGCGAAATATTGTTTCATTACTTTGATCTCTAAAGGTAAGATTCCACCAAAATAGCGTGCAGCAAATTTGTTTACAAATATTTTCTGCAAAACTATAGCGAACACGTACTATGCGCGTATCTCGTTTGGCTTCTCTCCACCGGCAATGCTGTGTGTAACAAATGTTGCACACTTGTTCACTGAGAAGATTTTCTGCCGACAATTGCTAATATGGACGGACAGGAAAAGGTTCATTGTGCTTCGTAATATATTCTTGATCATTCAAAAATTAACTTGGCACGCACAATAAAATGTGTTCACTTTGGTAGCGGAAGCTAGACTGTGTGTGCCCGTCCACTACTTGCACCGTGTGCGCGCACACAAGCGCACAGTTGTACGCGCACAATGTGTTGTTCGCTTGAGTAAGTCGACCAAAACAAACATTTGTGCCGTACACTGTGCAATACTGTGCCGCACAGTTCAGCACACTGCACTGGTGGAATCGTGCCTTAACAACATCTATAGACTTTATAGGTTTATTTAGCCACATTAATTTACTCAAATTAGTTATGTTTCGGCGATATTTTTTTTTTAATGAATTCCCTGTGCTCTTTCATAACAATCGTGGACCCATCTATGCAAATACTAATTATCAAAGTTTTCTATACATTTACTTCTAATTACTTCGATTACATATTAAAAATTAAATCATTTTCGAAATCTTCGATGGTTATACATTTGAAGCTCAAGTTAATTTTTTAAATTTTGTCGTTCTGATATGTTAGTAAATATTTGTATGGATATGTAAATCAAGTGTTAAAAATAAAGGCCTCTAATACTAATGATATATTGGAATAAAATGTTATAAATAAACAACCCTTATCCAAAAAGAACGATTCAAAAAGCTATTCAATATTTTGGAATTTGGACTTTGTTCTTTCATTACTTTGACAAAGTAATGAATAAGACAGATGAGACCCTGTTGCAATTTATAGATTATTTTGATACAATTGGATTCGTTATAAAGTTTGTCTATGTAATGTCTATTTTATTTTATATAATAGTGCCTTCCGCCCGTTTGCCTAAAGGCACCACCACCATTCACCTGATGTTAAGATATACCTGCCGCGTTGCCTGGTAACTTGTGATGGGCTCCGGGAATCTCTCACCGCTCGAAACGCGACTTAAATAAGACGAACCTATTGCATCACTTCACGCCAGTTTTCTGACAGACAGTGGTACTGCCCCTGCCCATTTAGCAGAAGTCCAAAGACAACAGCATTATAATAACGATTAGATAATTAGGTTCAATAATTTTGAATCAGCCTTGCGATATACAATAAACTACAAGCTCCCATCTTATCAGAATGCCAAATCATAAAATGACTGCTTCACGACTGATTTGAGAGCGACCGCCGATGCGAAAACCGCTGTGTGAGTTCGAAAAGTGAGTTACAGAATCGCAAGGCAGCTCGTAAGACAATTCACGGCATAGAAGTCGGAGTCAATACAATAATATATCAAAATGATTATATGTCGCTCAATGGTGGATTAATGATATCAATCGATAACACTATTATACCTACATAACATGAAGTCTGATTAATTAATCATGTTTCGAGAAATTCGCATGAACATTATCTGTTATATATAATTTATAAATGTTCAATTGTTCGTTTAAAATATGTCAATGTAATTGTGGTTCTTGCAAATTATAGAAGAGTTTCATTTTTTAGCGAAGATATTACAAGTCGTTCGAATGTGTGATTAGGAACTTGGATTACACAACACAATATCACAATCTAGGAAAATCTACATATTAAAAAGATGAGATATTGATATATAGTTATCAAATTTATCGATTAATTAGAGAAAGTTAAAAGAACTTAAGTTGATAAATTTCACGTGATAAAAGCTATAGTTGACAGTATTTAAAATGATATGTTTAATTCTAACTTAAACTACTAAAATATCCTAAATAAGGTTCATATAATATTGTAAATAATATTCACTTATTCATTTCTGTATAAATTTTCATCCAATATTTCGATATAATTTTTCATACAAATTTTATTTGCCACACCACATCAAAGGTAAAACGCATAAAATAAGGATATATGTACTATACTATAAGGTCTAATGTAAAATTTCCTTTAAAAAATTGTAACCTCATTTTGCTGTATTACATTATATGTATTGGTGTGTAAACAATTTTTTAAGTATGTAATAAAATACCTGAAAAAAACCTCTTTCTTCATATTTCTTGTATGATAATTTAATGACCGCCATCCTCGTTGATAGACAGACAGTAACTCCGAATAATTACGAGGAAGTACAAATTTACGGCTGAAATTAATTCGATAATATTATAATTGCATATTTTGTTTAAATTCGAATCAAAGGCTCGCTAAAGCTCATATAAAGTATTTAAAAACCTATAAAATAACATTAAGTTTATGTCATAGTTAACTAGCTGACCCGGCAAACGTCGTGCCATGTATATTAATTATATCTAGGATCTATCTATCTTTTTTTTAGTTCAATGAATATAACTATCTACTATAATTATTAGGGGTTGATCGTAGAGGGGTGACAATTAAGGGTTATATGTATTTTTGTGTATCATAAAAAAATAAAAGCAAAAATTATATCTAAAAAAAATTAAATTTAGGCAAGGACCACCCTTAACAGGGTTTGAAAGATAGATAGTAGCCGATGCTCAGACTTACTGAATATGCATAAAAAAATTCATAAAAATCGGTCGAGCCGTTTCGGAGGAGAATGGGAACGAAAATTGTGACACTTTTTTAACGTTAAAAAATACACTTTATAAAATACACAAAAAGGACCAAAGATTCTTGGAAGAATCTTCCGCTCATAAATAGAGCAACATCATGTAGAAGGTAATAAAAAAATTATATTAAATGTTAGTCCATCAAACACGATGATAAATGTAATGATGGGGCTGCGACATGAACACATGGATGCAGTTCTATGAAATATATGTAAATAAAGTTACCCAAAAAGAAAAGTTGCGTGATGACGTGTCCAGCACCCATATGGAACAAGGTCTTCAGGAAGCTTATGATGAACAGCACCAAGAACACGATCCAGAAGATGTAGTACTTTTTGATTATATTACACTTTTCCTGAAATAATTTGTTAAATTTAACAATGAAATGCCAGATAACAGTAATGAAATCTAATAATAATAATAATATTAATTTATTTATTACTATACTCTATATTAGCGTAGCGCTCTGTAGCGCAGCATACAAAGCTACAGGTGTGTCAAAGATCGATGGAACGATGTATGGTAGGGATGAAAAGAAGACGAAAGATCGAAAGAAGAAGAAAAGAGGCAAAATAAAGAATACAGTTTTAAGAAAAATAACTAAGGTAATAGATACAATAACAATAAAATAACTAAAGTGGAAATGGGCAGGAGCACATAGCAAGAGGAACAGAAAAGTGGAGAAAACAATCACCAAACTGGTGTCCAAGGTACAGCAAACGAAAAAGAGGGAGATAACTTAGGAGGATAGACCAAATTAAAGAAACAGCAGGTGGTTAATGGCAGAGAGTGGCACAGTGCAGAGAGGAATGGCGGGATTTGGAAGAGTTTGCCAACAAAGGGCACACAGAGACAATAGAAGAGGATTGAGAGGGAAATGTGTTGAAATGTAAATGTATCTGCATTGAAGGCAATCATTATTATTCTTATTATTATACTCTATAGTTTATTTGCTGTACTTTGTTGTAATAAAAATAAATGAAGTTAATTTCCTTGCAGATACTGTAAACTAAAATGTTAATAAACAGTTTAAATTTCAAAATATTAATTATCTTTTGAATCTTATTATTAATTACAAGGGCAAAATCTTAATTATCACGGTTCTGATTGCTAGGTATCTTAAAAGATATTTTATTAATAATAATTATTAAAATTTGATATTGACATTAATGTCATATATTACAATAGACGCCATCTTGAAATTATGAATGTTTAAATTGAATTTGAACTGATAACACTAACGGCCAAAATTAATAATGTATCCTCAATCTATGATTATAACCAATCTTGGACTGATTCATATCTAAAGACCGATCTCCAATCTGCATGCCAATAAACATTTCTGCTATCCGATTGTTTATTTGACAAAAGATTGACAGCAATCTTTTGCGTGATCCTTGCCTCTCGACCGCGTTTCGTTCAATGCAATATGTTGTGTTCAAGCATACCAAAGTTTGCTGTTTTTGGAACGAAATAAAATAAGTAAGACTTAGGGTCTGTTTCACAATGTATGGATAAAGTAGCAAATAGCTATGCAACGTTTTGTTTGTTTTTTTGTTACGAACAAATAAAGTTACAAAATTCTATAGAAAAACATAGAACCTTAACCTTTTTGTTGGTCATTTAATATTACTTGTAACGAAACGGGCTGTCATTTTCATATGGTATTTTTGTTTGTTAGGTTATTGAGTATTTTAGTACATATTATTACAAATATAAATTTTCTCTGAGTAGTTTGTGTATGTTGTTTTTGTGAATCGAGGTTGGTTTTTAACTTAAAAAAATGTCTACGCAAAAACGTGAAAGAAGCGTCAATTTCAGCCGGGAAGAAGTTGACCTTCTAACTTCGCTTGTTGCTGACCATAAAAATATATTAGAAAATAAAAAGAGTGACTCAGTCACCTGGCAGGAGAAAGAGCAGTGCTGGAAGACGCTGGATGCGCTGTTTAATAGCACAAGTGGGGTAAACTTTCGCAGTGCTAAAGCTTAAAGAGGGCTACAAGAAAAAAGTCTGCCTTGATACATGCTGAAACATATCGTACAGGAGGTGGCCCTAGTGCTGCTACTCCTCTTACCCCCTATCGAGGAAAAAGTCAAAGACATGATATTGTTGTCTGTCGAAGAAATTGAAAGTCAATTGAAAGGAAGAGCTTCTAAATAAGAGAAAGCAATGGGCATTTGAAGAGGAAGAAAAAGAGCATAAAAGAGAATTATGGGCCATAGAAAAAAATATATTGTTAAATAAATTAGAAAAATAATAGATTTTGTGCCTGGAGCGAGGATGTATTGTATTAAAAATTTGTATTTTTATTTAAATAAAAGCATTGAATTTTTATTTAATTTATCTCAAAAATGTTGTAATTTATAAAATATTATAGTAATAAAGCAAAATAATCTCTTATAAGATTACTTCGCACACTTGCATTTCCCACGTTGTTAATTGCGCTTTGATCAATATCATCAGCTGGTTCATCTACTTGTTGCAGTAGTTCAAAATGTTCATCTCGCATATCAATAGCAATATTGTGCAACACTGCACATGCCACTATCACGGCTTGTACACGAGATACTTGAAGCAAAACCTTTTTTGACAAACCGATTTTGGGGAACCGATTTTTTCCAAACACCATATTATGTCCTTTCCACCACATTTCTGCTTCGTATTTGAGATTCGTTATAAAGATGTTCTGCTGGAGTCTTGAGGTTTTGAAGTGGAGTTAGTAGGTAGTATCTATAGTAACAAATATTTTTGGTTGTAGCAAATATTTAAAAAAAAGTTACAAAAGCTGATGAAAAGATGAAAACTGCAAGAAGTCATATATGATAGACATCACTTTGTGTAAAAGTGTCTCCAAAGCTTCTTTTGTTAATCTAAATCTAAATGTGAATTCGGCGTCATTCAGGGTCTGGATATAATAAATTCTTGTCTTCTTATGTCTTCGCACAGAAGTACGTTGTCTTCTTCCAGCTTCAGAATTACTATCCCAATCGGATAATTGCATTTAAACTTCCAAATCACTATCACTAGAACAGGAAGATGACGAAGATGAATAAATTTTCCCAATGAATATTAAGTTAGGTCGCAATCCCAAACCCAAATCATACGAGTTTCACCGATAACAATCCGAGATTGATTTGGCCAATCGAAGCAACTGTCAAAATGGACAGATAGGTTGTTGGCATGAGTAAACATTCATTTTCATACAGAGGGCAATCTTCAATCTTTTATCCGCCCTCTGAACGATTGGTTGAATAATTAGATTGGTATCTCAGTCCATGTATTGAATATTGGCATGCTTTTCTTTAGAAATGGGTTGAATTGTCAGTCTATTACAGCTAAAATTGGATTGAGATTGCGTATTGGTTTTGGCCGTAAGCCAACATTGCGCTAACGACAAAAAGAACCTAATGAAGGGAAGCTGAATAAATACCTTATGTACTGCATATACGAATAGCAGATCCAGCAGAAACTTGATGAAGAGCAGAATAACCAGCAGAATAACGATAGTATACACGACGGATGACATACTATCATTCTCATCCCGCTTAGATTCTGACGCTTCTTTGATGTCCACAGCAAATGTTATCAGTATCACCGCTTGGACGAACGTTACCAGCTGAAATAAGTTCAAAATCTTATATTTTCTAGTTCAAAAATGTATGTAAAGTTTATTTTTCATAAACCATGCACCAGTGAGCAAACCGGCAGGAGGCTCGTCTAATGTTAAGTAATACCGCCGCCCATGGACACCCGAGGCCTTACGAGTTGCCGGCCTATTAATAATTGGTACGCTCTTTTTACTAAAGTGTGAATTTAATTGTAAGTTGTAGAAGGTAAACTTTCAAATTGTAAATAAATAAATCGTTTTTTGCAAAGAAAGTGGTACATTTAGATCGAATAATCTAATAAAAATAGGCATGCAAATGTCATATTAATTATCATATAATAAGAATATTATCATAATGACAAAAAAATAAGAAGTAATTTATAATTGTTGTTAAACTTATGGTCCAAATACTCGCCCACGCTACAAAGGTACGTTGCCTTTACTAATGTATCACCTTCCCCTAACCTTACCTAACCATACTTCTAGGAAGGTGATCAAATAGTTTGATAGCCATGGCATAACAATTTTTTTAATACATTGTGGTGAAACACGGCATCAACAGCCGTGTTGGTTCCCTCGGATATACAGGCAAGGTTATTTAAATGTTTTGGACATTCTTTTTTATAGTCACAACTGCTTCAAGGATATATAAACTTGGTACTGTCAAAATAGCCAGTTCGCAAAAAACACTACAGCTTACAAGAGGTCCAACGACTATAATATATTTTTTCTGAGTAATAAAAACTTTATTACTATTCACATCTACCGAATTTCCCCATAAAAGCAAACATTTAATTCAACACATAATATTCCCTCTCATAAATAATAGTTATTCTGTAATAAAATCATAATTTATGGGTTTAAATAATCAATTGCCAAGTTAACTACGGAAGGGGTTGTATAAATTAAGCCAATTGCAAAATATTAATAGTTAACTAACCGTCAAAGAAACTCAATAACATAATTTTTATGCATATTAAAATACCGTCACAGAGCAAAAGACAAAATGAGAACTTACAATGTAACAACCTTGCTGATAAGAAACTTACCGAGCTAATAACTCCTATAGCCATACATCCAGTTTTCAATTGGAAAATGAAACAAAACTTTTCTACGACCGGAAGCTCCATCCTCGCCTAAAAAATTATTACATATTTTTTACTTAGGCAACTATATAAAGTATAAACTAAAATCAACTATCTTTTATTCTATCTTCTATTAGATTGGAAAATGATCATGAAACAGATTCAGAAATCTGAGACCTAAAGAGGTTGTAGCGCCACTGAGCTTTTTTTTAATAGAACAGAGGGCAAACGGGCAAGGAGTGATGATGTTAGTGATACCGTCGCCCATGGACACACTCAATGCCAGAGGGCTCGCGAGTGCGTTGCCGGCTATTTTAAGAATTCCTACGCTCTTTTCTTGATACGTATAACTTACCATATTAACACTTGTTCACTTCACAACACAAAGATATTTGTTTGCTTAATAATAGATTTATTAATTCTTTAGACTACAGAAGACATGTTTGTCCGTCACAAGTTTATTAAGGGAACTAGGGAAGAGCCATCGTACGATTTCTGTATTGAATTTAAGGAGAAGCTTTTCTTTTGACGGGATTGTTTTAAACTAAATAATAACAATTCAATATAAATTATTTATTAATGAAACATTTAAATCCAAGGTTACAAAATTTTGTTCTTAAACTAACAACTTTTGTACTTGAATGCAAATAGTTTTTTGACAGAAACCATATAAAATATATGATATGTATAATAGAAGCAGCAGTGTTGGTTTAGTGGCTTCAGCGTACGACTCATCCCTGAGGTCGTAGGTTCGATCCTCGGCTGTGCGCCAATGGACTTTCTTTCTATGTGCGCATTTAACATTCGCTCGAACGGTGAAGAAAAACATGAAACTGGCTTGTCTTAGATCTAAAAAGTCAACGGCGTGCGTCAGGCACAGAAGGCTGATCACCTACTTGCCTATTATATTTCCAAACAGGTTTAGCGCCATTGATTTATGTTTGAAGTACTTCTATTGGCGCATTAGGGAAACATTATGAGAATAAATTTTAACGATGCGCGCGCACACCATCACAAAAAACAAACTACAAGTTAGCAAAGTCAACATTTTAAAATAAAACCAGTCAATTTCTTTAATAATGTAGAAATATTTTATTTGTGATATTTAAATAAACTTAATTTAACTAGATAATGCGTTATAATAAAACTTTCAATGTATTGAAAACCTTTTTCCTTTTGTAAGTGTCGTTTTTTCAATAAACGTAGAATAAGGCGAATAATAAATTTTTTAATTAGATTTTTATTGTTACGCCAAAGAAGTATAACTTCTAACGGGTTTACATAAATACACATACATGTTTTTATTTATTTAAATATAATACTAGTGGATCCGACAGACGTTGTCCTGCATGATATTTCAAGCAATTAGTAAAGCAAAGTATGAAAGTACCGACTGCAGCGCCATCTGGCGGGCTGATTTGTGAATCTAAACCATTCCCAGATCCCCTGAACACACACAAAAAATTTCATCAAAATCGGTCCAGTCGTTTGAGAGAAGTTCAGTGACATACACACTCACAGAAGAATTATATATATAAAGATAAGCCTTATCGCAGATGAGCGATGTTTCTATCTAAAAATATACCATGGCACTGAGCCTTAAGAGAGGATTCACCGGTCCTGCGCAAACCTGTCGACGATTCCCATCGATCGCCAAATAACATTTAATGTTATAGCCGACCTATATCGTCCTGTTACCTATATAGATCATTAATAGCTGTCCTATTTCCAACAGATAGTAACGAAAGAATATAAATTATGTTAAACACGATGGACCTGTATATAAATGATTAGTACTTTTTCTTTTAGATACAGTTTCTGGACATCTTTCTATATCAATTAATGTGGGTACATAAAAAATATCTGTTAAAAACAATTAGGAATCGATTAAATAAAATCAATCTTTTCTTTGGCATTGTTCGTCGAATCGTTAAGTTCCTTAAGTTTTTAGTTGAGCTGCACGATTACTGACGAATGCGTGCACTGACTTGACAGGTCCACTCAATCTGTGTGGTTCTTTCCTCAAAAGACCATTTCAGACTGCAATCTACATGGTCTTTACATAATCTTGTTATGTCAGCCTTGCGATTCTGTAACTCACTTTTCGAACCGCTGTGTGAGTTCGAAAAATGAGTTACAGAATCGCAGGGCTGGAGTTTAAAAGAGACTGTGACCTCTGAGGTTGTTTCGGCGTTTCTTCTCAGAGTAGTCAGATAGGAAACGTAGATCTCATCTAGTTTAAAAAAAAATATGTTTGACGTGTAAAAGTGTTTGTACAAACCTACTTACAGAAATAAATCATTTATCATATCATATCACGCTAGACCACACACTGCACAACAGACTGCTACCAAATTAGAGGAGCTTCAGTGCATAGATAGCAATGGTACATACTTTTATTAATTAATTAAATATATTATATTTATTATTACTGAGCAGTGTTGGCCTAGTGGCTTCAGCATGCGACTCTCATACCTGAGGTCGTAGGTTCGATCCCCGGCTGTGCACCAATGGACTTTCTTTCTATGTGCGCATTTAACATTTGCACAAGAAGGAAAACATCGTGAGGAAACCGACATGTCTTAGACCCAAAAAGTCGACGGCGTGTTTTAGGGACAGAAGGCTGATCACCTACTTGCATACATTGACTAATGCTCATGAAACATATACAGAAATCTGAGGCCCAGACCTAAAAAGGTTGTAGCACGACTGATTTATTTTTAATTTTTAATACGTAAGTAAATCATCAGTCTTCACCAATAGTTTTTATTGCGTTATTGATGTAGAATTTCAAGCTTATTCTGACTGAGGATGTGTATAGGATGTGTGACAACCGGTCCTTTTTCCCACCTCCCACTGTCCGTAGAGAGAGGCCCTCGAGACAACACCCATGCTCACGATGACCAACAGTGTTCATATTGAAGAGAAACCCTAATATAGAATCAGGTCAAAACAACATTTTTACTTTACTTTTACGATCTCTCGTTTATTTTAAACAAATTTTCGAAAATTTTCGTTCAGCCTTGCGATTCTGTAACTCACTTTTCGAACTCACACAGCGGTTTTTGCATCGGCGGTCTCGCTCAAATCAGTCGTGCAGCAGTCATTTTATGATTTGGCATTCTGATAAGGTCCCTCCTTGTAGTTTATTGTTTATCAGAATGCCAAATCGTAAAATGACTGCTTTACGACTAATTTGAGCGCGACCGCCGCTGTGTTCCAACAATTTTACTTATTTATTACTGACTCTTTTCCTTACTTCAGAACTTAAAAGAATTATTGTTTCTTACAATAATTTCTAAGACTGTTCACTTTTTACTTATAACTTTTGAATTTTGGCTTTATGATAAAAAGTCACACAGACATAATAGTAGGCAAAGCGATATTTTTGTACGATGGATAGTTTAGGAGATATAGCCACGTGTTTTCACCCCTTTTTCCAAGATGGCGGCCGGGGGACAAGGGTGCCAACCCAACAACTTGGGTTTAAGCTTGGACCCCCCCCCCCCTACATGTCCCATAAATAAAATTGCGTCCTCTAACAAAATATGTAACATTTCAATGGACTAGTAAGACATATATTAATGAGTAAACACTTATCGAGATGATTCTGGACTTAAATCAGTTTAGTATTGTAGCGTTACAACTCTATCTAGGGGTAAGTTTATATAACAATGTTTAAAATACATATTATTAAATTAAAACTACAGTTTTAAATAGATATCACGATCTGTACGATCTTATAAACCGACTATCATATAAAAAATTGTCCCTGTATTCCTTTTGAATTTTCTAAATTTCGAGTTGTCAAATAAATTCCAACAAAATTACTTCAACGTCTTAATATCAATATATATGTCACCGTAAAATTGTAAACACCGTTAGATTGTAATCTATCTCGCGAGATTATAAACTGTCGAAAGATTGTGAACCTCAACGAACTGCTTACAATTTAACGTATTATTATTCGGTAGTTATATGAAATCGTTGGGAAGTAAAATTAATCTGTAATTGACCAAAGAAGTTTGAATGATAACTAAGTTAGTGTAGTACAATCTACCGAATAATAATACGTTAAATTGTAAGCTGAGGTTCATAATCTTTCGACAGTTTATAATCTCGCGAGATAGATTACAATCTAACGGTGTTTACAATTTTACGTTAACATATACATTTATTAGTGATAATAGTTTTCTGAGAGGAAATTGGGTAAAGCATATAATATTTATAATTATAGATTTAATTACAAACAGATATTGATGTGTTCCAATGATGGTGGTCTCTTCAATCATATTTATCTATTATTCATAAAGATTGTTTCAAGGAATAAACCAAAATAGGTATATAATTATAAAAACGATAACGCCAGAATTACAGATAATCCGATGCACGCTTGTCAGTTGTCTAATAACGTTTATTTGACATTAATTGCAAGTACAATTCAGTTGTCAAAATGTTTGCACGTGGAGTGGTTGTGCTATTGGTGTTTGTAATATCGGGACAATGTGTTTTACGAAAAGGTTTGTTTTTTGTTATATAAAATCTATGGAAACTTTATAAATAATTATTATACTTAAAAATGTGTTCTCTCGGTTGTTAAATACTTCTGTACTTTGTGTTATGATGTAACCGCATTCAACAGTTTTTATTATAAACCGCAATTTGTCTAGTTTGTTTCAAGTATTGATAACGCTGGCTGGCTATAAAAACTAATTTCGTTTGATGTTAATTTAGGAAAGCAATTTTTTAAATAATTCTTTATTTAAAAGGTTAGTGAATCTTAAATAGCGTTTATTGTTACGTACTAACATTGTAAATTTCTCTTTATTGGTCTAATATACCGTCAAACCAATAATATATCATGTTTTATTTCACTAAATTAAAATTGTCATTGAGCTATGTTATATATTATTTAATTGTAGTCCAAGAATACTTAAGTCGGCCCATGGATCCACAGAAATACAAAAGTATACCAGCTACGGAACAAGTTTATAATACATATTCTTATACGTAATATAAGTAATAGTTTAATTTAAGCTTCGTATAAATGATTTAGCATAAAATTATACGCCTGGAACATATATTTACATATATTAAATTGATCCATATTCCTGGAACATATATTCCATTGAGGATTTTTAAGGTTCCTGAGCCCTAGCTCCAAGCGATCTCGATCTCAATAATGAGTTTTGTTTCGCGGAATCCCAAGGTTGCGACATCAGAGTTACGGATATTGAAAGAACTACATCGAACTTGTCAGGTTCGGTGTTGCTATTACAGAGTAACGGTGCTGTTCAGCGTTTCGGTTCAAAGATACTAAATTTAAATTTCTCAAATAATTACATTCACTTAGTGAGAAAATTTAGAGTAGGTTAGTTATGTACATCGTGTTATGAAATTATTTGAAAAAAGCAATATAAAATAAAATATGTACAATATTTTTTATAAAAGTGCAGGTAGGTCGTATCGATGTTACAACAGGCATTATTTGACTAATTAATAGTACATTATAATTTCTTAGATGCTCGTTGACAGACATAAATAAATGCTAGAAGTGCTTCTTTATGTTTTGTAAACACATATTTATTCCATTGATTTATATTGAACTTTTAAGATTTTTATATTTATGTGTGTTGTTTTTTTTATTTTATAGGTACGCTGTTAATTACCTAAATGTAATTTTAAAAGTTTTTTTTAAATTTGTAAAAAAGTAAAAAGTATTTCTTTTAAACTAGTTGTGCTCCTTGATATTTGCTGGTTTATTTTGTATCAGATTTTTGTGTAAAGGATAGATTTATATGAATTAATTTGTTAATGATTTCGAATAATTTTAAAATTAAAATTGAGGTACTGTAAACTTTTGTGACTATAATCACAAAATAATTATTGTATACCTTCGATGACATGTATTGCACGTTTAACTGAGCCGCGGATTCTTCCTAAATGCTTCGGCCGATGACTTGCCATGCGTCATACTCGTGAACGGGTGCTACTTGTTTGCGTTTCGACTACGTATTTGCGTGTTGTTTCCACGAGAATGTAAGTGCGTGCTCCTATTTCACCATGCCTTCTGCAGAGAGACGACAAATGTTTGTTTTTAATTTATTTTATTATTATTTACTAGCTGGCCTGGCGAACATCGTACCGCCTAACAGTCGATTCTTTATTTTTTTTTAATACTTATTCTGCTATTCGGGACACCGGTCTAGCTAGTAAGATAAAAAAAGAAAGTTGATAATTCAACAAATACATTATGTCAAAAAATAAAAATTTACCTTCCCGGAACCCCTCCACTACACTTGAACTTTATGATATGGTAATAAAGTTCAAATTGCCTTTAAATATTATTACGAATATTTTGTATGGGAATATAGAAAAGTGTTGTTTTTAGACTTTTTCACTCAATTTTTTTAAATTTTTCTCTCCGTAAGAACCATCCTCGTACTTCAAGGAATATTATAAAAAAAGAATCAGACAAATCGGTCAAGCCGTTTTCATGTTATGTCGTGACAACGGAAAACGGGTTTCATTTATATATATATATATATATATATATATAGTTATATCAATCCGTCAATTGTTGATCATTCGTGCTGTATCGCGAGCACTATGTTGATCCGAAAACCTATGTTGATCCGGGTGGTTTTTGTTGATCCAATATAATATTTTTCATACAAATGTGGTTCCGACCGGATCAACGATTTACTCCGTTGAAGTTTAGGAAACGCAACCGAAATGTTGATCCAATATACAAATCCACTCCGATAGTTGTTGATCCGATTCAAATGGGCCAATCAGAAGTCAGCAAGTCCTCCTACTGGACATACCTAAGGTATATGGATGGTTTAATTCCTATAATTTATTGCAAGACCACCTAATGAGTAACCTTTCTTTAAAACACTATTTTGACCGGATTGAAGTTATGTATTATTATAAATAGTTGTAAATTTATAATAATACTGATGTTAATAACTTCAATCCGGTCAAAATAGTGTTTTATTTAAATGAGTTATGTTAATCAAAGACAATACTAACTTTTCTTTATTTATTCAGTTTTTATGTTTATAGGTATGATATATATTTATGGTAAGGAAATTTGTTGACGACACGCGCTTGTCGCTTACCCGATGTTAAGCTTCGTGGCCAGCTGCATGCATGCCAGCAGCTCAATGTGATACAGACTATGTGATATTGTATTGCACTCAGTAACCCTGAGATATAAGATCTAGAGTCTCGAAGCCCTGTTATTACTCCGCAAATAATGCCCTTCATCCCGGGACACCGTAGAGTTGTTAAGCTTCTGCTTGGCCGTTGATTAACTGACAAAGGTCTGGCCTTTCCTCAGACTGGCCTTCGCAAGAGTCCTACCAATACTCGATATAGTCTTATATAAGGACAATTTCTAATTGTTATAATGTTTAAGTGGCATGGTTACATATATTAATTAAAGTGATAATTTAGAAAGGCAAAAAATTATCTTATCGCATCATATCAAAGTTGAGTTTGGATGACATTTAGAAAAAAACATTTGTTATCTATAATATTTTTTTTGTTATATAACATCTTTAATACGTTAGACATGACTAACATTTACAAAATAATTTTGAAAATAAAACAACATAAGTAACATTTCGTTTATAGGTACTTAATCGACAATTCTAACATTTATAACAAACATTATAGTTAGCCAGATAATAAGAAAAAATATGTTCTCAATATTTTTATGAATAATATAACTTAAAAAACATCTTTAAAATATTTATAGTCAGTCAGTCAAAGATTATAATTATTAACAGTTAGAAAAAAAATCACATACCAAATATTCTTACTTATTTGTTTTTGCCTGGATTTATCTTTTTATTTATGTATGATTGGAAATATTTTTTGACTAATTGTATCTCTTCATCCGACCACTTTCTATGACTGTTTTTTTTCGTTTCTGAATTGCATTATCACTATCACTATCGCTTAAACTTGGGCATTTTATTTTTGTCTTTCTGTTATTTGGTTTAATATTGATATTTTTATTTTTAGAATCTTTATGATATATATTATTTTCTTTGGCTCGTCTAGTTTTACTTCGTTTCTGAATCTTTTTATCATCATCAACATCGCTTTCACTTGTACTACTTGACCATTTTCTTTTCGTGTTGCTTCTGTTTGGCTTAATTTTGGGGTCTTTATTTTTAGGATCTTGGTTGTAATGATTGTCTTGTTTTTATCGTTTACTTCATTATAGTCTCCAATTTCTATATCGTCCATGTTCTTATTGACTGTAGTTTCTGGTGATTCGATAGATATTTTGGGGTTTGTAAGTAAGATGTTAGATTGGTCGCTTTCTATTGCCGAATTTTTTGAAGATGGCGTCTCTTCCTCAAAGTTTTTAGTTTCTTGGTATGATTGAGACCTAATCGTTTCTATTATGTTACTCTTCTTCTCCATTAATGTATTTTCATATTCTAAGAGTTGAGATCCTTCAACAGCTTTTTGGAGTACCTGCATAGGCAATCTATAATTTTGTGCATGAACTGATATATTATGCCCTAGAAATCCTGCCAATTGCTCAGTATAATGATCATTTTGTTTAGAATGAATTTGGGACATTGTAGCAATATGATGTCTCATTCCGGTTGATGTAATCATCTCGGGGCGTTTCAAATTACACTGTTTTTTTATCATATCTAAACACTTACCGCCCTCAAAAGGTTCTTGTGTACCAGGTCTTGGAAATAAATATTGGTTGGAGCTTGGCATTTTTAAATCTTCACGGCAAGCTATTTTTAAATCTATGTTTTCTCGCATTATTTTTGTTAGTTTTGTTAGTTTGACCATGCCTGTTTGTCATTAAAGCCACACATTTCTTTTATGGCACTTACAAATGTTTCATTGTTTTCAGGATCAATTGCGTCAGTGAGATTTTCATTAGTTGTGTCTTTTTTCCGCAATAAAATTAAAAGAGTAGCTAAATCTCTCATTTTGGAGAAAATCGCTTTACGACTTCGTCGTTCTTTTTTCTTCTTCAAGAGACGAGCACCGTATGCTATGATTAATGGATCATTTTTAACTACTAATGAAATTTCATCAGAACGAAGATGCGACAGTATTTTTTTTCTTTTAGCTTAATCGAAGCGTTCGCCGTATTGGGAACGATTGTTAAGCTGTGATTAAACAATGCTTTTCTTTTAAGTGACGGAAGAACATGTTCAGAAGCTTTACAATTTCTTAAATGTCTTAAAAATGAAGATCTTTTAAATGTACCCAAGCATGTTTTACAAGTAGCGTAAGTTGACGGACTAGAGGTACCCTGGTTGCTTCGTTTTGATGGTAATAAGGTTAAATGAGCGTCCCGATCAAAGCTATTAGAATTGTGTAAAAAAAATCCCTTGTTTCTCAATTTATCTGTAATTTTTTGTCGTTTTAGCTTTTGTATTTTAGGGTCTGTATCATTAATAGCTTTATACTGAAGAACTTCGATTTCATCTGCGTGGTTACGTAAAAGATGTCTAGAATAATTACGTATAGTTACAATTGCTTGACAGTAGAAACATGCATTTCTTCGGTACCACTTACGTTTTCTCGCCGTATTATTAACGCTTTTTTCAACTTTACCTCCTCCAAAATCCGGAATTCCTTCTATGAGTACACTTACGCCCTCATTAGTCGATAAGTTCTGGCTACTTTCCCCACTATTGACTTGTGTGTTTCTTTCTTGTAACTGTTTTACTTTTCTATTGCAATTTTTTTCAACTGAACGACTGGGTCGTCATTATATTCATCGTTGAAAGACTAAAAGGTCAAGGTCAAAAGCCCTCGGATCAACGTTAGTTAGTAAGATTTCGCATATAAAACGGATGCACATTTGACTCGTCGGTATAATATTTGCGACCGTTACGGATCTACAAAAACATTATGTTAATGTATTTTTTGATGGCAAGTATGTTGCAAAGCGACCGATGCAGATCCCCAAACAAGCCTTCCATTTCTAATTCGGATCAAAGTATATCAGTTATATTTGTAAAGAGCCAATTATACACTGCAAGAAGGTGGATCAACATTTTTTTTAATATCTTACTAGATCAACATTTACATAGAACGGATATATATATAGATATAGATTACTTAAGATGTCATGAGGAACATGGTGTAATGGTTGCAGCTCCTTACAAACATTGTGTTAAACAAAAAAATCGGTTGTCTGTAAAGTCGGTTTACTGACGATAGTTGAACGTGACAACGTCATAAAAAAATATTGATGGGATGGTTCCATTTTTCAAAAAAAAAAAAAAAATATTTGTTTGATAGGTATTTTGTATGGATATAGAGAAGGAGGTAAATGGAAATCACAATTGAATTGATCAAGTTACATTTATTTACGAACGCCTCAGAGCGAGGTAACGCCGCATGAGTCATGTTTTTTCGTGCGTGCAGCCGGCTCCATCGAATTATAAGACGTTGTCACGTCAAAACTTGGCGATTAAAGAGTGGCGAAGAGTTTATTGCCAGTTCTTCCCGTCCGTTCCTCGCCCATGATTTGAGAACTGGCAGTAAATGTCAAATTAGAAGCATTTAATATGAATTTCTTTATTGACGTTCAAAAGTCTACCTAAACGAATAAATGATTTTGAATTTTGACTAATACCCAGTTACGAGATTAAGCGCTATGACTCCTGTATGTTAAAAACATATAAAGTTCCTTAAAGTCCTTCCTAATATATATCAATGTTACCTGTGTATGTCTGATTATGTAATAACTTTTGTAAATATGATGAACGAAGTTCTCTAGACTTCCGGTTTGGTCTATTGTCTTTGGTCGCTATGAAATTTAAACTTTTTTAATAATTAAAAAAAACTAACGTTATTTACGTTCGAGTGTAGTATCCATTTAATTGCTACAGGTTTTGTTATGTTTATAAAGGTAATGAAAATCTGTTAAAAGATGTGTTTGCAATAGCTATATAAAAACAGGCAGGGGGATAGATAAAATATAAAAATTTATTATATATCTGATTGCGTGTCACTCGGCGCCTGTGACTTACATTCCAACATACTAAAAATATTGTAAGAGCTAACTTAACTTGAAGAGTTTATTTATTAGACAAATAATTTACTATTAACTTTGTTTATCCATGTGAGCAGTGTTGGCCTAGAGTGTTAAGCAACTCTCATCGTAGGTCGTAGATTCGCACACCACCTGTGCACTAATGGACATTCTAAAAATAAAATATGTTTATTATGGAACATAAGATACTGGTATCACTTATTCCACGTCATTAAATTTGAATCTGTAGGCATCCCTACTCATCGGCCAAGACAACAGAGGGTGTAGGCCGAGAGAAAAAGCCGGCGTAAAAAACTCTCGGTACTCTTTTAAAATAGCAAATCATCAAACAACACTTATTTTGAAACAAATATCGCAAATAATCTATGTGCGCATTTAACTCGTACGATAAAGGAAAACATCGTGAGGAAACAGGCAAGCCTCTAAAAGTCAACGTCTTGTCAGGCCCAGAAGACTGATAACATACTTGCCTATTAGAAAAACTAATGATTACGAAACAGGTACAGAAATTTAGGACTTGAAGGGATTTTAATCCTCTAAGTAAGTCAGCTGTTAAGATTATCATTATCGAATATCAGATTAGTCCAGCAATAAATCAGTATTGTCATGTCATGTTTCAGGAGATAACGCTTTAATATATGTAATTATGATAATGACCAATGTATATGTTTTAGCGTCTGATAAGAATGAATAATGGAACAATTCGAATGATATAGATATGAAAACAATTCATATCTATATCATTTACCATTTCATTTCAGGCTAACAGATGGCAGAAGTATTTTTAATAACATAAATATTATAAAATAAAAATGTTATCAACTAATAATAACAATACTGCTAACATAAATTAATATAACTAACCTTAAAATATAATAACTAAAATATATTATTCAAAGGAGGCAAGGCAAGGTTCCGAAGATACTGGCGTTCCCCCTTTGAATAACCAGACTAATTCTTTGTCCGAGATAGCTGCCAGCTCTTCGGTCTCCTGTGATGTCGACTAACCTTTTTGCTATTTCCTTTAAAAGCCTTATAGCGCTAGGACCCCACATACCAGGGGTCTCGACACCGAATGGGACAAAATCATATTCGGACCCCTGTATTTGCATGCTTTAGCTTTTTCAGCCGCACCAGCTCTGTTGTTGGTTAATAATATTAAAAAATGAGTACACGATGTCGTGAAAAAATACTTAATTGTGTTGCGTAGTACCGTCACCTTCCATTTGTAAAAACTTTCTACTAAATTCTAACAGAAACAAATACCTTTATCATTTATTTTGCTAACTGTCTCATCTCCTGTGATGACTGCTATTTGTTACATTACTACAAACCACGGTATTCAAATATAATATTCTATAAAATAAATAAATGATATAAAAAACATGTAAGTACATGTGTTAGAAGTTATTTAGAAAAAAATTATCTTTCGCTTTATTCTACGTTTGTAGAAAAAACGACACTAATAATAGAAAAAAGGTATTTAATACATTGAAAATTTTATTTTAACGCATTATCTAGATTAATAAAGTTTATTTAATTATCACAAAAAAATATTTCGACATAATTAAAGAAATTGAAATTTTTTATTTAAAAGTGTTGACTATGCTAACTTGTCGGTTTCGGTTTTTTGAGACGGTGTGCGCGCGCATCGTAAAAATTTACTCTCATCATTTTTCCCTAACGCGCCCAAAGAAGTATAACTTCAAAAACATAACTGAAACCATAATTTCAGATCGTCAGTACTGGGAAGAGTTAGGTGCAAACGAGATAGAAGAAGCTCTGGCTATAAAAAACAACTTAGGTGTTGCCAAGAATCTGATTCTCTTCATCGGTGATGGCATGGGAGCTCACACCGTGACTGCCGCGCGTATACACAAGGGAGGGGAGGGACATAGGTTGTCCTTCGAAAAGTTCCCTCATATGGGTTTGTTAAAGGTATGACATACCAATAATTTGAGTCTTAAAGACTCCATTTTTATTTGGGGCAGGAGGTAAACGAGATGGCGGGTCACATAAAATTGAGTGTTTACCCTCGCTCATGGACACGCGCAACCCCAGGATTTGCAAGTGCGTTTCCGGCCTTTAAGCTAGGCTTTCTCATGAAGGCCTCTTCCCTTAAAGGAGTCGTAACGTTTCGGATATACCTGGAATGGCAGCTGGTTCCCTAATGGTGGTGCGCGGAACTAAGTGTCTTTGTCGCTCTGTCGTGGAACGTCGGATGTCAAGGTGGAACTTTAGGCCCAGGCATGAATCCGAAGAGTTCTTTGGAACACATCCCATGATATATGCGATAGAAGATGAAGAGAGAGCGTAAAGGATGAACCTTTAGCACTGCGTAAAGATGATTAGAAAGAACAAGGTCGTCGAGGATTCGAGCCGCTCTGCGTTGGATGTGGTCAAAAGGAGTTGGTATTGGAGGGGTGCCCGAGGCGGGAACAGTACTCCATGTGGGGCCGGATTTGCGCTTTGTACAGTTGTAAGCGATGACCCGGAGTGAAACACAAAAAAACGCGCTCCAGTGTTTAGTTACTTTTTTTTAAGTAATGTTCTCGCATTTCAGACATACTCTGCGGACAAAATGGTTCCGGATTCTGCATCAACAGCCACAGCTTTGCTGGGTGGCGTCAAGACTAATCACAAGACTTTAGGAGTAGACGCGAGTGTATCCAATGGGGATTGTGAAGCATCCTTACGACCTGAAGCTAAGGTGGAGTCATTGGCAGCACATGCTTTGAGGGCAGGAAAGGGGGCAGGTAATTTGAAATTAATTTTTCATACTTTTCATGAAATAATAAACTATTGCTTGGCTATGACGATGACGGAGCAATTGTTGAAAGATATCTGCCCAGTCTCTAACGTCGCGAGGTTAAAGATTGGCTTAGGCAAAATGCAAAAATATCACCAAGTAGACCCAAAAATGTTTCTGCCCTATCGGGATTTAGTCCACAGAATAAAGCAATATATATGTCGGAGCAATCACTGGTATCAGCTGCTATTGTCATTAATAATAATGACTGTAGTTAGATACTATTACTATAGAGTCTATAGTATAGACTATCAAAAAGTCTGTTAATTGGTAGAACTAACAACATAGACAAATCAAATAACCACTTATTGGATTTGAACTAATTTGACTGATGTTATTAAATTATAATGACATAGACATAACATTTATTACTAACAAAAACATACACACATAATAACAATAATCAAAGAAAAAAGTAAAAATATAATGGGAGATATCAATTTTTTTTTCTCTTTTCCCTTTAATGATAATGGCAGATACCAGCGCCATTGCTCCGACATTTATATAATCCGTCTATATTTACCAACTCAATAGTATCCGCAAATCTAAATGCAAATCTCATCTAAAGATTGCATAATTACCAGGTAGTTTACATCATTGTTAAAAATTGTTTGTTATTGTTAAAACCAATTACGATTTCGTCAGCCCGGACTCCCAAAAAAAAACCAATAGTTAGCTAGGTATTTATTATATTTAAACTTATAATTAAATTACAAAATTACATCCGTTATCGATGCTAGATATATACGGAGTGGCAAACATATTTTATTTTATTAAAATGTTAAATCGCGGTAAACACTGTGTCAGCAGAGTAATTCCATGAAGCCGGCACGTTGACCATACACGTGCCGCGATGTCAGCGATCTTCTTTAGGGTACCGTATGTAATTCCTCCACCCTCAGAACAGCAACTATTTGAGCACTTTGAGGGAAAATGTTGCTGGTACTCCAAGTTTTTCAGAATCAGGAACAGCATATATAGGGTTGCTTCTTGGTTCTTCTTCTGGTGTAGTAGGGTTCTTTCGCAGGTATCGTCGAAGAATATAGGCAAGGAAAATTATAACTATACCAGATACAAGTGCATAGAGGGGCAACGTTGTATGGTACAGTGAAGAATCAAAGTGGGCAAGACGTATGGGATTCTGTAGCATAATTCTGTTTTCCAGATGATGTAAGTTATCGAGATTCAAAGAATTTAGAGTTATATGTGGAATCTCGTTATCTTGAACTTCAGTGAAATTACTTCGTATTTCGGTGATCTTCAGCGGCTGTCCCTTGACTTCATCTTCACTATTGGTTATCTTAAAGGTATCTGTTCGTAGTGAACATTCATGGGGAATTGTTGCTAAGTAGCTGCCAGATAAGGATACATATTCCTGCCGTTCACATTGAAGTTCGACATTCGTAGTCTTTGGGAAGACAATAGTATAGTGTCTATCATCCAGTTGTTCCATAGCTTGTCTTGTAATGGAGACTTCAGTGGGGCTACATGATTTATCTAAAGATTGATGAATGATGATACTCTGGATACAATCTGCGTGTTCTTGTGGCTGGTAATAATTTGTGCTTTTCTCACAGAGAAGGTATTCGCCTACTTTCGGGCATTCGGTTTGCAAATACATGAAATATTTCCCATTGGTTGCTATGAAAGGATGTATAGGTATAAAGGTCTGTTGGAATTTATTAGGAACAATGGCAAGCCTAAATAAGTCGTAACTATCTTTAGATATTACAGGAATTTTAAAAATTATAACAATTCTCTTACCTATGAAATAACTACCTGGTTTTATAAGATTATAATATTCTCTCAAATCAATATCTAAGATTTCATTATTACTATATATTTCTCTTAATCTACCTATCATATATTCTAAGTTATCTATGCTTATCATACTATGATGCGTGCTCGCTGCACGTATAAATCCTAAAATATTCTCTATTCTGATTAACTCTAAATATAAATCATCTGTATTTTCAGTAATAATAGCTAAAAATTAAGTCAAGTTTTAGCTCTGCTGCTTTCGTCATTGTCATTGTCATTATCAGTATTAGTCGGTACCTGTAACAATTTTGATGACTTTGGTACTCGTTTCAAGCGACATTTAGCAACAGGTCCCTTTTTCTTTGAAGTGTAAATGTGTATGGGTAGATCTGCAAGAACTGTGTCATGAGTGTATCGTGGTGCTAACTTTTGTCTACTTGCTAAGGGGTTCTTAATAAAAACCTGCTGATCGGGTACATATTCAGTTTCTGGCTCACGATTTTTATTTCTATTAGTCATTAAATTCGTACGGTCAATATTTGTAGCTTCGCTAATCATTTCATATACTGTCTTCATTTGGTCTCTATGAGTTATAATATATTGTTGCATAAGGTGTTCAGCTAAATTAAGATCTAAAGGGTCTCTAGGATCAAAATGACCTCTAATGATATCGTGTGGTCTACATTTGGTGAAACTATGTACTGAACTGTTATAAGCTAGGATTGCATAAGGTATTTGATTTATCGTGGGTTCATCTTTATTTTTCAGGCAAAGGATACGAAGGTGTTCTAGTAAGGAGGAATGGAATCTTTCAATAATTCCGTTGTCATTAGGCGAATGAGCTAGTGTTCTATGATGATTAATTTTATGAAGTCTAACAAATTCTGCGAAAAGTTGATTAGTGAACTCAGTCCCGTTATCTGTCACAATAGTCAAAGGTAGTCCATGATGAGTACTGAAATGTAATAGACCTTGAATAATACTTATAGCTGTACCATCTCGTAAGTGATATGCTTGGCCGTATTTTGAAAAAGAATCTACAAAGGTAAGATATTTTTCAGCTTGCGCTGTGAATAGGTCCATATGAACTATCTCAAAGGGCTTTGTTGCAGGTGGTACTATGTTAAACTGTGGTCTAATTGGGTTTCTATCATATTTAGTCTGTCCACAAATTGTACATTCATTTATATATTTAGTAATTTCTTCCCTCATTTTAGGCCAGTAATAACGACGTGATAAGGCTAAATAACATTCATTGATACCTCTATGGTTAGTTTTACCTTCATGATAGTGTTTAATTATTTCTTGCTGCCGTAAATACTCCTTAACATCTTCTAACTCGGTTTTTACTAAAACCAGATGCATAGAGTTACATTTAAAGTTATTTTGTAAGATTGGGATTATCGAATACATACCTAATGGTGGAGTTATTTTAATAGCAGTCTTTATTTTAGGATTGACAAATTCTTTTATTGCATTTATGACATCTTGTTCTAATGAAGACTCTGAGACTTGTATATGCGTACGCGTATGGGTATCAAAAGGTTTAGTAACATTCGGTCTTCTTTTAATGTCACCTACTATAGTCAAACAAACCTGTCTATGGAATTTGTTAAGTGGTTCATCTGTGATAGGTATTTCAAGGATAGGATTTTCAGCAGATGTGTGTGCTGTTACAGTGGTAGATCCAGGTGGTTCTGGTCTTACTGACACATCTATACCACATTCTTTTAGAAGTGACTCTATTTCCTCGTTATTAATTTGTACACGGGATAAAGCGTCAGCGTTGGTATTATATTTTCCTTTTTTGTAAATCACTGTATAGTCAAACTCACTCAATTTAAGTCGCCATCGCGTCAGTCTCGAGTTCGGTTCCTTCAAATTCATAATCCACTGGAGTGGTTTATGGTCTGTAATAATTTTGAATTTCCTACCAAACAAATAGGGTCTAAAATACTTAGTTGCCCAAACTATTGCCAAAAGTTCTTTTTCGATAGTACTGTAATTCAATTCACTGTCACTCAATGTTCTAGAAGCATAACAGATTGGTTTGTCAGAGCCTACTGCGCCTTGCGAAAGTACTGCCCCTAAAGCTACGTTGGAGGCGTCCGTTGTCAGAATGAACTCTTTGTTAAAGTCGGGATATTGTAAAATAGGATCGTTAGTAAGTAAGGTTTTGCATTTCTCAAAGCATTTGATATAGTCAGAGTCTAAAGTTATTTTGTTAGTCTTTTTAAGACATTTAGTCATCGGTTTCGTTAGTCGTGCAAAGTCAGGTATGAACTTCCTATAATAACCTAATAGTCCTAAAAATTGTTTAATTTCCTTTGTTGTTTTAGGTAAAGGATAATTTTCTATGGCTCTAATTTTATCGGGGTTCGGTTTAATACCTTCATTACTAATTATATGACCAAGGTAAGCAGTTTCAAGTTTTAAAAATTCAGATTTGTCCATCTGGATCTTAAAATTGGACTCTCTCAGTCTGTTAAATACTTTTTCTAAATTAATTATATGCTCCTGCAAAGATGTGCTAAAAACTATGATGTCATCAAGGTACACTAAACATATCTCATTTTGTAAACCCTTAAGGATGTTGTCCATTACACGCTGAAATGTCGAAGGTGAATTTTTGAGTCCCATTGGCATGCGTAGAAATTCAAAATGACCGTGTTCTACGTTAAATGCTGTCTTCGGTATGTCTTCAGGATTCATCTCGACTTGGTAAAAGCCAGATGCAAGGTCAAGAGTCGTAAAATACTGACACCTACCTAATTTGTCTAAAACGTCAGTGATGTTTGGAATAGGGTATTTATCGTCAATAGTCTTGTCGTTTAACTTCCTAAAGTCCACTACAAGTCGCCATTTTTGTCTACCAGATGCATCAGCTTTCTTTGGGACTACCCAAATGGGTGAGCTCCAAGCAGAGTCAGAAGGTCGTATTATACCCTGTTCTAGCATTTTACTTATCTGTTCCCTAACTTCCTGACGGTGTACAAAAGGATACCGGTAACTTTTGGTATAGACGGGGTTTTCATCATGAGTTCTAATACTATGTTTGATTTTATTAGTGAAGGTTAATGGTTCACCTTCAATGTAAAATATGTCAGCGTAGCGCTTACATAGGGTTTCTAAATTAACTCGTTCCTCACTATTTAAATGGTCAGTTCTAAGTCTATCTAAAACTTGGTTTACCCTGTCTGAGTCTAGTTCAGTATAAGAACTTTCAAAGTTAAATAAGTCAAGTTGTAAAGGTCTGTCTATTGGAAATACAATGTCTTCGTCTGTCATATTCTCAACTTCTACTATACCAGTCCAATCAGTCACATTAGTAATGCATTCGTGAATAATGCAATTACTTATTATTTGTTCTGGTATAAACACGTCACCATCGTCATGATGTATCGGTATACCAACTAAACGAGATGATTTTGCTGGTATTATTTGTTCTGTGTATTTTTTACATTTATAACGCAATAGAGGGATTTTTGCATTGTCAGTGATTAGTATATCGTCTTTAAAATCGATTCTACAGTTTTCTAATAAATCTAATCCTATCAAACCATCAAAATAATTATGAAATTTATAGATAAATAATTTTATATTTTTAGTCTCATTAAATTCAGGAAAACTAGGAATTGATATTGAGTGTTCATGAACACTTGTTAATCTAGAATTAGTAACTTCAAAAGGATCGTACATTTTTGGAATATTACTGAAATATTTATCTACTGCTTCAGGGCTTATGAATGATTGGTTTGCTCCTGTATCAATAAGAAGTTTTAAAGGTGGATTGTTAATTTTGATATAAGGTAATTCTTTTTTTGATTGTATATTTAATTCTATTCTGGTGGGGATTTTCGATGGCTCTGTTGAAAATCCTGACTTTTCCTACCTTTAGAATGTCTTGGTTCAATGTCCTTACTAGTACTAGGCATGTTATTATTATAGCGAGTATCCTCTATTGGTGGTAAATCTTGTTGTTCATAGTACTGATAATTATCTGAGTCACAATAAGAGTATTGTCCATAATAGTCATTATAGTCATAGTCAGTATTACAATAATTATAGTCAACATAATCATTGTCGTATTCATAATCATTATAATCATTAAATTCATTAAAATTAACTTCTCTAAACTTAAAGTAATTAGATGGAGGAGGATTGCCGAATTTTTGCCAATCATGACCGGGAATTCTAGGTGGTAAAGGTTTTGTCACAAAATGACTCACTCCACTCATAGGCTTAGGGCCAGAATTATTCTGTGGAGGGTTCCTGTTAGGTATTCTAAAACCACTGTTATTATTAGGCAATGGTGCTCGGAACATTTGCTGAGTACGCGTTGGTTGCATAGGCATGCGCTGATGACTATTAAATTGGGGATTAAAATTAGGTTTATGCCAACTAGGTCCGGGTAAAAATTTAGGAGGATTAAAATTATTGTTCATAGGAGGAAATTTGGGCTGTGTAAATTGTTGGTGTGAGTTGTGTGGTGTTAATGGTAATAATGGTTTCTTCAGATCTGTTGCTAAATTATTTCGCTGCTGCAAGTACATAACATTAAGTTCATCCTGGACAAATTCCAAAGCCTTCTCAATTGTTTCAGGTCTCATACACCTGATTCTGGACCCGAGAGGATCTTTTAAACCTCTTACAAACGCTTGTAAAGTTAATTTTCGATATAAAATTCTCTTAGCTTCTATAGTTGTCTCTAATGTTTCGTGCAACGATACATAAGACATTATAGTGCTAAAAAGGTTTTGGCATTTGTCATAGAATTCCTGTGGAGTCTCATTACACTGTGTCGCTAATGCTAAGTCATTGTATAGAGCGGTCTCATCCCTTTGGTCAGAAAAATTATTAATTAAAGTATTTCTAATTCCTAACCAATTTTCAGGAATACCATTCGAATTTATTGTACGAGCTGCGGAACCAGTAATTTTATTTAAAATGCCATTTATAACACATAAATTCGATAATTCATATCCTAACTCGTCCTTCACGCATTGAATTACAATCTGATCACATATTCTAATAAATCTAGGGAGAATATGTGGGTTACCGTCAAATTCAGGAACTGGGCGGAGAGCCTTATATACTGTATCAGGATCCATTTTATATTTTAAATTACTAAAACTTAAATTCAACCTACTGTCTAAACTTTGAGGGCAATTCGAGCTCTCAGGAAAATTATTTAAATCTACTGGAGGGCAATTCGAGCCTTCACTTAATTGACGATTCGAGTCTATACCTAATTGACGATTCAAGTCTACTAAGCTATCCCTACGAATTTTATGCCTGGAGGACACAGGACTATTTTTCATAGGACGGAAAATTGTGACGAGGAGAAAGCAACACTGATGGAAAAATAATTCAATGTACTCACATAACTCGTCGACTTCCCTGGTTTTCTTTGCGTTGTACTGAAGTTTGAGTACGCCCCGGCTGCTTCCAAATGTTCTTTGATATTTCGGTGAACGCTTAAGAGCGACAGCTAGAACGACCGCGCGCGGTGTCGAATCTAGACCCCGGAAATCTTCTTTATAACGATCGTAGTAGCCCCGAAAGTATCCTACCGACTGCGCCAATTACGATTTCGTCAGCCCGGACTCCCAAAAAAAAACCAATAGTTAGCTAGGTATTTATTATATTTAAACTTATAATTAAATTACAAAATTACATCCGTTATCGATGCTAGATATATACGGAGTGGCAAACATATTTTATTTTATTAAAATGTTAAATCGCGGTAAACACTGTGTCAGCAGAGTAATTCCATGAAGCCGGCACGTTGACCATACACGTGCCGTGATGTCAGCGATCTTCTTTAGGGTACCGTATGTAATTAACCTTTCGTAACATTATAACTTTAGTTTTATAGATTTTATAAGTTTTTAAAAAAGCAAAATAGCTGTAAAAACATGTCTAGTTGTAAGCTTGTTACATTCCAGGAAATAATGTACACTGGATATGTAGCACTATAAATTTTTGTGAAACAAAATAAAGAATTTTTGAAATTGAATTGAATTGAACAGTATCCGCAAAGTAGAAAATTTCCAAACATACATAACTTCAGGTTTTGTTACAACGATGAGAGTCACACACGCTACACCAGCCCCAGTGTACGCATTCAGTTCTGACAGGAACTGGGAGTGCGACGCCTTGACGCCTGCCAATTGCAAAGATATTGCCCGTCAGATGATCGAAGATTGGCCTGGACGAGATCTGAATGTAAGTACAAGTGCCAAGAACACTGAAAATTAATTTTAATTATACTTAGATATGCGTATTTAAAAAGATTAATTGAACAGTGTTGGCCTAGTATGGTGGCTTCAGCGTGCGACTCTCATCCCTGAGGTCGTAGGTTCGATCCCCTGTGCACCAATGGACTTTCTTTCTATATGCGCATTTAACATTCGTTCAAACGGCGAAGGAAAACATCGTGAGGAAACCGGCTTGCCTTAGACCTAAAAAGTCGACGGTGTGTGTCAGGCACAGCACAGCAGGCTGATCTACTTGCCAATTAGATTGAAAAATGATCATGAAAGATTATGATTCTGAAATGTGAGGTCCAGACTTAAGTAATAAATAATAATAAAATAAATTAAAAACAAAGATTTGTCCTCTATCAGCAGGAGGCATGATAAAATAGGAGCACGCACTTACATTCTCGTGGGAACAACACGCAAATACATAGTCGAAATAACTAACATCACCGCCTACACGAATTCAAGTACGAATTTACAGTGATGCCAACTCCTACAAAATGTTCCCTCTATACCAACTTCAAAGAAACAGATATCGATTAAAAGCCACTAAAGTTCTTCTTGTACGCTTCGTACTTTCAAATACATTCAAGTAGTATAAAATTTCGAACTTGCAGTATTAATTCTATAATAATTAGCTTTTTGATATTTCAGTTATGCGTGGAGTTTATAATTGGTTTAGTTTGTTGTTTGTATATAAAGTGTATACGTAGAATCTTACGTAAAAAAAACTCTAAATAAAGGCCCCCTAAATATCTCCATCCAATATAACCCCAAGACACCTTGATTCCCCCTAAATTGTGGGGAAAACCCCTAAGCATCACTGTATATTTCCGTATACGATACGATACACCGTATTCAATCAAAGGAGAATATTGTGTAACTAATTATCGTGATTCATGTGCACTTTTTATTTTGTATGTATCCTTTTTTTGTTTAGTGTTTTTTGTTCCTGTTTAGTTTTGTCTTAATAACTATATGTATTATGTATTTTGCACTTCTTGCTTATTATTTAATAAGGTTATTTTTACAGTGGTTGTCTGGAACAGATCGCTCGAAAGCGATAAGGCCGTCAGTTGCGATCCTTTTCATTTGTTTTTCCTTCAAGTGTTAATAAATATACTGGGGGATTGTTTTATTATTGTCATGCTCATTTGTATAATGTAAGAAACTATTTAATTGAAATGCCTTTTTTCACATATGCTAATTTCTAGTCAAATCTTTAGGTCATTCTTGGAGGGGGACGTCAAAGTCTGATACAAAATGCGACGGCGTTAGAAAACGACCCTCTTAGTAACTGGGCATGCTCCAGAAAAGATGGTAGAAACCTCATCGAGGATTACAAAAAGAACAAGGAGAGCCGAGGGCTGAACTATACCTTCGTTAATAATACGGAACAATTGAAGAGCATACCGGAAGACACAGATTATTTATTTGGTAAGGAAATTTCTATAAAGCCACTACAAGGTATATTAGGTAGTACCTTCTACGTGTATTGTATGTGCGGATCTTCTGTACATGTTTCCTTTCACTGAATGATTGAGTATTAATGCGCATATAGATCGAAAATCCTATAAGTGTACGGTCAGAACTGGTCAGAACGGGTCGAACTCACAACCTCGGAGTTAAGAGCGAGTACACATTGGGCGCTCGGCGTAGCGTTTAACGCGCGTTGGTATATTGTATACATCTCAGTTCGGAAATGTACGAACAAACTATCATCAGATTCACCAGTATTTCCACTATCTCCTCCGAATTACGTTTTCTAAAAACTTTATTTTTATAATCGGCTTTAAATATTTTCGATTTCATCGGTAAAGGAATCCGTATCAAAATGATCGTCCTCTATTATAGAGAATTATCACTAAATAAATTCAAAGCCCTCGTTGAACGTAAATTAATCAATAAAGCATTTTATAAATTTGACGAATACTTAAATGATCTTAATTCTTGGGATTGATTTGCTCCAGTCATAACAATTTATATGACTCAAAAGAGTGGCGGAAAGATTCTTGCCCGCTCTACGCCCTTGACTTGCGCACTGGTAGTAAATGTAAATTTACAATTAATTTAACTTCTTTTTTGACTTTCATAAGTGTACTCGTTTACTTATGAATAAAGATATTATGAGTTTGTGTTTGAGTTTATTTTCGTCAACGTGCGTCCATTCTTTGTGAAAGCGCGCGTTTGATTGTACATCAAAATGGCTGCACATGTATCGGCGCGCGGCTAACCAATATTACTAAACGCGCGCCTTTTGCTTGTGTACACTTCAATTAAATTTTTATTCAAGTAAACAATTTAGACCATAAACGATTCTACAGCAATTAAAATGATTAATTAACAATTGAAACGTCTATATTAATTTGACAATGCTCATAATTAATATACTCAATTGAATACTATATATTTTGACCACATCGTGCGTCGTCGAAAAGATTATTGATACAAATTCTGATTGTGTATTACAGGAATATTTGCCAACGCTCATTTGCCATATGAGTTTCAAAGAACTCCTGAGTCGCCGTCAATCGTAGATATGACAGAAGCCGCAATAAAAGTTTTACAACGGAATGAGAACGGATTCTTCCTTATGGTATGTTGATTTGACTCTTCTATGTCAAAATCCATTACGTTTTTGACATACGAGACTGCTTTCACTTTCTAAAAAGCTTGATATTAATATGTATGTTTCAAATCAGTTTTAATGTATTTGTAAAGAACTTTCAAGCTGATAATCATGACAGCTAATTTGTCAAATTAGCAACCAAATGTTAAACTTTTCACTTTTTAAATGATAAGAATTTTCATATTTTAAAAGGATTTTCTGGATGCAATTTGTAAATTAAGTGTATGAGCCAAGGCTGTTCATTTTCTTCACTCAGGCTTTCTTAGTTTTATAAACGTGACGTTTTCCTAAATCGTCGGATTTACACCCCTAGAGTATAACCAGACGATCTCTGTAACACTGCACTCACTTGTTACATAGCAATTAACATTTCATTATTTCGCTTATATTGTTGTACGCGAGTGGATAGAGTACCATAAAATCATATGACCATAAAAGTAATGTTAATTGGCAAAAATTGTTTAGAAAGTCTCCGCGCTAAATCTTACTCTTGTAATATTAGATTCCATTGCGCAGTATAGTAATAAAAAATTAAGCATTTAATTTTTGGCGTCGGGACGTGACGACCCCATCGCCCACTGGTGAAATAACCTGTGACAGAGGTTATTTCATCAGCGCAATCAGTCAACCCCTTCCTAGTGGGAGTGCCATGCTGTTGCCTTCGGGCTTCAGCCAAATGGGCAGGCACGACCGGGGCAGTACCACTGTCTCTTAGAAAACCGGCGTGAAGTGATGCAATAGGCTCGCCTTATTGTACTCGCGTTTCGTGCGGTGAGAGAGACTCCCGGAGCCCATCCCCCCCTCCCCCATATGTAATATGAAGGTGCAGAAAAAAGAGAATCTACCCCAGGGGGGTACCACACGCGCTCGCGTTGGAGAATCCCCCTCTGGGCGTCCAACACCGGGACACGGAGCACCCGGTGGTGGACGCACAGGCTGCCCTTCGTATTCTGGGGGGGGCAATTCTGCGCTCAATAACAGAAACAGTTATCGTTCTCGGGGCAAACGGAGCAATTCAACGCTCGCCGTGGACTTCACGAATGTTAGGGGGCTCAATTCCAATATCAACGCAGTCCACTACCATTTGGAGACTGCGAAGCCGGCCTTGCTCTTTCTTACCGAGACTCAGATTTCCTCCCCGGCTGATACTTCCTACCTCTCCTACCCGGGGTACAAATTGGAACATTCATTTGTGCCACGGGCGGGAGTCTGCGTGTACGTCAGAGAGGATATCTGTTCTCGTCGCCTCGGGACGCTTGAAGGAAGGGACCTATCTAACCTCTGGCTGCGCGTAGACTGCGATGACCATCCGCGATTCTACGCATGCCTGTATAGGTCCCATAGCGGAAATACCGAAACTGACCGACTCATTGAGCACATCCAAATGGCTACAGATTCCCTGCTCGAAAGGGTTCCTACCGCTGAAATCGTGATACTTGGCGATTTTAACGCCCACCATGCCGATTGGCTCGGCTCTGAAACCACCGATCACGCGGGAAGATCCTTTCACGACTTTGCTTTAGCCTACGACCTGACACAAATGGTCCCTGCGATTACGCGAATACCAGATGTGGATGGTCACAAACCCTCTTTGTTGGACCTTCTGCTGACTTCACATCCGGAGAATTATCAAGTCTCTGTTGACCCGCCATTGGGTTCATCAGATCATTGTGTGGTCCGGAGTACTGTGCCATCTACGCGCCCTTCACGGCCCCGCTTTATGGGTTGTCGCCGTATCTGGCACTATAAGTCAGCAGATTGGGACGGGATGCGGTCTTTCTTTGCGTCCTACCCTTGGGGGCCTATGTGCTTTTCGCCGGAAGCTCCAGATTCCGTCGCCGCCTCTGTCGCCGAAGTGGTTCTGCAGGGCATGGAACTCTTTATTCCATTTTCTGCGGTGCCGATCGGTGGCAAGTCTCAGCCCTGGTTTAAACGTTCTTGCAAGGCGGCCTCGCGTCGAAAGCGAGAATGCTTTAAGGCATGGGCGGAAGCGGCGAAATCTTGTGATGCCAATACCAGCGAACTTAAAACAGCATATAACTCAGCCTCCAGGTCCTTCAAACGGGAAATCACTAAGGCAAAGTCAGAGCACATTGCCAGATTTGGCGAGAGATTGGCCCAACTCCCTTCAGGGACTCGAGCCTTTTGGTCTCTCGCCAAAGCTGTCCAAGGGAATTTTTGTCAGCCCGCCATTCCGCCACTGCACAGGGAGGATGACTCTCTGGCCCACACTGCGAAGGAGAAGGCCGACCTTTTGGGCTGTCTCTTCGCGTCCAACTCGACTTTGGATGACAGAGGGAGATCACCACCGACCATTTCGCGGTGTGATTCTTCGATGCCGGAAATCACATTCCAGCAACGTGCCGTGCGCAAAGCACTATCTTCCTTGGACATTCATAAGTCGAGCGGGCCGGATGGTATCCCCCCAATTGTGCTGCGTACTTGTGCTCCTGAGTTGGCTCCGGTCTTAACGCGCCTTTTTCGGTACCTGTACTTGCTCGGCACTGCCCCGAAGTGCTGGAAGACCGCTTCGATACATCCGATCCCAAAAAAAGGCGATCGCTCTGATCCGTCCAACTATCGCCCAATAGCTATAACCTCCTTGTTCTCCAAAATAATGGAAACCATTATTAATAGCCAGCTCTTGAGGTATCTAGAGGGCCACCAGTTGATTAGCGATTCTCAGTACGGCTTTCGTCGTGGTCGCTCAGCTGGTGACCTCCTTGTATACCTTACACATAGGTGGGCAGAGGCAATTGAGTCCAAGGGGGAGGCGCTGGCGGTAAGTTTGGACATAGCGAAAGCCTTCGATCGGGTGTGGCACAGAGCACTGCTCTCGAAGCTTCCAGCCTATGGGCTACCCGAGAAATTATGCGATTGGATCTCCAGCTTTCTGGCCGATCGGAGCATCAAGGTCGTCATCGACGGAGCATGTTCCGACCTTAAACCCGTGAACGCTGGGGTCCCACAAGGCTGTGTTCTATCCCCGACCCTGTTTCTTCTGCATATCAATGATATGTTGCAACTTAGCAACATTCATTGCTATGCGGATGACAGCACTGGGGATACTTTTTACACTGGCCGGGCAGGTATTTCTCGGGCAGTTGTCGATGAGTACCGGAACAAACTTGTGTCTGAAGTCGAAACTCTACTACGTGGAGTCTCAGACTGGGGCAGACTAAACCTAGTCCAATTTAACCCCAAGAAGACACAAGTTTGCGCGTTTTCCGCTAAAAAAACACCCTTTGTCGCCACTCCTCTTTTCGAAAACACTCTTCTTAAAGCCACAGCCAGCATTGGAATACTTGGCGTTGACATATCGAACGACGTTCAGTTTCGCGGTCACTTGGAGGGAAAGGCTAAATTAGCCTCCAAAAAGCTTGGTGTGCTCAGCAAGGCGAGGCGGTACTTCACTCCGGGCCACCGCATGCAACTATATAAAGCGCAAATTCGGCCCCACATGGAGTACTGCTCTCACCTCTGGGCGGGGGCTCCCCAGTACCAGCTCCTTCCACTTGACCGTATACAACGCAGAGCGGTTCGAATCGTCGACGACCAATCCCTCTCCGAGCGGCTTGATCCTTTGGCGTTGCGTAGAGATGTGGGGTCACTCTGCATCTTCTACCGCATTTACCATGGAGAGTGTTCAGAGGAGTTGTTCGGATTAATACCTGCAGCTGAATTTCATCATCGGACGTCGAGACAGAATACGAAATTCCACCCGTATCACCTCGACGTCCGCCGTTCCACAACTGAGCGTTTTTCAAGGCAGTTTTTGCCGCACACCACCACTATGTGGAACCAACTGCCCACTGAGGTATTTCCGAACCAATTCGACTTAGGGTCCTTCAAGAAAAGAGCGTACCGATTCCTGAAAGGCCGGCAACGCACTCGCGAGCCCTCTGGCATTGAGAGTGTCCATGGGCGGCGGCATCACTTAACATCAGGTGAGCCTCCTGCCCGTTTGCCCCCTGTTTTATAAAAAAAAAAAAAAAAAAAAAAAACACTAATTAATTACCTTTTTATTGAAAAATTACGTGATAAATGAAAAAATGGTTATTTTAAAATAATTTTTAGGTTGAAGGTGGTAACATAGACATGGGTCACCATAGGGGTAGAGCACGCACAGCCATAGACGAAGCCTTAGCTATGGAGGAGGCTGTAAAACTAGCTTATAACATGACCGATCCCAGTGATACTCTAATAGTGGTGACATCAGACCACGCGCACTCTATGACCATTAATGGACATCCGAACCGCGGTGATGATATCTTTGGTAAGTTCATCACTACCTTTACATACCTAAGTGTTGGTAAAGCCATCAATTCCCAACTATGACGTCGTGCGTTCTATGTGCGCAATTAACACCTGCTCGTACGGTGAAGGAAACATCATAAAACCCGTCACAGACTTATCTATAATATATATTAATATTTTTATGGATAGGCATATTACTATATATTTTCTATACGAATTTTCGCGTGACCGCACACTCAGCTATAATATATATTTCTGTGACGTCACCAAGCGATACCGTAATATACATTATTGCATATTAATATATATTATGGTATATCAATTAAATGAAGGCAAAATATATATTTCTCAGTGTGTGGTAGCTTGCTATAATAAATATTATAGTACGGTATATTAATATATATTATAGCTAAGTCTGTGGCGGGCTTTAGGAAACCGGCATATCTCAAGTAAACTTTAGTAGTACTGTGGACTGAATTTCCGCACTTAGAGGCTCATTTGGTCCGTTGTGCGTAAACAACAAACTAGTAAACTCTAAGAAACAGTTGTCAGAGGCAATACACCAGCACCACTTGATTTGTTGAAGGTTTTTGAAGTTATACTTCTTTTGGCGCGTCAGGGAAAACCGTCACAAAGAAACCGACACCCTGAAAGTAGCTATAGACAACATTTTAGTTTTTACGATGCGCCCGCACACCGTTACAAAAAACCGACACCCTGAAGTTAGCTATAGTCAACATTTTAGTTTTTACGATGCGCCCGCACACCGTCACAAAAAACCGACACTCTGAAGTTAGCTATAGTCAACATTTTAGTTTTTACGATGCGCCCGCACACCGTCACAAAAAACCGACACCCTGAAGTTAGCTATAGTCAACATTTTAGTTTTTACGATGCGCCCGCACACCGTCACAAAAAACCGACACCCTGAAGTTAGCTATAGTCAACATTTTAGTTTTTACGATGCGCCCGCACACCGTCACACAAAAACCGACACCCTGAAGTTAGCTATAGTCAACATTACATTTTAGTTTTTCTATTGTTAGTGTCGTTTTCTACAAACGTAGAATAAAATTTTTGAAAAGATGTTTATCTTGTTACGCCAAAGAAGTATAAATTGTACTGCGTGTACACTCACCGTTTTTTTCGCTATCTTTCATCAAAAACAGTTAACTTTTTAAACTCCTTACTTAAGTTTCAGAATTCAAGCCCTACTCTGACACAAATAAAGCTTTTTGTGCTAACTTAGATTATTACTATTATTAATTCGTATCTAGAACGTATCTATTTTTTTTCTACAGGTACCGTCGGTCCGTCATGGGCAGACGGCCTTAACTACACGACGATAGCGTACGGCACTGGTGGGCCTGGCTCCCGTCAATATGAGATACAGATCGTAAACGGCACAAACCAGATAGTGCGGCGAGACCCTATCCAAGATGACACCACAGACTTCATGTACGAGCAAATAGCTGCTATCACCCTAGACGAGAACAAGCACGGTGGAGGAGATGTAGGAGTTTACGCTAGCGGTGAGCATTTTTATGTCTTTTTCTACTGGCCTCCGCTAGTCCTGCACATTCATTAGAATGCAGATATAAAGTGACGAACAGGAACTGAAAGAATTATACTTTATGATTTTATTTTATTTTCGTAAGGTTCAGCAAAAAGATACTATTTTTCAAAATGGCGTCTAAGCTCTACTCGGAACAATTTACGATAAACGCTCGCGTCCTTGACCCGTTGACCGAATTAATTGAGTTCAGGGTGTAGAGCACCAAATAAGTAACGATAGTTTGGGTAATCATTTATTTAAAGCGATCTTTTAATACACAGTAGGTACAATTAATCCTTTTGCTAAGTTATTCTATATGGACTTTCGATTTTCTTTAAATCAAACGCGTGTTTGTAAAGGAAAGGAAAAAGGAACGAATGAAGGAGTGCACGTAGATTACAATCTCATTCTAAATCTAACGAAATTATGAACTAAATATCGCTCTTTATTCCAGGTCCATATTCCCACCTATTCCACAACGTACACGAACAACATTACGTATACTACGCAATATCGTACGCAGCAAGAATGGGCAAGTACGCTGAGCGACCTACCGTCTCCGGCGCATTCTCAATACAGGCACATCTTCTCCAATCCTTCATGTCTTTGTTATTAGTATTAATTGCTGTTATATAGACTTTGTAAAAATTCTGGCAGTTTTCAGCTTACAGAGATACATGACTCCATGCTGGAAAGGTGTACACTTTCGTTCATACAATTAGAGCGATGTAAGCATACATATATATATCCACCAACTTGTGGCGTCATATATATTGCTTGCAATATTATTTGCCTCCTCATTTATAGCAATGAAGGCAAACAAGATACATGCGAACATTTAATTTTTAAGTAAAAGGATCAACAATATTGAGTATATTGGTGTCACTTTACACGCGCGAACTTCTTCCCACCACGCAAATACTGGCAAACTTCACGTAACTTTAACCAATTTATCATAAGAGATTTTACATAGAGGCGTGTTAATAATCAATTAGTGACATTACACGATTCTAACTAAACCACTCAGTGTAATGGCGAGGTTGGTCTCAGCTAAACCAGTGTATTTGTACCCCTTATTCATAAAAACTCAATCGGACTAATGGCAGTCTTTTATAAAGTACTAGCTGTACCCCGCCACGCTTCGCAGCGGCACATTGTGATTGAATGGTTGAGAAATGAGAAACAAAACATAGGATACATTTCATATATGTTTAATTTTGCAATACTTGTGGAAAAAAATGATAAAAACAATCCTTGATGCGGATTATATATCATGCTAAAATTTCAGCTCGATCGGTGCAGAACTTTATGAGTTTTTGAAGCGTACTCAAACCAACATAACAATTTTATATATGTATATAGATTTCTATCGTCCCTTTCTGTCAAATTGTGTTTAGGTTGTTATGATTGATTGTATTTTTATAAATAAGTAATATTAGTTTTAATTGTAAAATATACAACATTAATTAAAGAACAGAAATCAAATTTGACCAAAGAGCATTTTTTATATATATTTTTGCTAATCATATTGAATCTAATAAAGTATTTTATAAGGCTGTGTGTTTAAATAAAATACAATTTTGAACTACATATATTTATTTTTGCATTTTATAATTTATTAACATAATAAAAAATATATTAAGTACTGTGATGTATTTCGCAGAATCTCTGTATAAGGTACAATGTAAGAATTATAAAAGAAACGGTTAAAACGTCCTTTTAAATATAAATCATGTTTCAAAATAATTCAAGTTGTTTATGAATATACAATCTATTATATTTGACATCTATCGTTTCATACAACTGTATATAGTCTGTATAACAATTCTGTTCTGTCATTATCTGTAGCTCAACTATGACTTTGTTTAGCGGTATATGTATATACAATTTTTTCAGGGTTTTTTTCACCATTTTAAAGACTTCTTACGCACATGTTAGAAGATTCTTTTTAAAACTAGTAGAACTACAGGTGTATTTGTATATCTAAAACAGCCACTTTGATAACTTATCGATTGGTCCCGTAGTTTTACTTAGCCAACGCCTTCTTAATGACAAAGCCTATTACGATTGCACCAGCCAACGCTAATACGGCCCATTTCAGTGAGGAACTGAAAGAAAAACTTAAATTAATAAAATAAATAACTTAAAAATATAATCTTTTCAAACACATATCACTTCCCAGTCTAAACATATTTTAAATTTAAATTCTGTTTCCAAAAAATACTAAATATGATATGTATTTAAATATTACTATGGGCAAATAATATTACATAGTTTACTTTAAATACTTTTTAAATGAAACTATAAGTGGAATATAATCACATTGAACAGAATGTGAAAGAAATTTATATTGTAATCTATGATTTATTGAACCGGCTAATAAACTAACTGTTGTGGTCTCTGGCAGAATGACCAGCGCTGTGGAACATGTCTGCTCCACAGCATAATGCTAAGCCAGGGCCAGTAACAACCACAACACTAAGGGTCTGTTTCACAATGTACGGATAAGTTCTACATAAGTTCCAAATTAGCTATTTATTACTTATTGGTAGGATAAACACTATTGTTGCATTTCACGACTGTCAGATAGCGCTATTCGTCACATAAAGTCCATCATAAGTTATGAGTCCGATGAATGTCAAATAGCACAATTTATCTTCCAAATAATTTATGTGTTGCATAGCTATTTGGTACTTTATCCATACATTGTGAAACAGACCCTAAGTGTTGTGGTTGTTACTGGCCATGTATGTGTAAAATTAAGTATGTATGTACATTTTAAGTGTGTAATTTGTGTACATTACACACTTAAAATGTGCCTTAAATGTTCTTTAAAAAAAAATTGTTATTTTTTTTCTTGCTTTTTTTGTTAATAATTATTATGTTTCGTTTGTAATAATTGTTGTGTCTATATCTAATGAAGTAAACAAATGGAATATAAAATGCGATATAATAAAACTTCTATTCTGTTTATATTTCTCACGAAGGTATAATATTACTAGCTACGTATAGGTTTTTATGACTTTGTTCATTGTTTTAAACACATCTGAATGACACTACGTGTTACGATGTAAAGAAAACAACCAACCTAGGAGGTGGTGGTGGGGTGGGTTTCCTTCGTATCCTACGCCTAATAAACAAAAAATCTATTTAACTACTGATAACAAAAAAAAAATAACCTTCCACATGGCGGGCCGCGTGGACGTCTTAAAAAGAGAAAAATTATATCAATTATATATAAACCTAAAACTTAGTTAATCTATTTCGTTAAATAAAGTTTCATTTTGTGGTATTTGTCAATATAATTTAACCATGAACGTTTCTGGGATTGCATACTGAAAACATAGTCTTTTTTATTGGTCTAGAGATTGACACAATCAAAATAAATTAATTAATCAGTGGCGCTACAACCCCTTTAGGCCTCGGCCTCAGATTTCTGAATCTGTTTCATGATCATTTTTAAATCTAATAGGCAAGTAGGTGATCAGTCTCCAGTGCCTGACACACGCCGTCGTTTTTGGGTCTAAGACATGCCGGTTTCCTCACGATGTTTTCCTTCACCGTTCGAGCAAATGTTAAATGCGCACATAGAATGTCCATTTGCGCACAGCCGGGGATCGAACCTACGACCTCAGGTATGAGAGTCGCACGCTGAAGCCACTAGGCCAACACTGCTCCATTAAAAATAAATATATTTATATAGAATCTCTAGATACCCTAGTTTTTATGAGAAGGCTCCATTAAGTGTTACATGAGAATCTCTCCCTGTATGCCGTCTATTGGCAGTATTTATTCGATACTGAATACTTCAAACCTCGATCGATTCAGATTCGTAGCGCTAAATATCATAACAGGAACAATACTTCTGAATACGATAATGTAAAGTTTTTTAAGGCCCCTAAAACTCCGCGCTAACTAAAGACAACAAAACTTTGCGTGATAAATATAAATTAAAAAAAAAACCTTTCGCGTGGGACGACAACAGATTGTACCCTTCTTTCTACGGACGGACTAGTGGGAAGAGTGGGCCCGCTTGACTTTTCGTATCTCCTGTCAAGCCGATCACTGTGACAGATATTATATTTTTAATTTTATATATTGCGTTTTTACCACAGAAGTATAAATTTATACACCTTGAAGGAGATCCGTCGAATGTCCGCCATGTTTTTTCCTCTTTATCCGTATGAGGTACATTTGGACAGCTGAATAATAAGGATTTTTAAACAGTGAAGAAAAAAAGAACTAAAAATATGAAAAGAATAATAATAACCTGACGCTTGAGCACATAGAACATTCTGAGCTGTGTTGGGAACGGCTGGAAAATATTATATATTTATAAAATAGCGCATTCATATATCTATTTATTAAATAACTATATAATAATTTAAGTCTATCGAGCAACTTGTCTTCTAACTTTATAAAAGTAACTTCAAAATCATGGTTAACTACGATTACATTAAAAAAAATCAAACTATAACTTCAGTTTTACGTATCTATTTACTATATGTATATAACTACATATTTCGGTACTATATCCAATTCTTACAGTTATATTCTTACTAATTTGTAACATTAAATATAGGGCCGTTCAAGTATTACGTAAGCAGATTTACTGGAATTTATCCCCCTCCCCCTTCCTCTTATCAGCAAAAGTAAGCATTTCTCTCAAAAATAATAGTACATAAACGTATTAATTTTTTTGGAATCCTCGAAAATGACGTAACCACCAAATAAGAAAATCAAACCCCCCCCCCCCCCCACTATAGTGCTTACGTAATAGATTACGATTAGAAGGATTTAAAAAAATTACTTTATTTAACTAAAATTTCACTGTTTTATCACTAGATCATTACTTTATGTATAGGTATATATATTGTATATTAAATACTTTTACGAACTTAATCCAAGATAGAAACGCATAATAACCTTTGTTTACGCTTCACTTTGCAACTGAAATAAGAAATAAAATGAAACTATCAAGGAAATAAAGGTAAAACCAAACTTATCTTGTAAGACGTTATTCAATGAGATACGAAATCTAAAAATATTCTAAGAACACTCAAATTATTAATTTTATTTATTACAATTTAAGCTACTGTTATTAGAAGAAAATTCCACATTTGTTATTAATCAATCGAGATTAGTTTTCTTTTTAAGATTTTTACAAAAAATTTAGTCGTTATAATTAAATTATGAAGTCTGATGAATGGCAAAACTTCACATGTGACAGAATATTTTAAAGAGGTTTTACTAGATCCTAGACACAAGTAAAGGCAGCATATAAAAAAAAACAATGGCGCTACAGCCCATGGAGTCTTGGCCTCTCATTTCTGTATCAATTCCGTGATTACAATTTAGGTGCTGTTTATGAAGGCAATAAGTGTATGGTGAGTATATTTGTGTTGTAACCACAAAAAATCATAGAATAATTCAAAGTAAAGCATTAATATATTATCTTGGATAATAACATTAACTTTTTCTACATCTAGGTAATTGGTTCTCTATGGTATTGTCAGCAACTATAGTTTTAAACCAGACTTTAATTTTATTAATAGCATTGTCATCAATCAATTAAAGTGTATTCAATCATAAAGACTTTTAATGATGTTTTATGAATTATAATGCTTTATATCAGAAACCCTCCACAAAAACCCTTATTCAAATAAATTTTTCTTTCAAAATTGTTATATAATGTAAGGCACTCTGTACTTACCATGTGTGAAGGAATGTTGATTTCTGTTCTACTGGCAGTGATCCAATCTTGAACTTCTTTAGTATCTCCCTATAATGATATAATGTAAGGTTTACAAAAGCTTTACCACAGATGTTAGAAGTGTAAAAATTGCTGAATAGGTGAAAAATTTTACCGAAATGTGTAATAGCTAACACAGTTACAGATAAAACAAAACAGTTACTAATAAAATTTCACAAATGTTATCCCATAAAAGTATAATAGTGAAATTAGTGCCAAGTGAGATATTAAATAATATGAAGTTCTCGACTTCACCAGAAAAAAAACAAGATCTCTAATGTCAAGTTACACGTTTATTCAAGATGTAATTCAAACTGAATATTTACATTTATTTTTCATCCACAGGCACAGTGTATAATATACTAGCAAGTGAGTGTTGTTCCAGTTTGTACTGGACTTATTCTATCAGGTATATTTGGTTGAGTAACAATTTAGTTAACATTTGTAACTGCTATTCTACATTTTCAAGTTGGTTATTGTATTCACAACTGATTTATTTTTAATTAACTATTTTGAAAAGGGGAAATACAAAACAAACCTGGCATCATCACTGTGGCCAACATCTTCAAAGGCTTGTGTACCATCTTGACCAGCTACTTCTAACAAAGCATCTTCCCCACCAGGGTGCTAAATAAATGTTATCTTAAAATTATAGGAACTTTAAAAAAATATATAATTCATAAAAAGTATTACTTTTTTATTCATTTAATAATAGCTCTACATTATAACTAATATTACTACATTTTATACAACTGGGAAGAAACAGTTACCAGCTGAGATCTGATGTTAAGATCAACGCAGTGGTGGCTTAAAAAGAACTCACTTGTGCAATTAATTATATTATTTTCTAAATATGCTACATATTAACAATATAATCCTAACTACGAGATAACAATTAGACCTTCTAAACAACAACTATGTCAAGGTTGAGTTAACAATATAAGAAGGAAAATTATTGTGAAATTAAATTAATGCAACAGAATTTTACCTCTTCTAGGTATGATGTTACATCATAAACATCATTGTGGATAACTATCCATACGCTGTTTTTCCGCCGGTGCTTCTTAACTTCTTCTAAAGTAATTATTTTATCCATATCTTGAACCCTAAAATACAATATAATTTAATTCATGATTCTACGTGAATATTACAAAGTTAACAATTTAAGTATGAGTACCTAAACCTACAGACTTTAAATTTCTCCCCTACCGTCTTTTATTAATATCAATGATTTAGAATTAAATATTTTTAATTAAACAACTTTACGCATATCATAACGTCAATAAGATTTTGGTTAGATGATTTGATTGAAATTTTGACTTGAAAGGTTTTGAACCGTGATTTTAAAGTTTGTTCATTGTCAATAAGTTAGTAAACAATTTAATGTCAAACTATGTGTCAAACACTTTACATTTTACAATCCATCAATCATTAACTGTCAATTTGCACTTCCTAAGTCCTAACTTTTTTGCATGGCTGACGCAGTCTTTTGGCGTCGGGACGTGACGACCCCATCGCCCACTGGTGAAATAACCTGTGACAGAGGTTATTTCATCAGCGCAATCAGTCAACCCCTTCCTAGTGGGAGTGCCATGCTGTTGCCTTCGGGCTTCAGCCAAATGGGCAGGCACGACCGGGGCAGTACCACTGTCTCTTAGAAAACCGGCGTGAAGTGATGCAATAGGTTCGCCTTATTGTACTCGCGTTTCGTGCGGTGAGAGAGACTCCCGGAGCCCATCCCCCCCCCCCCATATGAAATATGAAGGTGCAGAAAAAAGAGAATCTACCCCAGGGGGGTACCACACGCGCTCGCGGTGGAGAATCCCCCTCTGGGCGTCCAACACCGGGACACTCAGCACCCGGTGGTGGACGCACAGGCTGCCCTTCGTATTCTGGGGGGGGCAATTCTGCGCTGAACATCAAAAACAGTTATCGTTCTCGGGGCAAACGGAGCAACTCAACAAAGGCACCCCCGTCCACGCTCGCCGTGGACTTCACAAATGTTAGGGGGCTCAATTCCAATATCAACGCAGTCCACTACCATTTAGAGACTGCGAAGCCGGCCTTGCTCTTTCTTACCGAGACTCAGATTTCCTCCCCGGCTGATACTTCCTACCTCTCCTACCCGGGGTACAAATTGGAACATTCATTTGTGCCGCGGGCGGGAGTTTGCGTGTACGTCAGAGAGGATATCTGTTCTCGTCGCCTCGGGACGCTTGAAGGAAGGGACCTATCCAACCTCTGGCTGCGCGTAGACTGCGATGACCATCCGCGATTCTACGCATGCCTGTATAGGTCCCATAGCGGAAATACCGAAACTGACCGACTCATTGAGCACATCCAAATGGCTACAGATTCCCTGCTCGAAAGGGTTCCTACCGCTGAAGTCGTGATACTTGGCGATTTTAACGCCCACCATGCCGATTGGCTCGGCTCTGAAACCACCGATCACGCGGGAAGATCCTTTCACGATTTTGCTTTAGCCTACGACCTGACACAAATGGTCCCTGCGATTACGCGAATACCAGATGTGGATGGTCATAAACCCTCTTTGTTGGACCTTCTGCTGACTTCACATCCGGAGAACTATCAAGTCTCTGTTGACCCGCCATTGGGTTCATCAGATCATTGTGTGGTCCGGAGTACTGTGCCATCTACGCGCCCTTCACGGCCCCGCTTTATGGGTTGTCGCCGTATTTGGCACTATAAGTCAGCAGATTGGGACGGGATGCGGTTTCTTTGCGTCCTACCCTTGGGGGCCTATGTGCTTTTCGCCGGAAGCTCCAGATTCCGTCGCCGCCTCTGTCGCCGAAGTGGTTCTGCAGGGCATGGAACTCTTTATTCCGTTTTCTGCGGTGCCGATCGGTGGCAAGTCTCAGCCCTGGTTTAAACGATCTTGCAAGGTGGCCTCGCGTCGAAAGCGATGCTTTAAAGCATGGGCGGAAGCGGCGAAATCTCGTGATGCCAATACCAGCGAACTTAAAACAGCATATAACTCAGCCTCCAGGTCCTTCAAACGGGAAATCACTAAGGCAAAGTCAGAGCACATCGCCAGATTTGGCGAGAGATTGGCCCAACTCCCATCAGGGACTCGAGCCTTCTGGTCTCTCGCCAAAGCTGTCCAAGGGAATTTTTGTCAGCCCGCCATTCCGCCACTGCACAGGGAGGATGACTCTCTGGCCCACACTGCGAAGGAGAAGGCCGATCTTTTGGGCTGTCTCTTCGCGTCCAACTCGACTTTGGATGACCGAGGGAGATCACCACCGACCATTTCGCGGTGTGATTCTTCGATGCCGGAAATCACATTCCGGCAACGTGCTATCCGCAAAGCACTATCTTCCTTGGACATTCATAAGTCGAGCGGGCCGGATGGTATCCCCCCAATTGTGCTGCGTACTTGTGCTCCTGAGTTGGCTCCGGTCTTAACGCGCCTTTTCCGGTACCTGTACTCGCTCGGCACTGTCCCGAAGTGCTGGAAGACCGCTTCGATACATCCGATCCCAAAAAAAGGCGATCACTCTGATCCGTCCAACTATCGCCCAATAGCTATAACCTCCTTGTTCTCCAAAATAATGGAAACCATTATTAATAGCCAGCTCTTGAGGTATCTAGAGGGCCACCAGTTGATTAGCGATTCTCAGTACGGCTTTCGTCGTGGTCGCTCAGCTGGTGACCTCCTTGTATACCTTACCCATAGGTGGGCAGAGGCAATTGAGTCCAAGGGGGAGGCGCTGGCGGTAAGTTTGGACATAGCGAAAGCCTTCGATCGGGTGTGGCACAGAGCACTGCTCTCGAAGCTTCCAGCCTATGGGCTACCCGAGAAATTATGCGATTGGATCTCCAGCTTTCTGGCCGATCGGAGCATCAAGGTCGTCATCGACGGGGCATGTTCCGACCTTAAACCCGTGAACGCTGGGGTCCCACAAGGCTGTGTTCTATCCCCGACCCTATTTCTTCTGCATATCAATGATATGTTGCAACTTAGCAACATTCATTGCTATGCGGATGACAGCACTGGGGATACTTTTTACACTGGCCGGGCAGGTATGTCTCGGGCAGTTGTCGATGAGTACCGGAACAAACTTGTGTCTGAAGTCGAAACTCTACTACGTGGAGTCTCAGACTGGGGCAGACTAAACCTAGTCCAATTTAACCCCAAGAAGACACAAGTTTGCGCGTTTTCCGCTAAAAAAACACCCTTTGTCGCTACTCCTCTTTTCGAAAACACTCTTCTTAAAGCCACAGCCAGCATTGGAATACTTGGCGTTGGCATATCGAACGACGTTCAGTTTCGCGGTCACTTGGAGGGAAAGGCTAAATTAGCCTCCAAAAAGCTTGGTGTGCTCAGCAAGGCGAGGCGGTACTTTACTCCGGGCCACCGCATGCAACTATATAAAGCGCAAATTCGGCCCCACATGGAGTACTGCTCTCACCTCTGGGCGGGGGCTCCCCAGTACCAGCTCCTTCCACTTGACCGTATACAACGCAGAGCGGTTCGAATCGTCGACGACCAATCCCTCACCGAGCGGCTTGATCCTTTGGCGTTGCGTAGAGATGTGGGGTCACTCTGCATCTTCTATCGCATTTACCATGGAGAGTGTTCAGAGGAGTTGTTCGGATTAATACCTGCAGCTGAATTTCATCATCGGACGTCGAGACAGAATACGAAATTCCACCCGTATCACCTCGACGTCCGCCGTTCCACAACTGAGCGTTTTTCAAGGCAGTTTTTGCCGCGCACCACCACTATGTGGAACCAGCTGCCCACTGAAGTATTTCCGAACCAATTCGACTTAGGGTCCTTCAAGAAAAGAGCGTACCAATTCTTAAAAGGCCGGCAACGCACTCGCGAGCCCTCTGGCATTGAGGGCGGGATCCATGGGCGGCGGTATCACTTAACATCAGGTGAGCCTCCTGCCCGTTTGCCCCCCGTTATATAAAAAAAAAAAAAAAAAGAAGAAAAAAAAAACTGTCAAATTTACATTTTACACGACTTAGTTTGTCTAATCACTAATGTCTGTATTAATGATAATAAATTATAAAAGTATATTTTTACCACATCGAGTAATTCAAGAAATAGAAAAGTTATAAATTTAGAAAATATATTCATTGTGCTGTGCGCTATTTTGTCATTAGTAGGGGTTAAAACCCTTTATTCAAAACACTGCTTTATAACCTGTAAAGATTTGTCTGTTTATGTTATGCTTTACTTAAATAAATGGCAGAAAATAGGGATTTCAATGATATTCTAGATGATATCGTTTTAAGTGAGGATGCTCAAGAAAAGGAGAGTTACAAGGAAGGTTATCAACAAGGAGTTGAAACTGGTAATGCAGACGGTTTTCATTTAGGTTATCACAGAGGCTTTCAACTCGGACGTGAATTAGGTATGATAGAAGATTAGATATATACAAATAGATAGGATACGAACCTGCTCATTTCAATTGATTGTCATTGTTGAAACGAAAAAATGGAACCATTATTATGGCTGTGATTGGATTAGAGATGTTATTGATCTCAATCCTTTCCTTTTTCATTTTTATTCTCATCTCCACGGTATTTCTCTCATGTTGTTCCTGTCATCTTTGTATCACTTACAGATTATATAAAACATCAGCTTTAAGTCTCTTAAGAAAAGATATTTCAAAAGTGATGTGTATTGACATAATTTTCAAATAAATTTATTAAATTTCAGGTTACTACATGAGAATAGTTAGACATCATTTAGAATTGAATGACACATTAGACCCAAAATATTCTGATAAAATTCTTAAACAATTGGAAAAGATAAAAGAGTTGATTGATGAATTTCCTCGAACCAATTCTGAAGAACATGACATTTTAAAGATGGCTGAGACCATCAGAGCTCAGTTTAGAAAAGCCTGTTCCTTGTTAAAAATTTCATCAAACATGCCATATGATGCTGGAGTTTCTTTCTAAAGCAATAAGTAAGTTTGATTATTTGATTACTGAAACCACAAATAGATAATTGTTTTGACTCCTCTTACTAAGATTCAACCATGACCTAATGAGTTCAATAACAATAACTTATTAAATCAATTTATGAAATTTTAATTCAAATGCATTGTTGATATGAATGTTATCTTAATAATAATTAAACTAACTGAATTAATCCTTTTCAGGAATAAAGATGGACTCCAAAGTAACACATCTGCGACGGAATCTGGATACAGTAATTACATTCCTAACTCCCTATTTACCACTAGCAAACTGCCACATGGTTGAGTTCTTTACACAGTCACATTGGGAGAGATTATTACCAAGTGATTTACAGCAGTATTTAGATAAATCTGATTTTCTTGATTCTGTTAATGTATTTTGGAAGGCAGCAGAAAATAACAATTGTTAGTAGACTTTGTTTAAAGTTATCATAAAAATATAATGATAGAACACAACCTTTTTCAGACTGTACACTAACAAAATTTAATCTCAATGAAAATTTTCTTACAGTATATTCAGAAAATGAAATTACAAAATGGGTACAAAATACCCGAAACCACTGCCTTATTAACAATGAGTACTGTCTGAACCCCCAAGGATTACAGAAGTTATTAACGTCACAAGGAAGCCATATGCAACCAGAAATAAAAGTCACAGAGTTTATGAATAGTAAAAAAAGTTATGAAGTGAGCAATATATTTATATACTAGGTTTAATTTATTGGTCACACTATCCTCATAAATAATCTTTACAATATATATATATAGTGGCTCTCTATCCCTTTATTTTTGTCAACATAAGATCAGTCACAAGACTTAGCATCATGTATGACTCCACTATGTTAAACCACCGTACAATATTGTGCTGCCTTACAATTTTCTTTATTGACAAGGGAGCGTTTAAGTATTAGGTTACGAATTTTGGGGTGGGGTCTTTTTGTAAAACGTTACGATGCGGGGCGGGAATTGAATTACGCGTTAATGTTAATATTATTTTCGACATTCCAGTACTTTACACCTCATAGTGGTAAGTTTTAGTTATAAAGAGTCACTAGGTGGTCACGAAACGTTTTATTATACTTTTGTACAGAAAAACGTTACGTTGTTGCATGGGGGGGGGGTCAATAATCTCCAAAAATTGCGTGACACAACACTTGAACACTCCCCAAGGTGCCTTTTGTACCTGAGACAAGTTGGTTTTTGGTCCAAAAACATGGATTCCTCATGTTTTCCCTACAATTAAGATATGTTTATGGCATATAAAATGCTTACAGTTTTGGTTAAAAATTAACTTCAGGTGCAATCAATGTCAGCATATGTGGCATCCCTCCATAACTTGTGTGGAGCCACACATTGTGTTGAGGCGGGTGGTGGTAAAGGACACTTGTTGGTTGCTTTGTCGCTTGGGTACCAAATACCCAGTCTTACTATTGACTGCGATGAAAAGACACTGAGAAATGCTGAAAAAAGGGTTAAAATCATTCAGGTTAGTTGTTCAACTAAAATAATAAAATTGTAATTAATTTATGATTTTGATTAATCACAACTCGATTTTCTACAAAGTTTTTGACATTTATTGAAAAGCGACTATGGTATCTTAATAAAGAATTATTTTAAATTCCTCTAATTATATATACTACTTGATTTGTTATAGATTTCTGAATATAGCTTTATGTTGTTATAAGAGTAAACTTTTTCATTAGATTGGCGGTTAACTATGCAAATAACCCATTAATTTTTGTAGTTTGTTCATGCAAATATTTTTACTCAACTGTTCGCATGGCGTATTTTTTTTGAAAGACAAAGGTTTTTGTGCATATTAGGGGTAATAAAGGCTTGTGAGGACAAGCCCTAATGTTCTTGCGAGTTCTATATTGGCTAATAGTAACTGTAATTGTAATGAGTTCTATTATAAAAAATGTCTTGAGACTAACCTAACATTGGCAATAGGTATATAAAATTTATTATACAGGTAACTTAATTTTTTACAGAAACAATGGCACGCTATCGCCAAGAAAATAAATCAAAACTCTGAAGTTAAAATGACAAATATTGATAGTGAATTACATAAATTCGCACCAGCTTTTATTACCAAGGACACGGATCTTACAAAAGTTGTGCAGAATCAGTTTAAATGTGAAACAGTTAAATTGTTATTAACTGGTAAGATTAAGTGTAATTTACCATAGATAATATTTTTTTATCTTAAATCTATCAAATGTCTATGTATGTATGTATGTAACCGACTCCTTCGGACTCGATTTTGACCCACTTTTGACGGACAGATTTAATTCAAACTTTGCGCACCTATCTAAGATATCTATATCTATCTACATCTATCTATCGATGACCATGCAATAATCCGAAAAAAAAATGAAAAAAATAAAAACATTTAACTAAAAAATAAATAATAGTTTAAAAAAATTAGAACACACGCTTTATATAGAAAACTAAACTAAAAAACAGAAAATAAATTTTAATAAATATTAATTAAGAATAATGTAAATAATTCCTAATTTAGGCTGAAAATGGTAATGAACAAAAAATACTGGTATTATTGTGAAAAAGCGTGGGTTGCTCGACACAGAGCGCCCCACGCTTTTTCACAATAATTTTAGTATTTATTACTACGCATAGTTTTAGACGTGGATAGTATATCGTCATCAATTTCAGCTTGTTGAATTTTGATTATCTGCATTTGGTACTTGCAATATATTTTTACAATACTGATTGTATTTGGATTTGTGGGTTTTTATTTCAACTCCCAGGAGTTTGTCGAGCCGAGCAGCCGAGAGCCGCCCATAGATTAATGGTCTCACGAGTGCGTTGCCGGCATTTAAAGAATTGATACGCCCTTTTCTTGACGAACACTTAGTTGAATTGATTCGGAAATAGTTCAGTGGGCAGATGGTTCCCCATAAACCTCTTTATCGTCGCTGACTACGATTTCTGTCAACTACAAATACCAATAATTCCCTTAAAAATATCTAATAAATTTAAAATTGCTTAAAGGTCTTCATACCTGCGGGAACCTAGGTCCAGATTCCTTAAGATTATTTACAACGGACCAAAATGTTGGTGCACTGTTCAATGTCCCATGTTGCTACCATCTGCTAAGTGAGGAGGTGGATGGAGGATTATACGACGTGTTTCAACGGGATTATGGTTGTGTGGGTGACTCTTATGGATTCCCTATGTCTGAGCATTTGAGAGGTAATTATACAAAGTGTGGTCTTTTTTATATTAACAGGTTTTTAGAGCAAACATCGTGAGAAAGTGAATCGTAGAAGACTACTTAAATAAAAAAAGGTTTTATACATGCACCATGTACCACAGAATAATTGTTATCTAGTAACCCACAACAAAATTGGCTTCCTAGTGGGGACTAGCGTTAGATTGATTTGTCGCAACCATATTTATGTCATGAATTAAGTTCTAATTAAGTCAACGAAGAGATCTTTACTTAACTTGTTTATTACTAAAGATATTCGATTTCACGTATTTTTTTTAATTCTTTTAGTATTAAGATGAAATATTTACAGGTTTTAATTTGGGTCGCAATGCTCGAATGTTAGCAGCGCAGTCTATAGAACGAGTAACGAGTCGTAAAGAGTTGCCGAACCGGAGTTTGCTGTATAGAGCTTTACTTCAGGCAAGTATGTAATATTGTCAAAAATAACTTAAATATACAAATTATTAGGTGGTATTATTGTCAATCTTGAACAATCGTTGATGCGAACTTGTGAAGATTTATTCAATGTGCACACTTCGTTTGTTGAAGTCAGAAAATGGATAGGAAATTTACGACCTGACCTGTGAGTTCATATTTATACAAATCTAAAACTTTAGATTTCCGAGACTTAAAGGGAGGGAAAAAGGAAGATATGTTAGGAATTTAATTGTCATTTAAATATGTGTCGAAAATTAATACAAATAATAAATTTAATTTTTTTAATTTATTTCTTCGATAATAAAAACACGACGTGGCATTTCAATTTACAATTCGTCATTTGAGATTTCAATAAATTATTTTGCATAAAATATAAAATATTATTATTTCATGAATTCTCTTTACGAAATTTTAATTTTAAAAATATAATTTCTATAAGGTAATTCACCCTTCTCACTCTCTCTCAATCGCTCTCTCCCTTTTCTTCGACAAAAACGCTGCACATCTTCGTGACGTTTTTTAAAAAAAAATTACCCTCATGCTCCTAAAGAAGTTTCACTTCGAAAATAAATGACTACAGCCCCATAGCATACACCTTTTAATTGAAATTGAATCCAATATTTATTTAACAGGAAATAATCAAGAAGCATTCGCCAGAATCAACAATAAAAGAAGGCAAATTGAAAGGCATATCTTGTCATTCCTTCGAAGAGTATTTAAAAACTGCGGACGCCATCTTGAATATTGGACTTGACAGCTGTCAAATACCAGAGACAACAATAGAGTTCCAGTGGAAAAAAATTGTTTTATTCTATTTGATTAGGTTATGTTTAGCGCAAGTGGTTGAAAGTGTAATTTTAATGGATAGATTATTGTTTTTGTATGAAAATGGATTTCCCAATGTGTTTTTGGTTAAGTTGTTCGATCCTGTGTTATCACCGCGATGTCATAGTATAGTTGCTATAAGATAGAATTTATATTTTTAAATAAAATGATAACAATTGTATTTTTTTATTCTTTTCGCTTTTTAATCCCCAAACAGACTAAGGTACAATGAATTTGTTATGAGATTTCTTAAAAACCCAAGGCAAAAAACAAAATTTCGTCAATTTTATGTACATACATAATTGTTTGCCTTTAAGCGATATAGGTTTCAGTAAATTCTACCAATCATACATACATTACATATATGATGCGAGTTATCTCAACTCCGTCTGATGTGAAAATTATGAGTCAATTTAAAGGATGGTTAATTCTAAAGCTCGTGATTGCATATGTTCATGGCAAAGTTATTTTTATATTTTTTTATTTAGAAAGATTTACAGCTTATAACTTACTAAATATAAAGTTCTTTTTACGCCATTAAACAAATCTTTACATATAATTAAATGGATTCCTAACAATGTAATCACACAAACACCCCTTACTTAGTAACTCAGGAAAGTCAGCTTTACGTGTAACTAAATTCATTAAAGGTCTGTTTCACAATGTATGGATAAAGTACCAAATAGCTATGCAACACATAAATTATATTATGGAAGATAAATTGTGCTTTTTGACACTTCATCGGACTCAACTTATGATGGACTTTATTATGTGACGAATACCGCTATCTGACAGTCGTGAACAATAGTGTTTATCCTACCAATAAGTAATAAATAGCTAATTTGGAACTTATGTAGAACTTAGCCGTACATTGTGAAACAGACCCTAAATATATAACATCAGCCCTGCGATTCTGTAACTCACTTCACGAACTCACACAGCAGTTTTCGCATCGGCGGTCGCTCTCAAATCAGTCGTGAAGCAGTCATTTTATGATTTGGCATTCTGATAAACAATAAACTACAAGCTCCCACCTTTTCAGAATGCCAAATCATAAAATGACTGCTTCACGACTGATTTGAGAGAGACCGCCGATGCGAAAACCGCTGTGTGAGTTCGTGAAGTGAGTTACAGAATCGCAGGGCTGCTATCTCACGCCTAACGGAGTGATGAAGAATGTGGATTATCTTGTTAAGTAGTCAGGTAAGAAGGTTTGCTTTATACTGGAGATGTCTGATAAACTTCTTTTTGTATGAAATCTATACAATGCTATCAATATTCCTTATGGTAACGCATACAGCGTGAGCAAATGTGTAATAGACATAGAATTGTGTTGGGTAGAAGCCCTATTCGGGAGTTACAGGATATATGTATCGCTATTTTTTTCTACTAATACTAAAATCTCCATACTACTCGCTATATTCCATAATTCATAAATTTTGAACACAAAAAACACCAAATCTTGCCTTCCATCGGCGATTCGTCTTTTGGTGTACATTATCCCCCCTCGTGTTGGAAATTACCGAAGTATAGGCTTCGGTTCGTCAAAAGTATGTAATGCGTGTGTGCTGTGGCTGTAATTGGCCCTGGCAGGCATTATGCTGAAGAGCAGAATGTTCCACAGCGCTGGTCATTCTGCCAGAGACCACATCAGCTAGTTTGGGCCTCAGTCGCAAAAGAAAAAGAATGTATTAATACTTAGTAGAAAATAATAATATTAGTCAAAGTTAGCAGAGTAAGTAATGAAGTCTTGTGTAATGTGGTGAGAATCAGATAAGGTCGTAAGTGTGAATTTATAAAATGGAACGCCACCATATTTTTTATCAGGAATAGGTACAAAACACAGCGCATGTACACAAAACACGGCAACGAGTATATTAAATGTTTATACACGTAAATTTATATAAACAAATATGAAGAAATAATTTATAACGCAAACAATATTTCGTGCAAGAGATTTTCTTCTAGAGTTTTCTCAAGATAACAATTACTGAGGTCATATTATATACGAAAGAGGTTACGACGTATTTTTACTTTAACCTTCTTAAACTATAAATATTATTCTTATTCTAATCGCTTAACCAATAAAGTAATTTGGTACACAAACTACAAAAATGATTAAGCCGCAATTCGGAATCCGTACAAAAATAATTGGTTAACCCGATAAACTTTTGATTGCTAGAAACGACGACTGCTTATTGGATTCTATAAAACACTAGCTGCCCCCGCGAACTTCGTTTCTCCTTGATGCCTAGCCTACCTTGTTAGTACATACCAACATGTAAAAGTATGCCATTCTACCCCAGATATTGTTCGGTTTTCCGGAATTAAAACTTTTTAGGTTTTTCTGTGAATTTTTCTCTATATAAACCTCAGAGTTCAAGTCATAAGAATTTAATTAACAAATAAATAAAATAGGGGTTGATCGTAGAGAGGTGAAAAGCAAGAGTTGTATGTATTTTTGTATGCTGTACCATAAAAAATAAAATCAAAAAAAGTAGGGGTGGACCACCCTTACATTTAGGGATTTGAAAGATATACAGAAGCCGATTCTCATAGTTACTGAATATGCATAAAGAATTTCATAAGAATGGGTCGAGCTGTTTCGGAGGAGTATGGGAACGAACATTGTGACACGAGAATTTTATATATTAAATTATTTTCAGTAAAACTAAAGTTTAGTTACAATGCATTTCGCTAATAGAAATTTATTTATTTAAGATTTCGCATAAACAAATTATAAATTATTCTCAAATTTTATCGGAACAAAACATTATTTTAATTAAAATCACACAGATATATTGATAAGACGTGACAGGTATTAAATAATTGCTTAGTAAATTATAATTTTATTACCAAACCCGTTTTGTCACATCTTTTGTTTATTATCATTACTTTACTCTGGCATTACACAATTATTGTACTCTGTGGAAGATCGTACAGAAGCCATGAATCAATCAACAATTTAGCAATCACAAAGAAACGCAGCTCTTAAAATGTCACATCATATTACTTGAGGATTTTATTTAGAAATTCCATTTGCATTCGTCTTGTTTATCGTGTTACAAAGAGATTCTTGAATTCCAATTCTTATTACCATTAAGGACAATACAATCACAATTTTATATTAATACTAACAATCCCCCCGGATCTGCTTTACGTGGTAGAAATGTCTTTTTTTTAAATGCGTATTTGGAAAATACCTAGTTTAGAATGTATTATTGTCTCATCCCAACCACCTGTTTTAATCCTGCGAATCTTAGATGACCACTACTGATGACGCAAGAAGAAAAGAGGGGTATCAACCATTCTGATTAGTTAAGTAGCAATGTAAACCCGCTTCTGAGAATTCTTCTCTGAGAGTGAAAACTTCTAAGAGCATCACACAACATTTTTATATAAGGGTTATTTTCATAGGAGTGTTGGCCTAGTGGTTTCAGCGTGCGTGCTCTCATCTCTGGGGTCGTAAGTTCGATCCCCGGCTGCGCTTTCCACGTACCAATGGACTTTCTGTCTATGTGCGCATTTAATTCGCTCGAACGGTGAAGGAAAACATTGCTAGGAAACCGACTTGCCGTAGACCCAAGTCGAGTCTGTCGGGCACTGGAGGCTGGTCACCTACTTGCCTATTAGATTGAGAAATGATCATAAAACATACATAAATCTGAGGCCAAGACATAAAAAGGTTGTAGAGCCACTGGTATTTTTTTTATAGACGTGTTCAAAGCCGCGGGCAATAATGGGTATGCTTTGAAGATCGACAACCAAATCAAAAATGATTGTTATGTCTCGAGAAAGCTTTTAACTGCAATGCGACGACCGTATCGTATTGACGTAAGTGAATCTTAATTATAGACGTAAAAGTAATGTTTGTTAAGGAACCAAAGAGATATCCAAATATATTATTATTATAAATAGAAGTCGCTCTTTAAATAACATATGTTTATTATGGAATATAAGATACAGGTATCACTTATTCCACGTCATGGTCTAAGATCCCGCTATACAACGACCTTCACCGAGATGCTTATTTAATGAAACTTATTTTATATTTAATTTAATATGTCAATAAATATAATCCATATGGGTTGCCTAGCAAATTTCAGTCCAGAGTATTTTAATTAATGTTAAAAAAAAAATATTTTTTTAAACATTTCACCGGTATGATTATTAGATAAATTCTATACCAATCGAAAGTATGAAGCCCATAGAATATGCAAACGTTAGGTTGTTTTTAATCAATTAATTATTTATGTGTATATTTTTTATGTGACACTAAAGTATATATACATCTTTAGTATAAAAGAAGGTTATAGTGATACATATATAACAATACCCTGATTAAAAATATTGATTGAAAAAAGTTCAAAAAATTTACTACATGCATTTTTTTAAATATTTATTAAACTTACTCTGGACTGAAATTTGCTAGGCAACCCATATGGATTATATTTATTGACATATTAAATTAAATATAAAATAAGTTTCATTAAATAAGCATCTCGGTGAAGGTCGTTGTATAGCGGGATCTTATACTATCATTAAATTTTAATCTGTAGGCATTCCTACTCATCGGCAAAGAAGACAAAGGGTCGAGAGAAAAAGCCGGCGTAAAAAACTCTTGGTACTCTGTAAAAAAAGCAAATCATCAAACAACACTTATTTTAAAACAAATATCGCAAATTAGTTAGAAGCCTGTCTAGCACAAGTCCCAGGCCCTTTTATCAACTATATAATCGTCAACTTTATACTAAGCCTTTCTACACAGCTTTTCTTAAATACATTTCTTAAATTTGTTAAAAGGCAGACATAAAAGAGCCTCTGGGATTTTACTAAAGAATAGTATCCGTTTTCCCAAAAAAATATTAATAACTTTATTGTATAAATATGTATAAAGGCGGTAAACTCAAAAATCACCTTGACGGCTTCAGACATTTTATTTTGCGAACTAGCGAACTGTGTAATCGAGTCCCGGTACGACATCCATTTGTTTAAAAAAAGAGTATAGTCCTCCCTTAAAGGCCGGCAACGCACCCACTGATATGGGAGTGATGATCGCCCATTCAGGGCGCCCCGACGCACCCACTGATATGGGTGTGATGATCGCCCATTCAGGGCGCCCCGTAGGCTGGTTTGCCCCCCGTTCATAATCGTTCCGTGCATATTTAGTTATTTAAAGATATAATGTAAAACAATAAAAGTGTCAGAGCAATTAATCTTAATGTAAGTTTATAAATTATTTTTCTTATTACAGTTACAACTATTAACATATTTATAATAATAATAATAATTTATTGCATGAATATGGTACAAAAATGTGTAAGGTGGTACAATAGTAAGTTCGCATATTCTGCCACACACAATGGCGCGCAAATTTGTCTCTAAAGGAATTTTACTTTTAATTTCGCACTTGCCTCGTCATTAAAGTTGAATTACTGCAGTGTGAATGAGAAAATCTATAATAGCTAATATATTTTAATAAGCTAAATAATAATAACAAAGTGACTTTATTTCCATACTATTACAAATTAAATGTTAGTTTTATTATTATACACTTATGTAATAATAATAATTTAGCCTTTATATTCCGAAACTCTGTGATCTGTGATCTTTAATATTTTTTCACTTCAGTATACCTCGGAGTTCGGTGTGCCTCTTGGCAAAGGCCTTCTCTAACACTTTCCACTGTTTTCTATCTTTTGCGACTCTTCTCCAGTTGTAGCCCGCTGTTAATCATCAGGAGTTCATCCTCCCATCTTTTGCGTTGTCGGTCTCTTCTTCGTTTTCTGTCTCTAGGGTACCATTCCGTCAATATTTTGCTCCATTCTTCATGGGGGCTCCGTAGCATGACCCCTCCATCTCTATTTCATTTGGTCTATCTTAGTTAGGGTCTGTCACACCTGTTCTAGCTCTTTCTTGTTTCTTCTCTATTATAGGTACACTTACGTCCGCATTAGTTATTGTTATTTTAATTACTTCATGTTCTGCAGAATGAAACCCTTTTGGGTGATGGCCGCCTCCTGAACTTTCCATTTGGATCTATTCTTTGCTTCCTCCATCCATTTCCACCTAGAAACCCACGATGGTTTTTCCTTGAGTGATGGTTTTTCATTGAGGGATTGTGTATAGATAAAAGATGGATCTTTTATCTATACCAATTCATAAATTCTTCTTCCAATTGCGGTGTCTACTAATAACTAATAAACATAAACTCGGTAAAATGCATTTGTACAAACCCTGTATAACTTGGCATTAACATAATCTCTACTCGTGATACAATTGGGTGAGCAATACCCACTGAAACCATCTCTTTACAAGCCTGAACTAGACCCCTGAGACTGCACTTTCTACCCAGGAGTTAGCGGTGTAAACTCATTAAAATTAAAAGTCAAATTCATTTATTAACACGATGTACACTTATGAACGTCAATAAAGAAATACATATTAAATGCTAAATGCTACTAATTTAACATTTACTGCCAGATCTCAAATAAAGGGCGTAGAACGGACGAGAATAACTGGAAATAATCTCTCCGCCACTCTTTTTAATCGCCAAGTTTTATGTTTTAGAAAATGTTTTTAAGGAGCTGCAACAATTACACCATGTTCCACATGACACTCATACAGGCATGAGGCTCGCAAGAGCGTTGCCGGCCTTTAAGAAATTTGAATGTATGTATGTATGAATAAAAGGAGCTTCATGAGATCTTTCTTAGAAATAAATTTTATTGATTTCCTTCAGCTAAAGCGAAACGATGCTTCTATATATATTAACTTACACATAAAGTACATGACACAAGAAACATATACATAGAATTTACTAAGTGAATATGTGTAATCAGAGATTTGTTTCAGATGTGTTAAGGAGAATTCTTATATATAAACAAAATGGGCGACAAACACAATCACTTGTATTTTTTCTTTAAAAGCATGTAGATGAACAAACATTTCCTTCTAACTATTGTCACTGCTTCGGTGAATATTTATGGCAATTAAGAAATCTCTTTTACGCATATTGTTAAAAATATATCAAAGCTACGTAGACCCTCTACGACTTAGCGAATATTACGTCACATTATTTGTCAAGGATCCCGGAAAAAATTTGTTACGTCATTTCACGACACCCTATTGTGACGTAAACAATGACTATCATATGTGGTGGATGTAATTAATCCGTTACTGATAATTGCCTTTTGTTTAGACTTCGAGGCTATAATGTTATTTAAGTATATGTAATTTTTGAAGTTGTACTTCTTTTGGCGCGTTAGGGAAAAATTATGAGAGTAAATTTTTATGATGCGCATACCGTCACGAAAACCGACACCCTGAAGTTCTATATTATTCGCATAGACAAGGTTTTAAAATAAGGTCCATTTCTTTAATTATGTAGAAATATTTTTTTTGTGATAAACTTTATTTAACTAGATAATGCGTTATAATAAAACCTTTAATATACTAATAATACCTTTCTTCTATTGTTAGTGTCCATTTTTCTACTAACGTAGAATAAGGCGAAAGATAAAAAATGTAAAAAGATTTTTATCTTGTTACGCCAAAAAAGTATAACTTCTAACGCGTGTACATAAGTACAACACACATGTTTTAAAAATGTATATTATATTATCTTATTATACAAGTGGGCGTTTTTTAACTTTTTACCTCACACCAACACTATGTGGAAACAGCTACCCACAGACGTATTTCCGATACAATTCGACTTATGGTTCTTCAAGAACAAGCGTACCAATTCTCTCAAATGGCCGCAACGCACTCACGAGAACTCTGGCTGAACACACTCCAAAATTGAACGTTTATGGCAGTTTTTGCCGTGCACAATCACAATGTGCTACCTGTTAAAACAGCTGCTGATGGAAGTATTTCTGGACCATCAAGAGGAGAACGTGACTAAAAGGCCGGCAACGCACTCGTAGGCTCTGACAGAGTGAATGTCCATGGCGGCGGAATACTTAACATCAGATACTGTCTGCCATTTGACATAAAATATTTCTATTAATATATTATACAGTGTTAGGCTAATATGTATAAACCACAAAAAGCTCACCTTGTCTGAAGAAGAATATCTTAATATATATAAATTACGCGTCACGTTGCTTCTCCGCTATGGACTCCTAAACTACTTAACCGATTTCTATCAAATTTGCACACCGTGTAAACTGCACACTACATACTGATCTAACTTAAAAGATAACTTAAATCTCAATTTATACCTGCAATATTATTTTATTACAAATTATTTGTTTATATGATATATGTAACAACGTTTCACATAAGCTACAATTTAATGGCATTACAACCAAAAAAAGCATGGTAGTCCCCATGACGGGTGATGTCCTACCTTTTCCCTTGAATAGCTTACTACTATGTAATACATATAAACAAAAACCTTAGCCACAGCAACGCTTGGCCGAGTCTGCTAGTTATATAAAAAACAAATTATCAATGAAACGAAGAAAAATCTCTGCCCCATTGAGTTACATGACATATGCAAAAAAAATACTATGTAGTATGATTAAATTGAATTTAAACATGTAATTTTAACGCAGTATTGAATCTGGATTTGAATTGTGCAAAAAGAGAGCTTTGGCGACGGACTTGCATCGAACATCAGCTATTCTTATTCATATTGTACGAACAGTTATTGTATTATATCTAAAATGATCCTAAATCTATTTCCAATTCTTTGGAGCATACCATCTCGTTTTCGATATTTTTAGATTTGTTTTTATGTAATAGGAGGCAATCGGGCAGGAGGCTCATTTGATGTTAAGCGATACCGCCGCCCATGGACACTTGCATTGCCATAAGGCTCGCAAGTGCGTTGCCGGCCTTTGAAGAGTTGGTACGATCTTTTCTTGAAGGACCCTAAGTCGAATTGGTTTGGAAATACTTCAGTGGGCAGCTGGTTCCTCATAGCGGTGGTGCGCGGAAGATTTAATTAATTTTTTAAAAGAATTTTTATCTCCATGCTCAATTGTTACATTGCATTCATCTTTAATACTATTGCATATAAATCATAAAAGAAGCATAATTGGTTTTAAACAGGAAGAGAAATAATGGAATTTGCTATTAAAACGGCTATAATTCATTTATGGTTATAATGTTATTATTGGCTATAAATAACACTTTGTAGTAGATTTTTTGCAACTTCCCGTTTAAAAGATATTCCGTATAAACATCGTTGTACTCAGATTTAAGGAAGAAGAATCGAAATGGTTAATAATTTAATTATGAAAAAAGAAATTATGTTTAAATATATTAAAGTATTCAATTAGCATTTTTATGTTTCAGGAAATACATTTCTTGCTTGTTCTCATGGGCAGGTAAAACTTTGAAAACCCGTAGATCTGTCCATCAACCACTTAATACATTTTTCCAATTTAAATTTTATTAATAAATATGTAAACTTTTCAATAAATCGTACTATATTATAAAAATCAATGTTTTATGCGCATGTTTATATTTAAATATATTTACAATGGATTATCATTAATATTATACATAATCCGTCTTGACATTTAGCATGTGACTAAGCAAATAAGCATAGAAAATCAGCGTTTTTTTTCACACCAACGCACTAGGGCGGGCGGCTCTGCCCTAGCTAAAAGGCGGGAACGCGTATCTCGCACGGCATTGTACGAAAAAGTTCTGTTAAGATGACACCTTCCACCCTAACCACTCTGTTCGCGATCGTGCTTGCTGGTGAGTTTAAAACTTATTTTATTGTGATAAAACATTTGTATGCGGTGTTACGTGTCGTAGAATAGTGACGGATCTAAAAAATAGTAAACTTTACAGGGCAGCCGTTTCAAAATAAAATAATCATGTTAGTTTTTGTCATAACTATTTTAATTCATATTCTGTTATTATGAAAATTAAATTGAATTACAAGCAAACAGAAGGGTTTGTTTGGAAACAAATAAAAATAATAATATTAAATTACACAGTTTTCTAGAAAAATCACATGTTTCTATCAAATCCGTCACTTTACCGACTGATTAATTTGAAATTTAAAACACATGGAATTTATTTTTAATGTAGCCTGCAGTAATATTTAGTCAATGTAGTATCCAAATATGATAAAAAGTGGATTTTGTTTTTTTTGAAAATCCGACATTGTTCTTAATCATGACGAGATATTTGTTCAGTGACTGTGAATTAATTGTCAATATCTAACGCTAAATTGCCTCTATTTCATTAGTATTAAATTTAAAACTATTCGAGTCTAGTCTGTTAAGTGGAGATCGTAGTTAAAACAATAATAACTGGACCATGTTTTAAGTAAACCCCTCATGTTCATTAAAACCTTATAATATTCCAAAATATATGTAAAGTTATTTTGTAGTATCTAACATATTCGAAATATATTTTTTATTACATTTTTGCGGATTTAGTTATGTCAATTAAATTCTGATAAAGCCTTTTCGTAGTAATTCCTAATAGTTCAAATAATCAATATTATTTTTAACGGTTTTCATAAATACATAAAAAGTGTTATTATTAAAAGTTTATATTAATTCCTTTGATTATAAAACTATTTGGGGAATTTAATTAAATTGTATTACACGAACATTTTAGATAAAAGTTCACACAAATATAAAAAAAATACCTTTCATTACATTACCTATGTTTACAGAACTTAATGTCTTGACATTAAATTTTTACATAATTCGATCGCTTTACCCTTATTAAAAATATATAATAATTTAAAATTATCTTTATGTGTTGGAGACTATACAGAGAGATATTTATTTCAATGCCCTTATGTCATATGAAATAACAACTACTTGTGCAAATGGCAATGCATAGAAAGGTTAAAGTACTCTTTTACCAATAATTCGTTTATAATAATAATAATAATAGCCTTTATTCGTGTAAAACCCTTTTCCTATTAGTAATAACTAGTCGGCAAGCTGGTTAATTTTAACTTTACAGCTTGTCCTTGGACATAAGAGCTTCCACTCCTCTCGGTGTCTAGCTTTACTTAGCCACATAGGGCCATCTGCTCTACTATTATCATCTTCCCATCTTTTAATTTGTCTTCCTCGTTTACTTTTGTCATAGCGAGGAAACCTTTCCATCACTTTTTTCACTAAAAAAATCTTTAATAATAATACTTATTTAATAATTATTATATATAAATTCGTGACGTAAAATGGAAATCTTTCATTCCCTTTTAATAACAATCTCACATAAATATACCAATATTTCAACTGAAGATTTTTAATATTATAAAACGTAAATTTTAATGTTAATTAAATAAATATAGGTATTTAAAGTTATCGTTCGATAGCTATGAGGCCCGTTGCACTATTTAGTTTTTCATTATTTTCGTTTATTTGTCATGCTATAAAGTTTGAAAAAATTAATATTAGCGGCCTGTCCGGTCTTCGAACATCGGGACATTTGTTTCGTAAATAAATATATCTTATGTTACTCAGGATAAATGAAGCATTCAGTCCAGTACTTTTTGTGTTTATTCGTTACAAAGAAAAATACAAATCTTATTTATTTATTGAAGTTTACCATATTGCTATATTTGTAGTATATGTTACAACCTATCTTTTCTAAAATATATGTTATTTTTTGTATACATAAATGTTACACAGAAAAATACAAAATACAAAAAATACTAGTAATTTCTAACTTACTGTAAAGCAAAAAAAAATACCAGCAAAACAGCGTATTAGGTATCAGATCCTGATAAGTATAATCCGTTTATCGCGAAGAATCTGAATAACTAGCTTTTCTCTTATTTCGTAGCGACTGAACTGTTTGGCTTCTAGCTCGTTTAGTATCACTGTTACTCTTCTCTTTCTTCGTAAAATGTCAATTAGATGGTGAAATAGCATTCAATACGTCGTAAAAGAAAAAAAGTGCGCGCGTACAAAATACATTTTTAAGTCTTGATCATATTTATACAAATCTAAAACTTTAGATTTCCGAGACTTAGAGGGAGGGAAAAAGAAAGAGATCTTAGGAATTTAATGAAATTAAGTGTCATAAAATATTAAAAGTGTCGAAACTTAATACAAGTTATAAATTTAATTCTTCCATATTAAAAACACGTGGCATTTTAATTTACAATTCATCATTTGAGATTTCAATAAATTATTTTGCATAGAATATAAAATACTAATATTTCATAAATTCTCTTTAGAAAATTTTAATTTTAAAAATAGAATTTCTATAAGGTAAGGCGCCCTTCTCACTCTCCCTAAAGAGAAGGCGAATTAGGGCGAAAGATTATACCGATATTAAACCGACAAATCAGTCTCAATCTCTTCGACAAAAACGCTGCACATCTTCGTGACGTTTCCGTAAAAATTTATCCTCATGCGCCTAAAGAAGTTTCACTTCAAAAACCCTAAAATGTACAATGCTCTTACACGGAATCTTTTTATCGTCAACTAAATTAATAAAGGAAAAAATTCAAAGGATGCATTCCAATCTCGACATTACATTTTTTGTCATTAAGCCAAATATTTTTCGAGATCCCTTTGTAAGGATAAACAAAAAAGGGTCGAAACGATAAACCCTAAACATACATTAAATATAAACAAGCATTTTAATTTTAGATATTCAAATTTAAAGGAGATGATAAGAAATTAGATTTAAGAATGCAGAATCTTCCTGTTTCCTGCCGAAAACAGATACCTAAAGTAATGGCTGAAAGTACACAATCCAATTCCACAGTCATTTCATTAGGCATTTTCTTTCTGAACTAGCAAACTGGTAGCAATGAATCGGCTTTCCTAGGAAGTACGACGTTATTTATAGGCCGGCAACGCACCCACTAATGTCCATGGGCAACGAGCCGTTTATGCCCCGTTACTTGCAACTGAGGTCGTGTGTTTCACTTGCATAGATGCCATGTGTGCAATTAGTACTTGATATTATGAAACAATCTTATGAAAGAAAACATCGAGAGGAATCCCACATGACTTAGACCCAAAAACGGTGACGTGTTTCAGTAGCAGAAGGTGGCTCTACTGTCTATGAAAAAAAACTGTTTAAACCAACTGATTCTGTCAGAGGCGAAGAACCCTATAGAGTCTTAGTGCCACTGGATTATTTTTTCATTAGTTTTTACTTAATTCGTTAATTTTAGTTTTCTAAATCAATTTGTTTTTATGAAAGAGGTCACTTTAGTTTTGTTTTCATCGTCCTTGTGAAATAGCAGTTAAATACGAGATGACTGAAATATTTATTCAATTTAAATAATTTAAAGCTTAATATTAGTCAAAATAATTCCCACAAAGCATCAACGTACCACATAATATGTTCGTAAGGCTTCGAATAGAAATTTCTTCGTTTAAGCCGATTTAAGTTTTTCAAAGGACATTCGTCAAAAGCTTGTTTTAATTAGGTTAAAAAGGTAAATTTGAATGAAAAAGTATTTTAAAACCCAATACTCGCTTATAATTCATCAAAAAAGAATTTTGAGATATTATAGAATTATTAGCTAAAGTTAATTATATATTAGTTATAAGTCAGAAATATTTGACACGAGCGTAGAGTTTCCTAAATCAAGGTGGTGGTACAAAAAAACAAAATCCCAATGTTCATGTTGGCGATCCGGAATGATATCATGATAATATCCTGCAGCCGATTGCAGTCTAGCCATTCGGTTTAGTGGAGATAAAACTGCATTTGCTTTCTTGCAACCTTAACCTAGAATAGCCTCGGTTCCTCAATTTAAACAAGATAAGAACATAAAGATATAAATTTAAAGATTTAAACATAAAGAAACAGCAAATTCAGATTCAAAATCGAAATCATTTATTCATTTAAGTAACACAATGTACATTTATGAACGTCAATAAAGAAATAGATACTAATTGCTTCTAATTTTACATTTACTGCCAGTTCCGGGCGTAGAACGGACGACATGAACTGGCAAAAAACTCTCCGCCACTCTTTTTAATCGTCAAGTTTCTTGTATTACAAAAGGTTTGTAAGGAGCTGCAACCATTACACCATGTTCCACAATAAATGACATCTTTAAGTAATTAATATTTAATAAATAATAAAAAAAGATTTGTCCTCTATCAGCCATGGTGAAATAAGAGCACGCACTTACATTCTCGTGGAAACAACACGCAAATACATAGTCGAAATAACTAACATCACCACTGCATACACGAATTCAAATCCGACCAGTCACCACAAGTAAAGGCCGATTTACATTATCTTAGTGTTTAGGAGAGTGCTTTAGGATAGTACTTTAGTTGAAACATGTAAACGCTACTTGCTTTAGTACGGTTCTACTTGACTTTCAAGTTGAAACAAAATAGAATCGCTTTTTATTTTTGTTTCAAGTGATACCCCTCCCTCGCCCGCGCAACCCCCGAGATCTTTCCTCGTTGTGTGTAAACACGTAATTTAGTAAAATCTTTAGGAGAGTGCACAAGTGCCGTGAAATGCTTGCGTGTTTTTTGATTTTTAAAGATGGCTAAATGGTCGGAAGATACAACTATCAAATTTGTGTCTGAATATATAATACAAAAACAAACCGGCTAGACATTCGGCATACACTGCCTTAAAAGAAGCTATTTTGTTTATTATTTATATTTAGTTTATTTATATCGAATAAAATCTCGTCTTCTATTTGTTCCATAACTACAGTTAGTATTTTGCGTAGAATAGAGCGTATTTGCCGACGTCGTTGCGCGTTCATTGTGGCGCTGTAATGATACTCTACTGGAAGAAATGTAAACGTTCACTCGCAACGCACTAAAGCACTAAAGAACTTGCCTTTCAAGTTGTACTAAAGCACTCTCCTAAACACAAAGATAATGTAAATCGGCCCTAAGAGATACCTATGAAGCTGATAAAGCTTTTTTAGATATTTAATTTACGTTTCGTTTAATTATGGAAACCAGTGTATAATATCTACAGTAAAATCGAAGATCTGTGACAATATTGTTATACCTACGTATCACGTACCGTCTTGTCACCTTACGGTCTAGAAATTCTTTATTTCGAGTGGTCTGGTTAATGTTACATTAGCAAAGTCATTAGCTCGCCCACTTTTATCTTAAAGATAGACAAAACAATATATCTATCAAGCTATTATATACCTATACTTAACTTTTCTGACATGGAAGGCTGATCACCTACTTGCCCTAAAGAACTATGACAAAGAAATGAAAGATTTAGGAATAATATGTTGTAACATTGAATAATAAGTTGTTTAAATTTTAGATATATAAGAAGGGTTTAGGACTTTATTCTCTTAAATACATATACACTATGTCACATGTAAGAGCACGTAACTTCAAAATTATATGCTGTCGTGTATCGATTATTTAATTTATTGAAGATCTATTAAGATAATAAGGATTTTTAAGTTTTTTACAGGAATATCGTACATTAGTTAATATATAATATGTAGTTTTGCACTTCTTGCGCTCACCTTATCTATTTTTTTCCTTTTGGTTGCCTGGAAGCGATTAGGACGCCAGTTGCCCTTTATTTTCTTAAAAAAATTACCTATTTTTAGGGAAAGCTTGGTGCTCACTCTTGGAAATAAATATAATATACCTAAATTAAAATAATAAATACGTTTTTTTTTATAATTTAAACAAAACATTCTAAATCATAGTCTACAGATTTTTGTTAATATTATAAAAATGATAAAACTTTTTACCCATCATTTTAAATTAGAGCCCAAAACCTAATCCCTCATCATCATCAGCCTCTTTATTCGGTCCATTTCTGGATGTAGGCCTCTTCCATTTTCCTCCACTACCCTGTACGGGCGTCTCTGTATCCACTAAGAGCCAACCTCCTTGGTGATGTCGTTAGTCCTCTTAGTCCTTGGGCGACCGCGCAGTTATTTCTGCCGATGTGTCCATTCAAGCAGTCTGTGAGTCCAAAACCTTATTAATAATTATACGCGATATAATATCATAGATAATAAAATTACGCGCTTATGCATAAGTGTAAAGGTGATATCAGACGGTTCACTCGAATGATTGTTCACTCGAGTGAATGCTCTATTTTTTTTCATTCTATGTTCACACGGCTTAGACGAAATGATACAGAAATGAACATTCATTGTTCTTTCTTTTAAATATGTCATCGAATGAAGTCGTACGTCTTGGAATTAGTTTAATTTGTGATCATTTAATCAAAGAGTTGACAAAAAAGAAGCAAAGAAAACGTCCACGTTGTTTGTTGCGACCATGGATTAAAAGAAGAAATTTATTAGGAGCTTTCAATACATTGTTGAGAGAACTAGCCGTTGAAGATCCTGAATCATATTGTAATCATCTTCGAATGGATGAAAGTAAAAAAAAAAGTTATAACTTCGTCGACAACGTGATGTCCGTCGGCTACAGGACTCGAAACAAAATGGCCGAATCCGAATGAACGTTCTCTCAGAGTTCAGACCGTTCATTTCTCGTTCATTCGGAGTGGGAATGAAAGATACCGGATGCCAATATCCAACACTGTTGGATCGGTTCACTAATGATTTCATTCGGCACTCGTGTTTCATTTTTTGTTCAGACATTTCATTTCGAGTGAAATGTACCGAATGAAAGGTGAAAATGAACAAAAAATGAACCGTCTGATATCACCTTAACAAACAAGCTCACTGTCGGATTATTTTTAACTCTAACTTAGTATTACTGCAAATTTTGGGTTTTTCACTTAACGTATGCAAAGTAGGACGCGCATTCAAAATTCTGTTAATTTATAAGCGCTTAAGATTGGGATCATTTTAAAATCGTATAAGGCGGGATAGCTTTTTAGTTCATAGTTTTTTTTAATTGTGTCTTAATAAAAAATAAAATATAAACTCGAAATAGCAATAATGCCACATTGTATTTAGTTATGATTGGTTGGACAACATCTCTTATTTTCAAAACTCAAAGTTCAACTCCAGAGGTTATGTCTGGACACCGACAGCTGCTCTATAATCGCAGTTCTTTTATTTTCTTTTTTCATGAACTATTTTTTGTGTGATAGATAACCAATGTATAAATGTAGCCAAGCGTAGGCAGTTAATAAATAAATAGTCAAATCAAAAACACATGATCTGTACCCCATGATTGTTCATAGTGTTACTCGTCCGTAGAGACAGTCTTCACCATAAACATGGGGGGCGGAAGCATCCCAGTACCAGCTCCTTCCGCATGACCGTATTCAACGAAGAGCGCTTCGAATCGTCAACGACCAGGCACTTTCCGTACCCCTTGATCCCTTGGCGTTGCGTAGAGATGTGGGGTGTCTCTGCATCTTCTACCGCACTTACCATAGAGAGTGTTCAGGGGAGTTTTTCGGACTAATACTGTGCAGCTCAGTCAGCTATCGGATGTCAAGGCAGAATACAAAATAGCATCCATATTACCTCAATGTCCGTCGTTCGACAATTAAACGTTTCTTAAGACAGTTTTGGCCGCGCACTACCTCTATGTGGAACCAGCTGCCCACTGAAGTATTTCTGAACCAACTCGACTCCTTCAAGAAAAGAGCGTACCAGTTCTTAAAAGGCCGTCAGTGCACTTGCGAGGCTTCTGGCAATGTGAGTGTCCATGGGCGCCTATCACTTAACATCAGATGAGCCACTTGCCCGTTTATTTTTTATGTAATTGGAGGCTATTACATAAATAAGCAACCTTTGACAGTTGACTTATTGCAAAAAATATACTTAACATCCTCAAGCGCTGTACAGTCTTTTATTGCTACTAACCGTGTATTAGTCGAGTCATAAAATATCTTTATGATCTAAATAGGACATATGGTACATGTCTAAAATAATAAAACTAGCGTATAAGGGCGGCCACACGTTTTAATATTTATAACCTCCTCACGACATCATATTTATCTCAATTCTTCTACATAAAACTTTCCCTAGGTACAAACATCCACTTATAATTAAATTTTGTCTCTGGTATAGCATATTACGGTAAAGGATAACATCGTGAGGATACCGGCTTGCTATAGACCCAAAAAGATGGCGCGTGTCAGGCACAGAAGGTTGATCACCTTGTCTATTAGATTGACAAAACGGTCATGAAACTGATACATAAATCTGTGACCTAAAAAGATGGTAGCGCCACTAATGAATTTTTTATAGCATAATGCATTAGATTTGGTTTTCATCAACACTAGGAATTATTTTAATAAACCCTTCAACTGATATTAACAAGATTTATTTACACGATTTCTCTCGAGTAAGGTACAGTAAGGACCTTCGTTGGAGTTTCGTCCGCCATTCGGTGCACATGACCCAACCACTTGAGTTTGTTGCATTTTATGAATTGGACGATGTTGGCGTCATCAAGGATGTTATAAAGTTTTTCATTGTAGCGATTATGCCAAACACCGTCGTTGCAAATGGGAGCTTCGAAGAATATTCAGCTCAGAAATAAAGAGAAAATCCTTCTTGCTAAAGGCCCAGGTTACAGAACCATTTTTAAATACTGGTCGCAGCAGAGTTTTTTTACAAAACAATCTTGGTATTGCTTCTGAGAAGTTACGATCGGAAGCCTAAGGCCAACGTTGCAGCGAATTAAAAAAAAACTTTATATTTATACTTTTTGTTTTTTTATTTTTTTTAAGAATTTTCGCCTTTACATAATAATTTATTTAAGGGGGTCGGTACAATCTTGGGGCTGTTATGAAAAGGTTGCTTATATTATGTTGTATTAATAAACCTATGCACGAGTGAAAAAAGTTTAGAGTGTAAAAACGGATACAAAAGTAACGGAATACCATCAAAATGCGTTGATAGACACGAACAGTGATTGATCGTCGTAAGTGCGCCTTTATATCTATCCATCGTGATATAGGAAAATATCAAAGTTTTCTAAAATTTAAAAAAAAATAATTTAACTAAATGGCTACAGCAAACATGGTCATGCGTTTAGGGACATTTTAAATGTCACTGCTGATCACAGTTAAAGCATCACACCTTTTTAACGATGTGCCTTATTTTATAAGATAGGCAAACGTGCTTAGGACGGTATAAGGCATCTACCTGAACTCCTGTACACCCATACATTTTATAAGTGGGTTGTGGGTCTTTGATTGGCGACTTGCTTGGCGATTAAAAAGAGTGGCGGAGAGTTTATTGCCAGTTCTTCTCTTCCGTTCTACGCCCTTGATTTGAGAACTGGCACTAAATGTAGAATTAGAAGCATTAATATGTATCTCTTTACTGACAAGTCATAAGTGTACAATGTGTTACCCATATGATTAAATGATTTTTGAATTTTGAGAGGAAAAAAAATAAAATACTGCATGTGGTATCTCCTTGAGAAGACCTCTACTTTGATAAATATATAAAGCAACAGCTGCTAAAAGGAAATACCAATTTAAGGGGATAAATAAATATATAAATATCAAAAATTCAGTGCGTAAAAAGTTTGTGTCATTGTTTAACATCGGAAGGCTTAGATCCAACTACTAATTAACGTAACAGCCTGAAGTTAACCTACTTGCTTATAAAATCAATGTTAGAACCACAGAAATAAGCGTGTCCCATTCCCGATATTTCACACATTATTTCAATATCGAAATTAAACTACAATTGTACATGAATATTCAAAGGTGAGCTATTATTTACCTTATATAATCTATTTCATCCCCTAAGGAATAGACAATCCCTTAATAAATATGTAATGTTGAAGCTTTGGATTAAGGCTTTCAAGGTGTTTAAACTTAAGACTTAGTAATGAATAATTCAAATATTGTTAACGTATATTACCTAGTTATTCTAAATGGATTATCCACGTGTTTGTTCTTCGGAGAATTTAATAATTATTGTTAGTTGTCTGTTGACACCTTTCGAAAGGAATATAGGACAGACAAACATCTACATCACCTCTGTCCCTAAGTTTCTGGTTGTCCTTCATTGTACGATCAAGTGGATCAAGAATCTAATGGCTTTTGAACGCACAACTTCAGTATTGAGAATCGTACAAAGGACATAGCTAGCACTGCTAACCCAACCTAAACATTCCGTCCGAAATCCAATTGAAATATTTGGCAGGTCTATGGAGTTTCTTTCTATATGTAGAAATTTAACATTCGAACGGTGAATGAAATCATCGTGAGGACAATGAAATCATTGCTAAGACACAAAAAGTCGACGGCGTGTGTCAGGCACTGGTGGCTCACCTAGTTGCCTATTATTTGACATATTGACAAATGACCATGAAACAGATTCAGAAATCTGAGGCCCAGATCTAAAAAAGGTTGTACCGCCACTAAATATTTATTTTATTTTTTTTCCTAAGTTCATCCAGATCCATGAATCTCCTCAGCGAAGTATACGTAACTTACGAAGTAGAAAAGTATCGATAAAACATGGCAAATGTAGAACGGAGCAAAACACAAGTTAAATTTCGTAATTTTTTACGATTTCTTTGCAATTTTGTTTTGATTTGCAAAAGCTTGAGGCTGTTGCAAATATTTTCTGAAACTTAAAAAGCTATTTTCATTCCGACAGTTAAGTTTTGCATAATCTTGATAGGTTAAATACTTAGAGCTTAAAGAATCTTTCTTTTGATGACAACGTAAGTTAGCTTTCAGAACAGATCAAGTTTTAGGTTTCATTTTAAATTATCATGATAAACAAAAAAAAAGATTGATTTTAAATGATTTTTAAAAAAGTTCGGAAATACTTGAGTGGGCAGCTGGTTCCACATCGTGGTGGTGCACGCCAAAAACTGTCTTAAGAAACGCTCAGTTCTGGCACGACGGACGTCGAGGTGATACGGATGGTATTTTGTATTCTGCCTCCGATAATGAAACTCAGCTGCAGGTATATGAGCTGGCTTTATATGGCTTCTTATATAAAATATTAGTATCTGAAAATTTTATTTTTACTAATAATGCCTTTTAATTAATGGCTACGCGAACAAAATTTCATTACAAATTTCATAGGTAAACTTAGAAAAAAAAATTTCACTCTCAACTCAGACTTAATTAATTTGTGTTTAAAGGCGTTATTTTTAATAAATTTTGAAATAGCAATTGACCCCAACCACTTTATACCCCGGAAACAAATTATTAAATGAATAATAGAATACTTTCCTCAAAGTTGGGGCTTTTTACAAGAAAATTTAATAATATAGAAAATTCTATTGTTATGTATGCAATAGTTAAATCTGCTCCTAAAATTGAAATTTTTATAATTAGAAGTTTATGTTTTTGCTAATACTATTGCTAATTTAACAAACTATATGTATATATACTATACTTAATTTATATAATATTTTAGCTGTGTGACTTTGCTATGTTTGTCTAAATGAGGATACATATATATACATATCTGTCCCAACATATCTAAGTGTAGAAATGGATTTATTTAATACTAGCTGGCCTGGCGAACATCGTTATTCTTTATTTTTTTAATACTTATTCTGCTATTCGGGACACCGGTCTAGCTAGTAAGATAAAAAAAAGAAAGTTGATAATACAACAAATATATTATGTCAAAAAATCAAAATTTTCCTTCCCGGAACCCCTCCACTAACACTTGATATTGTATTAAAGTTCAAATTGCCTTTAAATATTATTACGAATATTTTGTATCGTTATATAGAAAAGTGTTGTTTTTAGACTTTTTCACTCAATTTTTTAAATTTTTCTCTCCGTAAGAACCATCCTCGTACTTCAAGGAATATTATAAAAAAAGAATCAGACAAATCGGTCAAGCCGTTTTTATGTTATGTCGTGACAACGGAAAACGGGTTTCATTTTTATAAATATAGATTACAGTATGTTTTTTGGTGGAGGTTCTTTCTCGACCCCCGCCAGGCCTGTGGGGCTGGAACGCCTTTATATGCATTTGATTTTCGTTTTATATTAATAATTAAATTTTACCACAAAATTTAATTTGACTTTGTTGCTAGTCGGAAATTAGTTCTATTATTTTCAATTTGCCGTAAGTCCGTTTATTTAACCAGAGGCTAGAGGCTGCGAACTCTAAGCTCATTAAATAAACCTTCATAGGATGTGTCACTTAAGGTGAGCCTCCTGCCCGTTTGCCCCTTTTTCATAATTTCTTTGCATTTAATTTAAAGAGCGTATTAGTTCTTAAAAGGCCGGCAACGCACTTGCGAGCCTTCTGGCAATGTGAGTGTCCATGGGCGGTGGTATCACGCTTTACTCCACGTTTGCCTCCTAATACACAATAAATATAGTTTAAAAAAAACTATAAAACACGCTTTTAAAGCACATCAAACTAAAAAGTGAAAAACAATCCCTAATTTAGGCTGAAAATCGTAATGAACAAAAAATACTGGTTTTATTGTGAAAAAGCGTGGGTTGCTCGATAGACGAAAAATATGGCACAGAGCGCATAGCGCCTAGTTTTTTTAAACTATATTTATTTTCCACTTTTTAGTCCTAGCAGCAATACGTGTTGTCTCAATTTAATCGTATTGCTTTGTGGACTTAAAAAAAATTTCATTGTTTTTTCGAGATAAACCTATGAAATTTAATAATTTGTACACAGAATCAGCGACAATATAATTATTGTAAGTTTGAATTAAATCTGTCCGTTTAAAGTGGGTCAAAATCGAGTCCGAAGGAGTCGGTTACATACATACATACATACATATAGGTGAAGCTAATATAAAACGTGTAAAAAAACACTCGTGGTGTTTCTTCTAATATAAAATCGAGTATTTTTATATAAGAAGAAACAAAACACTATGGAGCAGTATTTGTTAAATATTTATTAAGTAATAATTGGCTGGTTTCGCGTATCCTTTCTCAAAGTTCAAAGGCCTGTCATGGATTATTGCTTATGTTTTTAAAGATTATTAGGATAATATTTTCTTAACTGTGATACTCTGTTTGATGATTTGCTGTTTAAAAAGAGTACCGAGAGTTTTTTACGCCGGCTTTTTCTCTCGGCCTACACCCTCTGTCTTTTTTGCCGATGAGTAGGGATACCTACAAATTCAAATTAATGACGTGGAATAAGTGATACATGTATCTTATGTTCCATAATATTTTTTTTTTTTTTTATATTTCTTCAATGTTGTAATAATGAGATTTTACCTACTATGTAAGTATTGAGTAAATACGAAAACGGCGTGCATAATTAGCGCACTTCTGTTCAAGTTTCAAGACTCACATTCCGTAGTTTAGTACTCTTAGACTTTTGAATGGAAAACAATTAAATTATTTATTTGATAACAATTCATTATAATGTGTAAGATTTGGATTTTGGAAACTCTTTTGAGTAAAAAAAAAGTGCGTGCAAAGTACACTGTATGTCAGAAGTGAAACTTCTTTGTAAATTAATTATGTATTACTAAGGTAAAAATCCCCAATAGATGATCATGTACCAGTATATGATCACTCCATGTTTTTATATATCTATATTAATATAAAAAAATAAAAAAATCAGCGTTTACTGCACAAGATCTTATGCGACAGAATTGCCATCTAAAGTTCTAATATGTAACTACTAAAGGAATACATCAACCAATAGCGTGTATTTTTTCTCGATCTCCCTTACTCTCTCTCTCAATGTTTCTAACTATAGCTCTCTCATACCTCTCGCTCCATGGCTTTTTGCTTCATGCTACGTTCGCCCATTCTTACTCTCTCTCAATCGGTCTCAATCACTCTCTCCCTTTTCTTCGATAAAAACGCTGCACATCTTCGTGACGGTCCGTAAAAATTTGCGCCTTGCGCCTTAAGAAGTTTCACTTCAAAAATACTAACTATACAATATCTAAATTTTTAACTCTCGTATTGACGTTTAGGAAGATATTCAAACCTTGACAAGTACCATCATACACGTGTTGTCACCGAAAAGTTTAATTCTTAGATGTTATAATAAATCGTGCAACATTATCTCCAAGAGAATTCAATCAAAGTGTAACACGAGCCTGAACAATGACGCACAGTTCGTAGACCCTTGTTATTCTGGTGATATGAAAAAGTGTCTCATTTCTCATCGAACACGTATCGTAATTCATAATAAGATGTGAGGATTTCATTATTAAATTTACTCACTTGTGGTGCCCGAGTTTTTATATGACTCGTAGGAACAGTTTTATGATTACAAATGATTTAAAATTGAGATTTTAATGGTATCCACCAGAAAGTGCCCCGGATACCGACATACTTCACTTCTCGTGATACTGTGATTATTAGGGTGGGTCACTCTAGTTAGGAAAAAAATAAAAGTTGATGAATCAAATTCTAATAGTAATATTATGTTGTATTGTACTATAAACAGTAGTTTTAGCTAAAAAACTGATAATGAAACATACATCTTCAGCCCGCGCATGAGCTACAAAATTATTAGTTTTTGAGAAAAACATGTATTGTCAAATGGGATAGTTCTTTACTAGAAATTACTTAAAATACTATTGGAACATTACAAATATTTAGTGAAAGACATATATATTAACGTTTAAAACAAAAAACTTAAAGAAATAAACATATAAAGATTATAAAAAATTATTTATTTTTGTACAAAATTCCTGCCTACTATCGAATTTCGCCATAACTTTCCTTGAAGCGAGTTTTGCATGAATCATGCCCTCCTTTGTTTTTTTTATCACATGCCGACATTGCAGCTTCTGTCAATATCTTTACACTTCGTTCAACCGCTAGTGTATGGCAAGGTAGCCTAATAAACATCCTTTCGTCACCTTTTTCTCTATTATCTGAAAAAGTTCGTCATTTGTTTGATTTCTTAGAATAGGTGGATCAAAGTTGGTTTCTAGCCAGTTTATTCGATCAATGTAACATTTAGCATCAAAATTAAGCTAAGGTACTTCAAAAGTGCGTGGTAGTTTTCCCGTTGTCGATGATCTACTTTTAGAATTCTTCTAGCTGCAAGTTCTCTTACACGCTTTTCTGCATCTGTTAACATCGCTAATACTAGATATTCAGAGTGGGCAAAATATGCGTTTCATTGTATAATAGGATCCATGACTGCTTTTAATGCACTTCATTAAAATCGCGAACATTCAATCAATATCCAGATGTGCCGTGATCCGTCTTTGTATGATGAGTGTGTCTTTATTTGGAACCAAACGGGGGCATATAGTTTTATAATGTATTGAGCCAAAATTAGAAATAAATAAAGTTGATGGCGTTGGTGTAGAAATTTAAAGCCGCAAGATCCTTTTCACATCTATCCAGCAACTTACCAATAGGACCATTGTACGTAGATGGTCCAGAAGTTTTACCATCCTTATATTCAAACAAATGCCTCAAGGGCAGTTCATTTAAATGCAGCAAGCAAATTATCCATTGCAAAGGTCTCTGAAGTCTTTTTTTCAAATAGCCTTATGACACTACTAAATTTATCTGTATTTGTCACTGTTCCATCGCATCCAATAGCCAGCCAGGTCACAGTACTTATATTTTTGGCAAAAAGAAAAGCGTTTATTAATTATTATACCTCAATGGCCTTTCAGCTGAATGACTGTTGTATGTGAGGCTACAGGGATTGATGCCTTTTGCTATACTGCTTCAACTTTCCGAGTTACAATTTCTGCAATTTCGGAAAACGCAGGCTCTTTTTTACCGCTATTTTTAATTTTCTGTAGTCTACATTTCATGACATCCTGGTATGTTGATAACACGATTTATTTTATATCTTCTATAGTTCCAAATATATAGAGGGCACTTGTAAGACTTGTCTATAATTTGACATGACAGAAAAATTTAATTTTCAAGTCTCAAACCAAAAATTCATAGTTTACAATTTCGAAACATTTCACTAGAAACTAGCCACATTGATACATGAATTCTGTGAATGTACTTACCTCAAAAAAATCCTCTTTTCAATAACAACACAGTTTATTTAAGAAAAGTAATGTGTATTTCAATGGATACTAATTAAAACATTAAACTATACCCAACGTCAAACGTGTAACTTAAGGTGTAAAAGTGGGTACTTGAGCTTTTTTTTTCAAAATTTCAAGGGCGTTGCGCGGGCTGTTCCACTCAAAATAATTAAATAATATTTTAAAGGGTTTATAATAATACCTTACTTCAACATATTTTCGCTATTAGAAATCGATTACTTAAAAAAAAATTTTTTGACCCACCCTAGTGATTATATCGAAAGCCTTGTCAGCAAACAATGTCATTACGAAGCCGGGGTTTGCTGACAGAACTTCAAGATTTTATATAAAAGTCAAGTCAAAGTCAAAAATAATTTATTGATGTAGGTAACACAATTTACATAGTACATTGTGAATATGAACGTCAAAAAAGAAATATACATTAAATGCTTCTAATTTTACATTTACTGCTAGTTCTCAAATCAAGGGCGTAGAACGGAAGAGAAGAACTGGCAATAAATAAATATACACATACAGATAAAACCGATACCAGAATTTTTCTATATGTACGTATATTATACATTTAAAGAAGTTTATTCTCATTAAATCGTACATGTCACTTGTAACATGAAACAAGTGAAACTTACGTGAAAATAAAAACATAAAAAGTAATATATTTATCACGCCACCGTCGCGTCGTACGCTGTTGTATGTATTGTGTTAGAATCCATTTTTTGTATAGAACAACATACCGCCCATGGACACTCAATGCCATCGGCTCGCGAGTGTGTTGCCGGCCTTTCAAGAATTGGTACGCTCTTTTCATGAAGGAAGTCTTAGACTTCTATTTCGGAAATACTTCAGTGGAAAGATGGTTCCACATAGTGGTGGTGCTCGGCAAAAACTGCATTAAAAAACGCTCAGTTGTGGAACGAGGTACGTGGAGATCAACCATCTACCAAATACCTTCGCAGGCGTAGTCGAAACGGGTCCACTGCTACTATTTCCCTTATTTCCCGCATCGAATATCAAGACTAATCATTTTGAAAAGGCAGTGCTTTTTAGTTCTATAAGTACGAGTATAATTCGAAGGAGAAAGCAAAAGATAAAGAATACTGGAGTTCCTTGGCTTTCCATCCATATAAATAGATCTAACTTATTACTTAGTCTTGTGTTGTATTACATTAAAAAATGTTTTTCATTGATACCTACGAATAACTTTTTTTTTTTTTTTTTTTTTCTGCGGTTATTTGCAATCAGCCCCAAGGCTATGAGCAAATTTTTTCTGTGGTGCTGTCATGTGGAGTGACTTCCCATTGGAAGCATCTACTCATCTTCTGTCTAGAGCTACTGCCGGTCTTCTAGCTCTAGAATATGGTGACGTTTTAGTCGACTCACATACTGTCTAATGGTGAGTTGGCGAGCAAGTGTATTCGGGTGACAGCTTAGCCGCTCTTTGTACTTAGCTGCCAGTCTCCGGATTTCTTCTTTGATTGTTCTTATGTTGAGGTGCTCGTGAACTTCGTTGTTTGTAATGTACCAGGGTACTTTTGCAACTGCTCTTAGGATCTTGTTCTGTTGTCGCTGGAGTATGTTTATGTTGGTATCACTTGCGCTGCCCCATAGTTGGAGGCCATATGTCCAAATGGGCTTAAGGATGACTTTATATATAAGAAGTTTGTTATCTAGAGAAAGTTTTGAGTTTCTACCTAGCATCCAGTAAAGGCTGTTGTACTTTAGCTGTAGCTCCTGCTTTTTACATTTGATGTGGTGCCTCCACGTTAATCCACGATCAATGTGTAAGCCAAGATATCTTACATGGTCGCTGTGGGGCAGAATACATTGGTCCAACTTTACAGGTGGGCAGTCTCCTCTTCTAAGGGTGAAGGTCACGTGTACTGACTTCGCGGCACTAGCTTTTATTTTCCATTTTTGCAGCCATTCGTTAACTTTGTCAAGGCCTTTCTGCAAGTCCTCTGATGCAAGTCCTGGGTCTTTATTGCTTGCTAATATAGCGGTGTCGTCTGCAAATGTTGCTGTGGTTATTCCTGGCAATAGCGGCAGGTCAGCAGTGTACAACGTGTAGAGCATGGGGCCGAGAACAGATCCTTGTGGTACCCCGGCATCAATGTTTTGAAATTCCGAAGTGGCGTCACCTTCTTTTACATAAAATATGCGATCCTCTAGGTAAGATTTGAATATTGGAAAGTAAGAGTGGGAAATATTCTGCTTGATCTTACATAGCAGGCCTTTGTGCCAGACCTTGTCAAATGCTTGTTGGATATCCAGAAATGCTGATGAGCAGTATTCCCTTTGTTCTAAGGACTTTCTTATGGCGTCACATACTCTGTGAGCTTGTTCCACTGTGCCATGGTATTGTCTGAAGCCGAATTGATGATCTGGTATTACTTTGCGCTCCACAAGGCTTGGCACAATTCTACGAAGTATTGTCTTTTCCAATACCTTGGAAAGAGTAGGCAACAGACTGATTGGTCGGTAGGATGTTTTTTCGGTCATCAGTTTGCCAGCCTTATAAATCATGATGATTTCTGAGATTTTCCACGCAACTGGGAAGTAGCCTATTCGTAACATAGCATTGAAGAGTATAGTGATGAAGATTATAGCCTTTCTCGGTAGTTCCATCAATACTTCTTTAGTTATCAGGTCGTAACCTGGTGCCTTTTTACTGTCCAGGCATTTGATAGTTTTTATGACTTCTGCAGGCGACACAGGTCTAGGGGGATGATCCATTTGAAGGTCTTGATTTAGAACTTGGTCAACATATTCATCTGATGAGTTGTCCAGTGTTACATTAGGTTTAAAGGAGCTTGTTAGATAGTTCGCAAACAAGTCCGCTTTGTCCTGGCTCGTTCTGGCCCAGCCGTTTTCCTTTTTAATTGGGGCTTTTGATTTGTTAGGTTGGCTACAAGAACGGGTGATTTTCCAGAGCGAATAGTTGCTGGCCTTAGTAGCGGTTAGAGACTCCAACTTTGCTTGCATTGTTAAGTCATTAACATTCTTTATAGCTTCCTTCAATTCTACAATGGCTTTATTAAGGGCTGTCTTGTCTTGTGGATGACGACTCAGTTGCCAAACTCTGCGCAATCTGCGTTTCTCCTGAATCATCATCTTTATTTCCAATGGTATGTTTGTGTGCTGGTTTTTGTGTTCAGTAGTAGGCGTGCTTCTCCACGCAGCAGCTTGTATGAGATTAGTAAACTGCACTAGTGCTGTTTCACGAATAACTTAATAGTTTTTTTTAATTTATATAAAGTTGTGGAATAGGCTTCCTGACTAACAACTTTTAAAAGTCTTCTTTATACATTTCTTAACCATATCTTATCCTGGTCATGACTTTTGTAATTCTTGTATTTCTTATTCTTCTGTATTGCATCGCAATTCATGAATCCGTGAGATAAGCTTTTTAGGATTTAATTTGTTTTATTAAAAAAAATTGTATTATTCTAGATTAAGGATCTATAATATTTTTTCCCTTGCTAATGTTGCCTGGAAGAGATCGCTTGTTAGCGTTAAGGCCGCCCATTGTATCCCTTATAATTTTTATGTATTAAGGGTGAATAAATAAATAAATAACATTTTAACTATTTATACAAAGGCTTAAATTTGTAACTACAATAGTTAGAATAAATTTTTCAAATACATACGAATGACAAATTTCAATTTTACTAAACATGAGCTTATTTAACATAGATAAATACAAGTAATTCTGGCTTTTGTATTAGATTAAACACGATAAAGATAAAAGCGTTCCCAAGGGGGACATACTATGTACAATTTTAATGAACAATCAGACTCACTTTTACAATCCTTAGAATAAACTTGTGGGTCGTAATTTCTTTGCTGTTTTAATGAAATGAATAGTTTCAAAGTAAAGTCTAAAGACACTGTATTAACATTGTATTTGTTCACATAATTTAATTCTTGTAACTCGACACAAAATATAGTAAGTATATTTTATTAAATTAACTCTAATAGCAAAATAATAAATCATTATTACCATTAGTACCATATCTGAACTAAAATTATTTTATTTGTATCGATTGACCAAATTATTAAGTACTTATTTGTAACGATTTTTTTATTGGCGTACAAAGTTGTTTTATATTTAGATAAATATTTACATAATATAGTTGTTAGCTGTAAATCTTCTAAATATTAAATAGATAATATTTGGGATTCGAATACGCGATAAATCACTGAACGCCTCTTAAACGGCTGGACCGATTTGAATGTTTTTTTTGTATTCGTTTGGGGAGCGCCCTGGATGGTTTAGAATTTAGATTAACAAATCAGCCCGGCAGACGGCGCTGCAGTCGGTATCTAGGTTATTTATCTATACAGCAAATAAACAGCTGGTAATATATAAATCTTCAGTGCATGTGTTCGTAATTAAACTCCTAAAAGGCTGGACAGCATTTGATGAAATTTTTTGTGTGTTCAAGTGGAGTCGAGAATGATTTATATTATTAGATTTGTATGTTAGACGTGTGTATAGGACAACGTCGGTCGGATCCTCTAGAATTTTGTATAAAACTGTGTTGACATCTGTGGCTATCATATAAAGTCATCCAAAGACTCTTTTACTGACGATTTTTCTTTATAGGCAATAAGATGATAAGGCTAAATTGTGTCCGTCTCTGTACTAGCAAATTTTAACAGCTCATTAAACACCTTAAGTAACCCAAATGTACATACAGATTCGAGTCTTTATCGAATTTCGCCAACAAAGTTTCGCCCACTTTAGACCTCTCAAAACAATTAAAAAATACACTAGACTAATTGATGGTTCCTGCAAGAGTATCTGAAAACACGTGGTTCCTTATAATAGCATCATTTGTCTCCACGACAGGACATGTGTAGGGACTAGGGAATAAAATCCACATTCAATTTAAAAGAAGTTTTCAAGAAAGAAGTATAAAGCTTAAATGATAGTGTTTTAGTATAACAGTAGTTAGGTTAATATAAAGGCTATATTAGAAATACGAAATATCTACGTATGTTTGGCATTCGAAAAGAGTACGATGATATGGTATTTAACTTTCAATAAGTGTTTTATAACAACAAAAGTATTTTTGAATCATATAAGTCCTTACAAAAAGTGAAAACATAATGCGAACAAATTTATTAATTCACAACATTTTAGTTTAACATATGAAATTGGAGAATTGTAAAAATTATATAATATCAAAATTTAGTATACTGTATAGTTATTTCAACTGATTATAATTGTGCCATTTTGATGGCAGTTTGTTTATCCCTTTTCTGTAGAAGCTTGCCGGACAGCGATGATGTCAGCGAAAGCGTTTTGTTTGGGTGTTCAATTCATTTAAAAAATACATTTGGCGCCAAAACTACCAAGATTTAACAAAAACAATCTATCTAATGACGAATGACTGAATTTGAAGTTAAATTTCGAATTCTAATTTCGAATAAATATTGTTTGAATTTCGAATTGCGCGCCAATCCCCAGATAATTACATGTGTAAATACTGGTTACAGAATCTCCAATTTGTGAGACCATTACAAATATAAAACTCATAGTTATTCAATTCATTAATATGACAATAAACTAATTTGTGTTCTCAGGTGCCACATTCACCCAAGCCCAAACAAATGATTATAAGATCCATGGCTTGGATCTCCTTCGTCTACTCTCGGAGAAGCCGTGGCTCCTCCACAATCGATGGGAGCCTCGTGACCAAGACGTTGGGTACAGGAATCAAGATTCCAATGACGACAGCTTTGACGATGACTTAAGGTAAGTTGCTTAAATATCTAATTACTTTTATCAATTGTTTAATACAGAAGAAACCTTCATAGACTGAAACGAACTATCCCAGTGTGGTACGTGCATTAGTGAAGTTCTTATTCAAGAATTTATAAATAAATTCCGACAAAATTAAACCCTATAAGTTTCCTTGCGTTTTCTTATCAGCTCAAAACGATAGAACCTTCCTGTTCCTTCCTAGACTCTAAGGCAGTGTTCCCAACGCCCTCGCCCCACAGGGGGGCAATTTGATTGTTGAGTTATTCAAAAAAATAAAATTATTTGGAATATGAATTGCAGTTTTTCATCCTAAAATCCATAATTTAAGTTTCTTAAGTGAACAATTTTTTATAAAGGCTGTTCAAGTATTCCGTAAGCAGATTTACTATAATTTACCCCCCCCCCCCCACCCTCTTGTCAGCAAAAGTAAACAAACCTCTCAAAAAATATAGTACATAAGCGTATTAATTTTTTGTAGCAATCCTCGAAAATGCATTTCGTTTTCAAGCATAGAAAATGTGTGGGTAATATGTATAAAATAGTCAAATTCATAGTATTTTACATATATTTTCTTATTTGGTGATAATAATATAAAAAAAATAAATACTTCCTAAGTATTTCATGTTTAATGAACTTTATTTCTCATAATACTAAAATAAATGTATTTTATTTACATGAGAAACTTAATATATACGAACGAGATACACGTCGCTATCAGCCGTCCCAATTTTAGTCTACTCTGATTCTGATAGGTATTTAATGCCTTTTTGAATTGCTTAAACGCGCTAATATTACGAGTTTTAGACGGTAATTAATTAAATAATTGCACACCCTCATGCTAACAGACTTCTTCAAATTTGTACGCAGCGTCGGCAAAATAAGCAAACTGGCTCGACGAGTATTGCGTGTGTGTATGTAAAACTGTTATTTGTACCAGCGCTTATGTCTCAGGTCCAACTCGGAGAAGCGGTCTGCTGTGGCCACGGCGCTGAACGGGCGGCGACGTCGGCAGCCCACGCCGTCGCTTGGTAAGGCAGTCGCGCCGTATGTCGGCGTCGGTAAGCAACGTCGATGCGGCTATTTCATGGTTTACGACGATATAATGGTTTAAGAAATGTATTAAAGAAAAGCTGTGTGAAAAGACTTACTATAAAGTTAACGATTATCACTATAAAGCCGGTTGCAGATCGAAAACTAAGCTATGCCAAGGCTAAACTAAGCTATGCCAAGCAAGCTAGGCTAAGCTAAGCTAGAAATAAATAGCGTGCAGACCAACAACTAAGCCAAATCTCAGTCAGTACGGCGAAGGATGTGCAAAGGGTGTGCGGGGTAGCGGGAGGGGCTTAGCTTAGCTCGTGTAGCTGCGTATCGGCATACACAACTAACTTAGCTTCGCATATTTTAGTTAGCTCACATAGCTTAGTTCGCATAGTTTGCGGTCTGCACACAAGTATGTAAAACTGCGTCAGCTATGCGAGCTAAGCTAAACTAACTTAGCTTAGCTCTTGGTCTGCAACCCGTATTAAAGGGCCTGGGACTAGTATTGGACAGGCTACTTCTAATTAATATGCGATATTTGTTTTAAAATAAGTGTTGGTTGCCATAGTCATTTTGTATGATGATTTGCTATTTTAAAAGAGTACCGAGAGTTTGCTCGGCCTACACCCTCTGTCTTCTTTGCCGATGAGTAGGGATGTCTACCGATTAAAAATGATACCTGTATCTTATATTCCATAATAAACATTTTTTTTAATAATAAAGCAAGAGTAGATAAAGCATTTGATTTGAGAAGGGTGAAAATATGATAATCCTAATTTTATTATAATTATATACAACTTTTAACAATTTTGCTACCATAAGTCAACATAAATTGTTTATGTTATGTATCAAGCCTAAAAATTATTGCAATAACATTAATATGTTTCCTGTACTACTGTACAGTATTTAAAATATTTAAGACTAGCGGCCCGTCCCGGCTTCGCACATTTATTTTCTAAACATTTTTTATAGATATTAATATGATCTTGAATATTGAGAAACATTTAAATCTATCATCAATAGTTTTCGCTGCGCATGCCATGAAAGATATTTTATTTTTCTTGCAATTATATTAATCAGTGATAATGTAGCATTCAAATGGTGAAAGATATTTTAAAATGGGTCCAGTACTTTTTGAGCCAATTCGTTACAAACATACTTACATACAAATCTTTCCTCTTTATAATATTAGAATAAATGTATCCTGTGTCCAGTGTATTTACTGGTATATACAAGCTCAAGCTAAATCAAAGCATTGTCACAGAAAGCAGAATAGACATTTATAAATGTCGTGTCTATCAAGTTACTCCTAAATAACTTCTCTAATGACGTGTCCCGGACAAAGCTATGCACGCTTTGTAACTTTACACCTTTGCAATATCGAATGGAGCAACTGTAACAATGTTACTAGTATTCATTTTCAGTCTGTCTCGTTTCTGGCAATTTTCTTGTCAGACAATATCTAGGAATGCGATTATTTTAAGGATTCCGATATTTTAATTGACCATTAACAGTTCGTTTAACTTAAATAATTTTCAAGACAATTACCGTATGCCTACCGTAGCCACTTCAAAACCCTTTTTTGGAAATGTGGTGGTTTTAACGTGGGGAAAACAACCACCACCCTCCACTACATATGAAAAACGATTAAAAGAAATAAAAAAGGCGCTCACGTCACAAAAATTAAAATTATGCACTTTCAACGTAAGACAATTAGATCTGAACAAGGCATTGAGAAAAATCAGTGAAAAAAAAGAGAAATGGAAAACTATGGCGGAGGCTTTTTCCCAAAAGGGGCAATAGCGACGGAGACTTTTTGGGTCATCTTTCCTTCACCGATCGCGCGAATGTTACATGCATACATAGAAAGAAAGTCCATTGGTGCACAGACGAGGATCAAACCTACGACCTCAGGGTTGAGAGTCGCACGTTGAAGGCACTAGGCCAACACTGATTAATTAATAAAGCTCTATTGATAATAATAACGAGAGGAAAAAAAGTGTTTGGGAAAATCCTCAAAAAACAGATTATAATTATTGAATCCAATCGGAACAGTCGTTTAATCAGTCGTTAACTAATCGGGCATTAAATTTATAAGCTGAGTTGTACCGTTCGAAAATTAAACGATATATTCTTCATATTGTACCTACTTATATTGACTCCTATTCATGAAATGTCGTTTCTATATTAAAATTATGTCAATGTTAATAGGCTTTGAAATTTGAATGTTCATTCATAAGAATTCAATAAACTTTGGCATAGAAGCACCAAAGTTAGACTTAAAGCGTTCTAAAATTAAACTATTTAAATTATTTTGAAGGAATCTTTTTAGATTTTTTTAGACTCCTCATTTCTTATTAGACCAGTGCAGATAGCCTTTAAAATAAATAAAAAGTGAAAAAAATTACAGTAGGATGAAACCCATTAGAAAAGCAGGGGAATATGATCAAAATGATAGGAAAAAGAAATTACGGTCGATCTGAGGTCGGGAAGGGGTAGGGGGGGGGGGGGGGGAGTTTTAAGGGTAAAAAACGGTTTATCTCGATTTCCGGCAAAACTACAAGTCCTATCGAAGAAAGTTAAATGGCAAAGTTGGAGGTAATAAAAGATCTAAAACTTTTGTATTCACACATTTTTCACATAACCTCAAAATTTATGTGAAAAATTCAAAAACCAAGTTTTTGGTTTTTTATTTTTATCTTTAACAAAAATATTTTTTTTTTAACGAAATTTGGTGAAAACTTACCTTTCTATGTCCCAAATACACTGTAATTTATTTGATTAAAAATATTTATTTGTTCACCTTATTTTGAATTAATATCGAAAAAACACCCTAATTTTCAATCGAAAATTCTGACGTCAAAATTTCAGCTTTTTTCAAAAAGTTGGTGTGCTTTCAGTTCGTTGAAATCTCTACTTTCTTATGGTAAAAAATATATATATATTACCATAGTAAATCTTCTCAGAAAACGTTAAAAATCGTATGCAGTAACGCCCAGACCTGTCATCCCCTTCCCTACTTCTCTATGAATCTTCTTTAAATTATAATCAGATGTCTATTTATTACTATTTTAAGATAACTTATATATACCTGAGTGACCTAAAAAAAAATTTAGCCTTTAGATGAGCTAAAATTTTCGTATTTTATAGAGAATATGTACAACCCCTAATTTCAACCCCTCTACGATTAGCCCCTATTTTTAATAGATAGTTATTTTTATTAACCTAAAAAATGTTTCCTTGAAATAATATACATGGCAAATAACGTTTGCCGGGTCAGCTAGTATGTAGATTTAAATTTAAAAAAAATATCTTTAATCAAATGCTATCTACGCTATACTTAAGCTATAAATTCCAAATTATTAATAACATAAATGTTCAGCCAGCGCACTTTAAAAATATATTTAAAAATATCGTATTACCCTGATTGTGGTCAAAATTCTGGTCGCCTGATGTTTTTTTTTTTGCGCTTTGGTATTGAGAGTGTCCATGTTTCCATCACTTAACATCAGGTGAGCCGTTTGCCGTTTTTGTGCTCAATTTGTATTCTTTGTAAGTACGCATATAAAATAAAATAAAAAAGAATGAATTATCAATTCATATAGAGTACCGAGAGATTTTTACGCCGGCCTTTTCTCTCGGCCTACACCCTCTGTCCTCTTTGCCGATGAGTACGGATGTCTACCTATTCAAATTTAATAACGTGGAATAAGTGGTAACTCTATCTTATGATCCATAATAAACATTTATTTCTTATAAAACGTCCAATATCCTTCCCGCATTTTTTAATAATGACTACAGAACAAAATTCCCCAGGTGTACTTAACGATGTGGGCTCATTCTTCGACTCGCTCCGGGACAACCTGGAGACGCTGGCGTCACTGTCACCAGAACAAAGGTCTACGCTATTCCAGGAGCCACCAACAGTAGTACACGCGCCTTCATCTGGTAAGGATTTTTGATCTCCGAGATGTGATTCGCATCTACACTTTCTGGCACTCCAGCCATCTTGACCTGGATCCCAACATAGTATAACGCGTTATCTGTACGTCTGTTTAAACTCTATGTAAATACTACTAAATGGATCCCTCCAAACTAAGAATATAAGTTGTAATAATAATAAAATAATTCAGTGGCGCTAAAACCTAATAGGCAAGTAGGTGATCAGCCTCCTGTGCCTGACTAATGCCGTCGACTCTTTGGGTCTAAGGCAAGCCGGTTTCCTCAGATTTTTCTTTACGTAAGGAATGCTAAGTGGCTCCCATAGAAATAAAAACCCATTGGTACTTACCCGGGGTTCGAACATAGGACTTCAGGGATGGGAGTCGCATGTAGAAGCCACTAGTAGCTCTAGTAGTTGTAATAGGTTTGGCAAATACGCATACTGTAAGCATATGTAAGTTTTCACAGATTTTCTTCAAATAAATACTGAGCATTATTATTAGATTGAGCAGTGTTGGTAGTGGCTTCAGCGTGCGACTCTCATACCTGAGGTCGTAGATTCGATCCCCGGCTGTACCAATGGACTTTCTTTCTATGTGCGCATTTAACATTTGTTCGAACGGTGAGGAAACCGACATGTATTAGACCCAAAAAGTTGACGGCGTGTGTCAGGCACTTGAGGCTGATCACCTACTTGCCTATTAGATTGACAAATGATCAAACAGATTCAGAAATCTGAGGCCAAGACCTAAAGAGGTTGTAGCGCCACTGAATTATTTTATTTTTTATTATTAGATTACATTAAATAAACCTTATGTATATAAAATAGACGTTTTAAAAAAGCCCTTCCGTTTGATCGTTTAATATAAAATTATACTTCAAAGTCTAATATCATTGATAAAGGGAAGTTATTTAACATGTTTCGGCTTTTAAGTACTGTCATTCAAAAACCTGATTTGCATACACTTTACGTACGAAGGCATCATTGTGACAAGGAAAAACCAGTTCATTGTTTATTGATATTAATGGTTATGTTTTATAAACATGTTTATAGGTTGTGGTTTCTTACGATTTTGGTATCTCGGTATTAATTTATTCCTTATGACTCGATGAACTTTCGTAACTATTTGTAAAATTTATTTAGTATTTTTTAATTAAATTATTTTTTAACTTTAAAACCAACCTGTACTCTTTCTCTTTATTTATTTGTCAGATAAGAGTTGTTGGGTTTTAGTAGATAAGTCGGTAAATATAGAAACGCAATTGAAATTTTTAAAGTTCTCCTGAGTAAGGACCACAACAATCTGGAGGTCCTGCACCTGGTCTTGAGAATACTGGTCGTAGCAGACAACCATTCTTGAGAGTCGAGAATAATACCTATAAAGAACTAATATGACTCCCGTAACTATGTCAGAAATGTATTTAAATCAAATTCAAAATCATTTAAGTAACACAATGTACACTTATAAACGTCAATAAATAAATACACAATAAATGCTTCTAATTTTACATTTACTACCAGCCCTGCGATTCTGTAACTCACTTTTCGAACTCACACAGCGGTTTTCGCATCGGCGGTCGCTCTGAATTTAGTCGTGAAGCAGTCATTTTATGATTTGGCATTCTGAAAAGGTGGGAGCTTGTAGTTTATTGTTTATCAGAACTCAGGGCAGTTCTCAAATCAAGGGCGTAGAACGGACGAGAAGAACTGGCAGTAAACTCGCCACTCTTTTTAACCAACCAAGTTTTTTGTTTTACAAAATGTTTGTAAGGAGCTACAACCATCACACCATGTTCCACATGACATCTTTAAGTAATTAAAAGTTCATTAATAATAATATAAAAACAAAGATTTGTCCTCTATCAGGAGTAAGCATGGTGTAATAGGAGCACGCAATTACATTCTCTTGGGAACAACACGCAAATACATAGTCGAAATAATTAACATCGCCGCCTACACGAATTCAAATCCGACCAGAATCGTTTCTTTGTTGAGAGTGTACTTGTATTTGCGCCCATACTATAAGTAGTAGTAGTACTCGGGACTCGCGCTTCTAACGAGTATAAGAATCTTTAGTAAGTTCCAAGTTGTTAAAAATATAATTCATTTAATCACATTCTTCCCACGCGTAAGGTCGTCACACTGAACGCGGACAAATTACAAATGGAGGCGGAAACCAAGCTATTTTTAATAGACCTTCATAAACCCAACTCATCCTTTGTTATGTGATCTTCTGTCTTACACAAGGCTATTAAATTAATTTCCAAAAATATTTCATTACTTTTACGAGCTACGTCAATGAAAATTTAAAATATCAAATATCGCAAAGAAATGTTAGAGGAATAATTATTTTCAACCTAAACTTTATCGACTTTTGTCTGACGTACGATATTTGGGTCTAAATCCTTGGTTTTCTTTAGCGATCGAGCGAGTGTCATTTGTACATGTTAAGGAATAATTCCACTTCTGTCACCGCACGACGATTTGACAAAGCACAATTGGCTTTAGTATGCACCCCTTCAAGCCAGAGGTACTACGTTCGAATCACCGGACAATAATGGATTTATTTATTTACACTTCGTTACCATAATCCACAAAATCATTCATATAAAAAAATAAAACAGGTTACATAAGTTATTAGGCAACGGGCGGCCTTATCGCTAACAAGTGATTTCTTCCAAGCAACCCTAATATGGAACAATAAAAAAGAAACACCTGCAGAGGGTAAAGTACAAGAAGTACATAATTAATTAATAAAAAAAACTCAAAACATGTAACTGTAACTAAAATTAAATAAACCTAGTAAAATATAAATAATAATATGTATAAACAAAAATGTAAAAGCAAATCCTAAGATTAATTGAGTCACAATTAATATTTTTTCTATTCTATGTGAACATTTAAAACTCGCCCGAGCCGTGAAGGAAAATCTCGTGATGCCTTAGACTCAAATATAGACCTCATCAGAAAAAAGAATAATCAGGTGATTGTGATTTGGGTTGTAGCGCCACTGTTTTTTGTAATACTAAAAATAGCTGATGAGTTTTTAAAAGTGTTCGAAGGGGTGGCGGTTGACGGAAATATAGTTTTTAATCAAACTTGTAAATAGACAACTACAATACGAGTCCATATAAACTAGACACGTAACTAATTAAACTTATGTAGTGCCCGTGCAACTGCCGATTGAACTTTCTAACGAGAAAACGTATGACGGAGTATGAAGAGTAATGAGAATTCATTCCTTTTGCATTGAAACAGCCGATTAATAAAAACATCTTTATTTGCCTTAATGGCCAGCTGCATGTTGCACCCCGACGTATTAAAAGTTGTACTTCTTTGGCGTAATAATTATCTTCGAGCACTTTATAGAGACGTTTCCCTCTTCGAATTTTATTTTTCTTGCCCATTTTAATGGTCACTTCCAATCGAAACGATATAATATGTACTAATCATGATATTTTACAATAAACACTATGTTTTTTAACACATTGGAACGGGTTTTCTCGTATAGAAATTATTAATTTCGTTTTAATAAACACGACTCTGAAAAACACTACGCCATGACAGACAATGCAAACTTGTCGATAAAACAGAGCAAGCGCCAACTAGCGGCCCAGATTGTTTTACGACGTTTAAAAAGATATTCAGGGTGTCGGTTTTTTGTGACGGTGTACGCGCGCATCGTAAAAATTTACTCTCATCATTTTTCTTCACCAGGAGGAGGTGGCGGTGGATCTGGCATGCGGAGACTCCACGCTCTGAGACCTTTGCGACCAACCGGTAACATCAGGTGAGGATCATAATTCTTTTCAACTTCAAATATTATGTAATTATTAAAATTTATAAGGAATCTTAGTGCTTATCAAATAACACGGGATAGGTAAATAGGACAACAAGTTTGTTGAATGTAAAGTCAGAACACATAAATATACAGTATTAACAATAAATATTCTTAACTTACATAGTTATAATAATAATTAAAAATTGATAAATAGATAAATTAAAACAAATTTAAAAAGTTTGCCCCTGTAGCTGTGTACCTTTAACGCTGGTAGTAGTTCTTCGTTGTATTGCGATACTTATTCGTTGGGCGAGGAAAGCACCAGCTCTGGGGTCACCCGTGCTAGCAACCCGTACCAGGCGCCAACTTAAATCTTTATTTAACGCCTGTGCACTTGAACCTCACACAAGAGTCTCTACTGCAAGACTTGTATTTGACGTTTTATTATTTTCTTGTATGTATATGTCACCGAAAAATTTTAAACACTGCTAGATTATAATCTATCTCGCGAGATTGTGAACTGTCGAAAGATTGTGAACCTCAACGTATTGCTTACAATTTAACGTGTTATTATTTGGTAGATTGTAATCTATCGAAGTGAAACCGTCAAATTACAATCTTAAAATTGTTAACTGTCCGAAGGATGTCCCTGATTGGTCGGCTTTATAGTAGACCGTAGTAGACACCCTCTGCCTTCTTTCAGATGAGTAGGGATGTCTATTGATTGAAATTCAATGACGTGGAATACGATACATGTATCTTATATTCCATAATAAACATATTTAATTTTATTTTTAAAGAAATCTAAAAATACCTTTGTATGTAGATCTTACAACCGCAGATCGGACTTGGAGGCGTATGGACCAGCCAGGAGCTACCCGGGCGCGAATCACCACGACCCGGGCCTGCTCTGGACAGGTCTTGGCCGGTAAACACCCCAAGCTCTACACCCCAACGGCACATATCCCAAAAACTGCTAAATTCCTCTCGAATATTGAACACTGCTTGTCTCACATGTGTTACTAATTCGAAAAACAATATTATGTGTAGTACTCGGCAAATAACTTGGAGGAGATGCAGTCGTTTCTTACTAAACCTACTAAGGATGCTAAAGTTTTTGCAAAAATTCTCGCCAAGTTACGTGCCGATATGTCTGTGTCTCTTTGCTGTGGAAAACTAATCGTTATTGTTGTACTATGTGTGTATATTTATATTATATAACCATTAAAATTAAATGCTAGCTAGGAAATCCTTTTTTACTTTTCATACATTCTATTTCCTTAATGTAATTTTAACTAGAAGTTCACATTAACTGTAATATCCGATCCATTAACTGATCAAAATTACTTAAATCGTAATTCGTTTGCCAACATATTTAGGGTTGTGTGTACCAGCTAAAATCTATATTATTATTAACCATACAACTTTCGTAAGATTTGACGTTTGATGAAACTTATAATTCTGTGTCGATTAGTCAGAATATGATAAATGCAATTTCATTATATTACAGGTCAAGCAATTAAATTGTTAAGAAATCTTTAAGGCACTCAATATAAGGAATGAATTTTTTCATTGTCTGATCTATGACCACACAATTATTGAAACCTGTTTAAATAATGCAATGACATTTAATGAAGAAAACATTACTGAACTTTAAACAACTCGTTAAATAACCTTTTCTTTGAACTTAAAAGAGAGTAATTTTGAAAAACAGTCCGTTGTTCAAATCTTCAATTAGCTGTACTGTTAATTAGAAAATGCTTTTCTAACTTAAATTTATAAAATAAGGAATTATACTTTAGACAATATTGATTCATTGATTATATAAACAAATATCAAAGATAATATAAATAAAAGGATAATTGCAAATAGCTACAGTTGGCAGTGATCTGGGTGACTCGCGAAACTGGTCAGCTGGTATTAACTCAAACTCAAAATAACTTTATTCATATAGGTAACCAAGTACACTTAAGAACGTCATCAGAAAAGATGTTAAATAATACATTTACTACCAGTTCGCAAGTCAAGGGCGTGCGGCAAAAAGAATTAGCAATAAACTTTCCACCACTCTTTTTAATTGCCAATTGTTTTGAGTCATACAAATTGTTTCAATTGGAGCAAATCAATTTCAAGGATTGGAATCATTTAAATAATCAACGTCAAATTTTTAAAAAGCTTTATTGATTAGTTTACGTTTATTCAGTGATAATTATTCTCTAATTTCGTTTGAGAGTTTGGTGTAAAAACGAATACAATTTCCATATAAGGAGTTGTTTAATTCTGGAGCATGGTTGGTTCTACGCTTAGATTATAAAATAGCTTGTTTGAAAGCCGAAATTTAATTACTAGATATAGCCACAAACTAAAGACATTATTCTTATGTACCTACTCAATATAATATTGATCTAATAGAAAAGGTTCTAAGGTAAATATGGTGAAAAATAATTCATCAAGAATTTCGTTAACTTTTAAGGTTGGTGTCATATTGTAAATATTGTTATTTTAAGATTGTCATATTTATAACCATTTGGCTTTTGAATAACTCAATGAAATTAAATAATCTGTCTGCGCTAAAATGTTTTATTTAAAGGAGATTCTATTACCTATTCTTAAATCGGGCTGGGTGGCTTCACTATTATATGATATGTAAAGAGAACAGTGTTAGCACACTTAGCCTTGAGGTCGTGACTTCACACCGTCGTGACATCTTTGTTCTAGATGCTTTCTTCGAATTACATACACAAGCTTATACCGAGATCGAATACATACAAGACGTAGAAGCTAGAGACAAATAAAATTTTCTTGTAAATAACAATCTTATATATAAAATTCTCGTGTCACAATGTTCGTTCCCATACTCCTCCGAAACGGCTCGACCGATTCTTATGAAATATTTTATGCATATTCAGTAAGTCTAAGGATCGGCTACTATCTATATCGGTGTCCACCCAAAAACTTTTATTTTATTTTTTTATGATACAACATACATACAACCCTTAATTTTCTTTTACCCTCAACGATCAACCCCTATTTTTTATTTGTTAGTTAAGAACTTATAACTTGAACTCTGAGGTTTATATTGAGAAAAATCACAGAAAAACCTAAAAAGTTTTCATTCCGGAAAACCGAACAGTCTCTGGGTTAGCAAAGCAAAATGTTACATGTTGGTATGTACTAAAAAGGTAGGCTAGGCATTAAGGAGAAACGAAGTACGCGAGCAATTACCTAAGTATCCAATTACATACCTATAGTCTACCACAAATCCACTGCTAATATCGGCCTTTAGCAAATGATTTTATAATAACCAGCTATTGTATGTAATTGGCACCATTTTTGTTATTTATAATACATTAGTGTTATCCTTGAACCACGAAAATCATGTCGTTAAGAACTGTTAATTGGTACTTGGTACTAGTGGAAATATGAGTAATAAAAAAAGTACGATCCAAGGAAAATTATTTGGGTTTGGATGGTTTATCAAAACTTAAAACATTGGAGATGCAGCAGTGTCTTACTCGGAAGTATTTATTTATCCGCTGTTTTAAAGAGCACGATAATTCTGTCGGTGACTATTAAGGTTGGAAATTCGTAGTGAATTTATCACCAGATCCAGTATTGCCTGATGCCTTTTGATGATATAGCTATCCCAATCATTTCTAGGCGTTGGGAGCTTAAATGGGTACCTACATTGGTATCTAATTGTGTAGTTCATGGAATAGAAGTAACGCCCGTACCGCGAATTTAGGGTTCATGGAATAGGCAAGTAGAATTACCTATTATAAGAGAAGTACGTAGATGGTGCCTACAGCCCCCTCCAATTTTATAATTAGCTGTGCTGTTTCACACACGGTTATTCGGGCGTATAACATAGCCTATTAGTCTGGACTCTAGAGTATCCCACACAATAATAATTTTTGGATTTGCATGTATCTTATTTATTTATAAAAGCTTGCTAACGCTCGGCACACTGATACATTGGTACAAGAAAAATAAAATACAAACTTTAATGTGTAAAGTGTGTTTAAAGTGTAAAGATTTAATTGAGGGTAAATTAAAATTATTTCACTCAGATAATTATTTAGTGTTTCAACTAAGCCGTCCAGAAAAATCACAATTCTCTTTACAATTTATTATGATAAATTATTTGTAGCTTTACAGGATAGGTGGTAAAAAAATGTAATCATGTCAATACCAAGAGAATAAAATTGACCATAACATAATATATACACATATATAACGCGTAAGGAGTTTGATGACATTAAACAAAATATGAAAACAATTTGTAGAGCAAAATAGCTAATATAGCGAATAATATTGATCCGTCAGTAGGAAGTTATAAAGACTCCCAAATGCTAATGTTAATAATGCCCAAACGGCATTTTTGATGTACCGAAAGAGTCAATTGACATTTCCTATTGCGTAAACTATTATCCTATATTGGTTATTGTCAGTAATTGGTCACACCCACAGCAATACCATTATTTAAGACCACAGATAAAGACAAATATTCCTTTTCTTGCACATATACTGTTGTATTTTGTTTGGTATATATATTTTTTATTTTACGAAATTTTCCTCGATCCTTACAATTCGATGACGATGTCTTAACTGTACAGGATCTTTTCGCTGCAAATTCGAATAATTTGAACCCATGAAGCACGCCCCACATAGCCGCGGGGCCCTCACAATAGAGACTTCGGAAAAAAATGTTTTAAATTCAGACTAGTACCTAAACACTAGTAAACAACTTTTCTTTTGATATATTTTTATGTTTGTTAAATGCTAAATTAAAAGAGCAGTGTTGGCCTAGCGGCTTCAGCGTGCGACTCTCATACCTGAGGTCGTAGGTTCGATCCCCGGCTGTACACCAATGGACTTTCTTTCTTTGTGCGCATTTAACATTTGCTCGAACGGTGAAGGAAAACATCGTGAGGAAACCGACATGTCTTAGACCCAAAATGTCGACGGCGTGTGTCAGGCACTGGAGACTGATCACCTACTTGCCTATTAGATTAAAAAAAATTATCATGAAACAGATTCAGAAATCTGAGGCCAATACCTAAAAAGGTTGTAGCGCCACTGTTTTTTTTTTAATGCTAAATTAATCTACTTGGTTTCACAATAAATTATTGAATGAAAAACTCGACTGAAAAAAATTGATCACTATATTTGGACAATTATTTTGGGCCTCCAATCCTTGTCTCGAGGCCTCCAGACCTCTAAATCCTGCCCTGACGTTTGCTACAAAATTATCTACTCGTTTCGTTTATTCGTCTATTATTTGCGAAAATAAAATATCCATTAGCATAAATATGAATAAGCTTTTTATTAGGTATAACGTTTAATTACTGTTATTTTATTTATATGGGTGTACGTTATTTATCTATAATACACTTTATAGAAATCCTATCCTCTCCATCTTGACATATAGCGATCCACAACAGAGCGCTTTTTAATGTACTTTTTGCCGCGCACCACCACTTTCTGGAACCAGCTGCCAGTAGTTGTATTTCCAAACTGGGGGCGTTTAAAAAAAGAACGTACCCTGAAAGGTCGGTAACACACCCGCTAGCAGGGTTGCAGGTGTCCATGGGTGGCGGTTAGCACTTTATTCAATGTGACTTGCCAGCTCGTTTGACTCGTATCCCTTAAAAAGAGAGGGAAGATCGGATTTTTCGTTCTTTTGTTTGTAATGGATAAACTACACAACCGATTGTTTTTTACCAAAATAAAGCTGCATTATCAGCAATAACATTACGCTATGATCGAAAAGGAGTATCAATTAAAAATATTGTAAATTTGGGGAAAACGATTTCCCTTTGAGAGCTTTCTTCGCAAATTTAAGATGTTGTCATTGGAGAATCGTAGAAAATTAATTGATGTATCGTTTGCAATTAAGATACTTAACAATTAAGTCGATTGCCCCAACCTTTTAACAAGATTTAAATGTCGTGTACCCTCTAGATACCCCAGGCATCATTCCATTTGTCCCTCCTTTCCGGAGAACGCGTTTTGGCCAATATTCAACGATGTCCAAATTGAGCATTCTGATATACGAGCTAGGTCTGGATATCCATAGTTGCTCTCCTCACACTTTAAAATCTATTTTCGTTTAGTTTTAACAATTTGTTTTGTTTAATTTCTTTGTATTATCTTGTCACATTAAATTGTATGTTTGTGCTCTATTCGATGTTAATCCAGATTATGATGAAGCTTTGGTGAGATATTTTCCGGTTTCTCAAACTACTAAAACCCATTTTCCAGATTCAAAAAACGTCTATTAATAATAAAAAATTTTTTTTAATAATCTCTGGTCAGACGAAGGTACAAGAGGCCTTTGTAATTAAGATACAATCTATGAAGGTGGACGTAATCCTAAGAAAACAAACCATCTTTATTACAGCGTAAGCATCTTACAGTTAGAACGGAAGGGTGACAATGATTTACTGCTTTTAATTTATTCAGAGAATCATAAGTCCATATTATGGCTATTATTTATTTATTAAAGTTTACCACATCGTACATAATACTATATTTACGATAATTGTACAAACTCTTTTATTTCAAATGGCAATTGAGGCAAACATAAATGTAACAAAAAAAATTAAAAATATATACCTACGATAAAATAAAAAAAATTTAAGCAGAAAAAAAAATACCATCAAAACAGCAGATTAGCTACGAGATAGGCATTTAACAATGCTTTCGATGCGTTGCGAATTCAACCGTATTCAACATGACTGCGCATCAGAGCGTTATACAAATAATTGGGTTAGTTACAGAATTGTCCTAAATTTTATATTAGTGGGTTAGCTCAGAGTATATTAAATCATAAAATTAAAATGGGCACACACAGTAACGCTACGCTTGAAATGTAAGAGCAATTCAGCTACCCCACTATTACTGCCAGCATGCGGTTGGGGCTTCCCCGCACGCGCTTAACCACAGATACAGCTCGCTTGCGCAATTTAGCGTAAAAACAGTCGCGTGGACAACAAAGCATTATAGATGCTCTGCTATAGCGAGGTTGCCCGATGAACGCAATATTGAACTAAACACAAAGGGCATTGTGTATTTTATTGTATAGCAAGGCCACAATGCAGTCATAAAATGATGTATATACTAAAAAGAGTGATCTTTACCTCTTGCGAACACCGTGCAAACAGCCGAATGACCATATCATCTCTAACACATTCCTGCGATTTCGCTCAACGTCAGCTTCGTCTTAAAGCACGATATGAATTGATTTCGTGTATGCTATCTTGTACTATGTCAAAATATAAAAACACGTTCATTCTATGTCATGTAGAGCAAAGTGTTTTTTGCGATAAAAAGGAGTTCTTGCCAGTTCTCGTCCGTTCTACACTTTTGATTCGAAATCTGAAGAGGTTTGAATTTTTTGACGTAGTTATTAACTTTAAGAGAGAACAAATTACTATTTCAATTATAATAGCGAAGGCCAAGGTTTTTTGGGATACCATGGGCCAGTCTGTTGCACAAATCCCCGTTATCAAAGACGTTGCACCTACTGCTGTGTTCGACACTATCGACATGCTTATATGTTCCCAGAGTGAATTCAATATTGTGTATATTATGTGTTTAATATTATATACTTTATCATAACTTTTCTATAATAATATTACATATGTCAAATATATTCTGAATAGAACTAAAACTAAAAACCTTAAAAAGTATAATATAATAACTAAATATATACTTTATTATATTTCATTTTATTTTTTCTCGACATTATCGTTTTGGCATAGTCTGTAAGGTTAATGTCTGTATTTTTGTAAAAAATAAATAAATAATTTACGACTTTAATTCCCAATAATCAAACACAAATGCGTGGTCTTCCTAAAGAGCTTATATTTTTATGTTAACACGTTAAGTTTATGACTGCCTTGGCCAATGTTAATAGTCAGCCAAGATAATGCGGCTAAATATTATTAAGTCCAAAAATAGAGCATGAAATAGAAACTAAAAGAAAAATATTCTAATTAACGCTTTGATTTATTTAATTTTTGATTTTTTGCACGGTTAAACGTTTGAACAATTTTACCAAATTAAATTAAATAAATACAGAGTAATAATTATTAAACAAGCACTGCTTTGAAATGCGATTCACTACGCACCAATCTCTTTGTGTGCAAATTAAATTACGTTTGAAACGAAAAAATATCGAGATTACATTTTGTCTTGATCGTTCGTCTGCAACCGTAGAGATACTTCAATACAGATAAAACATACATAAAAAAATTAAAACCCTTTTTAAGAAAGCTTTTTAAATTTATTTTGGTCTTTTGAATTTATTAAACGAACCTGCATGACGCCAATAAAAGCAAGTCATCGCAGCCCATGGACAGCCACTTTAGTGGGTGTGTTGCCGGCCTTTGAGGGCGGAGTATGCTCTCTTTCGAAGCAGTTGGAGTTCTCAGCGAAGACCCCCACCGGGAGTCGATGTCACAATTATTCGCTAGTTCGCAAAATATTTCTTTTTTCGTATTCTATTTCAAATTATTATGTCAGTAAAAATTGTAAATTAATTTTCTTTACAATATTGTATTATAATTAATGATATGATTACATTTGCGATTTGTTTTGTGGAAAATAAAAAATAGATTTTACTCAGAAAATAATCCAATGAAGGAACGAAAAGTGGGAAAATGTTGACTTTGCCGGACGGAAAACAAGTTAAAATTGCATTGAATCGTACTCTGCTAACACGTGATAATGCGTAGGAGTGTAAAAGTTGTATTCTAAGAAACATAGCTTTATCTCGACGACGTAATTTATTAAGCCGCGGATATTATAATTAAACCTCTCATTTACAGAGCATCGTGTCACGCTATGTAAGCATTTATACATTTTACAATCCAAAACAGTAGGATGACGCACGGCTGTCGTTTATATATAATTCATTTAATGTTATTTATACATAACACTTCGTTACATTTTTGTGTAACTTGAATTAATTGTATTACTTCATAAAATCATAAATTATGTTCAGTTGTTACACGAAATTCATTGAGTGTTAGGCCGCCGGGTCAACTAGTAGTGAAATGTATTAAATTACCGTGCTATGCTTCGTTTCCTAAATTTTGTTTGTATACTATATTTAAGTATGCTTATGTTTATTTATTTATTTATTTATTTATTTATTTAATAACAGCACAATGGCCAAACTTAGACTAAAAAACACAATAAACAATACAATAAAATACAATTAAGATTTACAACACAGGGTCTATTAGAATAAAGGTCAACGTACGTCCTCATCATCGTAACCTTCTTTTGATGGATTTAAAACAGAGATTCCCATTTAGTAATGCAGATCTAAAATCTGTATTCGAATTAATCACATATATTTTTTTTTGTGTTCAAGTTTCCTTATTGTTAAATTAAATTACAATTATTAATTATAAAACTGTTCCTTGCGGTGTAATATATTGATTAGAGAGAACTTAAAATTCATCGGAGCTCATAACAATACGCTCATTCGAAAACTATATTGAAAAAACTTGACACATAACTCTTCTACATAAACATTTTTTAACCATATCCTATCCTGTTACGTGACTTATGTATTGTATTTATTATTCCTTTGTTTTGCAATTCATGAATTCGTTAGATTAGCTTTTAAGTTTTTAGTTTATTTAATTTTTTTTATTATTTTAGATTTAAGTTGGTGATTCTATAAGTTTTTTATAAGATTTGGTTATGACTTCTTACTTCTTACAATTTACCCATCATATTTCATTTTTTAGTTTTTAACCTTACTAGGGTTGTCTGAAAGAGATCTCTTAGCGATAAGGCCGCCCGTTGCATCTTTTTAACAACATATATGTATTATGTTATTTGTTTTTCTATAAATGTAACGACATATAGATAAAATAACTGTTCCGATCTGGGCGAATCCTTTAGGGTCTCAGTTCACTTTCTCTTGTCCACTAGCTCCATCTCTATCTTAATTTAAAACTCTACTCTACAAGCATTACTTGTCCACATCATATCAAAAAATTATCGTGATTCACGTCCTCATTGTCTGCATATGTCTTAATTGCTTTGTTTGTTCCATTCTTTATGTGTAAGTAATTGCATATCTTGTGTTTACGTCATTTAATTTAACTTTTCCTTAGTTGCCTGGAAAAGCGGCCGTCACTGCCAGGTGGGCACTTGAATATTTAATTAAATTATTTTAATTGTACCTACTATACAACAAAAAAAAAACAACAAAAAATTAAGTAGCACAATGTACACTTATGAACGTCAATAAAGAAATATATATTAAATGCTTCTAATTTTACATAAATTCTCAAATCAAGGGCGTAGAACGGACAAGAAGAACTGGCAATATACTCGCCAATCTTGTTAATCGCCAAGTTTTTTGTTTAACACAATGTTTGTAAGGAGCTGCAACCATTATACCATGTTCCAAATGGCATATTTAATTAATTCATAGTTAATTAATAATAATAAAAAATAAAGATTTGTCCTCCATCAGCAGTAGGCTTGGTGAAATAGGAGCACTTACATTCTCGTGGGAACAACACGCAAATACATAGTCGAAAAAACTAACATCACCGCATACACGAATTCAAGTCCGACCAGTCACCACTACTCCACTATCAGTAACCAGATAGGAATCACGGATATTAAGCAGACATTGAATCTATGAAGCTATTGTTATCATTCTTCTGTTTGTGTTGACTAGTATCAAGTATGGCCCATAACAATTCTCGAATTTTGCTTAATCAGTGCAACTGATTGTTTGAGAACTACGTCGTAATAGGGGTTTTATTTGATGAAGTCATCAAGGTTATATTAGTCAGTGTCAATGAATGTTTCATTCTGAGATATCAATATTGGTGAGCGAAGTTATTGGACAGTACCTCATATGTGACGGTTTCTGCCCTGCGATTCTGTAACTCACTTCACGAACTCACACAGCGGTTTTCGCATCGGCGGTCGCTCTCAAATCAGTCGTGAAGCAGTCATTTTATGATTTGGCATTCTGATAAACAATAAACTACAAGCTCCCACCTTTTCAGAATGCCAAATCATAAAATGACTGCTTCACGACAGATTTGAGAGCACACGCTCAGTGAAGTGAGTTACAGAATCGCAGGGCTGCTGTCCTACCTCAGGAATTTCATCACACGACAAAAGTATTAAATAGCTTATCAGAGTTTTCTAAAGTAGCCGAAATCAGTTTATATTTACAATAATTTGTTCACAATAACGAGACTAATCGATAATGCGCAACGTGTGCGCACAATTTTCCTGAAACATTTGCACTATTGTGCGCTTCCGGTCTCCTCAAAGACTATTCAATTTATTACACAGTGGTGGCAATGATGATGAGAACAAATATACGTTTTTACTTGTATATTGGCTATAAATATAGAGAGATAAAAAGGCCATGTGTAGTTAAAAGGCCGGCAACCTGCATTCGAGCCCTCTAGCAATGTCTATGGGCAGCAGTAGCACTTAGCATCAGATGAGCATCCTGCTTTGTTGTCTCCTGTTATATTATATAAATCGCTAACCACACATTTTATAAAGTAACTAGCTAACCCAGCAAATGTCGTTTTGCCATGAATATTATTTCTAGGATACATTTTTTTAGTTCACTAAAAATAACTATCTATTATGATAAAAATAGGGGTTGATCCTATAGGGGTGACAATGAAGGGTTGTATGTATTTTTGTATGTTGTATTATAAAAAAATAAAAAGTTTTGTCTCAAAAATTTAGGGGTGGGACCACAATTTAGGGCGATGAAAAATAGATGTTGTCCAATTCTCAGACTTACTGAATATGCAAAAAAATTTCATAAGAATCGGTCGAGCCGTTTCGGAGGAGTATGGGAACGAACATTGTGACACGAGAATTTTAAATATATAGAGACTATAAAATGAAACGTCTTATCAATATTGTTAGTTTAAATGACTTGATTTATTCATCATTTACGAATTTATTTATAAATCTCGTCCCAAAAGGTACAGTTTACAAACAATTTATGTTAAATTTTAATGAACTGATACAAAAAAATTATATTCTTTGACCGGCGCGGACGCATAAAGAAGCATAAGGTCGTGAGCCCATCCTATCGTCAGTGTGAACGCGCGAGTCGAACTATTCGTTAGCGCGCGAATTTCCAAAGATTTAAAAATGTTTTATTTTTTCGTCGCTTTGTTAGTGGCCAGTGCACAGGCTAAGTTTTATTCGGATTGTGGTAAGTAAAGAGGTTTTAGTTCTTTTCTAAATGGCTACGAACACAATTTATAATTGGCGTAAAAGCATCGACGATTAGTTTAACATAAAATTGTATTCTAGAGGCATTATTGCATATTATAACAATGCGGTACCTGTTATGCGACACCCACATTGCCAAAAGGCTCGCAAGTGCGTTGCCGGTCTTTCAAGAATTGGTACGCTCTTGAAGGAATAGTCGAAATGGTTTGGAAATACTTCAGTGGCTAGCTGGTTTCACAATTGTTAGAGATTGTGAGAGTGTGGAACGACGGACGTCGACGCCCGATGGTGAAACTCATCTGTAGGTGAGGATCCGAACATCTTCTCTGAACACTCTTCATGGTAAATGCGGTAGAAGATGCAGACAAACCCCACATCTCTACGCAACCCCAAGGAATCAAGCCACTCAGAAAGTGACTGGAATTCAAATAGCTATTCGTTAAATACGGTCAAGTAGAACGAGCTGGTTCTGGGCAGATTTCCTCCGGAGAGATGAGAACAGTACTCCATGTCGGGCCGAATTTGCGCTTTATAGACTTGCAAACGTTGCCCCGGAGTGAAGTACAGTACGGGATCCCACGATGCTAAATGAGGATTTACTCGAGCGTCATAGAGACCTATTGGGTTGCGAAGCTTAGGTAATTATAAGAAAAAAATGTTATGTAAAAAAAACTTTCCATCGGTGGGGGGAGCGGCTATAGACTTTCAAAAATGTAAAAAAAGCTGTGCCATGGAAATACTCGAGCGCTTCAGATATTGATAGCATCCATTTCCTATGTATTTTTAATAATGTACGTATGTTAATCTGATTGTGGTCGTACGTAAGGGTTGAAAATGCAAAAAAAAAAAAACGAGCGCGTCGGATTTTCTAGGGGGGTGTTAAGTGAACCTAAAAAAGCTCTCATCTAATAATCTGACGATTTGGATGTGACGCAAACTCACGGTCATTATTAGAATGTGAAAAATAATCGCCATTTTGACATACATCTCAAGGGCGTCAGATTAAGATATATATGGTTCATCTTTATCTCCTAGATGTGCTATCTCATAATCTGACGATCATCTGGAGGGATTCGCCTAATCTGACAATTAAAAAAAAATTAAATCATTGAACTTAATTGATTAATAAGCTCTGAAAATAGCAAAAAGTGTATGTTGTTGAAGTAGAACTTGTATTTATTAGATAATAATGTAAAAAAAATGCTTAAAAAGAATAAAAAATAAAAATTTACTGGAAGAACCGGTACCTAATTTACCTCGACGATATTCTAAAATATTTAAAAAAAAATCTAATGTTTATAATGTAAATTTTATTTAAATTTACAATATATCATGAAATGATCTGCATATATAAACAGACGTTTTTAATTCTCTGTTGAGTGAACTGACAAAAGGTCTGTTTCACTTCAGTTCCTGTAAAAAAAAATTAGTATTTTTTTAATATATTATAATGTATGTAGTTGTTTAATTCTATGTGACATAAATGTAACTAGGTGCCACATTGGAGTAATCTGTAATGGTAGATTATTGTGTTAAAAATTAAAATTAAATAAACCTTAAGAATTACACCAAGAACCTAATGTTTTTTTTTCTATTTTAGGCTCGAAATTAACTACTGTCCATGATGTGGGTGTCAGTGGCTGTTCCAGGGATGCAAAGTCATGCATACTTAAGAGAAACAGCAATGTCACAATCAACATTGACTTTACCCCTTGTATGTATCAAGAACAGGTCCATGAAAAATTTAATTAATCATATTGTTTTTATTAAATCTATCATTCATTCCATTTGTCCCTAGTTTCCGAAAAACGCGTTTTAGTAAACCTCCTTAAAAAGTCACCTTGGACCTAAAAAGTATGGTATTTAATGAGCAGCGTTGGCCTAGTGGCTTCAGTCTCTCATACCTGAGGTCGTAGGTTCGATCCCCGGCTGTGCACAAATGGACTTTCTTTCTATGTGCACATTTTAATTTGCTCGAACGGTGAAGGAAAACATCGTGAGGAAACCGATATGTCTTAGACCCAAAAAGTCGACGGCGTGTGTCAGGCACTGGAGGCTGATCATCTACTTGCCTATTAGATTTAAAAATTATCATGAAACAGATTCCGAAATCTGAGGCAAAGACCTAAAGAGGTTTTAGCGCCACTGATTTATTTCATTTTTTATTTAATGTAATCTACCTACAGACCGCGCACAGGATTCCAGAAGCTAATAAGAAAAAGACAAATAATACTTTATATTTTTGTATGTTTACGAATAGATTTACCATACATTTTACAGCTAAAGCGGTTACTTCGATTGAGACAGTAGTACATGGGGTCATCATGAATTTGCCGGTTCCATTCCCGATTTCACAGCCGGACGCTTGTAAGGGCAACGGTCTGACTTGCCCGCTTAAGGTAGGCAAATTTCGTGGCTTAGTGTTGTCTAAAGTATAATCAAGATATACAAGAGAATATACTTATAAAACTTGGTAAAAAGCGTTTGTTTGAAACAATTATTTATTCAAGATAAACCTATCCCGTTTCACATACTTTGCAGCAAGTCTAATTTATATAATTATAAAATATTCATACCGTAAAATACAGTGGGTTTTTTAAACTTAAAAATCAGGATGAGTATACTTATAAAGAAACAATAGCCTAAGAGTAAAGACGAAATTAACGAAACGCATTAGAAATCGGAGATATGTAAGCGCCTGCCAAATTATGTGTGCAATGTGGATGCTGTTAATAAAAAGTACAAACATACGCTATTTTATAATACTTAATAAACAAATCATTATATATATGTTCTAGGCGGGTGAAAAGCAAGCATACAAAACAACATTGGCAGTACTCAAAGCATACCCAAAAGTTAGCGTTATAGTGAAATGGGAACTGAAGACTGATGATGGAGAGGACATAGTCTGCGTTATGATACCTGCACAGATAAAATAGAAAGTCTAACAACAGATATAAAGATATAAATAATACAATATTTTGTGATAATTATTTTTAGAACATAAGATGAATAATGATTAAGTGTGTGCGGCTTTTTTATAATGTAGTCTATGAATGTGATGATTCCAATAAATTATATTGTACGCACTGTATCAGTGTGTAGTGGCATTAACAGAAAACACTTATAATAAGCATCTTAGGATAAAAGCACGGTATTAGCAGTGCCGTGTCAGTAAACTGATAACACCCGAAAATTGGAATAAAATTACTTAATTTTGGTCTGAATTTTAAAGCAACTTTAATTTTTTGTACCGTAAGAAATTTGTCTCAAATTTTTATCAGGCGTTTCTTTATGAATGTTATACTAGATTCATTAATATTCTATGCAACAACTATTTGCTTTATATTATAATTAAGTGTGTTTTTGCATTTTAGAAAGGTATTTGTGATTATATAGTTAGTTTACCTAGTTTTTAGACGATAATCATTAATTTTCAGCAAAACGTTTTAAATTTGTAAAGGTATTGCCGTGTCCAAAGTCGTAACATAGCTTTTAAATAAATATTTGTAATTATTATGAACTCGTGTTTTGAAAATATATATAAATATTTTTTTTCATAATAAGAGAAAACGTCTGTTGACTAGCTTCGAAATCTCGTCACACCTTAATAAGGTGTGACCAACTATTTTTGTTCAAAAATTGTGAAAAAAAAAGAAGAAAAAACGATTAAAACTTTATTTTTTTAAAACATGTTTTCTTCGGAGTGGATGTTATTGCTAAATGAGGATGTTCGTCTAATAATGTAGCCACATCCGAACAACTTTCATTTTGCATATTAAATTTGACTGTTAAGACGGCAGATAATGTTTTTACAGAAAGTTCTTCGACTTCGAACATACTACAAAATACCCTACATACTACAACAGCAGCATTAGTGCTTGGACAACATAAGGAAAGTTCTATTAAAACTTTTAAATTTTCATGTGGGATATGTTTTATAGTCCATTGAAAACACATTTTTGACTATATCTCCTAAACTATCCATCGTCAAAAAAAAAAAAATACAAAGACAAATTTTGTAGCAAATTGCTTTGCTTACAATTATGTATGTGTAACTTTTTATCTTAAAGCCAAAATTCAAAAGTTATAAGTAAAAAATTTCCTTTTTTTCTTAATTACTTTTTTCTTTTGATTTTATCAAAAAAATATGTCAGAACAATTTTGTAGGTGATCGCTTTCTGATGATTTTTCTCTATAATTTATTTAAACTTCGTTAGTTGGAAACGCTGTTACATTGGTTCGTCAATGCTCATGACAAGCCGGTCAAAACAAAATGTTTACTTTACATTTATGATATCTCGTTTATTTTAAACAAATTTTTGTTCAATTCCAATAATTTAACTTATTTATTACTGACTCTTTTCCATACTACAGAACTTAAAAGAATTACTGTTAGTATAATTTCTAAGGGGAGTGTTCGTTTTCGAGAATGTTTAGCAGGAAAATTGAAGCTAATTCTAATAACAAATAATAATATTGGATACTAGCGAAGCGTTGATATATGTTCTTCGAGACTATATAAAGTCAGTAAAAATCTTACTGAAATCAATTATATTTATTTATAACTTACATAAATCTTACTGTATCTACTTAAAACATATTGTGTTAGGTATTCAAGTAGATCTATAACACTTGAAAAGTGAACCTATTGAGATTAAACGTTCAATATTGATTCTGAAGGCTCGTCAATACGCAATCAAGAAATCTAGAAATCCATTATTAAATATTGATATTCATCTCGTACTTACACGTTCAATAAATAACATGATACATGAGTGTTATTGGCGAAACACAGTAAATACTTAACGTGTTACGAGCGCCTTAGACAGCCCTCATATATGTCAAGGTTTCTGCTGTCTAAAATCAATCTGGAACTGTTTCGTAAAAACACCTTTTATATTACAATTAAAGTTTACAATAAATTACGAAAATAATAAAAAGATCTTCCGACTAGTGTCTTTAAAAAGCGACTTAGTGTATTACTTTTGGAAAAAAATTACTATTCAATAAATAATTATTTGAGACACTGTAATTGATATAAATTTAAGTATGATATGTACGATACAGATAATATAAGAATTGACTTTGACTAATAATGTTAAATTCCTTAAGACAAATATGCGCGCCATTGTGTGTGGCAGAATATGCGAACGATTTACGATTGTACCACCTTTACCATTTTTGTGCCATATTCTTGCAATAAATAAATAAATTATTATTAGGAATTGCAGCACACGACAAGAGTATGAAATAGCTTAGAAGAGTTTTAAAATTCTTAAGTACCTAGCCAAAATTAGTTTATATTTACAATAATTTGTTCGCAATAACGAGACTAATCGGTAATGCGCAACGTGTGCGCACAATTTTCCTGAAACATTTGCACTCACTCTTATATTGTGCGCTTCCGGTCCTCTCAAAGACTATTAAATTTATTACACAGATATCACCTTATGGTACTTAACTTAACTTAACTTAATTGCTTTTAAATATATTTTAAGTTGTGGTCGCAATGATGATGTACAAATATATGTTTATACTGGTATATTGTCTATAAACGCACATATAAAAGGGGATATAAAAAAGCCTTTGTTTATTTAAAAGGCCGGTAACGTACATTCGAGCACTCTAGTAATGTGATTGTTTATGGGCGGCAGTAGCACTTAGCATCAGATGAGCCTCCTGCTCGTTTGCCCCCTGTTATATATTAAAAAGGTCAAATCGCTAACCAGACATTTTATAAAGTAACTAGCTGACCCAGCAAATGTCGTTTTGCCATGAATATTATTTCTAGGATACATTTTTTTAGTTCAATTAAAAAAACTATCTTCTATGATAAAATAGGGGTTGATTGTATAGGGGTGACAGTGAAGGGTTGTATGTATTTTTGTATGTGGTATTATAAAAAAATAAAAACAAAAAGTTTTGTCTAAAAAATAAAAATTTGTGGGGTGGGACCACTATTTAGGGGGATTAAAAATAGATGTTGTCCAATTCTCAGACATACTGAATATGCTAAAAAAATTTCATAAGAATCGGTCGAGCCGTTTCGGAGGAGTATGGGAACGAACATTGTGACACGAGAATTTTAAATATAGAGACTATAAAATGAAACGTCTTATCAATATTGTTATTTTAAATTACTTGATTTAAGTATCACCATCTACGAATTTATTTTTAAATCTCGTCCCAAAAGGTACAGATTACAAACAATTTATGTTAACGTTCAATGAACTGATACAAAAAAATGATATTCTTTGACCGGCGCGGACGCATAAAGAAGCATAAGGTCGTGACTCGTGAGCCCATCCTATCGTCAGTGACCAGTGTGAACGCGCGTGTCGAACAATTCGTTAGCGCGCGATTTTCCAAAGATTTAAAAATGTTTTATTTTTTCGTCGCTTTGTTAGTGGCCAGTGCACAGGCTAAGTTTTATTCGGATTGTGGTAAGTAAAGAGGTTTTAGTTCATTAGTAATCAGTTAATTGTATGCTAGAGGCATTATTGCGTATAACAATGCGGTACCTGTTATTAATACAACAGCATATGTAATTGTAGAGTGGAATAACATTTTAATAATAATTAGGACGTATTGTTTACCATTCCACGTTCTCGAGTTTCCACCACTGCGATGATGCAGATGAAGATATATATTATGTACAGATTTCTATAAATAAATACGATTATATAATATAAATAGAACCATTCAAGAAAAGAGTAAATGAGCGCGGATGCTTGTTGAACTTTGACAACAAATCCTACACTTTCTGTAACTGGTTACATTCATTTGTTTAATGACAAACAAAATATATTAACCTAATAATATTGACTGAATGAGAATAGTTTTGATAACGTACACATTATTATTTAACCTCTGTACTCTGATTCAGACAGAAATATATTACGCATTACACGTTCATTAACGCCAATTAAAAATATAAACGATAAATACTTATATCGTGGAAATATGTTTAAATATATTTTTGTTTTGCTTAGGTTATACTAGACGCATTTTGAATTTGATTATATTGATAACCTTTTTGCCAATTACGAGTATGTATTAGTTACGCCCTCAATTTTATAATTTTATTAGTGATTGTTTGTGCCTATTGTGTAGTATTTGAAAAAACCTAATATTTGTTATTATATTATCAGTCCAACCTCTTGTTTCTTTCCATACTTATATTTTCCTTATCGACTGACAACTGTGTGCCTTTCTTCAGGGTTTATTATTTTAAGATTAAATTGTGTATCAGTCACCAAACCGTTCTTTGTAGTACACCTTCTTCTTCTTATAGTGCCATCTCCTTGCGAAAGTTGGCGATCATCATGGCTACTTTAATTTTTAAAGAATGACTTGGTGCTTTGACTAAAGCATTGTCTTATGTTTTTTAGTTTAAGTTGTATGATTAGTTGAAGGAGCTCGTATTTTTTGTAGTTACATAATGTGTCCGAAATACTCAAGTTTTCCTTTCATAACTGTCATAAGCACTTCTAGATTTCTAGATTCACACCTAGATTTCTTTAATTCACTGAATGACTCATAAAACGTAATAAATTGGTTCAGATAAATTAACACAGACTTCAAAAAAGTTGGTCAAATGAAATATTTTCACGTTCCCTCGAAAAATATAGTCTGTTGGGTCAATGGGTGTATATCAAAGAGTATAGAACCGATTTTAAGAAGACATAGACTGTTTTACCTTATGTGTGATTTCTTTAAATACGAGTAGGTATAGTATATTACAATGGCATTGGAAACAAAGGCACGACCCACTCAAGCGCCGCGTCATCACAACACGTGTTTTGAAACTTAAAAGAAAGAAATAAAATAATTAAACGGAAGAAAACGGTTTCATGATTGCTGCCTTGCCTAACATTTGATAGGCCAAAAGAGTCGAGTTCGCAAAATTTTGATGTTGACGGCAAAAAATATATACATAGTAGGTAAGTATATTGGAAAACAAGAAAAAGGAGGTCTACTTCCGTACAGGTGCCTCAACTTAGTAATAAAATTATATATAATTCTTTTTTATGATTTATGTAAATGAGATATGGATCTTAGTAAATTATTATGAGGTGACTATATGACTTTTTGTTTCCAAGAATTTCGTGGTAAACAAAGTTTATCACGCGTGGATAGCCTAAATAAAACATATCCACTGAATATACACAGGTCAATCGGATAACCTCCTTAAATTTAGATATATCCACTAGCTAGACTTACTTCGTTTGATATAATTAATTATAGTACAGACAAAAACAACAGAATATATTCATAAGGGCAGGTAATTACAACATTTATAGAAATAGCATATAATTAATCGTATTATAAAGTATTTATTAAATACTCATTTACATTCCTAACAACTCATTTATTCTATTTATTTATAAGTCATCTTACAGCTACACATTCATATTATTCAATACAATATACAAAGCCAAAACAGATTATATTGATAAACAGAATATACGAAACAAAAAACGTCAATAAAGTACATTAATGGATAAAAAAAGAAAAATAACATTAAACAAACGACAACTTAATATTTTTAAGAAAACTAAATTGTTAGTGCTAAATAATTTCAAAGTGCAAAAAAGCAGATAGTTTTTTGATAAGCTAGAAAATGTCAACACATGCATAATTTGTGTTGAAGTTAGGTAAAACTTGGCGAATTAAGCAGATTTTGTTTATTTATAAACTCATACATAGTTGGCATGGTGAGTATAACACTGAGATATCGCAAAATAGCAGAAGAAATAACTTTAATGATCAAAGTGGAGGACATTATAAATAAAAAAGGGCAAATAGCGCTGGACCGGGCACATGACGAGAGATAGCCGGATAAAATTATAACAGACAACTACGATATGGTAAAAGGAAGACAGAGAAAGAGATGGGTAGACGATATAAATAGAATAGGAGGCACAACTTGGGCAAGAAGAGCTAAGATAAGAAAATAATGGAAGCAGTTGGAAGAGGCATATGTGTCACAGGACAATTAACGCAAATTAATTAATTTAATTATTAATTTTGTAACGCTGATTACCAAAACCAAACACATCTGATGTATTAGATTAAGTTAAGTTATACTGGGTGTCAGCAATAAAGGCTTAATAATAATAAGTTGGTGAAGTCGTCAATTTGAATCAGATAAAAACAGATAAAAAACACAAACGTTACAAAATGACTATCTGTCGAAATACAATGATCTATGACATGTCTCACATACCTTTTCGAATTATCTAAATAGAGATCAAGTAAATCCTTGATTAAACTCACTTAAAACGAGGTATTACTTACAACAATTCCACGTAAATATAATATCTTATCAATTTCTCAACGATTATCAGCACGTTTTCTTTCATTCTTTATCTGATAATCATATAAAGTCAAACAAAGATCTTTTATTTTCAAGATTTCCAAAGATATAATAAAGTAGTATCAAGTACCTGAACAGCCTTTTGGAAGCTTATCACTACGATTTTATTGGCTTTTTTATTAAAACCAGTGGCCTCAGATTTCTTTATCGGTCATTTGTTTTTTCTTAGGCAAGTAGGTGATTAGACGTCTGAGCCTGACACACGTCTTCAAAACAAAGCCTCATGTTACCAGCGACTCTTAAATACAACCATAGGAAATCCATTGGTGCCTGGGATCGAACCTACGACCTCAGGGAAGAGAGTGGCACACTGAAGCCACGAGACCAACACGGCTAAATAAAAGCCTAAACTGAGCTATGTCATGTCATGCTTCTAACTTTACATTTAGTGCCAGGTCTCAAATCATGGGCGTAGAACGGAAGAGAAGAACTGGCAATAAACTCTCCGCCACTGTTTTTTAATCGCCATGTTTTTTTTTACACAACGTTTGTAAGGAGCTGCAACCATTACACCATGTTCCACATGACATCTTAAGTAATCAAAAAATGTTACTTAATGACGAAATCTGTCGAAATACAATCATCTATGACACAAAAATGTCTCACATACCTTTTCGAATTATCCAAATAGAGATCAAGTAAATCCTTGATAAAACTCACATAAAACGAGGTATTACTTACAACAATTCCACGTAAATATATGTCATGTCATGCTTCTAACTTTACATTTAGTGCCAGGTCTCAAATCAAGGGCGTAGAACGGAAGAGAAGAACTGGCAATAAACTCTCCGCCACTGTTTTTTAATCGCCATGTTTTTTTTTACACAACGTTTGTAAGGAGCTGCAACCATTACACCATGTTCCACATGACATCTTAAGTAATCAAAAAATGTTACTTAATGACGAAATCTGTCGAAATACAATCATCTATGACACAAAAATGTCTCACATACCTTTTCGAATTATCCAAATAGAGATCAAGTAAATCCTTGATAAAACTCACATAAAACGAGGTATTACTTACAACAATTCCACGTAAATATATGTCATGTCATGCTTCTAACTTTACATTTAGTGCCAGGTCTCAAATCAAGGGCGTAGAACGGAAGAGAAGAACTGGCAATAAACTCTCCGCCACTGTTTTTTAATCGCCATGTTTTTTTTTACACAACGTTTGTAAGGAGCTGCAACCATTACACCATGTTCCACATGACATCTTAAGTAATCAAAAAATGTTACTTAATGACGAAATCTGTCGAAATACAATCATCTATGACACAAAAATGTCTCACATACCTTTTCGAATTATCCAAATAGAGATCAAGTAAATCCTTGATAAAACTCACATAAAACGAGGTATTACTTACAACAATTCCACGTAAATATATGTCATGTCATGCTTCTAACTTTACATTTAGTGCCAGGTCTCAAATCAAGGGCGTAGAACGGAAGAGAAGAACTGGCAATAAACTCTCCGCCACTGTTTTTTAATCGCCATGTTTTTTTTTACACAACGTTTGTAAGGAGCTGCAACCATTACACCATGTTCCACATGACATCTTAAGTAATCAAAAAATGTTACTTAATGACGAAATCTGTCGAAATACAATCATCTATGACACAAAAATGTCTCACATACCTTTTCGAATTATCCAAATAGAGATCAAGTAAATCCTTGATAAAACTCACATAAAACGAGGTATTACTTACAACAATTCCACGTAAATATATGTCATGTCATGCTTCTAACTTTACATTTAGTGCCAGGTCTCAAATCAAGGGCGGAGAACGGAAGAGAAGAACTGGCAACAAACTCTCCGCCTCTGTTTTTTAATCGCCATGTTTTTTTTACACAACGTTTGTAAGGAGCTGCAACCATTACACCATGTTCCACATGACATCTTAAGTAATCAAAAAATGTTACTTAATGACGAAATCTGTCGAAATACAATCATCTATGACATAGTCATATCTTTGTCGACATCACAGGAGACCGAAGATCTGGCAGCTACCTCGGACAAAGAATTAGTCTATAATTAATGTATAGCAATTCTATATAGCAATAGCAATTCAAAGGGGGAACGCTGCCAGTATCTTCGGAACCTTGCCTAAAGGGACTCCTTTTAATGATATATTTTAGTTTATGTTAAGTTTCGTTATTTATTTCAATGTATATTATTTTATTATTATTAGTTTATGTTTAGTAATCAATAATAATAATATAAATTAAAAACAAAGACTTGTCCTCTATCAAATCGAACAAATCGACATCGAATAAATATTATAGGGCAGTTTTTGCTTGCTTGCGCTAACTACTGTGGAACCAGCTACCTACTGAAGTATTTCCAAACCAATTCGACTTAGGTTCTTCAAGAAAAGAGCGTACCAATTCTTAAAAGGCCGGCAACGCACTCGCGGGCCCTCCGGCATTGAAATTGTCCATGGGCGGCGGTATCACTTAACATCAGATGAGCCTCCTTCCCGTTTGCCCCCTGTTCTATAAAAATATAACCAGTTTATTACGTTTCTGGTTTTAGGTTATGGTGCTAATCCTTATGCTGGGTAAATAAATTAAATTTGTATGTACTTTTTTTTTTCAAGCAATTGATATAAATTACTTTAAAGAAATTCATGATAGCAATTTCTTATAAAATATTGAGAATGATTAGAAAAACGTTTTACTTTGTAGCTTAATTGTCTGTTAAATGCCTATGAATATGAATTAAGACAAAACTTTCTTCATCCTTAATTTTCCTGGCATTTCTTTGAAGGCATTTCTTACAAAAATACTTATTAATATTTTTTATAAAAGGGGTTACAAAGTTTTACAATAACTTTTATGTTTTATTACTCATGGAATTATTCTTAATATAATATAGGGCGAACGGGCAGGAGGCTCACCTGATATTTAGATATCCGCCGCCCAAGGACACCCACATTGCCATAAGGCCCGCAAGTGCGTTGCCGGTCTTTCAATAATTGATACGCTCTTTTCTTGAAGGAACCTAAGTCGAATTGGTTTGGAATAAATTTTATATTTTATGCAAAATAATTTATTGAAACCTCAAATGACGAATTGTAAATGAAAATGCCACGTGTTTTTATCATCGAAGAAATAAATTTAAAAAATTAAATTTATAATTTATATTAATTTTCGTAACTTAATATTTTAATGACAATTAAATTCCTAACATATCTTCATTTTTCTTCCCTCTAAGTCTCGGAAATCTAAAGTTTAGATTTGTATAATTATGAACAAGACTTAAAAATTAGTTTGCCAAAGAAGTTTTACTTCTGACTTGAATACTTTGTACGCACGCACTTTTTTTAATATTTCAATCGATTACTGTATACTGTTTTTTTTGTAGGTATATATGTACGTATTGTTTTGAATGTGACATAAATGTAAACAGTTGCCACATTGGAGTAATCTGTAATGGCTACCATTACATAGGTGGGTTATCGAAAGCTGGCGCGTTTACATTACTCACACTAATGCAATTTCACTATACAGTATGTTAAAAAATATGACTTTTTTAATACACTCTGGTTTTAGTAAGGTTGGGTGGGTTGTAAATAAATAAAAATATGTCAAATACATATAAATATTATGTGCATACGAGGGTGGATACAAAAGTTCTAAGCCCGACCAAGAACGTAAAAGAGTAGTTCGTGTAAAGATGCTTAAAATAATTAAAAACATTGTACACTATTTCACGAGATTGTCCTGTTAATGTTTTGCCGGAACCAATTATTTCATAAGACATTTTTTTCTAAATATTAGACAAAATTATAATGAGAAAAAAGATCAACATGTATTTATAAACAGTAGCAAAAGCAAAATAATAACTGTCTCTTTTATACTAAGCTTGCTTATAAGCTTGACCGAACGCGAGAGACGGACAGTCTTTTCATGATGCGCGAGGCGTGACGTCACGCCTCGCGCTTATTCACAGACACTACACATGCACAAAGTTTAAATGTGTTGAAGCCGCCAGCTTTAGATAACAGACCTATACTATGCCATACCATATTGTGTAAAAAATCAAAATAAATTAAACCAAGAACCTAATGTTTTTTTTTATATTTTAGGTTCGACGGCTACTATCCATGATGTGGGCGTCAGTGGCTGTTCTATAGATGCAAAGACCTGCATTCTGAAGAGGAATACCAATGCCACAATCAGCATTGACTTTACCCCTTGTATGTATATCATATATCATAAATCCATGAAAATTATAATCAGTCATATTGTATTTATTAAAACTATGTAGTTATGTGTTTTTCTTAATAATTGATGGAAGGTAAGATAGCTATAGCTAGCTAGATAGGTTTTAGTGGAGGGCGCAAGAATTGTCTGTCAAGTTTATTCTGATATGGGGCAATGTAAATACATTTATTTTATCATTTTAAAATCTTACTAAAAGCCAGTGATCATCAATTCTTGGACCTAAAAAGTATGGTATTTAACGTAATGTACCTAAAGACCAGGCACAGGATTCCAGAAGCAAATATAAGAAAAACATCAAAAAGAATTGTACGTGTAAATGATCAACAAAAACTAAAAACTATATTTTTAATAAGAATGGATTGGTTATCAAAAATCGACATGGTGGGAGAGACTATTTTGGATAATAATCAGTATCGCTTTATATTTATATCACCATTGCACATTTATTATACATCATTTATATTTTTGTATGTTTACGAATAGTTTTACCATAAGAAAGCGTCATCACACCTGTGAAAAGGTTATATTTAATGTTACAGCTAAAGCGGTTACTTCGATTGAGACAGTAGTACATGGGATCATCATGAATTTGCCGGTTCCATTCCCGATTTCACAGCCTGACGCTTGTAAGGGCAACGGTCTGACTTGCCCGCTTAAGGTAGGCAAATTTCGTGGCTTAGTGTTGACTAAAGTATTATCAAGATATACAAGAGATATACTTATAAAACTTGGTAAAAATAAATAATTTGTTTCAAACACGCTTGTTTGAAACAATTATTTATTCAAGATAAACCTGTCCCGTTTCACGTAGGTACTTTGCAGTAAGTCTGATTTATGTTATTATAAAACATTCATACCGTAAAATACATTGTGGTTTTTTACGTATAAAAACCAAGCCTAAAAGAGTAGAGACGAAATTAACGAAACGCATTAAAGTTATGTGTGCAATGTGGTTGCTGTTAATTAATAGTACAAAAAAAAAATGTAATACTTAATAAACAAATAATTATATATGTTTTCTAGGCGGGCGAAAAGCAAGCATACAAAACAACATTGACAGTACTCAAAGCGTACCCACAAGTTACCGTTGAAGTGAAATGGGAACTGAAGACTGATGCTGGAGAGGACTTAGTCTGCGTTATGATACCTGCACAGATAAAATAGAAAGTCTAACAACAGATATAAAGATATAAATAATACAATATTTTGTGATAATTATTTTTAGAACGTAAGAAGAATAATGATTAATTATGTGTCTATGAATGTGATGATTTCAATAAGTATATTATATTGTGGGCATTAACGGAAAATACATTTGATAAGCATCTTAGAATAAAAGCACGGTATTAGCAGTGCCGTGTCAGTAAACTGAACACATGAAAACGGGAATAAAATTACTTAATTTTGCTCTGAATTTTTAAGCAACTTTCATTGAAGAAAACAATTTGCCTCAAAGTTTTATCAGGCGTATTTTTATGAATGTTTTGTTAGATTGCTTAATATTCAATGCAATAACTATTTGCTTTATATAATAAAGTTTGTTTTGGCATTTTAGAAATTTGTGATTATTTAGTTACCTAGTTCTGAGACGATTTTCATTTTTGTCTTGCCGTGTCCAAAGTCGTAATATAGGCTTTTAAATAAATATTTGTAATTATTAAGTATATACATTTAGATCCTCTACTGTCTACATAACTCAAACGAACTCGTTTTTTGAAAATATATATATATATATTTTTTATTTTAAGGGAAAAAAATCTGTTGACTAGCTTTGAAGTCTCGTCACACCTATATGGTACGATACGAATATGGTGGTATCTATACGAAGTAGAAACATTTCTGCGCAAGCGACCTGGTGTTGCACCTCTGACTCCGACTGACGTGACTGCTCGTTTGCCCTTTATACATTAAAAAAAAGTAAATGAAACCAATGTAGATAAAAAACTTTAATATATTACAAATATTCGTTTGTATGTTTGTAAAAAGTTACTATATAAATATTTTCTAACTCTAACAATCCTTTTATTGGGTCACAAATTTCTTTAAACTGAAATAGTGTAATAGCAGGAGAAAATTAACTACAGTACTGTTACACAAATTTTTGTATTACGGTTTTTATATTTATATACTAACTCACAGATAAACATACTGTATACAGCCTCAAATACAATTTAATGTTTTGACCTTTTCACTGTCATCATCATCATCTCAAATTACAAGCGTCAATAAACATTATTAAACTAATTGGACTTCTTATAGTATCTTTTTTGTTTTCACTTTACTACTGGACCCTTACATTTACCACACACCTTCTCTTTCTTAAAACATAAGTTAAACTCATTTTTAAATATTTTTCTATACATAGATTCTTTTAATGGAGATTCACCAATTTTTTCACATTCATTTACATACATTATATACATTTGTTTAACAGTCAGATTTGAATCTAAATATTGCCGCTTTAAAGAAAATGGCTTTATTGGCTTAGAGTCAATTGTTTCTAAGGACATTATATGTTTTCTCACTCTATCTTTTTCTCTCTCTGGTAATGGATGGCAACTAGACAAACCTCTACCGTCCCTTTTTGGTATATTCACCTCAGATTTATTTAAATGCACATTATATATTGGTTTTTGAGATATTGCTAGTGTTCCTAGATAAAAATTTTTACACACAACAAACTTATCTGTTCTTATATAAAAGAAATATTTGAATGTATAGTTTCTTTTGCCATCACACGGCCTATCTTTAGTCTTAATTAAGTGTCTCTCTGTTGTATTTAGAAGAAAGTACTTTTTTTCATTGGTATCTAGAGAATAGAATGATTTGAACAAAAGTTGTCTGTCTTCATCATTGATTTTCTCCATGCACTTGAAACGGCAAGAAGTTAAGCAGTCTTTTTTGTTACGAATTTGCTTTTCTGGTACAAGCTTTCCTCTCCGACTGATATAGGCTTCACCTTGTTGACATTTTTTTTTACGAATATTGTTTTGCCACTGGCTAGGGTCTGGCACACGTAGTATTCGACGCCTTCTAGTTAAATTCTCTTTATTAATGTTATTTCTCACTTCAGATTTTAACCTGGAAATTAGTTAATATTAATTAAATCTAATTTCAAATGTAAGTACTTTACGTAAAATTTGTATTATTCGGAAACAGTAAAAACTTTTTGTACAATAAATATGTATAATAAACATAGTAAAATATGATAAACTATGCACAAATAAATTAATTAATAAATTACTAAACTTTAAATAGTTTTTACGCAGATCAGACATAATAAATTGAAAAACTTACAAATCCTCGTTTTTTACAATAATAGTAAGATCGGGCTCTGATGTTGTTTCTTTAGATACTGCATTATACTGACTATAGTACTGCTGATGTACACTTCCATTTAAAGAGTGTTTAATTAGTGGCACTTGGGGTAGAATTACATGGGATGTAATATGCATAGGTTGACACTCATTTTGCGGCCCTGGTATTGAAGCATGCATAGTCTGTTGAACATTCTGCAAGTGAATTTGGTGACAAGACATGACTGTTTGACTCTGAAGAACATTTTGAAAGTTTAAGGAGTCGTTTATAGAGTCTTGGTTTGGGAGTGGTGGCTGAACAGCGTGCTGATAAACCTGAACGATATGAGGTAAACTCACTGTTGGTTGTAAATTATCCATATCTGAAAATATTAACAATGTTTACATAATAATATGAAAATACATAATTCCTACTAATAATTTTAAGTAACTATTCATACCTTTTAGATCTTATGTGACTTAGTCGCGTGAGGAAAGTTTAAAACTTACGAATTACATTCTAAATTATTAACAAAATTTACCATTATGTTTGTTTTGGTTTTTAATAATTTATTTACTAAACAAAGCAGTTCAGTGTAGTCTGTAGTATTAAGTCAATTGACAATCATAACGTGAGTTGACACAAACCACCAATCGGTATTTTGACAGTGAGCAGCAACAGATAACTGTCAAAGTAGGGATGTACCTAAAATCGGTAAGAGGATCGATTGTTCTTATTCATAATTAACATTAAATAATTCAATTTAGGAAATAATAAAAGATGTTATGTTTTATATATTTATTGAAAATAATAACAAATGCTAAATTATATTGCATACCTTTGGTATTTTTATTAAATGTACTTACTAATAACTAAACAAAAATACCTTCATATTTTGGAACCTAAATAAATTTACTACACCAACTAATTAGTATAACTAAGTATGTCAACCATTTGCTTTCGTTGCATTTTGTTTCTCTTAAGCTAAAAAAATGCTTGTTATATAAAATAATACAAAACAATAATATTTTATCCCTATATTATTATCGACTCATACCAGCTGACGGTAATTTAGGTACCTTAATACATACCTATCGTTTATCTATCACAGCACATTTACTCACGATTAGTAATAAAAATATATACTTTCAATATGTGTTAAAAAAAACAATTTTTCCGTTTTTGTTTATGTGGCAGTTGGTATTTTCCAAAGTTGTTTATTTACAAACAGTAATGATATATTTCAAACTGTTAAATATTTGGCTTACTGTCAAACTTATTTTCTAAGAAGTGATAGACATAGTCATACACAACCAACATTATTGCACCACCAGGGCCCAACCGAAGTACTTTCGGTAACAATCCTTTGTACAAAGCTCGAAAACTGAAAAATAAAAGATTATTAGTTAGGGGCCGGGGTTAGAAATATTTCATTTTAGTTATAAATTGCAACAGAATATCGTAATATAAAATATTGTTATCACATTTATTTAATAAACAAATTATAATTATATGAAATAAATAGTATGCGATAATTGGCATATAATATAGGTTAGATACGGGGAAGTATAAGAAGTCACCATTTACCTACATTTACTTATAATTGCAAATAGTATCATGTCGTAGATTAGTGCACAACTATTTTAAGCATCAATGCATCATAGTTCATGATATTTATAACTATTGTATAATTTTATACCTAATAAAAATAAATAATTTCTCCTTCTTTAAATTAATACATTACTACCACACCTAAATTTTACGTTTTGAATACATATTATTTTAAATTTACTTTGGAAATATTTTCCTTTTATTTCGGGGCCACCAAAATTCTAATTGTTTGATTTCGAAACATTAAAAATATAATTTATAGACACACCTATGTACTATAACCCTAAATTTGAATTTCTCTTATGGCAAACTTAACGTTTAATGTAAATAAATATATATTTATAAATGTGTCGTCAGGTCTTATCAGTGAATCGGAAATCCTTGTTTTTCAGGTAATGGTGAGTTGTATTTTCAGTTACGAACATTTGGATACGTTCCAGAGAGGGCATTGCAACACGATGATAATAACACTTTTTTTTAGCGTAGGGAAATTCTGTTATGCATTGTGCCGATTGCATCTGTGAAGGATGTTATTTGGAACTCCTTTATTGTACCCCACCCACTAAAATCCTACCGAGACATTTCCTTGTTATTCGACAAGTTTGGGAAACCATAACTTATTTAATTTGTAAATGAATAACGTACTAGTGAAATTTGTTTGACATTAGATTTGAAATCCTTCAAAAATGTAGTAAAAGAATGTAGTAAAAGTAGTAAAAAATATTATTAAAAAGCTTATAATCATATATATTCATAGATATTATAGTATTTAAATGTTATAATGAACGAATGAAGTATATGAAATATTCGAAGAATATATATAGGTAATATGTATATTTTAAATTTAAAACGATATATAAATAAATCTCGTCACTAATATGGTTTCACTTGAATAAATAGAGAAAAAATATATACGATAAAACGTTGTGTAAGTCATCTTATTATCAGGAACAGATAATGTATGATAAGAGTAAAGTAAAAATAAACAGAGCTACATTGAGTAAAACAGTAGGCATATATTTTAACCAGATAGGTAATTAGTTACCTAGTCAAACACTGGCATTTCGCCAACGTATTTTGAAACATTGATACTAACTAATACAACGCTAAAGAAACAGTAGAATTACCTACTTACAGATTGTGTAAGTCTATGTTTAGTGTAGGTGATAATGAATACAAGACTAGACACACTTTGGGTCGCTAACCCGGAGTGAGTGACGTTTAGTAACGAGGTTAATTAAATTCTAGGCCACAGTAGATAAGCAACTAATTAACTGAACTGAATTTTAGTTTTGGTGCATTTGAATAATATAAAACTGCTCCGTTAGTCCCTACTTCTTGTTAGGTACTCGAGATTTTTTTATCTACGCCTCATATCGATTATGATCTTGATACCTACACATTCATCTATTACTATGATTCTAAGTGGTATGCCTCGATTACCCCAATTAAAATTCATTAACATTTTGACAGTAACAATGCCAGTCAGAAGTGGTATATATAAGTGGGAAGAATCTTTAATGAAAGACTTAACGATGACGCAATATTTAACTCAACATAATCTGCATATATTTCTTTTATATCTAAAACAACTGAAAACTTTCCATTTATTTTGAAATTATAAAATAAAGCTAACGCTATTATTAGATTGTTGTCACCATTTGCTATAGCATTTTTTTATCATTTTTATCATTTCATTTTAAGGATATAATGTTTATAATTTCAAAATAAATGGAAAGTTTTCAGATGTTTTAGATATAAAATAAATATATGCAGATTATGTTGAGTTAAATATTGCGTCATCGATAAGTCTATCGTTAGCGTTAGCTTATACATGTTGCAAATATCTTTAATCTATGCCACGGTCAAAGTAACCGTCTTACAGTTTATAGATTGTCACATATAAATGCAGATTATAGGAGATACTACAGCTGCGTGGTATAAAGGTAAATATTTAATAGGTATTATTAGCAGTATTATATTCATATCGATATTTGTATTTTCATTTCTATCGGATTATAGGATTGAATTAAAGGCAGACAGGACTGAGCTCACTAGAACAAGAATCACTCAAGAATATTTTTACGGTTCAACACACTGAAAAATCTAAGAATATCCAAGAACAATATAATTAAAACGCCGCCGTATTGTTTTTTACTTACTGATTGTTATTATTATTTTGTGAGTTTCGTTAGTAATGAATGTTATGTATATGTTATGTCTATATTAAGTAAATGTATAGACATACATTTGCATACATGAAATATATATAAATATAATCATCTGATCTAATTGTCATTAAACTCTAAACGGCGACACTGCTTTTTGATGAAATTTTTGTTTCAAGTGAATTTTCTTTTGTTTTTTTGTCCGCTAGTTTAAATATGAAATATCAACAGTTTTACTTATCGTAACAATATTTTCCTTATTTTCGCCTATTACTAATTTGTTAAGTACGAACAATGTACATACATAAAACATTAAAAAATAAAATAAATCCGTGGCGCTACAACCTTTTTAAGTCTGGGCCTCAGATTTCTGTATCTGTACCATGATCAATCTAATAGGCAAGTAGGTGATCGGCCTCCTGTGCCTGACACACGTCAACTTTTTGCGTGTGAGGCAAGCCGATTTCCTCATGATGTTTTCCTTCACCGTTCGATAAAATATTAAATGCGCACAAAGAAATACCATTGATGCACAGCTGGGGATCGAACCTACGACCTCAGGGATGAGAATCGCACGCTGAAGACACTAGGCCAGCACTGCTCGACAAAAACTTTGAAACTCATTTAAATTCATGTAAGTACCTACTTAATAATACATATTAATTATATACTATGTACATACTGAATAATTTCTAAATGGGTGACTTTAGTAGGCGTATGTATTTTCTGTTAAGTTACAATTTGATGAATCATTCTAGAAATGATGTTTTGTTTATGGTACATATATCATACAAATATAATACTCACCCTTCCTCCTTATAGACGAGACAAATTGCTCCACTGGTCGAACTATATTTGATCACTCCAGGCACAGGCTGTGGACCTTGGATTCGACTCTTGGCAACATCAAATGGTATATTCACACAGGAACCTAAAACGCCTGACGTAAATCCTATTAGGACTTTCCGCCCAAACTCGAGAAGTGGATCCTGGAATATCAATGTTATGATCATGTTTAATAAGGCTAATAAGAATTACTGACTACACCTCCAGTTTTAGGAGTAACATGGCATTTACTCCTCCAGACCGAAGCAAATAAAGCCCCTTTTTTAGGAAAGGGCAGATTTGGCACTAGACAGTCTAGATTCTCGGCCACAGATGTGCCTGATTGCGTCCTATATATTTAAAAAAACAGAGTATAAGTATCGTATTCGACTCCTAGCGTCACAATAAATGGTATTCTTTCTATAAAATATCTACTAAATATATATGTAAGATACTGTTTAATTTTCGTAAATTGCAATAGCGTCTCTAACGAAATGTCTTAAAGTAGATTTTACAATGTTATTTTGTATTTGGGACCTGACACAGTATATTTTTAAAGGTCCTTAGATGTAGAAGGTATAATGCGGAAATGTTGGAGAGACTGGGGCTGCGGGTACCAAATGACTACACTCGGCGTGGTAAGCGGTCGCGATTGCTTGCTTAAGAGAAGCACCATTTACGCGTGTCTTGCGCACCGTAAATATTATTGCTTGTGAGACGGATATATTTAATTGCACACTTTGAATTCACAAGAATTGCAATATTTATAATTAGTTATGTTTTATTCATTTATTTTATTTATTTATTTGTTTACATTATGTTTTTAGTTTAATTTTTATATTAATAAGTTATATTTTAAGTTAAGTTACTGTAAAAATAGGAAATGTTAGATAATTATTAGTGATTAAACACAAAGGACACAGTTTTAGATTTTTATAGTCGTCGACTTCGATAATTAACTATAATATGAAATAAATTAATAAAACTAAAATATATTTGAATTGTTAATTTTAAAAAGTCAACCACTTCAATATAAAAATGTATTTAAGAGTATCTAGCTGTTATCTAGAGCGATTAAGTACATAAATATGCATAATGTATCAAGAACGTGTTCAGAAATAGTAAACAGTTTGTACATAACTAAAATATATACATATACTAGCTGACCTGGCTAACTTCGTTCCGCCCTACAACCTTATAATATCGTTGTTACTATAATTTAACTTATTTTAGGATTTCATTAATGTTAAGTATTACATTAATACAACTTTTTTGCAAGTACAGAAATGTTTTATTGCTTGCCATTGCGAAAGAAGAATGGCATCTTCTCTCTAGCGTCAATATGGCGATACTGCATGTTAAGCACTTTCTGATATCCAACATCTTTTGTTCAGGATCAAAACATGGTTATGCATCTCCTCATTCACCTCAAGATCGGAGTTTCTTGAACTGACACGAATTCGACGTAAAATGATGCGTAGTTTTGTCAACAGATGGCACCATATGGTTTTTGCATTCGTAAAATTAATTTATTTATTTATTGTTATTCGATAACTTATCCGATATTTTATTGCTTATTCTGCTATTCGGGACGGAAACAAATCCAAGAAATCAAAAACCATGGCAATCGGTCCAGCCGTTCTCGAGTTATAAGTGTTGTAACAAACACGACTTTCTTCATATATAAATAGTCTGCATTTATGCGTAACCTCAACATATCGATGAATGTAAATGATTGTGCAGTATTCAATTATTTTGATGTATGTCTTATACACTATTGTAAGAAATCAATAGCTAATTCAAAACTCTTATGGGTATAAATCAGACACAATTTTACGTTTCAATTATGGGTAATCAGTCGGTACTGGACATGAGCCGATATTAAAGGCATGATTTCGTGTCGATATTTTCAATGTATAAAGCAAGCCGATAATCAACTTTTCTATAAAGAAAAACGTTCAAAGAATGCAATCTGAGGCAAAATGGCCGTTGAATTATTTCTACAATTAAGGTTATAAAGCCTACTACTTATTCAGAGTTTATAAGTGGTAAAAGTTTTGACTACAATTATAGTTATTATTATAAAATAATGATAAGACATTTGCATGCTTAATTTTATATGGCTGATTGTGCGGTGTTATTTATAATTAACAATCTGAATGTACCAATTTATTTGCAAATAAACGATTTATTATTATTATTAAATAATTGCCACATACATATGTTATTAGTATCGATAATATTCAGTCTTTAGTGGATTTTTCCACAGCCACCCTTTGGTTAATGGTCAAAATTCAAAAGATGATGTACGGGTAGCGAGTCTCATTTCTGAATTACTTAAACCATTTAAATATCCAATATTTCAAGGTAAGATTATCAAAATCATATAATATATTATCGCAGAAACCGATATTACCGATAGCGATATATAGAAATTGTTAAGTAATTACAGGCAAAAATAATTAGCAATGTTACATTATCTAATGATAAACTTGCATCATTCGATAAGTTCTCCTTAGGTAACAGGCTATAAACTACTATAAAAATCCAATAGCGCTACAACTTATGAGGTCTTAGCCTCAGATTTCTGTATTGGTTTCATAATCATTTGTTTTTCAGGCAAGTAGGTGATCAGCCTTCTGTGCCTGATACACGCCGTCGCCTTCTAAGGCACGCCGGTTTCCTCACGATGTATTCTTTTACGAATGTCGTATGCGCACATAGGTTTGGTACACGACCAGGGTTAGAACCCTCGGGGATGCGAGTCGAACGCTGATACCGTTAGACCAACGATGTTCTAGCCCTAATTACTGGGTAGAATCAATTTCTATTGTAACTTCGGCCGTGGCGTTCTTGCCCGCGTCGAAGAGCGCGCGGGGTACGCGTGGGGTTTCCTCCTTTCGCGGGGTTTCATTGTTTTCGCACCTCATTAAGATGAGGAGGTGATTGGATTGGTCCGGTATCTATTAATTTTGACAACCGGTTGAGTGGGGTTATCAACCGTTTAGATGCTAGATGTGGTAGCTTGCGGTTCCGCGCTAAGATTCTCCTACGGGAAGCGGCGCTTGTGAGCACAAGACCACCTGAGCAGGTAGTCGGGTGTCTATTGTTACTTCTCTGTTGGATATCGCGGAACACAGCCGACTATTGCAGGATAGGATGTAAATAGTTTTTATATGTTAATGTTACTGAGAAAAATATCTTGTTAAATTACACGTGAAGTAATCGTGTAGCTACGATAACACTTCGGGGCAAAGATATTTTTATCGCTCATCGCCATTGGTTCTGTTAAGATTAAATATTGGTTTTATTTTTAAAAATGATAAATTAAATTTGGAAAAAAATCTACCAAATGTAAACTAACTTGTATCTGAGATTTGACATTCTCAATAGCTACTATACTTATTTATCCCTCTATATATATAGTTCTACTGTACGCGTTGACGTGTGTGAACTCTTAAATGGCTGGATCGATTTAATGATTTTTTTTGTATGCGTTTGGGTGGCGCCCTGGATGGTTTAGATTCACAAATCAGCCCGGCAGTCGGTATCTAGGTTATTTATCTATACAGCAAATAAACAGCTGGTAATATATTAATCTTCTGTGCATGTGTTCGTAATTAAACTCCTAAACGACGTATAGATTTTGATGAAAAAAAACACACAAATTTCAATTTTGTGTGTTCAAGTGGAGTCAAGAATGATATTTTACTTTATTAGATTTTTGTACGTTAGAAGTATGTACAGGACAACGACTGTCGGGTCCGCTAGTCTAAATATATCAAATTACCATATTTGGACTAACTTATACAAAACAACGTCTATATATATTATGTATGTGTATAAAAATCTCGTGTTACTGTGTTAGTCTCTCCTCTGAAAAGCTTTACCGATTTTTATGAAATTTGTTTACCTATTCGGTTCTCAGAATCTGTCGTAAACTATTTTTATACATCTAAATGATTACATTTTTATTTTTTACACATTTTTTTGGTTATGATTTGGTATTAAAATACATTTGCACCTTAACATTTCCTGCCCCAAATCCATGTTTTTTCAATATATTAGTACTGTAACAATCTTTTAGGCACAACGTTTGCAAGGGCAGCTACTTTAGGCGCGCGCATTAGGGTAAATTTTTTACGGATGAAACGCAATAATAACAATATTAGCGTCACGAATATGTGCAGCGTTTAAGTCTAAGAAAAGGAAGAGAGCTATTGAGACCAATTGAAAGAGAGTGAGAAAGAGCTAACGTAGCATGAAGCAAATAGCCATGGAGCGAGAGGTGGGAGAGAGCTATAGTGAGAAAGATTGAGAGAGAGAGAGAGTAAGGGAGATCGAGAAAAACTACACGCTATTGGTTGATGTATTCGTTTAGTAGTTACGTATTAGAACTTTAGATGGCAATTCTGTCGCGTAACGTCTTGTGCAGTCAACGCAGATTTTTTATTTATTTATATTATTATTAGCACGTATAGTGTGTGTGAATACAGATATACAAATACATGGAGTGATCATATACTGGCACATGATCATTTATTGGGGCTTTTACCTTAGTTATAATTAATTTACAAAGAAGTTTCACTTCTGACATGTGTACTTTGTACGCACGCACTTTTTTGTAATAAACGAGGCAGCCGGGCAGGAAAACTTCTATAAAACTTTCTGAACTAAATATGAACATTGCAATTAATCATATTAAGTTGCTACGTTAGTTCACATTGTGATAGGAAATAAGTTTCCTCATTACAGCCGTTCCACGCTTCTAGAGCTATTACGTTATGTACGGACAGTCACATTATTGCGTAGCATTGACCATATTTTAATAGGTATTATGTAGGGGATTAGCAATAGCAATAAAATTATGCCTAATGCCTCGTATAACATTTTAAAAAAAACTTAACCACTAGGCTGTTAATTTTTTATGCCTTTTTAGCACAACTTTAATGTTAAAGTAAAAAAAATACATAGTAAGTAGTATTTTTATGTATTGGCAATACTAAGGCACTAATTAGACTATATTTTAATAAGTGTAATTCGTACCTGATATTCTGGCAAGTATCCCTTCACGCTGTGATAAAAGCCGAAGTAGACCATATTGAAGATGCCATTTCTGGCTATCGTCGCTGTCAATCCTTTATTGAGCCCTCTAAAGCCGAGACCACTTTCTCTTACTATCTCCCTGGTCACTGCCCAAGTGCTGGGGCTTTGGGTAGCAAGCTGTTTATTTGACTGAAGAGTCACTTTGACTACTTCGAACGGGTTCACTAACACCGCTTCAGTGATGCCTGCTCCTAAGCCGGCTAATGCAAATGTCTGTAAATATAAGTACATATAGATTTACGTACGGTACGCGAGCTCAGTTTTTTAACCATATTAAGAAGTTTTTAAGGTATATGTAGTGACAATGACATTTATGTATTAAAAATATTAGTTGGGCTTATCATGTTTGATAATATTTCACTAAAATTATGCAACTGTAAATACTATAAAATAAGAATGCTTTGAGACGGAAAAAAAATCTTAAAATGGCCGGGCCATCTGCCCTATATAGATCAGAATGTAAGAAGTAGAAGTAAAATATCAAAGACACTACACATATATATATTATAACTGTATAATAATCTACCTAGATCGAAATGTGTCTATCCACAATTTAAAGATTAAATAATTAATGGTATTTTAGTTATTTAAATGAAAACGTAGATAACAGAAAATGAATTAGAGGAAAATAAAAACAAAACTAACTAAAGGTGTTGGAGTCGGTGAGCCAAACATAAAAAATCGTTTATACTGTTCAAAGGTAACAAACTTCACAGCTCGTTTTGGAGTTTCTGCTAGAATTGGCGGTAATATTCCCTTCCAGAATGATAATAACCCCTCATGCTGTTGCATTTTTTTCATGCAGTCTATTATCCCTCGGTAATAATGTGGATCAGACTGATTAATTTTTGTCGTTGTAGATTGCAACTGCAATCTTGTTTTTACGAGATCCAGTGGATGCATAATGCACACTTCAATAAATCCAGCACTACCTCCAGCTCCAACTTGCATAGCAGCTTGTTTCAAAATTGTTTCAATTTCAGGCATTTTTCAAAATGTTTTTTACTCAGTCACTGAACACTCACTAAATAATTATTATATAAAGCTTTTCATCGAATAATTTTGACCAAAGGTGGCGCGTTTAATTTGAAAGTAATATAAAATTGCGACCTATTTAGAACGTCAAAGCAAAACAAAAATACACGACTTGAACAATCGTGTTTACAGTCTGTGTTTTCTTGAACAACTAAAAGTAATTTAAGATTTTCCGTAACAGTTTGCTAATGCATAAGTCAAATACCGGTTATTTGAAAACCCTAGTAATGTCAAACTCGATTATGATTTTGGCAACAAGTATGTCATTTTCAGATGAAGTGTCGTGTCAAATATCAAATTCGAATCGAGTGTTGTTTTGTAGGAATGTCGACTGTTTTTATGTTATTTTATTAGAATCCCATTTAATAATAAAACAATGTTGTGTGTCTTTGACAAACCTTTTGAAAATAAATAATCGTAACCCCCCGAAATAAGTTTTATGCATGTATATTTGTGTAAAACACATGTCTGCAATTTTGTTATTGTGTGAACTATGAACGTCGTACAAAATGGCAGTAAAGAGGACAGAGTTTCTTTTCGACATGAGCTGATGTGAAATTATGTTTGAAATTGTGATATGTATAGTCGTGTGAGTGTAGACAGTCAGTCAAACGTGATTATGTGTCTCTAGTAATTAAAATGGGTTCACAAACATTGGAGATATTACGGCAGGGTATATGGGCATCTTTAACTGGGGGTTGGTTTTATGATCCTCATCAGAACTTATTTTGTAACACCGTACATTTGTACATATGGCTATTCCTCCTTTGCTTGCCCTTCTCCGTATACCTGGTAAGTAGTTTCGCGGTGTTTGATAAAGCATTCATTACGACAAATAATCAGGTCAATGTTCTTAAGGTTTCCGCAGCGCGCGATTAGTCATTTGTTTTTACTAATAAATTACAAAACAAACTGGTTTTGTGGCTGCTGTTCTAAGGCAATGTATTTCCTAAAGCCTTTGCCAATAATGTAATACTTAATAATGTTTATAATATGACTTAGGATAATTTTTTTTTTAATATGACTAAAAAAATATACATACATATATATTGTAATCAACTTTAAAGTGTCACAGTAACAGTCTTAAATATTATTATGATTAAATGTTACATTATTACTTTCATTCCATATGTTTAATTTTAAACCTTTCATTGCAGTACTTTCCACCAGCAAGTGTTGGTTGGGCAGTTTATTGTGTTCTAGTGGCTTTGGTCTTTACTGTCCTCAAGGTAATAAACCATGGTTTGCACCACATGTATGATACAAAGGAATTAATTGTTGTTGAAACAACAGATGAATCAGGCAACCCTACTGAGAATGCTGCGTAAGTAGTCCTTATACTTCATGGGAGTTTGTATATCTAAATGTTTTGTACTGTGTATATATACGATTATCTAATCAGCCAAACAATAGAGAAATATGAAGTATAAAAATGTATACTTAGTTTTAAACAAACATATATGGTTTAATGACCTGAACTCATTATCTAGATGGATTTTGACTTTAATCATGATTATTGTGACAAAGTAAAAAGTTATTAGTCTGTAAATGCAAGTCTATTGCTGTGGTAGAATAGTTTAATAGTAGATGTATGCCTAGTGGTAGCTTAGTGGATTAGTAGTTGTAGTTTGCATTCAATACTCAATATACTAAATCCATGATGGTTCTAAAAATTTATTTCGAAGAATGTTTAATTCATCTATCAATACATTTTTGCATCCTATGTATTTACATAAACACATTCTGTTACCTTCTCAGTGTATAGTTCATATTAAGTACTTATCATTCCGAATATGTTATAACTATTATTAGACTAATATATTTTTTACAACTATAAGCCACCACAAAATACCAATTTTTAGTATATTTTTGTACCTAATATAAAAGTAATAGTAGATTAGATTCAGCTTTGCTTTAACCCTGCTTTGTTTGCATGTATTAAATATACTCACAATTGTTTAGTCTACTGCAATCCCGCAGGCCAGAGGAGGGTGTGGAAATGCAAACCTTAAATGCAGCTGCTGTCCCGCCAAGTGACAATGACTCTGTTACTTCCCTTGAAACCTATCATAAACCAAATAACAGTACTATTGGTAAGTTGTATTTTTCTTCCAATACTAGAAAAATATTTAAGTTGTAACTTAAAAAGGTTTATTATAAATTATAATAGTTAAGTTACAGTGTGTAAATGTACCCTGTTCTGTGTTAAATTACTTTTAATGTTACCTCATACACCACCTTTATACAATAGAAGACAATCCGAAAGATTTTTGACACTGTTGTCTCATTTCAGATTTAAAAGTGGATGTTCACCGTAAGAATAGTTCGGAATCTAGCATGGAAGATAGTGCAATGTCTGGCAAACAGCTTGACCCAGTTGCTACAACTAAATCAGATCTGTGTATTGCGCAGACAGCAGATGTAGGACCATCAAAATCTCGTCCAACTAGAAGTAGATCAAAATCTGGTCATAGGCGGGATATCAGAAGTAGACGTGGTGCACCTGGTAGAATTGATGAACTGGTTGCTGAAGAACATAGAAATTCCAGAGGTGATAAAAATCTACCCGTACATAATACAGATGAAGGCCCATTTGCTAAAGTCAGTCGTCGGTATCATGAATGCCCTCACAGAAGAGGCTCCAGCAATAGGGATTTCTTTAAAGAGTGGCTTTACTTGGACGGCGACGAGGCGGCTGTTGGAGAACCATATCAATCCAAATTTGCTAGACAACTGAGTTCAGATTCGCGAGACAATTCAGAACCTAGCGTAGGACCACCTTCACCAAAGAAGAGACTCGCACAACGACGCAGATACACAAATTATCCAGATGAAAGTTGTACCAAGTCCGCTATGGCCCTTGCAACCGCACAATCATCAAATATGCGAAGAAATTCCAACTCTACTATGTCCACTATACAGTTGCCGCTTCTTAATTCAACCGCGCAGTTAGTTTCACATATGAGGAGACACTCTAATAATGCTGATCATGGATTTTTCGCGAGTGTAGAGTTAGGTGAATATATGATGGTCAAAGCAGAAGCACCAGCTGAGACTGATAAAAGTAAGGGTAAGAGTCCTGGTGTTAGGAGAATTAAAAGTGCCGCTTTAGAAATTGGTTGTCCTCCCCCCAGTGTTTCCAATTTATCACCACATCCAAATAGTGCTGAAACCATTGGTGGGCAAGTGCTTAAAAATCCAAAAAGCGCAGTTATACCACCCCCTAGCAAGTGTCTCACCCGTGGTCCCCACTTAAATTTATACCCCAAGAACGAAAATGGTGAAGGATGTTATCCCTATTTAAATTACGGCTCGGAAATTGTTTATCCCATAGCGGAAATATCCGATGAAATGCAGACTTCCCAAAAAGAAACCGACTTAGATTCCAGCGGTGAAAGTTATAGTGATTATGAGGATGAAAAACAGTTTAGAGGATTTGACTGGGATGCAGAGCAATCACCTGCTATGCGTTCTAGTGATTCTGATTATGAAAACAATGGTTCGAGATCCCCCTTATTAGATAGACCTAATGATGTTCGCGTAGTTCGTACAAAAAATCAACACGATTGCAAGAAACATTCCTGTGATCGAATCCAAGTAGGAAAACACAATTTGGGCTGCCCTAGTGAAAAAAAGCCTACAAGACTGAAAAAATCCGCCAAATTAGATACCCGACACGAGCGTCAAGGGCATCCTTGTGAATGTAAATACAATGCAGACTATTTTGATAAAGCTAGTGCAAGTTCAAAAGATTTACTAATAGAAAAATCTAGTTTAGAATCAAATGACATAGGTGATCAATCGGAAAAAAAAGCAGAAGAGAAGCAGCCAGCAGAAAAAAAAGTATGGGACCACGATATTTCTAATTCTAGCAGTAGTAGCGAGGAAAGAAGAGTTGAAAATAAATTTGAAAAACATCCGCCAGAAACGGAAGAGTCGCAACTTACTTGCGATAGCAAGAGCGCTGATGAAAAGAGTGTATATAGCATTGAATGGCTATTTGAAGAAACAGATTCAAAACAAATAGCGTACAAAGATAGTGTTTATACTGAAGAAGTACTATGTAAAAAACTTGGTGCTCTAGGAGAAACTTCCACAAATGTTCCAAAAAATTTAGGCGCAATACCAAAGCAGATTAAAAACTTAGCGCGGTCCCGAGCATCATCACAAAAGGAGAACAAGAAGCGAGATTCTAGGAAAGAAAAAGATGAAAGTCAAAATGAGGATAGGATACTAATGGATGCTGTTGAGGCTCAAGCTGCTTTAGTGCAGGGATTAGAATGTTTATTCGCTGCGACAAACGCAAACACTGTCGTAATGCCACCGCCAAATAGAGAAGATGGTCGTTCGCGAAGTCATCGACAGAGTATACGAAGTGAAAGAGAAGGTTCCCACAAAACCAGAAAAAGATCGATAGAAGAAGTCGCACAAACATCCACAAATACTCTACTTCCGACTTCTATGCCATTATTAGCTGCCTTTCTCAATTCGAGAGTAGAGTTTATGCCGTGCTGTAATGAAAATAATACTCCTCCTGTTGAAACGCAACCTACAGAAGAAGGTCCAAGATTGCGACCTTTAATGGATAGAAATCATAGAAATCGAGTGCGCAAAGTAAAACGTTCCACAAGGCAAAGAAATAATTCTTCACAAAATGATGAGAAAAAAGAAAAACCTTCAAACACAGAACAAGGCAATGCCGGCACAGCTCATTTCGCGAAGTCATTCGATGACACTACAGACGGGGCTATACATTGTTTTATGGATGAATATGGCAACTGGATGTCATATACTTTCGATAAAAATGGTTGCGCCCGTACCCATGCTCTTCCAATTCCATTGCCCGGAAATGAAGATGCACCCAGAATTAAGGAAATCAAACCGGAAGATAACACGGAAACAGCGGGTGGAAGCTGCGGTTCCTTAGAATCAGAGGCAGGAACTAGTGAAAATACAAAACCAAAACGTGGTGACAGTGTCGACCATAGTTCTTCCAATCAAGGCAGCAATAACCCACTCCTATCAAGTAATAATAACGTATCTGCAATCGTGCCAATAAACACAAATACCACTAATAAAAGGTTCTATGTGTTTGATGGTGGGACCAATTCTCATTTAGAACAAGCGAGGTCGCCCGTGGCTTATGTCACCGACAGTCTGCTTGAAGAAATTGAGAATGAGAGACAGAATCGAATGGGCCTCCCCAGTATGCATATCAATTTCTTAATGAGTCAACAGCGAGCGCAACAAATGAACTCTCAAATTGAGACACAATTTCCTAGTTTGATACAATCGTTAAACGATGAAATAAATGAGCAAATAAATGTTAGTAAATTGTGTAAAATGATGGACGAAATAAAAAAGAGCAACAAGCCAAAAACAAAGAGCTATTACAAGTTTAAATTCTCTAAAACTTTTGAAATAAAAGTGACAATGGACCGTTTAAAGTTATTAGCTTTATTTGATAGAAATTTAACGTTCAAAGAGACCTTTGTGTCGATAATGCTGGCGATAGCGGTCGCAGTTTTGGGATCGATGGTATTAAATTTAGGATTTTACAAGGATATATACGCGTTCTGGTTTTGTTTTATCATGGCGGGGAGTCAATATTCGTTACTGAAAAGTGTTCAACCAGATTCTGCGTCGCCGGTTCACGGTTTTAATAAAATGGTTGTGTTCTCTCGGCCTGTATATTTTTGCCTTTGTACAGCAATACTATGCGCTGTGAGTAGTCATCTCACTGATGACGATCACTCGCGAAGTAAACGAAGCGCAGATACACCGTTATCAATATATGGCTTAGTATTAAACGAAAGAGATTGCCTATACGTTGTTCAAGAAATCTTATCGAAGTTCCTATTATTTTTCCCTTTAGCGTTTAGTTTGGGATTGTTTCCCCAAGTCAATACATTTCTGATGTACTTACTAGAACAAATTGACATGCACGTGTTTGGAGGGAACGCAACTAGCAGCTTGAGCGCTGCCGTATATTGTGTGATGCGATCGCTAGCCGCTGTAGGAACTTTGTATGGATTCGCTTACAGTGGCTTGATAGAAGGCAAAAAATCGCAGCATCAAAAACATAACATACTAATATCGATATTTTGCGGATTGCTAGTGCCCATAGCGTATCATTTGAGTCGTAGCGCAAGCGACTATACCCTTATATGGAATTTAATTAAGAAACACTTATTACCGCCAGAGTTATATATAGTACACAATCCAGAATGTTCGCCAGAAAACGATAAAACTGAACCTAACACCTTAACAGAGGAGAAGAAGAATAATTCCGAAAGTAACATTTCAAAACAGATCTCAGTCGGTAGTTCGGCGTCGAAAATAAACTTTAGTTCAGAAACAAATATCTCGAGAACACACAAACGCTCCCAAGCGTCCAGCGTTAGTTCTCTGAAGTTGGATCCTAAAGGAGATACGACGAATTCCACGACGTCTCTCAAAGTAGACCCGCCTACTGAACACGATGAAAAGACCCGCGATTCCAATACTTTAAATTCCAATACGAATAAACCGGAACCGGATAAATCGGATGAGGATATGGAAGATCCATTGCCGAAGAAATTACAAGAGACGGTTAACGCAAGGTTGAAGAATGATGTAATAGTGTGTACGTTCCTGGGAATATTGGTGTTTGGACTTCACTGTACGACCGTCTTTACTACGTTGAAACCACAGCTTAATACAGTGAGTATTTTGTTGAAATATTTGAAACACGAAAGCTTTTTGTATTAAACGTTTATTCACATTATTTATATCGTATTCCTACTGCTTACAACAAAATCAATTATACTAAATAAATAGCCAAAGATGGAATACATAATATATACAAAATAGTTCAAATATTTACTAAAGGATTAAATACGTAATACCTAATTCGGCTGTGTTGTGTGATGATGTGTATGGTGTGCTCAAGATGCAGTCGCTCATTAGTTATTTAATAATAACTTGAATTGACGATTCTGAATCTCACCCTTAGTCTATGATTTTCGTGAGCATTATTACTTAAAGTTCGCAACATCATATATAGTGCTATATCTACAGCATACAAGCTATCTTTTCTTAAATACATGACTATTATGGTAAACATAAATGTAATAATAAATAAAAATATTACACTTCCAATTTTATGCACAAAATGTCAAAGTTCATTTATTTCAATTAGGCTTATTAAAGGGCACTTTTGAAAGTCAAAATTACGTTAATAAATATTATAAAAATACTTTTTTTAAATACATAGTTTTTTCAATATTTTGTATATGTACATTGATTTGAAAATTATATTACCTACACGGTCTATAAGTAAAATAACGGATAGGTATCAGATATTTACATACCTACTATATTTAAATGAAACACTATATATTTAAATAAAACTTCGATCTAGCCGATTTAACAAAATACATTTTTGGCCCTTAGAAGTTCACGATCGCATAGTAAGAACTGATTTAAATCAATTAAATTATTTCTAGGTCTTATGGATAATAGTTGGAAGTCTAGGCTGGGTACTTCACTACCTAACCCCACAATTGCGCAAGCAGCAACCGTGGCTGTGTCTAGCCGGTCCGGTGTTAAAACAACACGAATACGCGCAGTTTGAAGTGACAGAGCCAGCTCGGCTTATGATTTTTGAGAAGGTCAGTTTATTTTTTTTTATATAACAAGGGCAAACGGGCAGGAGGCTCATCTGACGTTAAGTGATCCCGCCGCCCACGGACAATCTCAATGCCAGAGGGCTCGCGAGTGCGTTGCCGGCCTTTTAAGAAGTACGCTCTTTACTTGAAGTCGAATTTGTTCGGAAATAGTTCGGTGGTGTGCGGCAAATACTGCCTTAACAAACGCTCAGTTGTGAAACGACGGACGTCGTTGATACGGGTGGAATTTCGCATTTTGCCTTGACGTCTGATGATGAAACATCCCAAATCGCAGTGTGCTCTTGAGTGTCAAACGTGAATTATGTTTTCAGATATTCGTGTACCTGTGTTTTCTCGAGCGGAACTTGCTATTTCCCGCGGTGGTGATTGCGGCAACGACGCAAGATGCGCCCGCTATTGCTGAAAAGTATGGGGACGCGTTGGGCGCGCTTATTATAAGCGTTTGCGCATTGAAATGTGAGTCAAGTTAATATAGTTATCATTTTATTATACATGGACATTTTACTAGCTTTTTGTTATTGAAATTAATATAGTCTATGTTATGGCAAGTGTACGGTTCCTGGGTCATAAATGGTTTAAATAATAGAGGATTCTAGTTTTACTCTATATAAACCACTCGTGTATAACAATAGAATATATGCGAAATAACAAAAAATAAAAACGCGACATACTCGCGTTGGCGTTAACAATATCACACTGCGGCCGAGACGCGTACACGCAACGCACACATAGACGCCTGCGGCTATATAATGCGAAGTCACACCAGCTCGTGGCACAAAACAGCCCGAGCTGAGCTGAAAAGGCTGTTAAGGAACGGTGGAGGAAAACATCGTGATGAAACCGGCTTGCCTTTGACCCAAAAAGTCGGCGGCGTGTGTCAGGCACAGGAGGCTGATCTTACTTACCTATTAGATTGACAAATGATCATGATACAGATATAGAAATCTGAGGCCTAGACCTAAAAACGTTGAAGCGCTACTGATTTATTTTTAAATAGTTTATATTTATTTTATAATTATTTTTCTAGGTCTCAGAAACGCCTATTCAGACCCCGAGAGCCAATACCTTATCATCGTGTTTGCGGTGCTTCTCTTTCAATTAGATCTTGGCGCTCAGAACATATCGGAGACTTTTTTAGTGGATTATTTCATTATGGCCATCATTTTTAACAAAGTCTATGAGTTTTTGTTGAAGGTAAGATATTCATGTTCACCTGTGTATATATCACTTGACAATTGATAAACTTACCGAACACACGCGTAAAATAGTAAGTAAGCGATAACCAAACGGCACGTGCGCTCTGATTGGTTGAATTAGTCACTAACTAACCGCTGAATCTTACGAATGGATATTCGTTAGTTTATAAATTTACCACGAGACGTCGAAAATTCCTAGCAAATTTATAGACTTGTTGATTTTGTTTAACATTATATTAATATATATATATATATAAAAGAAAGTCGTGTTTGTTACAACACTTATAACTCGAGAACGGCTGGACCGATTGCCATGGTTTTTGATTTGTTGGATTTGTTTCCGTCCCGAATAGCAGAATAAGCAATAAAATATCCGATAAGTTATCGAATAACAATAAATAAATTAATTAATTTTACGAATGCAAAAACCATATGGTGCCATCTGTTGACAAAACTACGCATCATTTTACGTCGAATTCGTGTCAGTTCAAGAAATTCCGATCTTCAGGTGAATGAGGAGACGCAAAACCATGCTTTGATCCTGATCAAAAGATGTTGGATATCAGAAAGTGCTTAACATGCAGTATCGCCATATTGACGCTAGAGAGAAGATGCCTAATGTGTAAAACTGCCATTCTTCTTTCGCAATGGCAAGCAATAAAACATTTCTGCATTTGCAAAAGAGTTGTATTAATGTAATACTTAACATTAATGAAATCCTAAAATAAGTTAAATTAAAGTAACAACGATATTATAAGGTTGTAGGGCGGAACGAAGTTAGCCAGGTCAGCTAGTATATATATATATTTAACATTAGTATACGATCTCCGACTGAGTGAAGGCCTCCTCCAAAATCTTCCACTTTCCTCTCGTCCTCGCCACACTTTTCCAATCCTTCCCCGCTATCCCCTTTATTACCTGTATAAAAATACTTGATAAGATTTTGACGGACTAATAATCTTATTTTTTCTAGAATTCGAATCGATGCCTTAATTTTTCCTCTCTGCCTTTTCTTTAAACAGCGAGTGTTGATAACATAATCCATTATTGTACAAGATTCGAATGCACGGTTGATAATAATCTATAAACATGTCTAGTTTGCTATTTTTTATCCGATTTGAAAAACTGAAATTTATTTTCGAATCAAAAAAACTAATTTTTTTTCAGGTACAATTCGTAGTGACGTATATAGCCCCGTGGCAGATAACTTGGGGAAGCGCGTTTCATGCGTTTGCGCAGCCATTTTCTGTACCTCATTCGGCCATGTTGTTTCTTCAAGCTGCGCTATCGGCTTTATTATCTTCACCGCTCACTCCTGCTTTGGGTATGTATATATTTTCTCTTTTTGTCTCTTTTTAGGCGTGGTTTTACGTTCTCTTATTTGGTGTGATCATGTTTTTCTATTTTTTTATATATTTTATTGTATTTTTACCGCAAAACCGAAAAATTATAATTACAGAAAAATATTTCTTTTTCGGTTTTTACGTGCAATTTTTCCAATATTTATCTCCATAAAAATATTCCTTAGAGGAAGGAAGGAAGGAAGGAAGTTTAAGGAATTAGGAAAAATACTCGAATTTGTCCAGCCGTCTTCGTAGTTTGAGCTTAGCAACATATTTTACGTTTCAATTTTATTTATATAGATTCATGCAGATGCAAAAAAAAGCAATCATTATGTCTAATAAAAAATGGGAATTTTTTGGACTGTAAAAGTATTATTATTTGGTTCAAAAAAGTTTAAAAAATATTAAAAAGATTTAAAAAATAGAGCCTTTTTTAAGGTATAAATGATTTTTCAGGTAGCGCAATATTCATGACATCATACGTTCGGCCTGTTAAGTTCTGGGAGAGAGATTACAACACGAAGCGAGTTGATCAAAGCAACACGAGACTTTCATCACAGCTTGAAAGGAATCTTGGGGCTGGTGAGTAGATAAAAATAGATTTTTATTTACTTTTTTATGCCAAATTTTAACAAAATATCGTTTCTTGTTTCATCTATTTTTGGGATAATTTATACATTTTAGATAATTCTGTATGCAAAACTACTTTAAAAAAAATCACCATCGGATTATCTCTATCTGTAGTTAATATATATTTCCAGAATATTTAAAAAAAACAGCTCTGTAAGCCGGAAACTAATATTTGAAACTTGCTGATATGATTTACTGTACATTAACTTAGTGGTGGACGTATATTTCACCCGGACGTCAGAATACCTCCGTATTACCTCCGTCCATCTTTTCACAACTGAGCGTTTTAAAGGTGCAACCCCTAGACGGGGCAGGACCACAGTGAGTCTCTGTTTTCGGTCTTGAGCGGCCTATAGCTCGTATTTCACCTTCATTCTTTCTGACTCTCTTGCCTTCTCTCTCTCTCTTTTCTTAAAACACTCGAGCCCTGTAGCATTGAGTTTCCTTGGGCGGTATCACTTAATCATTAACATCATTAAAAAAACTTCCCGGCGTAAGTCAAACTGCAATGAATTGTTTTTAGGTTTTAACTTAATTTCCATATTTCAGATGATAATAACTTAAATTCAATATTCTACGAGCATTTGACGCGTTCCTTACAACACTACCTCTGCGGAGATTTGATGCTTGGGAGATGGGGTATTGTTCAACAAGGCGATTGTTTTGGTAAGATATACTTATATATTTAAATGTTCTGTGCGTGTGTTTGTACTTATACTATATTAATGGCCATAGAACCTTTTAGGTCTGAGCCTTAGATTTCTCTCTCTGTTCCGTGATAATTTCTTATAGGCAAGTAGGTGATCAACCTTTTGCGCTTGACAGACAAATTCAAATTCAAAATCATTCATTTATATGGGTAACAAAATGTACACTTATGAACGTCAAAAAATAAATACACAATAAGGCATATTGATTTCTTTACGGTGTTTTTCTTCACCCTACGAGTGGGTCTTAAAATGAGCAAATAGATCGGTGCACAGCCGGGGATCGAACCTACCACCCCAGAGATGACAGCCGCATGTTGAAACTACTAGGCCAACACTGCTCCAGTATTTGTAATTACTCCTTCTAGATCGGATCGAATTTTATTATTTTTGGTGTTTGTTCAAGTAGATTTGAGAATTGTTTAAATTTACCATTAGATAATTATTTTTATTAATTTCGTTAAACAAAATTTATTTATTTACTATCAAAATGTAGTAAAAATATCTGCGATGTGATGGCAAGATATTAATAAACGCATACCCAACATATAGTTATAAAATTATATATAGCTAATGAATATTTTTTCAGTATTAGCATCGGATTATCTAAACTGCCTCGTGCATATCGTGGAAATGGGCAATGGGCTGGTCTCCTTCCAGCTCCGAGGTCTGGAGTTTCGAGGGACTTATTGCCAGCAACGTGAAGTTGAAGCTATTTCCGAAGGACCAGAGGAGAATAGTGGTGAGTTTTTTTCTTGCTTGTATAAAAGAAAATTGTTTACAGAAAAACGATGATTGAATTATAAATGGTGTTCATAATTATTGCTTCTAATTAATTTATTACTTTTGGTATTTATAAAAGTCATTTCAAGATTATTTAAATCAGGTATAACTTAGGAAAAAATTATCAAGACCGGCCCAGCAGTTTATAAGATATAAGTGACTACGAATAACTAGATATGTATAATATAAAGAAAATAATAAAAAAATCTCTTATCTCCTATCTATTTTTTATCTGTACTATATAATACATGATATAATTTCTAATTAGTTCGCAAGAGGAGTCCTTCATCTGCGGAGGGGTTCTTGCCAATTAATGTATAATATTAATGAATATATATCTCCACCAGTATAATACTCGAAAGAAAACTAATCTACGTGTACGACCAACTAGGCTCCAGAAGATAAACCTTATATGGAAATAGTATTCGTTTTTACAACAAACTCCAAAGGAAAATTAAAGAATTAGTACTGAATAAATTCAAAACTCTCGTTAAACGTAAATTAATTTTATAAATTTGACGATTACTTAAATGATCCTAATCCTTGGGATTCATTTACTCCAGTTCAAACAATTTGTATGAGAGTTTCTGGCCAGTTCTTCTTGCCCGCTCTACATCTTTTTTGTTGACGTTCATAAGTGTACTTGGTTACCTATATCAATAACCCATAGTTATTTTGAGTTTGAGTTCGACGACGGGTTAATTTGATATTACTTTAATTGTAGATGGCGTCTGTGGTGGCCGCTGGGTTTGTGGGGGTCGAGTGCTATCCCCTGGTTCCTGGTGGACCCTCCGTTGGCTCGCCTGGCAGTTGGCGACCTCAAGATATGTCCTGGAAGGATACTCTGTGACGGATAACAGTGCTGTCTCCATGCTGCAGGTGTTTGACTTTAGGAAGGTGTTACTCACTTATTATGTTAAGGTTAGTCGGAACTACCCGCATTTATTTACAATCTATTTTTTACGCATTTATACAATTTGGTTTTTGGGTAAAAATATTACCTACCTATCCAACAAAACCACCTACGAAGGAGTAAAATTTTTTGTTCTACCCTCGTGTCAAATATTAGGTTAAGTAACGCGTCAGACTCGAGTTGGCGTACACAATAGCACACTATGGCCAAGACGCGTAAACGCGACGCACACATAGAAGCTCGTGCTGCTATATTAGGCGAAGATACACTAAGCTCGTGGCATTCCCAGATGAAAAAGGCCCGTATGAGGCCGCGACACGTCTTAATGGATAGTGGGTAGAAAACCGCTTTCACCAGGGAGGGCGTTGACCTTTTCTCCGTACTTCACGCACTCCAGTGAGCTTTCCTCCAGCCCTTCAGGCGATTGATCACGCGACGGCCCGGAAAGATATATATGTCTATATAGATATATGTGTCGCAAGCGTATTATGGGCGTAGCGGGACAATGACACATACTTTTTCGTGTGTGACGTTGTCACGTCAAAAAAAAGTTCGTGAATTTCGCTAGCTAGACGTCTGCAATAGATCTCCGAGTCGTCTGCTCTTGTATCTTCTGTAGCTTTTCTTGTGTTTACATTCTGCTCCGACGCTCAGTACTCGCCGACCGCCTGGAGTAGAAAGACGTTCGTTTAGAATTTAGATCATCGACAATGCCGTCCGAATGGAGCAATAAGATTACAATAAAATTCTTAGGGACTAAAACTACTGGAAACGGAAAAAGTAATTTGGGATGTTAAGGATAAACAACAGAAACACGTTCACGACGCGTGGAAAAAAATCAGTGTTGCTTTAGACATACCTACTGATGGCCGCTGTAATTATTTCGACGTCTGCCATTGCCGAAACTTGAAAGCGAAGTGAGTGGTAGGGCAGTACTGTAACACACACACTCCTCTCGATCCTGCTGCAGCAGTATTTAGGGAATTATCGCCGGCAGCGGCAGGGGCTGAATGTAAATGAGGTATTACGGTCCTATTAATTTGTTTTCAGAGTATAATCTTCTACACGATACAGTCGAGTAAGCTGGAGGAATGGCTCTCGTCTCCGGAATTGAATGAGGCCCTCAGACCGATGACGGAGAGGTCCTTTGTCGACCTGGATCCCATCTTCAACGTCAATCTCGATGAAGACTACGATTTCAGAGCCTGTGGGATTACGAGGTTCGAAATTTTGTCACATTTAAATAATTTTTTCGTATAATATTATTTTTTAATTCTGTTGCCTGGAAGACACTGGACGCTTAATGCCAGAGGTCTCGCAAGTGTGTTGCCGACCTTTTACTTTTAGTGTGAAGGACACGATACTAAAATCGTTAATGTTAATTTCAGGAGTAGATTCATAGCGGTGTACCAGGAGTGGATCGCGCACTGCGGGGCGAGACGCGGCGCGGCTTGGAGACGAGATCCTTCTCTGCTGACTCTCTGTTTCGCCCTCAGCTTATTGGGGAGACGGGCCTTGGCTGCAGCTCAGCATCTTTCAGCTTCCAGGTAACGTATATAATTTTTTTATAAATTAAATTTATAATTTTTTTTTTTGAAGAAGTTGTGTCGATATAAATCTGTCTGAATGTATGTTGTTTATTTATTTTGAAACAAAATGTTTAAAAATACAAGAAATAATTTTAAAAAATATACACATTATAGTTAAATAAGACTTAAAATATGTTTATGGTAAAAATATAGACATTTTAATTAATAAAATATTTATAATGCATTAAACGGAACTAAAAAGTTTTACATATAGTGTATTTTTTTATGTAATTTTATCTTTGACACGCAACTTGTGTGTGATTCGAATTGTTTTAATAAAATAGTACTACACGATTTATGATGCAATTTATCTCTTAATCAATATATTATACAACATATCTGTAATATATACATTTCAGCGTGGAATTCTTCTTATACGGCCTACATTCGCTGTTCAAAGGCGACTTCCGAATAACGTGCGCACGCGACGAATGGGTCTTCTCGGACGTGTCCCTCCTTCACTCCGTTCTTGCGCCCGCTATTCGGATGGCTCTCAAGTTGCATCAGGTTGGTGATACATATCTTCAGATTTGAATTGAGGATATCTTAAATTTCTTTATCGATATTTTGTGTTTGTATGAACAAATTCTGTTTCGTTGACTGAGGTATGTCCGAACCAAAAGGATCTTCAAGTTAAGAGCGTATTCGTAAAAGGTCGGCAACGTACTTGCGAGCCTTCTAGCACTGTGAGTGTCCATGGCGGTATCACTTAAGACGTGAGCCTCCTGCCTGTTTGCCTATTCTATAAATGAGGAGCATATTATTTAAAAAAAAAAACAAAAATGGTTCTTATACCGTTTTAACTAATGTTTAATACATAGTCGTGTGGTCCTTTTCATCACAGTGTAAACATAATTTGATAGAAAGAGACGAAAGTTAATCCAGTGAAATCAGACTGTTATAGTTTTTATGAATTAGGGATGTCACATAGCGCAGTAATTTATTTATAAGTTCTAAATCGCGTCTGCATAAAATTATACAAGAAAATATGACACCGCAAATTTTACAGACATCAATTATATTAAACAAGCAACCACAAAAAAAAACATACTTACATAATATGGAACATTTTGATAGTTTAGTACTAAATATAACTATATTTTTCATTTTTTTTCACCAATTTTTCTATACATAAATTTCTTTAAAGTAATAAATAAATAAGTTTCTGGATTCAGCCGTTTTAAAACTTTGCTCTTACCATATTTTGTGATCATATTTTTTTTATTATTTTCAGGATCACTTCATGTTCCCTGAGGAATACTGCAGCAGTGCCGCCCTGTACTCGGCCATCGTGTCTCACTCCCAGCGGCTCGTGATCTGCCACGAAGCTGCCCCGGCCTGGAGATACAACGTTCTGCGTGGGGCACCACATTTGTTGGCTTTAAGGTATCGTATCACCTAATAATATAAGTGACAAATAAATCAGAAAAAATTGAATTTCTCCTCTTGTGTCCTTGGTTTGAGTAGGTTTTTCAAAATATATTTTTAATATTCTTTTTTTTCTTCATATTTAAACTTTGCCAATTCTTAAAAATCCGGCAACGCACATGTGAGCCCTTTGGCACTATGATTATCTATGGGTAAACTATCATTTAACATCAGATAAGCTTGCTGTCCATTTACCTTTGTAACTTAAAAATAAATAAATAAAAAATCTGCGTTTACTGCACATTAGACGTTATGCGACAGAATTAAATTAAACGAAAAAATTAATCGAATTAAACGAATTCATCAACCAATAGCGTGTATTCTTTCTGGATCTCCCTTACACTCTCTCTCAATCTTTCTCACAATAGCTCTCTCCCATTTCTTGCTCCATGGGCACTATGCGTGATGCGACGTTTGCTCTATCTCACTCTCTCTCTTGATCTTTCTTAATTGCTTGCTCCCTACTCTCGCTCCATGGCTATTTGCTTCATGCTACGTTCGCCCGTTCTCACTCTCTCTTAATCGCTCTCTCCCTTTTCTTAGACAAAACGCTGCACATCTTCATGACGTTCCGTAAAAATTTTACCCTCATGCGCCTGAAGAAGTTTCACTTCAAAAATTATTAATTTTCGTTTATAATTCTCAATGAAAATATGATTTATTAAATTGTACGTACTTGAAATAAATAGATTCTAATTATCTGCACGTAAAAGGCGTATACAAGGTTATTAAAAAAATTGATTCAGTTTAATAAATGTTCTATAAACCCGTTTGAATCCAGGCACGTGATGGACGAAGGCAACGACGACTACAAGATAATCATGTTGAATAAACGCCATCTTGGCTTTCGAGTGATCAAGTTGAATCGCGAGTGCGTACGCGGACTATGGGCGGGGCAGCAGCAAGAATTAGTTTACTTGAGGAATCGGAATCCTGAGAGGGGCTCCATACAGAATGCAAAACAGGTAAATTAGTTTTAATATACCAGATATTTTAATTAGGAACAAAACTATTATAAAATAACTATGCACATACAATTAAAAAATATATATATTAAATGAAATTATAAAAATATATAGCCACATGAATTTGTGCACAATAACCATAGCGTAAGGTAGAGAGATTGGAGACTGACTATAGTATACTCTGATTTTTAATTCCGTAGAATTCTGACATTACATAAATGTTGCTATTAAAAAAGTTCTCCACCGAAAAAGGGACAAATTTGACTTATTTGATGGCAATAAAAAAAATGCTACGTATTTTTTACCTTCAAAAAGGTAAATCTAAATATTTACCTACTCAAGTGACCTAATACAAAAATAACAAATATTTCAATATCACGAACAATATATCGAAATAACTTAATTACTTTATTTTATTCTTTAGCTGGCATCACTGTTTCATAACACTATGCGCCTATTTTATTTTGGTATAATACATCGTTTTTTTTATTCTAGGTTCATTGTCTTCACATATAATTATTTAATTAATGTATACAAAATATTTTAAAACAGTAAGTTTGGAGTTTCTTGCCCATTCTTCTCCACATGAAACAACGTTTTGGAAGGGGCAATTAGAGTTATTTTTATAATATTTTTAACTTGATACATATATATTTATTATTATAAATATTTCAGGCCCTCAGAAACATAATAAACTCGTCCTGCGATCAGCCGATAGGCTATCCGATATACGTGTCGCCATTGACGACTTCGTACGCCGATACGTCGGAACAGCTTTGCTCGTTGGTGGGCGGAGCCGTCACTGTCACGGCCATCAAGAATAAAGTCACGGCTCTTTGGAGACGGTGAGTTTGTTTTTTATTATTATTTTTTTTAATTAATGCCTTTAATGAACTGAATATACGTACTAAAACTCGTCAATATTAGATGCTTGTTTGAAAAAAAATACGAAAGTATGTGATTGATTAGATTCTTAAAATAAAATAAACTATTTGTTCTAAACAATGTTAATATTTTCCCGGTGATTTGGTTTAAAAAAAAAAGAAAAATATGTTCTGGATACAATTGAACTTTAATTAGCAATTAAAATTTACAAAATATACGCCTACAAATGTTTTCGCGACGGAGGATGATACCGAACTGCCTTAGTATTTTTATTATACTCTCATCTCGTGATGGAAAATGCTGACTTAACAGACTAACAAGACTACAGGGTATAATAACATGTCGATTAATAGTAATATACGTTAAGAGCAGTGGCGTAACTATACCACCTGGGGCCCATGGCAAATTCTTTTGATGGGGCCCTATCAGTAAAATTCGTCACGTTGTACTCAGTTTATTTTATTAAACTTTGAAATTTTCACAGTACTCAATTACACGTTGTATATGTCACATTAATGGCCATAGGCCTCCTCTCTTAGGCGAGAGGGAATGGTCTGTACCCACGATAGCCCAATACGTATTAGGGACTTCACATTCATCCATAGAACATAATATCTCTTGGACAGGGGCCCTCTTGGGTAGGGGCCCGTGGCTTTTTGTCAGCCCTGTCACCCTATTGTTACGGCACTGATTAAGAGAACAACGCCCTTTGATACAAGCAATATTATGAGTTTGCATACAAACAAATGAAACGTCCCCGTTTTGTACGTTAGCGATTTAAATTGCCATGATACAGTTTATACAGGCTTTTTCATTTAAGGCTAAAAAAAATTATTAAAGCAATTTGTAAGTTGTTAGGAAGAATTTGTGTAAAGAGCACCTGCACCGAGCACGTCACAGCCGGTTCTTCAAGTCTCCCCACTGGCCACTACTGAGTCTGTCGTTATAAATGGCGGAGCGAGCCTTGCGCAGGCAGTCCCGGCTCTAGCGAGGCTCGGTACACTAGTTGTATCTTGCTAGCTTATCCCTGACTCTAATTATTCTAATAACTTTATGTAAATTAGAAAGATTGATTAAAATAAAGTTATAATATGAAATTTAAGTGGCATTTTATTTATTAATATGTCTGACCTAAATCCTACATATTTTTTAGAAATGATCTCATTCGTTCACAAAAACATAAATATTTTTTAATCAACGGGAATGTACAACTGTCGAAGTAGACATGGGGAGAAATTGGCTCAGTTGGCAGTACTCAACCGCTTTCTTTATAAATATTGTAAATAATTAGATTATTGGGTTATTTATCTAGCATACGCCGACGTTGCGGCGAAGGCTGCTCCAGCGGCGCGGCGTGTGAAGCCCCAGCCGCAGAAAGGGGAGAAGCGGGCAGGAGGCCACCTCTCCATACGCAAACTGCGGCGTCGAGGGCCTCGTTGGCTTCGCATAGGGCAGATTCAGGTGAGGGAGAGTCACGGGAGTACAACCAGCACCGGTACTCTGTAACTCTCAAAAGCGATCCATCCTAACTTCATCGTTGTACCGTGCAATCCCATAAAAACCGTTATTAGCGCTACGGATATTGAAAGGACTACTTCGAAATTTAACGGTTTCGCACTTTGGAAGTTACAGAATACTAGCGCAGGTTTAATAAAAATGATAAGACCAGATAAATAAAGGCCGGCAACGCACTTGCGAGCCTTCTGGCAATATGAGTTTCTATGAGCAGCGGTATCACTTCTGGACAGCCTCATTTATATCAAAAATGTAAAGGAGGCTGTCCAGTTTGTCCCGGTTATAAAATATATATTTATATAATTACTAACGGACGCTCTTCATGCCGTTTACGTATTACGTATACGTAAATCTATACGTAACTTTCTTAACGCAATTCATAAATACTGAATCAGTCTATTTGCACTCTTTCCATTAAGTAGTCTTTCGTCTTTTTCTGTCAAATTAGTTTTTTTCTGTAATGAAAAGAGATAGATGCGTTTAAAATTTCGCAATTCGTTTTAATGTAAGAGTCAAACGCGCTAATTTCAAGAATTAGTGAAACTAACCATTAATCGGAAGATATATTTTCAGGCGGCACTCGAAGTAGTCTCTCGAGCGCGGGAAAACCAACTTCGTCAACTCTGGCCTCTTTGGCTGGTCTTTTAAGGGAACAACATTCGCATGAAAGGACGCAAGAGGAACCTGGTATGTAATGGGTTGGAATTATCTAGGGTCCTTCAAGAAAAGAGCGTACCAATTCTTAAAGGCCGGCGGCGCGCTTGCGAGCCTTCTGGTAATGTCTGTGTTCATGGGCGACGGTATCACTTAACATCACGTGAGCCTCCTGTAGGTTTGTGTCCTATTACATAAAAAAACACTACAGTGTATTAATCAAAATGATTATATGAAATTTAGTATGATATCACTTCACGATCGGAGATCTTTAGCCGGTGTTACGTTCTCTTATAAATTGCTAAACAATAAAATACAGAGCAGTGACCTCTTACAGGACATTAACATTGTCGTCCCATATTCATTCCCAAGGTCTCAAATCAGCAAAAATTTCCAAATTCCTTCTGAAAAAACCAACCTAGGAGTTCTCTTTCGAATCCGGAGCTGGATATATTCGGTAGTGGGCTGATTAATTTTAAAGAAAGCATTGTTAAGTGCCTATCTCGTACCTAATCCGCTGCTATTCTGCTTATTTTTTTTTGTAACATTTATGATTACCTAAATTGTCATACATTTTTGATAAAAGAGTTTGTAACATATACCAGAGATATACATAATATTATGTATTATTTGGTAAACTTGAATAATTAAATCGCAATATATAAAGCTTTGTATGTTACGAACACGGTCAAAAATTACTATTCAATAATTATTATATCATTAGAGAGATGAAATATATTGATATCCATCTGTGTGAAGCGGAATGAATATTGTCTGTATGATGTGTGTATTACATTTTAATAATACATACAATTTTATTTAAAATACTTGATGTAATTTTCCAGTATATGCAAATAATCAAGAGACTGAGCCTAGACGACGCAGTGAAGAACGCGGCGCCAGAAGGGAGAGACATATGCGTGCGCGGACGCAGGTATTTTAATACACTATTAATGGATACTATTGTTACTTAGAAAAGTTTGAGTTATACAGTAGAACCTCTATAAGTCGAATATCAAGGGGGACGCCAAAAAATTCGAGTTATAGAGTTTTCAACTTATGGAGGATTGGACACCTGACACAAAGCAAGCAAACACGTGTTTCCATGTCATAAATTTATTATTGTATACTCCTAAATGTTTTCTAAGAAACAATAGTGTACTCACATTGTCGGCAAGTTCTTAAAGTCGGTAACTTATTTTTGTTCGAACAATAGAGATAATAAATTCCAAATGATCAAGTTGTAAAGGTTGTAAAATAAAACGTTCTTATGTTCGAGATACAGAGGTCAAATTTAATTTTTCGAGTTATAGAGTGAAAATATGTACCAAAATGGCTTGGAGGGACTCGGTGATTATTTCGATTAACAGAGGGTCAAGATTTCAAGTAATGGAGGTTTTGGTGTTTTAAGGGAAGGGAACAAAACATTTTTTCGAGATTTGGAGGTTTTTGACTTATCGAGGTTCGACTTAACGAGGTTCTACTGTATATAGAATATATTTGCAGCGGCTCGCGATACCGTTTATTTTTTATATAAAATCGAAAATATGAATGATTGTTCGTTTGATTCAAAATAAATATTTTTTTAAGAATATCTAATTTCTCTGATAGTTGTAGTGATTATTTGAATTGAAATTGGCTGTGTCAAAAATCAATCTAGAACTGTTTCGGAAAAACACCTTTTATATTACAATTATAGTTTACAATAAATTACCAAAAGAATTAAAAAATATTCCGACTAGTCTTTAAAAAGCGACTTAGTGTATTGCTTTTGGAAAAATGTACTATTCAATAAATGATTATTTGCATGAGACACTGTAACAAAATAATAAAGTATGATATGTTAAGACAAATTTGCGCGCCATTGTGTGTGGCAGAATATGCGAACTTACGATTGTACCACCTTAACATTTTTGTACCATATTCTTGCAATAAATTATTATTATTATTATAATTTCCAGCCCATTCACCGAACGCGCATGCGTCGTGAGCGTGCGTTGCCCGCGTCGTTTCGTTTGCTCGCCGCGTCCGATAGCGCTCGACTCGCCACCGAACATCGGGATGAACATCACGATGAAGCTCAGGTAGAAATCATTCACTAGAATTTCAGAACTGATTTAGACAAAGCCAGCCAATATGACATCGTGCTATTAACAGGAGTGGATCATGAAAAATTATTCCTTTTCAGAGCTCTTTTGGAGAAAGGAGTTGAAAAAAAAGTGCGTGCGTACAAAGTACACATGTCAGAAGTGAAACTTTTTCGTAAATTAATTATTGAGTAATTAAGCTGCCCAAATTCCATAATTTTGCCAGTCTTTCTATACTAATGGATGATACTAAGGCTAATTTAAAACCAGAACTAAAATTAGTTGTTAAATATATAGAAAAACCACCATAAATATGGTAACAATTACCAAATTATATAACAAATTAATTATTATCATAATTGGTAACTTATGTCCACATTTTTTAAAATATCCAACTGAGTCTTAGCAAAAAAGGTCTAGTTCTGTGTCCTTATAAAAATACAAAAAAAATGGTAATTTAGTTACTTAATAAAATAATAATAATATTGATATGATCAATCGCTCTCTATCTTTCGACAAAAACGCTGCACATGTTCGTGACGTTCCGTAAAAATTTTACCCTCATGAGCCTAAAGAAATTTCACTTCAAAATCTTTTTTTTTCTAATAATATAATAATAATCTTTTGGACGAAAAAAGCGACGGAATGGCTTTCTCGCTATGACAAAAGAAAACGAGGAAGACAAATAAAAAGATGATATAAGTAGAGCTGGCTCTATAGATAGATATAGATAGCTAGACACCGAGACAAGTGGAAACTCTTTCAGGAGTCCTATGTCCAAAGACAAGCTGTAAAGTGGAAATTAACAGGCTTGCCGATTAGTTATTAATTCACATTTTTGGTACTAGGATAAATATTTTACAGAAATAAAGGTTATTATTATTATTAATTAAATAGATGATGATTTAACTCTAGGGTTCTACGGGATGGGAGTCAGGTTGGCGGGAACAACCACGCCGTGCAGCTAGTGCTAAGGTAATCATTAAAATAAATTAAATTAATACTGTATGTTCTTGACACTTGAAAAGGCCAATAAAGGACACTTTAGGTACAAAGTAACAACAACAATAAAATAGTTTTTGTATCTGTAATTTTCAGTGGACTAAGTTAAAAATCAATAAAATAAAAAAATATTTATATTCCTTAACAATTACAAATTTGGTTTTTAATGTAACTTAAATAAAATAACTTCATCTTAGTAAATCCTTAGTATTAAAGGCTTTTCCAAGTATAGTCAAAATTCTTTCTTTATTTTTTTAAATCCATGACCACCGAATTACAGAATATTGTGTAATTAATAATTAGAAGTAATGTAAATGTGATAAAAGTATTTGCGTTTAATAAATAACAATACAATATCGTAAATGTCGTAGTGGATTTGTAATACATATTACAATCTATTTATTGTAAATTGACGAAAAATATTGATACTTAAATTATATATTAAAAATCCCCAGAGAGTACTATAATTTGGTCATCTTCATAACGCTCTACTCAGAAACTATTATTTAATAGTTTCTTTCTCTATACAGAGCTCTGATTTGTTTTTTTTTAAATATTGAAAAATACGCTTCTTTTTAATAATTAATTGGATTTTAGAAAACCTCTGCCTAACCATTGCGTGGCAATTTAAATGTCGATTAAAAATCAAAATGCTAAAAATGTCGATTAATTTGGAGATTAAAAAGAGTGGCGGAGAGTTTATTGCCAGTTCTTCTCTTCCCAGTCTATGCTCTTGATTTGAGAACTGGAAGTAAATGTAAAATTAGAAGCATTTAATGTATATTTCTTTTTTGACGTTCATAAGTGTACATTGTGTTAACTATATGAATAAATGATTTTGACTTTAACTTTTGTCAAACAATTTATTAGGATGTTTCACAATTATTGATCAACGTGAGCGCTAGGAGGTTTAAAATTTTCTGTAAATCAATTTTATTTGACGGATTTTTCGACATTTCTGTGATTGAGTCTATCGATGTATACAGGTGTCGTCAAATGTAGTCCATAGTGGCGATTCGTCGTTAGAAGACGTGCGCACGAGTAGTGGTCTCGACGTCTCGTTGTCGGATTGCAAAATCATCGCGAATAGGAACGCAAGGCAAGACGCACTGTTTAAAAGGTATCACGATCATCTAGCTGAAATTCAATACAAATTTAAAGTAAATAATATAATGAATACTTGTTAAAAAGGATCATTTAGCTTTTCTATTAAACTTAAGCCGCCTAAAGATTTAACTACAGGCCGGCAACGCACTTGCATTACTTAACATCAGGTGCCACCTGCCCGTTTTCCCCTTTTCTCTAAAAACATAGTGTATTTGTTAAAAATCAGGTATAAAAGTTTTGACAGTTCTTGACTAGAGTTTAACTATTTGTATTTTATTTCAGCGATGTCAGACTTTCTAACATTTTTAATTCATATCCATTGCATGTAACTAATATTGATCACATTCTAAAATATAAATTGTTTTTGTTAAAGTGCGAATTTAAACCCTAAATTGTGCGTTCTAACAAAGCTTTTAGCTGCCTCAAAATTGTTATAAATTTATGGGTACGTAAACTTTTGTGTTTAATTTACCAATAAATTTTTAATATTATTTATTCCATACACACAGATACTTCATAAACGAGGGTACGTCGAAAGATCTCTCGAAAATAAGCAAAGAAATTCGCCACGAACGCGAGAGTTACCGCGAACTAACGGGACGTTATATTGAGAAACCCGAATCGATACCGTTAAAGGAGACGCATTTTTCGGAAAAAGATGTAAAAAAAGAGAAGAAAGAGTCGAAAATAAAGACGAAAATCAAAAGATCGGATTCGGGCAAAAGCGACGTGAAGATAAATATTAGTGTCGGGAGTAAGGTGTTGATCTTGGAGCCGTTGGGAGTGTACGATTGCATTAACCTCGGGAGGAGGATAGATGTTCTGTGGCCATCGGAGTATGAGCGAGAGAGGGGGGGAAGGAATTTCTGGGGCAGTTGGGTCCCGCAGGCTGGAATGGATGGATTGGTACGCAATTTTTTTTTATTGCAATTGTTTAGGGGAAGACTTCCTCAATTAGCATTTAAAGGGATTAGATCTATAAAGACAATGCCTCTATAGTGTGGGATAGTTTATTTAGGTTTAACAAATTGCAAAATTGGTCTCATTTTAAATTTTTATTTAATTCTGTAGATTAAAAAGTTTATCGAATTTTTGTATAAATATTTATTTTGCGTTGTTAATACAGTTTAGCTGAACGCAATAATGGTGCGGATCCAATAAAAACTTTTTAAGGAATTTTTCTAAAAGTTATTACAAAATTAATAACTTAGAAAAAAAAATCCTTAATAAATAGATTCACTATACATACTGCTTATTTTATTTTCTATAACGGGGCAGTCTGGCAGAAGGCTCACCAGAAGTTAAGTGAACCCATGGACACTCACATTGCCAGAAGGCTCGCGAGTGCGTTGTCGGTCTTTTTAAGAATTGGTACCCTCTTTTCTTGTAGGATCCAAAGTCAAATTGGTTCGGAAATACTTCAGTATATATATAGGTTCTAAATCCACTAATAAGAAATGGTTTTTAAAATCTTGTCAAGTGAAGGCCCCGACTAGTTTATTATAACCGTTTTAATTTGACAGGTTGTACACAAATGGACGCCGAATCATCGCGACCCCAAACTGAGGTCTCACGTGGATAAAAGTATTTTGCTCGTTCAAATCGATGAGAAATTCGTTCCCATCGCTGAGACCTGCGTTCAAGACCTGGGGGATGAGGTCTAGGTCACGGGTGTGTCTAGGTCCTTGTCACACTCGGATTGCAAGAGAATTTAACTAATTGAGGTTTATAGTACGTTTTACGGTGCTCTTTGTGGTATAAGACGTTTCAGCTTCGACATTTTAAGATAGATTCGATATGGCATACAGTCTATTTTTTTATCGGTTACAAACATGTATTATGTCATTAAAATGCAGTTTTATTTATTATTAGCAGTATAGACAAAATTCTTGATTGAAATTTCTGTACAAAATCTTTTTTTTTTTAGTTTTATATGAAAATACTTGTCTGACCAGAACTTTAGCTCAAATATCAAATACGATGTCATACTATGATTAACTACTATGTGTAAGGCTCTGTAAAGATACCAGCTTTTGAAACGTCATCTTTCAGTTTCGATTTTATTTACGTCAAACTATCAAAAATGGTAAATCTCACTCACAGTCCATTAAATAGATTAATTAAATACTTAAATGTTATAAATAACTTATTTCATCACCCATCATTTGTTGTTCACCCTGAGTACTGTTAAATCTGAAATGAGTAGTCAAATCAATATTGCCTTAATACAGGTTTTCAACGCGAATGTACATTAATAATGGCTATAACTTTAATAGTATTAAAAGTGTATTATATTCGGTATCGTTAATTTAATATATCTTGAGCAATAAAGTTATAAAATAACTAATAAATTATAGGATAATTTTTATCAATACGGTGAAGGAAATATACGAATGCGTGCGGGCGAGTACGCATATGGCTACGCACGTATACGTACCAAGTTGGGTTAAGTATTAACATATACAAGAATATATTTAGTTTGAATTTACATTGAAATTGTAAAAAAAGGATATATCTAACGATCAAAGACCATCCATATAAAAGATTAGGGCGGGATTTAAACATCTTAATGTATAAAAAAAGGCGGGTTTTTTCGAACACTTCGTAACTCGAGAACGGCTTTTTATGTAGCCAAATAGCATAATAACTAAAAAACACTGTAAAATTAATGAAAAATTCCGATACAAATGTTCAAAAGTATCGGCGGTAGGAAGTTTCTGCGAACTTCGTACGACACGATAGTTACGATAGCTAGTAATATATAAAATATAATCAATAACATGGCAAATTATAAACAATTGTACACTCATTATAAATTATAAAATTTCGTAATTTTACTAAATAAACTGCCATTTTCTCGTCTACCAAGTCATAGATCATAGATTAAAAATGTGATTTATTTTAAAAACCTTAAATCAAAAAATGTTTGCTAGTGAGATATTAGCACAAAATAACTTTATTGCTCTCAAGATTGATTGTATATACACGCTTATGTAAATAATGTATATAATGTAAATGTATGTGCTAATTAAGGATAATTTTTTTATTTAATAAAACGTGGTTCAAATGTTTTAAATGTGAATTGTTAGCGAAATTGTAAGTCAGCCGCACAGCGATGTTTTTACGTCAAATAGAAAGAATATTGTCCGTCGCAATTTTGGAGACTCTACGGCTAGTTGAATTTATCGACTATTTTTTATATCATTATATATAAATTTTAATGATTTAAAAAATGTTATTAGGCCCAACTAAAAAAAAATATGAATTACCATTTTCAGGTTAACGAAATGGATTGCATTGCTATATGTTTTGGAAGAAATTTTTTTTTACCTCTTTACCTTAATACGAAAATGATTTAAATATATGTAGGCCGAAGTTGTGTTCTGAACTTTTCCTTGAATATACGGTTTAAAACGTCGTTTCTGCGGTTGACATATACTTAATTGGTATGTATATAATGTGATTATATATGCTAATTGTTCTTGGAACGTTGAGTTTTACGAATTTATAGAAATTATCACAAGTTGCTCGTTTTAAATGTATGCGCGTCTTTGATACGCACAAACGTATGCCTTAAACCTAACGTTTTGACTTGTGAAGTGACCGGTCTTAAGAGAATGTAGAGCAGTGTTTCCTAAGCTTTTTTGTGCCATGCCCCACCTTACCATTACTAAAATTCTTATGAATTCAATATACCGTCACTAGAATGATAACCTTGCATGTCCGAAAACCCTTTTTTTTATTTTAGACTCTTTTGTCGATTAACTTGTATAATTATGAAGTAAGGACTAACCATCCAAAACTATGGATAAAACCACATAATAATATTTTAACGAACAGTGACGAAATGAATTTTTTTTTTCGGTTCCTGTAATGTTTGTTTGTCTGGACAAACGAGGTTATCATTCGACGATACATAATATTTGATTTAAAAAAATCGTTAAATTAAAGAAAATCATCTAGATGCCTATCATATTTTTCCTTTTATAGGAAGAAATTAATAGAAATTTGTTAACGATACACAATAAGTAAAACATTTAATGAAAAACTTAAATTCTAAACGAAACTTTCGAATAGCCCTCCTTAACAATCAAATTGCCCCCATGTAGGGCGTGAGCCCGACGATAGAAAACACTGATGTAGAGTTAAAGTAACTATGGTCCAACGGAAGGATTGCATGGATTGACCATAAATGTTAAGTACAAAGAAAACATGACGTGGTCCTTCTTTAAACATTCTTACACCGTTTTATCAATGATAAATAATAGTCTCGTCTTCGAAAATACTTAGTTATCGAATATTTTAAGAAAATTATAAAACTCAACCACATACAAAGAAGAGACGCGAAATAAGTGCTACAGAATTTTGTTCTGCAATTATATTTATTAAATACTATTAATACGTTTTACGATGGTAGTGTTATTAGAATTTATTCTCAATTCACATAGACCTACCGAATAATTTTTACTTAACCCGCAGTCACTTCACAAAGCCAATACGTATGGTTAATATATTACAAATGTAAATTCACTAAAAATTTAAATCGCAAAAAAATGCATATCATGTTAAATCTTTTAACGAGGTAGCGATATACTTGATATTTTCGATAATTACGTTGTTACCATATAATTTAGCTGACTTTTTTTAGTATTGACTAAAGCTTTTTTACAATGTTTAATAGAAATCTGAACTAAATCATGAGTTCTTAACTAGTTTAATTGTATTTTCGATCAAAAACTTCATTTGAAATCTCTTAGAAAACACAATCCGTCCAGTAAGAGGTGTTTTCTGATTTTGTCAAGCCCTTAGCACGAACGATACATAAATTGCCATAGTAACAACATGTACGGAAAATTTGAGCGCTCTACTGTATGATAAATATTAATATTCGTTATATTTCGTACAGAATATGTGACGATAACTGACAGAAAGTTTGTGCTATGGGTACGCACGTGTTCGTATACGTAGTTACGTCTACGTTGTGTCGTTCATATATCGACGAAATTTGCGTTAAAACTTTTTTGTCCACCCCTAATGATTGTATAAGTCTGTTTTATGAGAGAATTCTTATCAATGACGAATTTAGTTCGTGTAAAATTAAGTTTGTACTTATTGGTTTAAAATTTTCGCACATGTATAATGCTACTGAATCATTGAATGTACTATTTATGTATACTTCAAAATTATTATTGTTATGCCAAAGTTAACATGAACCACGATACTCGATATTCAATAAACTACATAACGTGTTATAAAAAATCTGATTCTAAAATAAAATTTGAAACTTTTAGGTTTGTTTTAATACGAGCGAAAATTTGATGCCCTAATAGTTCTTCCCTTCTATTCTATTAGATCTAGTATCACGCTGTCTCGAAACATCTACGTGACTAGGTTTGGTAGGGCCTTTGGAAATTTGGATACCTGAAGCAATTTTGCTGGCTGCTGCTCTGAATGGACCAAGACTTGAGCTCCTTAAAACAATATCGTTTTTAATAAATTCAGTCCGACAGATAAATAATAAAGTATACCCTCATTAGAATGGGTTACTTGTTGACTATCTGTAAAAAAAGCTTGGCACACTGATATATTGGTACAATAACGATAAATAATAGACAAACATAACATACTAGAGATAATAAAAGGAAATTAAACAAACTATAAAAACTAAATGAAAATTGATTTTAAAGTGTGAGGCAACTATGGATACCACGACCCAGCTCGTTTATCAGAATGCTCAATCTGGACGTGGGTAAGTTTTAACCAGAACGCAGGGACAAATAGAATGATGGGATGCTTGGGGTATCTAGAGGGTACACGAATTTTTAATCTTGTTAAAAGTTTCGGGCAATCGACTAAACATCTTAAATATATACGTAATTAAAATCTTGCAGCGCCGGAATGCCCCTCAGATATATTTTACTTTGTTGAAATAATGGTGAGTGGTAATGGCTGAGTGAATGAGAATTCAGAATATAGGTTTTAAATTAAACAAATTTCCCAAGAAAATATATTTTATTAATCATTTTGAAGAAAATTTATTATAATATGATAAACGGACGTTTGGGTTCTTGGCCGTTATAGAAAAACTAACAGGTCTACTTAGAAAAAGTAGGTTCACATTGTTTAATTACCCTAGTATAATTAATACATCTCAAGAATTATTCTATAGTTATTGTACAGGAAATCCAAGGTTCAGGTCAGAGAATCGCCAGCGGATTATTTTACCTAAATAGCAAGCAAGATCAAATTTAGCAACTGCTCGGGCTGCCAAAAATCTTTAATATGTACGATTTAAGTCACTATTATATTACGAGGCCTATAAGTACTCTGCTATTAGCTTAATTCACCAAGTCAGAACAAACTTCAATTCATTATGACAAAGAAAATTCAGTAGTACCTAAACATAGGCCGTTCGTATACATTTTTGGTTTTAGACAGAAAAATTACATACAATATTATAATCGAAATTTGGTTTACCTACACACATATTAAAATAAGCACGTATTCATAAGACAAAGTCTATATGGACCCAGTAGATATTTAAGCCTACACACATGTTGATTATTATTAATATTACGAAGTTATTAGTACGAAAGGATAAAACTTGGATTGTTCTGATACAATTTTACTACACTATATAGAATTTCATTTAGTTTATAAGGGAATTTAGTTATATTACTTGAATAACAATACTTTCGACGCTTAGTTATTTTAACACGTCTGGTTCTATAGTATTGTTATTCGTGTATTATCAAGGGTTGCCACCCGTACTCTTTAATAAAGTATTGTCCGTTATTTCTGGTAATTGTTTATACTTTGTGAGAACAATAAAGTACACGAAAATACTTTATCTAAATATTTTTTTGTCAAACGGAATTTATCGATGAATCGATGTTGTATAATAAAAAATATGTTTTTAAACAATATTTTTCTTTATTATAAAATAAAGAAAAATAAATTGTACTTTACTGTGATTAATATCTTTTTTCTTGTGTATTATATACCAATGTACTTTAATTGCAAAAAGGTGGAAACCCTAGTATTATCCCCTCATATTATATCGCCTCAAAATTTCAATCACTACTGCTAAGAAATGACGTTCAAAAATTGTTTGCCTAATGTCTGCGTTGGACCTAATACTAAGATCGTAAATAAGCTCAGGAACTTGGACTAATATATAATAATAATAGGTCAAAAAATTCACAACATTCATTTACTAATCTACGTAACATACTTTCTATTAAGGTTTTGATTTGAACTATTTGAGTGACTAGTCAATGGCAAATGTAAGGAGTCATCCATTAATGAGGTGGTATGAAATACTGCGTGATTTTTGAAGTTATACTTCTTTAGGCGCGTTATGAAAAATTGACGAGAGTGAAATTTTACGATGCGCGCGCACCGTGACACAAAATTATCAGTATGAAGTTGCCCACTAACGAATTCTTTTTAAACCAGCCGGGCGCCGAGCGTGCGCGAATGAATAATATAATAAAATAATAATAATAATTATTATTATTAATAATTAATATTAGTTAATAATTGAATAATATACTAAATATTATTAAATTATTAACGTTAAATATTTATTATTAATTATTTAATATTTTAAAAAAATAAAGAAAGCCAAAGAAGTATAAGTTCTTACGCGCGTACATAAGTACACGCACCCTTTTTTTTATACATATTTGACGATGACAAAAAATTAATATAACTTTCAACGACACCTTTTAGCTGATTTAAACGAGAACTTGTCGGTTATAAACCAGGACTCACTAAAGTTAAGTATTCAAAAGGTATGATAATCTACATATTCATTTACAATTAAATCCCTAAAAGATTTATAGTGTACATCGCATAAGCTCAGAACTTGATTTAAATTTCTTCTCTAAGAAACATTTGCATTAAATGTGACCCCCAAATGTCAAAAACGATTTTGAAGCAATAGGGAAGTGGGAGCAATAAAAAGATGCAAAAAATCACGTGATTAGTGAACAACCCCTATACAATGTTTATTTTTAAAATGAAGTATGTTTACATAATGAAATTGTCTATTTCTGCTAGAGCTACTTTTTACAACAGGGCAACTGACATATGACAAATACGTCAAATGCCTGTCAATTATAAGACCTTATAAACATTATTGTGTTACTATGTATACTTCAAAGACGGTATAGTACTTTTAAAATTCAATTTTAATATTAAAAACCTAATCTATATTTAACTACATTTTGTTCCAATATTTTCAATTGTTAGAAGTCAAAGAGGATTAAAAAATATAAAACAGACGTCCCTAAATAATAAGTGTTACTGAATTATATAAAGCATGGTTTTAAAATTAAGTTAATAAATTTTCTACAATTTGTGTAAAAAAAATTTTAAACATATTTGTGTACAACTTACGTATTTACGATTCGAGTATTGCCATTTAAAAATAGTTACAATTATCAAGTTTTCTACCATAGATTACATTTATTTTTTTAACTACCCTAGGCAGGTGCCGTTGTAATAGTAGTTGTATTTGTGTATATACTTATATACAATTTTTGTATATTTTCCGATATTTAGTTGCGTATAATAAACTATTTATATATGGCAAGTCACATAATATCCTTTACGCGTCATCCTTTTTCTTTCCGGACATCCGATCTATGAGATTATTAATCATATCCGTGTCTACTAGGCCAATAAATTTATCTACGACTAGCCCGTTTCTTATTGCTATTACGGCGGGTACTGCTTTTACCTGTAAGAAAAGCGGTTTTTTAGCTTACAAAAGATACAAAAAACATTCACAAACAAATTTCTATTAACAGTTAGCTTTATTGGTAACAAGAGTTGTAGTCTAGGGCAAACAACAAGGTTTTTACAAGACAGCAAAACTTTATCAGATATGTATATGTGATACAAAACTCATTATTAAGTAGAGGGATAAGATCTAATTAAGATGAGCTTCATTTTATATATAAGATAACAAATAATTGTAAAACCAAAAAATTAAAAAAAACTAGAGGGCTATCTAGTTTTTTTTAATTATAATAACAACACAAATTATTCAAATGTAAGGATAATTTCATGGAAACTGCTGCCCACTTTTGGCACAGGCTTTGACATATTTTCTTTTAAAGCAAATTCATTGATTGTTTTTTAATATTAATTACATAAATACACACCTCAAATGTATGTACAAGATCAGCATTTTCCTCGACATCAACAATGGCTAAGTCAAGGTTATTATGCGGTTCAATAAGCTCCTTCAATTTTGGTGTAAGTATTTTACATGGCTCACACCACTCTGCATGGAAATTTACTATCACTGCCTTGTCATTATTGATTACCTGAAAGGATTATATTGTTCTTGTTTACATGTAAAATACAGTATATTGGACATAATTTAGTTGAACAGTATTATCATTTTATTTCAATTACTTTAAATGTGATAAATCAATGTTTATATTTATTTATTTTACTTAAAAATAATTATAGAACATTATGAAATATTTCAAATTAAAAGAAATATATACCAATTTTGATATCATTGTCTTGCTTTAGTTTCTCAGTGAAATAATAATTAATAAAAACAACCTATACAATAATATACAGGATTTTAAAAGTGTGTAGTAAAATATGTATATAAAATCTTTTTACTTCAGTTAAATTGCTTAGGTTTAATAAAATATAAAATGTTAAATAATACCATGGCCTTTATCAACCAATTAAAAAGTCAACAGCATGTTATCTTTTTATTGCAGTCATAATAATGGTTTATGTCTGGGCAAATTACATGAAACCACAAATAAATTTAAGAATTTTAAAAACTAAGGATTATTTTTAAGATTTTATTGTTACTTATTGATTCAGTGTTTATTCAAATAGTGCATTAAAATCAGCCATTACATTTTTATAAAATATATTTAAAAAAATCTAGATTAGACATACCTTATTAACAAATTCATCATTATTCTTTACTAATATAGTTTCATTGTGCACTATAGATGTTGATATGTTTTTAACTCTCAAATAAGCTAGCCGCCTTGCTGGGGACTTAAGCCCATGACACAAGGCACTACACATTCTCTGTAATAAAAAATATTTAAAATTGTATTAAATGAATTTGAATAATAGGAAAATAACATACATGTTGAATTAAAACCACCATTGTTGGGTTTTGGAATTTATTAAAAAGTTTATAGAACTTACGGTTTAATGTATTTATAAATTTTGTATAGTACCAACTTATAACAAGCAAAGCAATGGTTTATCAATTAAGATAAACTATTTAAAGTAAATTTGTCACTTGTCACATTTCTATTGGAACTGAAGTTGTTGTATTAAAGTTATATTAAATACTGATGGTATAAAATAAAAGATATTTTAAATGATTAAATAACAAATGCTTTATGTACAGAAGCAATAGGAATTTTGGATATATGTTAAATGACTCACAAGCCTTAAGCACAAGTCTTATACAAATTTATTTATGAAATTTGACCATCTGACAAAATAACAAATGTGAATTTAAATAACGAAATGCTATGACAGTTTAATTTTTATAAACTTACCAGCAATCAGTAGGTGATTTTATGATATACTAATTCATGCCATTTACTGTTTACTAGTGAGATAAAGTTAAGATATAGTCTTTCATTATCTTGTGATAACATGAACGCGACTATTAACAAATACTATATATAAATATCTATTTGAATTAACTTATAGTATAATATGAAAATATCTAAATTATTTCAATAATTTAGTACTTAAGTTATACAATATTAAAAAATCCTACAAATATAAGTAACCAAAACTGTTGAAAGAAATAACATTTAATATGTTTAATTAACAACTAAGTAACTCTACTAATGAACTCACCAAAACCTAATTAACAGTACCAAACTTTTTTATCATTCGCGTTCTCACATGCGTAAGACAAACATGGATAAAACAGAACACTGATGCACCAATAGCGCTAACCAGTAAAAATAATAGAATTGCAAGACGAAGAACGTAGGATTTGTCGTAAAAATTGCCTGATGACTCATTTCCCCTAGGCACCGAAACTAATGTAAGAGTTACGATAATCGCAATTACTATAGCAATTTTACCAATGTAATGTCCCGTTCGTACAGATACCCAGCATAAAAATAAAGATACAAGCCAAGTGATAGAAAGGAAATATACACCCATGCCAAAATAATACATGTTTAACGATTGTTAGTACAAAATTATAACGATGACTTAAGGCATGCAACACCAACAATGGTATTTACGGTTTTCGTTGTTAGACATAAACTTCTTCAGAAATAGTTTCACCTTTTTACTCAGACTTTGATTCTACTAGAATTTTTGTAATTATATTTATAATAAACAATGAAACATTTGATCACTATGTAATTTCATAGTTCATGTAAACTGAATTAATTTGTAAATTGTATCATATTTTGTCTGACTTTGGTGTTTTGACTTTGAAATATGTATTACTTTAATTGCTTATTGTCAATATAAAGATGACATTTACCTGACACACTTATATTTTCATGACATTGATGTTGTAGAACTTTGTTTCGGATAGTATTTTATTCTACACTTGTTATGCTTCTTAATGTTGGTAGCATTTCATCTGGTTTCATATTAAATTTGATGTTGACATTTTGACTAACCGTGCAATTTCTGAATGTTTTCAGTACTGACGTAACAGTGAATTGTGGTGCTGTGTTCCTGTCAAATTTATAGAAAGGTAAGTTTATATTTTAGATTAAAATATGCACTTCTACGTTAATTCTCTTCAAATATCGTATTGATCATTAATTTATAAATTGTTTTTATAAAAAAACAATTCATTTCATGCTACAATCATATCAGTAACTAGAATTTTGCATCGCCATTTTACGGTCTGCGCCAGTCACCTGAAACGTTTTTGTATAACTCTATGATTTCGAAAAGTTACACTATTTTATAGCAATTTTAATTAAAACTGTTTAAATACCCGTATTTATAGTTACTTTACCGTTAATTCATGCTGTATGCATTTTCAAATGAGAACATCGATGACTAATCACGTCCTTAAGTTCTAAGCTATGTACAATAAACGAAAGGCTGTTATATTTTTTTTATTTATTGACGTTTATTTAGTATTTCTTAAGTATGCTGCTTTGATTAAGAATGACTAAATTAAGGGTCGCTTACTTACATCTTAATACTTATCAGATATAGTGTAATCTTTAAAAATTATCATTCATATCTAGTTGGTTATTATTGAATTCATAATAGATAATGTTGGCCCAAATACATATATCAGCCTTTCTCAAGAATTTGTAGAATACTTTAATGCTTAAATAAAATAAATATGTTTAAAATTTATACAAGTATCAAATTCTACAATTGCAGTACTAAATTAATTGTATTGATTTTAATTTAAATAAAAAATTGTAGAGTGTCTAATAATATTGTTACTGTGGAGTAATGTAGAGTTTATTGAATTACATACAGGCTACTACTACCTACTTGATTCCTAACTTTTAAAATGTGTTGACCTATGTGAATATAAATAATTTTGTTGTTTAGGAACTATAAGTTTTATTAGTAAAAACGAATTAGACCAGAAGCTTTAGAAGAGAGAAGAAGAACATATCAATTTAAAATAGTTAGCACCATTGATAATTTCCAAAATTATAAATACTTTTTTCAATATAGTCTTCAATAAGTATTATGTGAGTATATAACTACTGCAATATCATGCTGTCGTGGAATCACAGTTAGCTACTGTTAATGTCTTTAGCAGTATTTAGAGTTAGAATCTATATGTTTAAAGTTTGAACATTAGTCTTTTTCTCTCTCCTTTTTATGATTTAGAAGTAAAAACAACATTTTAAAGCAAAAGTTATGTCAAAAATCTATTTTATTTTTAAACTTTTTAGCTTTGCTTTTCCCACCATACAACAAAATGAAATTGTCTTGAATGAATGCATGCACAAACTTGTTTGTCGTCCACCCGTCGGAGGTCACGGTCGCGACAGAATGTTACACTTGATTGCCAGTCAGTGCTTCGAGACCGAGAGCCTACAATAAACTCTGAAGGACAAGAAAAAAAAATACAATTATCTATTACGAATGATTGTATTTTGTAAAACGGACGTGTTGCGAACAATTGATGCTCGCATAACAAAAATCTCCAAGCGTATATATAATGGATCCTTAAACATTGATAACAAATTTTGTAATTCTACCCTAATCACAATGACTAGTCGCGACATAATGTTACGGTTGACTACCACTGCCGTTCTGCATATGCGCGCATAATAACGTCTATAGTTCTAACGATCCAAAGCTTTTCTTAATAGTATAATCGTCAGATTTTACCAGGTTTTTGAATTTCTTCGATAAACAAAATATAACTTAATAGCTTCCAGTCGTGGCGGACAGCAGGTGCATTGCGACCTCCATAAATGGCTTTACGTTGTCCAATTAATGTTTATTCATTTATTTAAATTAGCTTGTTTAATATTTCGATCCATTCCACTAAATAATACTGGTGTATACCAAAAGGAAAATCGTTCATATTATTAGCCAATTTATCAAAATAATATCGATTGAATAGATAATATCGATTAAAATTAATTATATCGTAAACGATTTATTTTGTTGAGGTTATAAAATGTAAAATGATGTCTTAAGTGTGAATCAGTAATAAATCTCACAAAGGTTTTCAAATTTAATTCCAAAACGCCACTATTATCGTGACTGTCTTAGCAAGACTGATACAATATTATTTTAAATATTAGGGCATTGATATATTGAAGATATATTTTAACACAGCAATAAAAACATCACCATTATAGAGAGTACCATTAAATCTGCTTTTTCTCGTTCAACGGTCATTCGAATTTTCAACAACTATGTTTTTATTCTGCATCTATGGATCACGGTCGGTTGATTCTGTATAACATCGTCTTTGCTTTTTATTGGCAATTTGTCATTGAGAAAATCCAGCTATAAGTATTGAGATTTAGAACTTTTCATATATATAACCTTTTCGGTCTGGGCTTAAGATTTCTGTATATTCTCCTTCGTCATTTATAGGCAAGTAGGTGATCAACCGTCTGTGTCTGACACGCAGCTTCGACTTTTTGGGTCTAAGCCATGCCGGTCTAAGCCATGCTTTGCGATTGTTAAATGCGCACATAGACAGAAAGTCTATTAAATATAAACTTTGTAAAAACAACAGACTCACGCCTCTAATTTTGACTAGTTTGTAATCTTTGGTGATAAAGATTTATTACCAAAGATTACAAACTCGTTCTAAACATTTTAATGCCTATGCATTTGTAATAGTTTTGTTGCATGTCTGCTATTCGAGAATGCATCCTGTGTCCTTGGAATGTAGAATACAGGGCTGACGAGTTGATGCGACACTTGATTATATATTACTAGTCTGATGCCAACTGCGTGTACTGTAAAAAGTATGTGAATAGACATTCTTTTCAAAACATTAACATATCTTTGATGCAATGTGTAAGTATAAAGAATTTTGCTCATATTCCGATTCATTTGACACTATTTCATATTTAGTTCAGTCAAATATAATTGTACAGAAAAGGCAGTTCTTCACACTCACAAGACTAAAATTTAATTATGGGATTAAAAGTTCGATTTCAATTTGAATATTTAAAATGTAAAGATAGTCGGTGTCAATAGATTGTCTATTAAACGAGTTTCTAATTAATGTTAATGAGATTAAATAGATTTCTGATACGTCCTGCTTTGTAATATCCTTTCAGCGTCACTATTACGTATATCCGTGTTAGCCTTTTGTAAGGCTTGCAAAATATCCGGTCTACTTTTTGCTTACATATGGTGCCGATGGGATCCCCGTTCAAATTCATACGGAAGTGTTTAGCCCTATAACATAAAAGATAGCTTTCTTGCTCCGCGTAACGCCCCTAAGATTAAGTGAGTCTTGGTCTCCGAGACCTTGACCTTGCGCTGCTAACGGGCACCTTCGAGCTCGCGGAAGTCCATCCCCACGGCGTCTTTCCAGCGATATTTGGCGGCGGTGTCATCAGATGAGCCCCAAGTTTGCCCTCTATTTTATCAATAATTAATCATCCCGTATTCCGAAATTTTTGTATGAAATTTAAAGTAGTTCTCTCAGTATAGAGCTGATGTAGTAGCTAATGGGAGATCAAAGTATATGCGACAATCATAAGTGCATATGGTTATTAATGTGTTAGTAACAATATTGTCCTAAATATTATACTAGTAGCTTTAAAGTTTAAAGTATGTATATTCAATCATAAAGTTAAAAATGAAATTATAATATTACCCCGCACACGTCACCGCAACAAAACCACACACACTTTTTTTACTATGTAGGCACATGCAGACCATAGTAATGACCCATAAGGGCAATCCAGCCTTCCCGCTACTACTGCCAGCATTATGTTAGGATACCCCTGCGCCTTACCAAGAGATACAGCTCGATTGCGAATCATGGCGTAAAAACAATCCAACCTGCTCACCGCACGCTATGACGATGGTTTTAAAATTAATATAGTATATAAAAGAGGACGATTATTATTGAAATTTACTTACAACTCTCTAAAAGTTGATGATAGAGAATCCTAATCATAATTCATCTTTATAATTACAAAACCACGGGATAGAAAGTGGTCACGATTCATGATACAATTTGTGAAGTAATTGAGTAAAAGTACAGGTGCCGATAAATCTAACTTTTAAAATGCTTATTGGAAGATACTTTCAAGATGTCTTAAAAGCTTTCGTTTTATTTCGCATGACTAAACTCCTTAATAAAAGTTTAATAAATTAAACCGATTAAAATACCTGTCAATATTATTTGCGTAGGTTTTCTTTATAGAAATGCGCGGAAATTCCAAAACTACTAACCCGATTTCAATGAAACTAAAACTCTGTGTAAGGGTGGGTTTCCGACAACTATTACGAAATTTAATAAATATAATATTATTTTTCCTATGCAAACCGACCTTACAAGAATACGTCTGGCAGAAGTTACGTTTGGAATTTCAGATATAAAAATCGAGCGTTACAAGTTATATAATATGTTTCTTGCTTGAATTTGCCTCGTGCTCGTAGATACGGTGTTTTATTACGTTGATGAATAAAAACTATTTGAACAAACATTTGCATGAACGATCAGATAGTAAACAATCAACATTGATTTAATCTCTTGAAAGACGTCGAAGACGGCTATTCCTGATTGAGTTGAGGTTTATTATGGGGCTAACATAGTTTTGTAGTTGCGAAATATCACAAGAAAATATGTACAGTATCGAGGGTTTTACTAAGGTCATTTATAATGTATCTTCATATATTGGTATAGTAAAAATTACAGGCCCAACTGCACGAAAATTTAAATTACTTTCAAACTGATTATCTGTGTATTGTTGCCATAGTCTATACTCTATAGTATAGACTATACTTTCGAAAGCTCTAACAAATATGCATTGTCTTCGATCGTCATCTATTGTCTGAATAATCCAATCTATGAAAGTGACTTTCGCCTATCAAGGCATGTTTTTTTATTACTGGGTTTCGTATTTATAAATTGCGAAGCAATGAAATATCTCTATAAATGTTACGTAAACTAAGTTGAGTCTATATTCAAAATATATCTTTTATAGATAAGAAAAATTTGATTTCAATCATGTTATCTGTTTCTTCCTGTTCACGTTGTTTTTTAATCAATCTATAGTTAATCATATATTTTGATATAGAACCCCTAGTAGCCTATGCAGGCGATCAGGCAGGTCTAGCCGAGATGCTAGACAGCAGGAGAGTGTCTATTCTCCCCTTTCCTAAAGACTTTCTTAGCTCAAGCTTCGTCTGGTGGGCCAAAGATTGAGAAAATGGTGTACTAACATTAGTTTTTATTCTATAGATTACAACTTTGTTTACCGCTACTGTCTAAAATTATTATTGGAATCTCTTCTATTCTTCATATGCATCCCTAAACGCGGTATTTTCTCCCTATAACGCGGAGATTTCTCAAGTTATTTCTGTAGTGTGAAATTTATAATGATTTGTGAAGATTAGTTTTGCATACCTTTGCACCTGTTTCAATTGTGATATAAAATTAAAAAAAATAACTTTATTAAATTCGTGTTCCTAGGTTTTGATTTGTTCAACAAAACGGTTTTACGAGAATTCTCCTACAACGCGATTTCCTATAAGGGGACAAACAGTACTCTATACTTTAAAAAAAATATTTACCGTATATTATATTATGTACTTATCGCTAACCTCGACTGCAGTACTCGAAACCTCTAGTTATATATGCCATAAATTCGCGAATAAAAATTATATTTTTTCTGATAAAAAATACCTTTTCTTTAGGATTGCGCAGAAACACTGCGTGAAGTGTTGACACATTGAAGGTGTGCGAGGGGTCTCGAGGGTCCTTGTCGTATTGCGGTCAAACTTAGGTCTTGACTGTAGATTCATTACCATATCCTGTAACGGTCTTCATAAAAGAAAGTTGCTTTAATTAGCGAGCCTCTTCGCAGTTAGAATAATTATGACAATTCGTCAATGAAGGCCGTGTGGAATTCACGTACTTATTATGTATGAATGGATTCCTATTAACAGTTAACTAGATTATAAATTATTTAATTTCTTTAATGCGGTCTGTGCTCTTAATATTTTGATTCTTTGTAAAACCTGCTATACAGCCCCTTGTGGGCTTTAGCCTCGTCTTGTATTTTTCACCATCGCAATCTATTTCGAGCTTGTCCAACTTTGAACTATTGTTTCGAGGTACTTGACATCCATGCCACCAACGCAGCCTCGGTCTACCGGATTGTCTCTTGCCACCAGGTTATGAGATCAGTAAGGATCTTGGTTCTGTCCGTTGGGCTTATTACAATCTTAAATCTTACTCTATGATACAGACATGAAAATTTGCGTAAACTATGGACTTCCAAATCCAATGTTTTTGACATATCGCTAGCGCGCATAGTGCTAAATCTCGTATCTGAATATCAGCTTAAGACTATTGATAAATTCTTTAGTCAAAATATATATTTTAAGCATAAAAGCTTATATATTTTTAAACGAAAAATACAAATTTATGATTGTCACAAGTTTTTCGTGGCTGCAACATACGTTATATATTACATTTGATGGCATACATTGCCATATAATTATTATAACATTAACTACACTTTCAGCAAGACGTACTGGCGTCCACCGTATTGATTGACCTTGTCTTACGTAAATCTGGCAACTTTGTTTTAAACTGTCGGAAGGTTAGACCACAGTGAGGTTATTATATTAGGTGATTACTGTAACAATCATTTCGTTTGATACAACCAATTTATAGTTTTAAGATTCTGCGTCAAACGAACGACCAAAATGTTTTAAATATATTCTTGATAACCATTCTGCTTTAATTAAAACTTTTTAAGAATTTGTATAGACTCTATTGATTGACATTTGAACATCTTTTGAATATATACCTACTATTGAACTAAATTTGATAGTAAAACAAATTGTAAACCTTTTTGTTGGAGGGTTTGAATGATTTCAACAAACAGACCTATTTAACAAAATGTATCTGTGTTTGTTTGTTTTTATTCATATGCCTTTTATTTACGTTACAAAATGATAGACATAATAAAGTATTAAATAAAATAATGACATTAAATAGAATATTCTTTAATATATTTTTACTGTTAGGAAAACACAATGTAACGTTTGAACATGTAGCTATTATATATTTTACTATCGGGAAATAATAAAATTACCAGATAATGGGCATTACGACTCTATATATATATATATAATATATATAATAATATATATATATATATAATATATATATAATTTTAATTTACAAAATGGAGCTTCACCACTTATAGAACAAATAATTTTTTTTCATGATCATACTTTAATTATTTTATTAATAATTACTATTTTAGTAATATATTTAATAATAAATTTATTTTTTAATAAATTTAATAATCGATTTCTATTAGAAGGTCAAATAATCGAATTAATTTGAACTATTTTACCTGCTATTACTTTAATTTTTATTGCATTACCATCTTTACGGTTATTATATTTACTTGATGAATTAAATAATCCTTTAATTACCCTAAAATCTATTGGTCATCAATGATACTGAAGTTATGAATATTCAGATTTCAAAAATATTGAATTTGATTCTTATATAATTAAGAGCCAATTATACACTGCAAGAAGGTGGATCAACATTTCTTTTAATATCTTACTAGATCAACGTTTACATAGAACGGATATATATATAAATATATATATATATTATATATATATATATAATCGTAAAACTGAACAATTAAACTACGGTTATTTTCTAATTCTTGACGACACTTTGTCATAGCTATAGAAATACAATTATTATAATGTTTTGTCTTTTTGTTTACACGCCTGTGTGACTGACCATGTCTTATTTAAATTTGTGTATATTACGTCATTTATTTCAGGAGAAAAACAACACATTCGCTATTGAGACTTATACTGGTTTATCTGAGACTGTAGATTTCATTGATTGAAATAACTTAGTAAATAAAAATATACCTCTATTGAATATTTTTAGTAGCATATTAAAGAGTCTGGAGTGCTATTATTAACTCTAGTTTGCTCTATCAATTCGAGCATGATTCACGCATTTTGTGTGTTTGTGTTGCACAATGCGCATGTGTGCGAGTGAGGGTGGCCACCCCATTACCCCATTTCGTGTAGTGATGTGCCGCTTTATATACGATAGTTAAATGTTATATTATTTATATTCCTTGATTACTCAAAACAAATTATTACGATATTGATACATGGAAATAGTACTTAGCTAAATCTCAACTCTGAATCGGACTAAATCGTAATCCTACAGCTAACATAAATATATACAACAAATACAATTATACTAAAACATATAACTAAAGATGGAGTACATAATACACTTATATATACAAAAAGGAACTTATGGGGTCTGAACGATTTAATGTTTTGAATAGATTTTTTCTTTCTATGCTTTAAGTGTATGCATATATTCTAGCTATGTACAATGCGTTTCAAACTGTTCAAACTGTACGCAACTCATCAAACACTTGTACAAATATATGCGTTGGTATCAAAGTGAAAGTACTAATAGCGTAATAAAAATTATTTGATATTCTTGCGATAAGACTAGAATGTAGAATGTCAAAGCATAATATATGACCTAATTGAATAACCGATAATATATTTTTTATCTGCATCGATACCGCACTGCCCGCTCTATCTTCTAGCTCAGTGGCTCTTTCAGTTTAGTACGCATCCAGCAATCGTCGTGGCTGGACGTCTATCGCCTCACCATTTTTTACCGGCATAGCCTGAATTACGCGTCCATTTTCACCGTCCTGCTTTTTGTACTGGAATTAGCCTTTGTTTCGCATAATTCGGACTGGACTCTCGGTAACTACATAGTGATTGTATGTAGAGTTGTTTAGTGTTTTTCGACTATGATATGATTGTGTATCGTTTCTTTGTTTAATATGATTGCGTGTTTAAATACGGTTTTTATTGATTATTTCTTATATTACCGCATTGTGTCGACATGCATGTTATCATCAAAAATCTTGCCTTCGTGCGATTGTGGTCTTCGAAACAATTTCTAGTTCAATTAAAATTCCTGTCTAGTGCAACGCTTCGTTTGGGAAAATAGAATTGTCTTTAGGCATTCGTCTATAGATTTTCTTCTGTCTAGACAAGTTTTTATCGTACGGTATTTTAATCACAATTTCTCCAGATTGTTATTTCGCTAATAATCAAAGTATTTATCATGAAATATACAGATAACGTTCTTCAAACGGATATGCCTTATTAATATTCATTTATTTACAATTTCATGCTGCGGTCAATTAAATCGTTTTTAAATTGTACGTACTAGAATAACTTTAACACGTAAGGCTCATTCCGATACAAATCAAGTCGTTCTAGTCGACACAAGTAGATACATATTTTTACACACACTTTTAGTTTTTCACTAGCGTCTGTAAAATTTTTGAATCAATAAGAATCTATAAGTGTAACTAATAGGTGAAGGTCATTTTAAAACATTCTTTTGTTTGCCAAAACAACGTATCTCTGTTATTTAGTTAACATACTATATGCCTTGTACATTATGTCAAACTTTTCGTATTCGTGTTAACCTTGAGGAGTGTAAATTGATTTTTTTATCTTAGTATAGTTACGTTTCTATATTTTAGTTGAAATGTTTAGGGACCAAATGCAAACTTTTGTAGGGAGAAATGACATTATATGTGCCGTAAAGTGAAATTTCGGTTATACTGTCTAGTTATGTATAAAAATAGTAATTTTAATTGCAAATACTAAAATACTCCCGCGACGAATGACTGCTCTTGCTTGACCAATTGATTTAGTTGGAATTATTTTGTATGTTATTTTAAATGAGTAATGAGTGTTATCCATTTATATTTATTGAACTTTCTGTAAACCCTTAATAATCATAAAATATTAAGGTGGTTGTTAAATATTTCTTGTCAATACCTGTCTAGTAATAGCAGCTAGACACGCTACAATAAAGTTTAGCTCTAGATAACATTAATTTTTATATTATAGGTTTATTTTGTTAATTCAACTAATAGAATACCTAGTATTTTTCAGACAATATTAAAAATAATTATTTGTGACATTTTAGCTTTTTGTTTCGGATTTATTTTTTCAACTCGCATTGATTAAACATTCTAATTAGCTCTAGATAAAATTATTTTTATATGTAATACGTTTATTAAACTAATAAAATACCTAGTAATTTTAAAATAATGTTAAAAATACCAATAATGTATGGGTTTGCGACATTTTAGTGTTTTGTTTCGGATTCACTTTTTCAACTGTCATTAAAAATCAATTTGTCATGGCCTACGTCTGTTCTTGACGTTATTGGCTGTAGGATTTATTCGTTTTGCTTGATTTATCGCAAATGACTTTTCTTTTGTAATAGATTATCATCACCAGTTTTACAAATCATTGATCTTAAATAATTGCATTTTTTTATCTTCTCCTTAGAGATCTTACATAACGTTTTAGGTGTTTTTTGAAGTTATACTTCTTTAGGCGCGTTTTGAAAAATTGATGAGAGTGAAATTTTACGATGCGCGCGCACGTGACACAAGATTAACAGAATGAAGTTGCCCACGATGCTACTGCATTGGACATAATTTAAAAACAACATTCGAATAATAATAGAATTTATGTTACACTTAATGTAAGAAAATAATAGTAAATATTTATTTATTGAATTTTTCAAATGTAAACTGAACTTTATTGACTATAATGACTCCTTTTCCAGTATTTGATCATTGAATTGTAATTAATTATTTGCTTGCAATCAAAAACTATGTTAAATAATGCCAAAGAAGTATAACTTCTTACGCGCGTACATAAGTACACGCACCCTTTTTATTTATCATTATTGTGAATACACCGTTATATCGTCGCATTATTAGATGATGAGCCATTTTGAATAGAAGTTGCTATTTGTATTCGGATCGTTCTGCATTGTTGCCTGCCCACTAATTGCTGCATTTCTCAAATAGCCACTTTCATTACTTTCTTTGTCTAGTTAGGAAGCTCACTTGTCGTTTTGGTTTAGACATCATCGTGTTTGTTGTATTTATTGTTCACATTCCTTTGTCTGAACAATTATATTATTTATTGATTAATATCCAATTTTCAATACGGTTCGTATTAATCAACAATGATTGTCTGATAAATGATTTTTATTGAGTCTTAACTAATTTTGTTAGCATCAACCTGAAATATTTCCGAATCAATTCGACTTAAAAGGCCAGCAATTCACTCGCGACCCCTCCGGCTGGAGTGTCCATGGGCAGAGGTATCACATCTGGTGAGCCTCCTGCCCGTTTGCCACCTATAGAAAAAAGTGCGTGCGTACAAAGTACACATGTCAGAAGTGAAACTTCTTTGTAAATTAATTATTGAGTAATTAAGCTGCATAAATCACATAATTTAATTTTGTCATTCTTTCTATATTAATGAATGATACTAAGGCTAATGAAAAACAGAACTAAAATTATTAAAAATTTTACCCTAAAGAAGTTTCACTTCAAAAATAATTATAAAATTTCTTCATTACGGCGATCTGAACTCTTATTTACTGTTATGCAGTTACTTGGAGTTTGAAAGTTAACAATGAACCCAGTCTGATGATGTAAAACAATTGTATTTGTTTGTTTTTTTCTTCATACAATCAATAAATATGAGAGCAAAAACAAACAAACGCTGTGTAAAGGGATCAACGACACTGCGTAGGAGTGGATCTATTTTAAATTAGTTCCTCTCTCGTTCACTCCTATGACATAATCTAACTATCTCTGTCTCGGGTTAGGCAATTATTGGCAAGGATAACGTGTGCCAAATTACACGTGGATGTAGATCAATCGTTTGTTATTATTGACTTTTACTTTTCGTTGAGATTTGTCTGTGTGTCTTAAGTCTAAGCTGAAGTGTATTCATCTCTTTAGAAATGTCTTTTGCAATTGTGTGAAGTGTTAAAATTTACGTGCGTAATATGAATTACCGCTGAGCATGTGCACATACATTATGTCATTTGTATTAGAGTAAGCGGAATAAATTCGCTTGAATCTCATATATTTAGTTCATTTTATGTAGGGCGTGACCTATTGGTATTTACGTTATTTCAGACGTCAATTTTGTAGTAGGTACATAAGTTCTACGTTGATTTTGTAATTTTTTTGTATCGCTAAATTTTTCTTTGTTTTTCAGTAAATAGATATATTTTTCTATGGAATTTATTAGTGTAAGTGTATAGTGTAATAGTGTTAGTGTTGTGGAATGGATTATATTATCTAGGACAGCTGTATAATGTCGAAGACCTTAAACGCGTATAGAATGTGAGTATTAGTGCTTTGTAGATATGTAGTTTTATCGAGTGATATATAAATTTACGATTGTCTTTTTAATCGTTTCTTTAAAAGACATTAACTAAGGAAATGTTATGCTTCTGTTAACACTAAGTAAACTTTATTACACTTTATTTACATCACATTAACACAAAAAAGGAGAAAAGCAAAATAAGCGAAGACAAAGCATGTACGTTGGCGGTCTTACTGCTAGCAGTTTATTCCTCTCTCTTTTCATCGCATAGGTAAATGCAATTTTATAAAAAGTATTTTATTAATTTCCAATATTTCCAAGAGGTAATAAATATTTCCAATCTCAACAAATCGTAACAATATAAAGTTTAAATAAATTTTTTTTTTAGTTATCTATAACTTCTAGGAAGGTGTGTTTATATGTTATAGCTTACTGTGGTATAATAGATTTATTGTTTACTCATCATAAAGGAAAAGTATTTATTGCATATCATGATTATAAATGTCAATGGGATTAAATTTTAAAGCATTTTTCTGCTATTCGCTGTTTGTTGGTTTAACTGTACAGTGAGAGGATGTTGGTTGAGTGTAGAAATTTTTAATGATCGTTATTGCTCCCCCTTTGTCCAGTCTAGACACATCGATTTGGTACCTGACACAGCCAAATTTAGAAATTCATTTTTAAATATTCATAGATGAGACATGCTATTACTAAATAATTTAAATAACCGAAGACGAAGTTTCGATTACCTATGGAACAATAATAGGTTTAGGACTGAAACCTATTTAGATAAAAAAGTAGTGAATTCCAGCTATGAACTGGTATTAGAGAGTCATGAAAGTATGAAACCCCGTGCAGAAGTTTTCAAATATATTATTAATTTAATTCAGTACATTTCGGCTTTAATAAAATATAGTAAATGGTGAAATGTTCCTGTAATGGTATACATAAAGGAACTTCAAAAGGCTGTTTTTCTGAATCTAAATAGCTTTTTCGTCCTAAACGTTAATAAATCTGGCCATTCATTCTCCAATAGCTTTTTTTAAAGTCTAGACATATCGATTTGTTGTTACTGATTGTTTTCTTTGTTGAACCGACTGAATGTGTTGTTGAATAAACTGCGAAGTTATAAGGTTTATAGTATTAATTACCTTAAATATTTTTACAATTCTGATTGTATGTGGCGTATGGTATATTTGTCATAAAAAACTAAATTAATGTTAAGAACTTTATTTATCATTACAAAAATGTTTATTATTTTTTTTACATTAGAAACTTAATATATACGAACGAGATACACGTCGCCACCAGACAGCCATCCTAATTTTAGTCTACTAGGCTCATTTTGATATGTATGTATCTTGTTTTGAATTGGTTAAACACGCTAATATTACGCCGATTTTAGACGGTAATTTATTAAATATTTGCAACAAATAAAATATGTAAAAAGCTTATGTATGTACCTACGGTGTATTATATCTGAAGAAAACCTTTTTCGCATTTTTTTTCCCTAAAGTTCAAAATTCGATAAAAAAGGCTAGTTGGCGTATATTCATCCACAAGGGGAACCCTCGCCTTTGTTGACTTGGCTCATGCTGTCAATGAAATTGTATCTATTATGAATTATGCCGGTGAGGGCAACATATGGGTCGTGTACTGCGAACATATTACGGAATATAGAACATAAGATAGGTAAATATTTCGTAGATAGTATCGTCACCCCAAAACTGGTGCTTTCTTCGATCAACGAATAAGTATCGCAATACAGCGAGAAAATGCTGCACACTTTTTATATTTAATAATAATAATTATTACTATGTAAGTTAATAAATAACATAAATTATATTTTGTTACAAGTCAATAATTTACAAAAGTGGTCATTTGAAGGGACGTCGTGTCGCGTTCTCTATTCCAAACTTAATTTAGACAACAACAAGACTTAATTCAATACATTTGTTTTAATTAAAACAAAATCCGTATGGCGTTGTATATCAATAATAATAAAGCCTTTATTACCATATTAGTAACTATTTCAAATGTTGTTAGTATTTATTTATACCTAAATGTTAGTCGCTTGTGTAGAAAGCTTGTGATAGATAGGGCATCGGTTAGTTTAGTTTTTTGTCTAATATACTTTTGACTTTGTGTTTTATTATTATTATAATATAATTTATAAATATTAGTAAATAGGACCATTTTGTTACTGACATATCTTAAATTTGTGAGACAAAAAGAAAAAGCACTTAAAAATAATACTAGGCTTTTGCATGACAAAAAGGAATTTCCATAAAAACTTTAATCTATTTAGAACGATAGAAGGTGACCTATGTCTTCCCCAAGGTCAAAACTATCGTGAATTTAATTAAAAGTGATTCAGAGGTTTAGGCGTGAAAGCGTTACTCTCGCATTTAATAAGTTTTAACCTACATTAGTAAATTTACACAGACGACTACAAATGAGTTGTATTTTATCTCCTTGCCTTTAAGTTTAGCTATAGACTTAAAAATATGCAATAGCTTTGTGATTAGGCAATATTTATTCTTAGAGGCCGGCAACATACTTTGGTCCGTTTGCCTCCTATTACGAAAAAAACAAAAAAAAATATCATTAAGTCTGAATTTCTAGTATTACTTATCTACTTAGCCTACTCTACTTTTTATCCTAGATATGATTACTTTCTACAATCTATGACACACGGTAATACATAGAGGAACATAGGTTTATTCTCGCCGGTATACATTTGGAATTCCTAATACAATTTGCTCTGGAAACAGCGTTAGTAGCGCCTTCGGGGGGTTGTCGCCCTTGGTAACCATGGTAACGGTATTTTATGCTCCTCGCGTACTGCCCGTGGAGGCTATAAAACTTGCTCCGGGGTATGGGTAAGGTTGTGTTAGTAAATCGGATCTTGGCGAGAATTTTAAATTTGGAATGTGTAAGTTTTATACGATTGGGGTGGAGTTGAAGTTACGGTTAGCTTACGTAACTTTAAAAACCTTTAGAAGTGGAAATATTTATAGATTTTTCAAATGATTGAATTTTAGCTATAAGTGGTTTTGTATCGAATGCGATACCTTCTGATTTCTTGTTATTATTTTGATCTTTCTTATTTGACAATTCCTTAAAATGCAAACGTTAAACAAAGTTTTTATTTTAAAGGCTATCCTATAAAAACGAGGCAATTTTAGTGGGTGCGTTGCCGACCTTCTACTCAAGTGAAACTTAGTATATATAACAACTATTAATTATAAGTTTATATGAAATATTTTCATTTATATACGTATTTGGACTCAATGAACCGAATACTTAGTGGGTGGAAACCTCGCGGGGTGTTTTGAAAACGTGCCTAATGAACTATGAAACACGGCAAGCGGCAATTATGTCTAACGAGCAACCGTCTCTTTCTTTTCAAAGTAGTCAAAAGGGATGGAATTTTATTTTTTGTTTTAGGTTGTCTGAAGTCTGTGAGGGGCTATTGTGGTATTTTATTAAGATAATTAGTATTTTATTGAATATATTGTCATTCAGCTGAAAATAAACAAAATCAGGATTTATTTAAACCGAGTACATATGTATAAACGTAAACGAAAAAACGTTTTCGTAATATCCATTACATAATAGTGCTGGGGTATATTGCATTCCATCGTTCTAGATTCCTGACATTCCTCGCTTTTGTAAACCGTACAATAATGCTAACGTGAAATCGCATTACTTTGAGTATTTCTGGATAGGTTCTGAAAATGTATTGATTATTATAAATGTAAGTGCTGACTGATAATTTTTTGTTAGTTAAAATTATCCCGCCTACGGCTTCAATGGCGAACGGTGCCCAGTAATTAATTGAATGAAGTTACACATTGTAAGGAATTTCCACATTGCCATAAAATATTTTTTTTATGGCAAGTAAAATTTTAGTTTCTGACATCTATGGCCAACCCCTAATGACTCTTGTAACAGCACTTAGTGTTAGTGTACCTTTAATATCATTAAAATAAATAAATAAATCAGTGGCGCTACAACCTTTTTAGGTCTGGGTTTCAGATTTCATGATCTTTTGTGAATCTAATCAGTCGCCGTCGACTTTTTGGGTCTAAGACATGTCGGTTTCCTCACGATGTTTTCCTTCACAGTTCGAGCGGATGTTAAATGCGCACATAGAAGGAAAGTCCATTGGAGCACAGCTGGGGATCGAAACTACGACCTCAGGGATGAGATTCGGACGCTGAAGCCACTAGACCAACACAGCTCTTAAATATCATTTAAAACTATTAATAATTCCGATACATGTTCAAGCACTTTCAATTTCATACATTTGTATTCGTAATCCATTGACCTATATGATTTAAATGCGCAGCGCAATTTAAATTCCATCACGTAACGAACCATATTTATTGTGATCCCGTTTTGTTTGTACACCTGTTGAATTGATAGAATTACTCGAAAGTACATCACACCTCGATGGCCGGAAGTTGGGTTCACGGCCCTTTGCCTCCCATTTTTTAAAGACTATTTTACCTCTTGCGTATGTAGCTGGGCATGTTATGTTACTTCTTCCTTGTTCACTAAGATAAGAGCATGTATTTTAGAGCAGTGTTGGCCTAGTGGCTTCAGCGTGCGACTCTCATACCTGAGGTCGTAGGTCCGATCCCCGGCTGTGCACCAATGGACCTTCTTTCTATGTGCGCATTTAACATTTACTCCAACGGTGAAGGAAAACATCGTGAGGAAACCGACATGTCTTAGATCCAAAATGTCGACGGCGTGTGTCAGGCACTGGAGGCTGATCACCTACTTGCCTATTACATTTAAAAATGATCATGAAACCGATTCAGAAATCCGAGGCCAAGACCTAAAGAGGTTGTAGCGCCGCTGATTTTATGTCTTTTATTAATTGTATGGTCTGGTCTTAGTGGCCAAGTTTTTACAGTATTTCATACATTTGAAATATCTCGAAAATCCTTTTCCTTTCTGCAAACCGTCTATTTCGCTTTAAGCAAAATAACATACAAACCAGCGACAAATGTGGTTGAGTATTACCGCAAGGTATTTCGTCAGGTTAGGTGTAGATTATGTGTCGTTTGTTCAAATCCAATCAAGCAAATCTGATAATGATACAGCTTTGGTATCAAGTTACAAGGCCACTTGACAATACCTAAAATGGCCGAGGGGCTGCTATTGCCTGTTACGTTTTCTAACTAAATAAGTTCCTCAATAGAAGTTCATAATCAGTGTGACATTGATCAAGGTGTATTTATACGCCTGAGTTCATTGAAGTTGTAAACTGTAAAGTAAAATAAAAAAGAACAAACTCTGACTTTCATGACAGAGATACTTACTACTACAATACTTACTTCTTTACTTACATTGTTAATTTTCTATTATTATTTTATCTACTATTATTTTTATTGCATTCTTTTTATTTTTTTGCGTCTGAGGCGCAAACTAACTGTTGTGGTTTCTGGCAGAATTAACACGTCTGCTCCACAGCATAATGCTGAGCCAGGGCCAGTTACTACCACAGCACACACACATTACACACTTAAATTGTATCTCACTCCTTTTTTATTTTCATATTTTGTTATTATTCTTTGTTGATTATTATTATTTTGCGTGTGTGTTTCGTTAGTAATGTTGTCATAAGACGCCTTTACCCTTTACATTAAAGAAGAGAAGAAAGAGTAATTTAATTCAAATTCTGTTGTCTTTCACATTAATTATAACATATGTGTCAGTGTCGGACTAATACCTGCAGCTGATTTTCATTATCGGACGTCAAGGCAGGCTACAAAATATTATCCGTATCACCTCGACGTCCGTCGTTTCACACCTGAGCGTTTCTTAAGGCAGTTTACCAGCTGTCCACTGAAGTATTTCCGAACCAATCCGACTTAGATTCTTTCAAGAAAAGAGCGTACACTTAACATTAGGTGAGCCTCCTGCCTGTTTGCCTCCTATTACACTAAAAAATTATAATAAACGCGATATTATCTGTCTTTACTTCCCAATGTGTAGTACTGCGAAATTAAATGTATTAAATAAATTATACCTTTATAAGGTTAAAAGAGTTCACTCACAATTCGTTTGTAATTGTATTGCAACGGATGATCTGTCATCAATATCATTGGATTGCGACAGTGTCGTGTTCCGACCGGTGACTCCCACGTCGTCATTTCCGCTTTTGACACTATTATCTTGTTACCTCTTGAGCCTAACATTTCTATATAATTATTACTGGTTAAAGTTTCTTTGATTGAAATGTCTGGATGTAATGAAAATTATAATTACATGCGGCAAATCTTTGACTATATAGTGTGCTAAGCTAGCATAGATCAGAGAATTGTTTTATAAAGGAATAATTGTCCTAAATTATATGAGTGTCCATGGGCGGGTGGTATCACTTTCTGAAAAACGCGTTTTGGTCAAAGCTCACCGATGGCCAGATTGAGCATTCTGATAAACGAGCTAGGTCTGGATAACCATAGTTGCTCCCCTCTACACTTTAAAATCGATTTTCGTTTATTTTTTGTAATTTAAATGTTGTTTAATATTTGTATTATCTCTTCGTGTAGGTACCTACGTCATGTTTGCCTATAAGTGCTTGTCACATTAAAAATTATAAATAGGCTTCGATTAAACAAACCTTAGAAACTGTCTCAAAGTCATTGTGTATAAGGTTATATGTAAATATATACAATTAAATACATTCTGCCATTGACATTTTGTTGTATTAAAGAAGTGTCTGTATAAGCGGTTTTGGCCTGGCTTGAGCGTGCTACTCATCTCTGACATCGAAGGTTCGAACCCCGTCTGTGCAAATATAGGCTGTACACATTTATCACACGCTCATACAGTCACAAGACCACAGTCATAGACCCAAAAAGACGATTATCACAAAAGGCCTATTTGCTTATTAGAAAAAGCAATTGATCACATCAACAAAATCTTAGGCCAAGGCCAAGGGTTGTACCGCCACACACACACACACACACAAATATATATATGTATATATTGAACTGTCTGCCTTAGGTTTTTCAACGTTAGTTCATATAGCTTCATTGTAAATCGTCTAGTCATGTTAATGTAATAAATTTCCATTTATATCAGTTTTATTATCAAAATGTGTCCTAGATTTATTAATAATCACCGCTCGATTGAATGTATTATTTTCTAAAGTAAATCAATACACAAGGTTTTTTTCACGGTCATTGTATCTTACATGTAACTCTATATACATAATCTATATTACGTATTCTGATTTAATCCTATAATACGATCTAGATTTTTCCATATTTGTATACATGACTTACGTTACTAGATTTTAATCCCGTTTTGGTTTACTAAGATGTTGATACAATTATATTTCTTAATGAAAGAATATTTATTACATTATATGTAAATGTAAGTGTATACAGTAGTGGTCGTAGGTTCGATCCCCGGCTGTGCACCAATGGACTTTCATTCAATGCGCAATTAATATTCACTGGAACGGTGAAGGAAATCACCGTGAGGAAACCGGCTTGCCTTAGACACAAAAAGGGCGTGTGTCAGGCACTACTTGCCTATTAGACTAACAATAAATAATGAAAGAGATACAATAACCTGAGGCCCAGACCTAAAATGGTTGTAGCGCCATTGATTTTTTATATTTATTTATGTAAGTTGAATCCTTTGCTTTGCTATTATTTCGTGTAGAAACAAAAATTATAAAAAGCTCATCCCAAGTAAGAAGATATAACATTCTTATTTGTAAACGTACTATAAACATTAGTTTGTTAAATAATGTTTATATAGGATAGGATATATATATTAGGAAATTTCTTATTGTATGTAAGTATATATATATTTGTACAAAATATGTGTATAAAATAAGGTCCCGCACAACAAGAGTCGGGGATATTGTGAAATTTATGTATATATAAAAAAATGTTTTATGACGTTTATTTGTTTAAATGCTTGAAGTGCATTAATGAAAAGGAATATTGGTGTTTGTATTTATGAAAAATACTTATAAATGTTTCTTTCAACAGCAAGAAGATCGAGTCACTAGGAAGAATGACGGCTATGACGCAGGAGGAGATGGTGGCCGGAGCCCGGACTGTGGCTGCCGGCCTCGAGGCCCTGCGGGCTGAGCACACGCAACTGCTCGCCGGCCTGGCCGCGAACACTGATCATGAACATGAGAAGGCGGCCCTCGTGAGGAAGAGCATTGATGCTATTGAGCTCGGATTGGGGGAGGCACAGGTAAGATGTCACGAAATATTTCTTTCAAATTCCTAGCTAACTCTGTGATAATTATTAAGACTCCTTTGAACAGATGACAATTGCTCGTATAGAAAGGGGAAGGCAAAAGTTTTACGTTTATTATTATTTATTACTTAAGATGTCATGTGGAACATGGTGATAAAGGTTGCAGCTCCTTACAAACATTGTGTAAAACAAAAAACTTGGCGATTAATAAGAGTGGCGGAGAGTTTATTGCCAGTTCTTCTCTTCCTTTATACGCCCTTGATTTGAGAACTGGCAGTAAATGTAAAATTAGAAGCGTTGTGTTTAACCTATATGAATAAATGATTTTGATTTGGTTATAAGTTCAAGGTATATATGTATATATAGGTTATAGTGTTCATTCGCTGTAGTAACTGTAAATATATAATAATTATGTGGAAATAAATAAATATAAATTGATTTCTCCTTGCATCTATTAATAAAACTTTATTCATACCAATCTTTTATAGATAAGTCGGTGACCAGAATGTCGATTGAGATTGACTATTGTTGATTTTTTGGTCTAAGTCGTCCAGGTTATTCAGATATTGTGACCAATTTAATATCAGTATAGCTAAAAGTATATTATAACCCCTTTAGTAGTTATATCACCTCCGAAATGAACTCTAAAGAGAGGACAAGGTTGAGTAAATATTAACAAGTTTTTAGCCCTTTCCATAATATTTATCGAAGCGACCTTTGACGGTTATTGCCCGTAATGCCATATAATTACTGATTAATTAAATGAATTTATCACAAATTTTACGTTTCTGGAGAGATTTTTACATGATACGAAATGTAGAAGGGAAAACTTAATGTCAAACAAGTTAAAGTTGACAAACGTGAGTCATACTTAACACTAAGTTTTATGAATACCCTTAGAGTGGTATAGTGAAGTTTATAAAATCACTAGCTGACCCGGCAACCGTTGTTTGGCGATGTATTTCTAGGAAAAAAAAATTTAGTTCAATAAAAATAACTATCTACTATAATAAAAATTGGAGTTGATCATAGAGGGGTGAAAATCAGCGGTTGTATGTAGTTTTGTATGCTGTATCATATAAAAATAAAACTTCATGTAACTAATTTCATGGTGGTGATGTGACGTGAATCTAGTGTCGCGAAAGCGCCTGTGCTGTGAGAAAGTGAGTATTTTGGGCGCGCTTCCAGCGTTGAAAATGGAAAACTAACGATAGGCTGCAGATAAAAATATACTATTCATTAATGAATCAATCAGCTAGTACATGTCTCTGGGACCCGAATCACCCACAATATAAACTTGGGGATGCCCGAGATGAGGCCTACAAAGCAATTATGGGAACTATGGAGATGCAAAATGTCAAAGAAGTTTTGGTAAAATACGCTCCCTTCGAAATACAACAGTAAGTTGTTAAAGGCAATGTCATACTGCTAAAGGAACTAATAAACTGTATATTTCTAAAATTTCTTGGCTGTCTCATTTGAATTTTTTGAAAAATATTGACAGCTACACTAGAGAAAATCAGAAAATGTGGTAAGTATAATTTATTTTATAGAATATTACAATAAATGTCATATAATATTCGGTTAGGGGGAAAGCTTGATCTCCCAACAAAACCATTCCTTCGGAACGTTAAAAGTTCCTCCAACATCTTGCAACAATCCCCCATCAGAAGCAATAACAATGACCCACGTTAATATAGCTAAATTTTAAATTAATGTCACAGACTGCTAGAAGGATTATACTGAAAGTTCCCTTGTAATTAAAGTAATCACTTCCTAAATGCGCTGAACAACGTATTTGTTGAGGCCGTTTAAGTATTACGTAAGCACTATGGGGGAGGTCTTTGTTTTTCTTATGTATTTTTTTAAGGATTAGGGCTTTTATTTTATAATTTTAAGGATTCCTACAAGTTTCTTCTGTGTTCATGTATAAAGAAAAAAGGAACAAGGCAATTTCTACTTTAGAATCCCAAGAAATAAAAGAAAAATAAAACTGATGAAGATGCCACTAATGATGAATATGTAACTGTTGAGCTATAATTTGTTTAAAAACCAATCTAAACAAATTATGGCTGAATAGTTATGCCAACTTCCTCAAGATACAGAAGTAATGATACTGTCTTCGCATGTAACGACGCTACTTTCGTAAAACTGATTTCACATGCATGCCACGAATTTCGAAATGTAATTTGGCTTTATTGAATGTTTATAAGTGTACATTGTGTTACCTATATGAATAAATCATTTTTTACTTTTTGAGTTAATTTGAGTGTTATATAAATGAAAAATACAACATAATTTATTGGAGACTCTGTATAATTAGCTAAGATGTATTTTTTTTTTTTTAATAAAATTGGAGAAACTTGAGGTTTCGGTATTACAGGTTATTCTTAGGTTTAGATTTAATGAAATGTGTATACAAAGAAAAAGAGGTTAAATATGTTTTTTTTTTCATAAATTGCAACTTAAATGTGTTACAACTTAATGTGGCGGTAGTACATATATAAAACTCATTTACTAGTTTTACTTGGATTATTAAAAGTGAGACCTATTTATCTCAAGTGAAATTCTCGGTTTATTTCGGATAAAGGAAAAGTAGGACAGGCTTTGACGCCAGCCTCAAAGGGTGTTCCGAATAGCACCTTATATCTCGATAGAGGTAGATAAGAGCTAGTGACCTGGTACTCACGTAGCGTGAACTATTTCGGCCAGTGTTTGCCAGCGCCCACGCCCCACAGGGCTTTTCGATTTTATTTTTTTTATAATTAAATATAATAATTTTTATAATAATATATTATATATAATGAAAAGCTGAAATTATAATTTAAGTATCTTAAATTAATTTCTAAATTAGAATTCTAATAGATATTAATAATTATGTATGTTCCACTGCCATAAGTATTTTAGGAAGGCCAAGGTGGGGCATACCACAAGATAGGTAGAGAAACACTGCTTTAGGTAAATAATTGTATGACTAAATATCTATATGGCTCTATAATGGTATTGACCTCAGATAAAGAAATCTGTTTGATAAACAATTTTTGTTCTTAATTTTTATCATAACCTATGATTGTTCTACCTGAAACATAGTCGATATGTAGGTCTCAGCCATGTCAGTTTCCTCTTTCCACCGTAGAAAAAAAAATGCGTAGATAATATAATAATCTTTGCTAAATTAATTCAAAAGTATTTTGTTAAAATAATGTTCTACTTTATGAACGTTCGTAAAAATTGACTATAATCTTTCTTAATTTTTAATATTCAAAATGATGGCACGTTGTAAGCTATTTTTAAATTGTCAGTGGATAACTAAACAAAATTAAGAGAAACATAAATTAGGTTGGTGGTCTGTTCGTACCTCTGCAAAATAGTAATGTAGTAAGCTTTTCGGATAATAACCGTTTCTTGGGTCTCAGATCAATTGAGAATGTAAGGACTTCTGTTATTTTATGATTGGTCATCTCTAGTTCAATACGCGTAGACAGACATGATTATGTCATGTACCTTTGTCCAATAACAATTAAATGCCTTTCATGTAAATACTCAAAGGGCGCGTTCTTGAATATACCTGTCAACGTAATTACGTACAAAGGATCATGTAAATGATTTTAATTATTTTCTATATTAGTATAAGTTTTGTTGCATTCGTCATATCGTAGTAGTCGTGGAATAGTGACGGATCTGACAAATAGTAAACTTTACAGGGTAGCTATTTCAAAATAATATAATCATGTTAGATTTTTGTCATAACTTTTTTAATTCATAATCTGTAATTATGAAAATTGTCATACAAGCAGGGTTTGTTTGGAAACAAAATAAAAATAATAACATTAAATTACACAGTTTTCTAGAAAAATCACATGCTTCGATGAGCATCTATCAAATCCGTCACTTTACCGACTTTAATTTGAAATTTAAAACACATGGATTTTTTTAATGTAGCTGTAATATTTACTCAATGTAGTATTCAAATATAATAAAAAGTGGGTTTTGGATTTTTCAAATCCGACATTGTTCTACGATCATGACGATATATTGCAAAGGATGCAACTTTTTTCGACAATTTATCTATTGATGATGAACCAAAGCCAGGTCGTTCAGGGCCGCGGAGGCGATCTGTTAGCGACAAGAATATTTGTTGTTAAATTGTTCAAGCCCTGACATTGCATGCAACATTGTACATGACTCAGTTGACCTTAAACCAAGCTAAAGCGGTGAAAACATTCGGACATGCGGAAATGAGCTCTCAGGGCTTTTAACGTTTACTTGGTTCGCAGATACAAGGAAAAATATATATGTAATGCAATTTCTTAAGATAGCTAGATCGTAATGTCCCATGTCTTAACAAAGACACACGTATTAAAAAGAAAATATCTAGGAATAAAATGACTGCATAATATACAGCTAAGATTCTTTTCAGTATCGGTTTCCATTAATTGTATTAAATTTTGTAACTTATTTTATAATGTCAGGTTTCCTATCAAAATTTGCTATCTGTTAGTTTATGAAGTGCAGTTAAAAATACACAGCTTATTCTATCGAATTTCTATAAAAGTGGATTAGTATGTAACAGCCGCCTAGGTGGAGCCAGGGAATTTCTAAGTTGTCGACTACTGTATGTATATGTCACCGTAAAATTGTAAACACCGTTAGATTGTAATATATCTCGCGAGATTGTAAACTGTCGAAAGATTGTGAACCTCAACGAACTGCTTACAATTTAAGGTATTATTATTCGGTAGTTATATGAAATTGTTGGAAAGTAAAATTAATCTGTAATTGACCAAAGAAGTTTGAATGATAACTAAGTTAGTGTAGTACAATCTACCGAATAATAATACGTTAAATTGTAAGCAGTAAGCTGAGGTTCACAATCTTTCGACAGTTTATAATCTCGCGAGATAGATTACAATCTAACGGTGTTTACAATTTTACGTTAACATATACACTATATATACAACCCTTAATTTTCACCCCTCTACGATCAACCCCTATTTTTTTATAAATTTAGTTAGTTATTTTTATTGAACTAATAAAATGTTTCCTGTAAATAATATACATGGCAAAACAATGTTTGCCGGGTCATTTAGTAATACTTATCTTAATTTCAAGTTTTCCATTTCAACATTCGTCACAAGAACGAATATGTGTGCATCAATCAAATTAATGATATTGATTAAAAATAACTTCAACTCCTTAAGAGCTAGGCAGCATACAAAGACAAGGGGTCTTGATATTAAAAGTGCGTAAGACTAAACACAAATATTGTATACGCAATCGTTATTAAGAGCGCTCACGTAATGAGCTCATTGCAAAAGGATGCCGCCCCCTCCGGTTGTTGAACTTAAGGGGTTGTCTGCGAGCTAAATTGTTTGTCGACTTAGTAATGACAGAAGCGAAAATACCGGAAATTAATTTGAACAAAGCTATTGTGACATTAATACCTCTAGTCCGATTTACCTATACTAAATTCTGTTATCGAATCAATAAGTTATATCTATTGTTTTATGCAAGTAATAAGATATTGCTTCTTTTGAACAAACGAGGGCTTGAGTTTTAAAAGGTACTTGCTCTAATTCGATACCGAAAAAAGATTTATATAAGATCAGCAGTTCGGCAAACATTGTCTTACTCAACTACATGAATTTGACCACCTGGGAGAGGTTAGTAGCACAACTTATGGGCGCTCTGAAGACAATCTCTGCGACACAAATTGCCGCCAGTGGCAGTCGCTCCAACGAATTCAGACGTATGCTTAACTGAACAATAAGCTACACGAAGAAGAGAGCGGGAGAGACGGACGTTCCCCCAATGTATCATAACTACGAGGGCAAGAGAGACAGAACGACGCCAGCGCGCCCAACTGCAATCTAAACTGGGGACTTGGAATCAGCACACGAAATCCTTATGGTCTGCGCTTCTTAATTCGTTGACCTGGGATTTGAGAAGATAACACAATGTATCGATAAGTATACACCAACGTATCGTACTCAATTTTTATTATGTATTCCAGGTGATGATGGCCCTCGCCTCCCACCTGCAATCGGTTGAGGCGGAGAAACAGAAGCTGCGCACCCAGGTGCGACGCCTTTGCCAGGAAAACGCCTGGTTGCGTGATGAGCTGGCTGCTGCCCAGCAGCGGCTCCAGGCATCAGAACAGCGTGTCGCACAGCTGGAAGAGGAGAACAAACATCTGGAGTTTATGGCTTCTATACGGTAAATATAAAAAGGAAGAAGACAAAACATCTTTAACGTTTTAAACTTTTTATTTATTACAAAAATTCGACTTAGGGAGCGTTCAAGTATTACGTAACGAATTTTGGGGGGGAGGGGGTCCTTTTTAAAACGTTACGGTGCGGGGCGGGGATTGAATTACGCGTTATTGTTAATATTATTTTTGACATTCCATTACTTTACACCACATAATGGTAACTTTTAGGTATAAAGAGGCGGTGTATGTGGTCACGAAACGTTTTACTATTGAGTACAGAAAAACGTTACGGCGCGTTATGTGGGGGAGGGGGAGTCAAGAACCTCAAAAAATTGCGTGACGTAATACTTGAACGATCCCTTATCCGATAGAGGTTTTTTTTAAATCAACAATCTTTCCAATCCGGGACCCAGGTTTTATTATCATATCTGTTTCGTTATCAACCAAAATGCAACTGATGTTAAATTTAAACAATACTTTTTTCGTTTTCAGTAAATACGATAGCGACATAACCGAGGAAAATGATAATCACCGCAGCGGACAGACTGACAACAAGCGGGATGATCCAATGGTGGATCTCTTCCCTGATGATGACCACGAGGATAACAGGAATAATAAGTGTAAGTTACCCTTTCATTCTGGCATTTTATGGCTTTCTACTTTTTCTTACTTTTCGAGTTTATGATCAATTACCAGTTTTCGTTCGGTTTCGGCCAACCAAAAATTGGTGATGCCCTTTAAAACTTTTCAACTTGATACAATCATTTTTTGCCAAAAATCGAACTCAAGACCATAATTTTTCTCTCTGTTGTAATGTTTTCGTTTCGTTTTTTTTAACTCTTTAGTTGAATTTGTGTGGTTTTGGTGTTTTATCTACTTCTAGTTAACAATAATTAATAAATTAAAAACATATAATAAATAAATCACGTAGACGTTATTTAATAATTTCAGCGATGTCTCCAACACCGCCATCCCAATTCGCGCAGCAGGTGAACGCGGGGTACGAGATCCCGGCCCGTCTGCGGACATTGCACAACTTGGTGATCCAATACGCGTCTCAGGGCAGATACGAGGTGGCAGTGCCTCTGTGCAAACAGGCCCTGGAAGACCTGGAGAAGACCTCCGGACATGATCACCCAGATGTCGCCACTATGCTTAATATTTTGGCGCTGGTTTACAGGTGAAGTTTTTTCTTTGTCACTTAAACACAGCTCACAGAGACATCGCCGTTCCACAACTGAGCGTTTCTCAAGACAGTTTTTTCCGCGCACCACCACTATGCGGAACCAGCTGCCCACTGAAGTATTTCCGAACCAATTCGACTTAGGGTCTGAAGAAAAGAGCGTACCAATTCTTAAAAGGCCGGCAACGCACACGCGAGCCTCTGGCATTAAGTGTCCGTGGGCGGCGATATCACTTAACATCAGGTGAGCCTCCTGCCCGTTTGCCCCCTGTTCTATATAAAAAAAGATGATTTCTGGGAAAACAGTTTAAAAGAAAATCTATTGTAATAACGTAGGCTTTGAAATCAATTAAAAATATAATCAAAAAAATCGTTCGGTCTTCTTCCATTTCTTTATTGTTTTTATGACCTAGTTCTAAACAGTGGGCTAGTTTTTCTGGTATTCAGTAACAAAAATTATATTATATAATATCTATATCTACCTTGATTCAACTGAATAGTACCGTGTTCTCATATATATCTATGCGCGTGCTCATATATTTTTTTTACTGCAAATAGAGGTTAAACATTCGTTTTTTTATTATCTAAAACTTGCCGATTAAAAAGAGTTGCAAAGTTTATTGCCAGTTCTTCTTGTAGGTTCTATGTCCTTTAAGAACTGACACTAAATGTAAATTTGAAAGCATTTCATTTAAATGTTTTTTTATTGATGTTCATAAGATAGTGTTATCTATATTAAAATACATATATTTTGATTAAATATGTGATTATAACCCCATAACATAAACAGTAAATATTGAATGGTAATGTACAGGGATCAAAGTAAATACAAAGAAGCAGCAAATCTTCTGAACGACGCTCTCTCGATCCGTGAGAAGACCCTCGGAGAAAACCATCCAGCCGTTGCCGCTACGCTCAATAATCTGGCTGTTTTGTATGGGAAACGAGGTAAATTCATTCACTAGCTTCCTTCAAAAGTCTCTTCAAGTCTGCACGAGTATTTATATCAGACAAATATATCTTTCAGGCAAGTACCGTGAAGCCGAGCCGTTGTGCAAGCGGGCTTTATGTATCCGCGAGAATGTATTGGGTCGCGATCACCCCGATGTCGCCAAACAACTCAACAACTTGGCACTACTTTGTCAAAACCAGGTACAGTTTCTTCTACAGGAAATAACGTCATACTTTTTATTCATGAAAATTATTTATTTATACTTTATTACCTTAATCAAAAACATAAACATAATAAAAATAAAAAAACAGGTTACAAAAATTAATGATTATTAATGATTTCTGATGTCTTGAACAAAGTAGGCGAGCATGAAATAATAGAATATGATATAAACAATACCTTTGAAAATACCTTTGCAACAATATATCTGTAGCTGTTTAAAATACAAATTAAAATTCCGTCTCGAAGGACCATAAAATGCCATACGATTTCAGAACAAATACGAAGAAGTGGAACAGTACTACCAGCGTGCATTGGAAATCTATGAAGGCAGGTTGGGAGTCGACGATCCCAACGTGGCTAAGACCAAGAATAACCTCGCTTCTTGCTATCTCAAACAGGTAACATTAGCCCATTTATTACTCGCTTGTGAGGAATAGGCTTCAAACAAAGGCCGGCTTACGTACTAAACGTAACGATCACGAAAATCTGAAGGCCCAGAGTTGTAGCGCCTCTGGGCTTTTTAGACATTAAAGTAGAAGTGATATTTTTGAAGTAAAATTTCTTTAGGCGTTTAAATTTTTAAGAAAACGTCACGAAGATGTGCAGCGTTTTTGTCAAAGAAAAAGGAGAGAGCGATTAAGAGAGAGTCAGTAGGGCGAATAACCTTATAGAAACGCTATTTTTTTAAATTAAAATTTCGTAAAGAGAATTTATGAAATATCTATCACAGTTGTATCACATACACAGACTTTGATAAAGCATAGTAATTACAGATATAATAAATACTGTGTGATTAAAATCATCACCTTTTCTATTATTTATGGTTAATAAGAAACTAGCTTAAAAGAAGCCCCGCCCCGGACACAGAAAATCCAAGTAAAATACTTTGTCTTCTGCACATTTTTTTTATTATATGTAATAAAGTTTTTGTTTCTTAGTTATAACATTATGTGGTTATCATCAGATATCCTTCAAAACTGACGAATAATAGTTATTAAAAACTTGCACAAAAGGATATATTATTAGGACTATTCAATAGGCCAAATATTAAATCAATATTTGGCCTATAATAGTCATTAAAAAGTAAATAATTCCAGGGCAAATACAAGGAAGCCGAAACTCTTTACAAACAAGTGTTGACTCGTGCCCACGAAAGGGAATTCGGGACTATTGATGGTGAGTCCTGACTACTTTTTTTATGTTTATTTATTTTTAATTTTTATTATAAAAAATCTTAGAACTCTTTGAACATTAGCTATCATTTTTTATTAATAATTAAAATTGCTTAGTTTAAAAAAAACGCATTAATGTGATAAACTTTTTTTTTTTGCATAATTTTTCAGTTTTTTTTTTATTTTTCAGAGTATATACAGTCATTAAAAAAACCTAATAAGGTCATTAACAAATCGTCCCCTTAGCTATTAATTATGAACATGCATTCCCATAGAATAAAACAATTACTTATTAACGTACAAGATATATTTTTTTATTGTTATTTAATCAAAGTATTCCATATAGATAGCAAATTATTAGTGAAACAGTTATTTTTATATGTACACCAAATATGACATATACAAATTAATAATTTTAAATGAGTTGATTTATGAAATCGTTTTCGAATATATAGATAATTATTAATTTAATAAATTGGAACTTTGCGTCAGTTTTTTATTCGATACCTATTTAATTGGCGTATATTGCTTTTGGCAGGGGCCCGCAATTTTTTATTTATTTAAATTTCGTTACATTAAAATTAAAATAAATAATATAAATGATTAGGGTCTTATCGCTAACAAGCGATCTCTCTTCCAAGTTAGGATAATACTAAAAAAAAAGAAAACATAAGGGTAAAGTGCAAGAAGTGCATTACCAAATAATAAAAATGAAATTGGAATTAAATGTTTCAGTAATGTTATTTATTTTACAAAATATTTTGATATTAAAGTTGTAAAAAGTGTGTTTCAACCTCGAAGTATGGTCGCAGATTAATTAGTTACAGTTTAGTTTATTCCATTTTAATCCGGTAATCTATATTATTTATGATTTTAACTCTCGCGAATAAATTTCAGCATAATTTGCTGGCCTCTGCCGTTAAGATTATTAATAATTATAATCCAAATTTATATAATTTTCATTGATTTAAAAAATATATTTTTGTTAATAGTGTAGTTAAAGCTTTAAAGTTAATCAAAACAGGTATAAAGCATAATCAATGGTTGGGATGGAAAACTTTAAAAGGCCTGATATTCCTGATATTTTATAATATAAAAAATGTTTTACAGTTCATTTTATTATTTAAAAAAATATTAATATTTAAAGGTTATGATGGTCGGGAGTTATAGACTCTATTTACGCTATTTAGTATATTATGCTGCGTGTGCACATTTGCAAACCCTTTATAAAATATAAAGTTTCTCAAAACCACATGAGTGTCGCGGCTTTACCTGCTCTTTCAAGGCATGGGAGTGTTTCAATTGCTAACGCGTTTTTTAAATATTTTGGTTCACAAAAACTGCTACTTAAAGATTTCTCTCCCAATTATTCACCAGATTATAAGTCCTGTTCGCATATTTTTATATTTTGTACTAGAATGAAACTGAGTTACCTGCATGTTTTAATTGAAAATTTTATTACCATAGAATAATTATTTCTTATACTCAATTCAATGTAGACGAGATACAACGTTTCATTTGAAAAATTTCATCTAAAAATTATCTTATTGGGCTAGATTTTTTGCGATATCTTCAGCAATAATCGTTATATTTCAGTAAAACCATAATGACTCATGATGTCATACCTACCGCTTTAGCTTGAGATACACCTAAACCTTCCTCCATACAAAAATCCGTTCGTTAGTTTCTGAGATTGCGATCAAACAGACCGGGGGCCTTTGTCAACACGAACTTTCATACAAATTTAGTTTTCGACTTTCTACATACACTACTCTTAAGGCATATTGACTAAATGCCCGGATCGGTGGCAATTTATAAACTGTTTATTAGACCCCACTAAATTTTTCAATAAGAGATCAGTTATTTTTCGAAAATATATCTAGTTTTTGTATAACTATAATTAATAAAATAATGTTTACTATGGAATATAAGATACACGTATCAATTATTCCACGTCACTAAATTTTAAGCTGTAGACATCCCTACTCATCGGCAAAGAAAACAGAGGGTGTAGGCTGAGAGAAAAAGCCGGCGTAAAAAACTCTCGGTACTCTTTTAAAATAGCAAATCATCATACAAAATGACTATGTCAAACAACAGTTATTTTAAAACAAATATCGCGAATTAATTTAATAGACATGCAATGTTCATGTCCTTTAAGAAAAAAGCGTACTAATTCTTAAAAGGCCAGGAACGCACTCGCGAGCCCTCTGGCATTGAGTGTTCATAAGCGGCGGTATCACATAACATCAGATGAGCCTGCCCGTTTGCCCCTGTTCTAAAAAAAATATTGTAAACTGTTGTAGATCGTCTTCATTGATTATATTTTTAGATCTCTTTCTGCATTTGGTAAAAACTCGAATGTTTTGAGTAGCGGTAGATTTTCTTGCCTAATTTTAAGTAGAAATGTGAATGAAGATGATTTATTAAAAACATTTAAATACATATAAATCTTCTATTATTATTATCAAAATACCAGCTTTTACTACGTACGTACTACGTGTCGGTCAGAACAGTTAGTATTCCGGATCCTTAGACATCGTCTGCGTAGCACGTAAACAGAAATATGTCTTCATTCGCAATTTCATGTCGGCTTCCTAGCTTATGATTTTGTTATTCCAAATAAAAGAAAAAAACCCAAAAAGTGTGTACAAATGAATTGTGTTGCAGCTTAGTGATATAATGTGTTGTGATTTACGTATAGAATGAACATCTATTGTTATCTACCGAAAAGATTTTCCTATCTGATTTCGTACCGTGTAGAGGAAGAAGAGGTGTGTTTGCCTTTGTGACTACACTAGCGACATTGACCTTTGACTTTGACATACTTCTTTACCATTATTTACACAATTAAATGATCAGCTTTCACTGCACAACGTCGTAATATATTTGCAAACAGATTTTCAAGTAGATATTCATTCTATAAAATAATTTTTATATATTTTTAAGAGAATTTGACTACGGAGCGCATGTTTCGTAGTGCCAAGTGGTGTAATTGAGCGGCTATCACGTATGCTTTTGTTTAATTAAAAACATTTTTGTGATAGTCGTAATTTAGTTGATTTGACAAGTATTCGTTGATAATGACATATAATGTTGAATTATTTTTGTAAAAATTTCCACTGTTTTTCTGTTTAATATATTAAGAACTTTTCTATACACATATATCTATATATATATACACTAAATAAAAGTGCGAATACTTCTTAAATCACTAAATATATATATTGCCAAAGTGAATGTGATTATACAAATATTTTCAATCCGATGCCGAAATTGCCAAATATGTGCCTTTTATAAAAATATATAGTATGTGTTGAATATATTGATTGTAAATTTATATTTTTATTTTATTTTGGGGATGACTTGTTAACATCGTTAATAGGTGAGTGACACAAGATTGGTATATTAACAGTGGCACAGGTAGGAAGGGTTTTATAGTGCTACAAGCGTATAATAACCGGACTATGTACTTTTTTTATGAGTCCGATTTGTTTGAAGCATTTATGACTTCTAATTTCCTGCCAGTTGTGTCACGCCTTTCCAACTTGTGTCACTTACTTATATGGAATTAAGTTGACAATATTGAATCGGTTTAAAATATTGCATAATTTATTCGTGAGCTATTTGTTCTAGAATATTCCATTAAATCTGCATACTCAAAACATATTCATAGTTATAATAAGTTAGCATAGAACTCATGTAAAAAAATACTAATATTGTCAGTTTATGTCCTTATAAGGCATTTTTGTTTCTTTCTTTTTTAATTCGATTACAATCCACTAATATAAACTATTGTGCAGATGACAACAAGCCGATCTGGCAAGTGGCTGAAGAGCGAGAGGAAAACAAACATTTGCAGAAGGAGAATGCTCCGTATGGTGAATATGGTGGATGGCATAAGGCTGCCAAGGTAATTTCAATGTTTTTTATGGCACGGTTTGTGCATTAGCCAGCGTCAAGTTTAAGATTTTTATAATTCGTGCTTGCCTTAGAAATTCGACCGTGTCCTCCATGTACGGTTTAAGCACTCGCCCGGTACCGCACAACCCTCCCAAAGGCCGAGAACAAATTTAAATTAAATTAAAACTTGCCCTCGAACCGGGAATCGAACCCGGTACTCCTCACGTAGCTGCCAATTAATAAGACCGCTAGGATATGAGGCCCCTGATTTAGGATCTTACTAAATTATAATTTCCAGTGGCTCAGAATCTTTGTACTGCATTAATTCAATTTAAATTAAACCATATTATGCAATTGATTTTCAGGTAGACTCTCCAACAGTGACCACCACATTGAAGAACTTGGGCGCCCTCTACCGGCGTCAGGGCAAGTACGAGGCAGCTGAAACACTCGAAGACTGTGCTTTGCGTAGCCGAAAAGAGGTAACAACATATACACACATACATAGTGGACGTTGTATACGTTGTACGTATACGCAGTGCAGCGTATAAGTCGTATACGCTATGAAATCTGTGTTTCTACAACTGAATATGATCCAAAGTTTAACTCAGTTTAAAAAAGATGTATTGATTTTTGGTTTAAAAATAATGTTTTAATTCTAGTAAGAGAAATATAGATTTCAAGAACATACGTTTTCAAACATTAACCCCACATAAAGTTATGTATGCATGATATTGCATATTTGTAATGAATTTTAGTATATATTCAATCTGTATACATATATATTTATTCATATGTATTATTACGTTTCATACGTACTCAATACTCCCTTAGTATATAATGTAGTTCTCTCAATGTTAAATTTTATATTATTGATTGAAAATAACTATTAAGTACTGTTCCCTTAAAATTAAAATTACATTTACCTACGGATAAACATAAATTCCCTATTAACAGCTTGGATGACGAACTTAGCAAAAACCTTTCGTTTTACGAAGAATAAAAAGCTATGAACCGATTTTAATTAATTTCTGATGATTTTCCTTTTGATTATTATTACTAACTTAGTAGGGTATTAGTAATAGTATGCGTACTCAAATGGTCTGTCTACACACACGGCAGATAGGTATGATCGTACATATGTGTAGGCCTTGGACGTGATGAAGCAGTCCCGAGGACGTGGACGAGCTCGCGACTCGCTCGAACAGAACGACGAAGAAATTACGGTCGGTTGAGTGTGCTTTATTGGTTGTGTTTGCGTTGCTGGTTTATGTTGAGTGGTTTATTTAAAAACAACATTATAAAATGAATCTCTTATTTCCAATGAAGGCATTTAAAAGTGCTCCATTTTGTTCGTTATCGAGCAGCGTTACATATTTAATTTATATTATTTCTGAATCAATATTATTTTTTAAGCGCTGATAAATCAGAAGTTCTGATGGCGAAAGCACTAAGTTATTTTATGTGGTATAAGTGACTTCACATCTTCTCATATAAGTTACCAAATATTACCAACATAATTAAGTCAAAAGTTATCGGGGATATATTCTCCTTTAATTTGGAATTCAGATTTTTAAAGTACCGAAGTCGTTTACAAATAAAACTAGTTCAACTTTAAACCAGCAACTCTTCAAAATTGCAAATCGCACTGTGTCGTGTCCACGCTTTGTCTGTGGGAGTTTGTTGCTGTTGGGAGCGAGAATATCATAGCTATAACGCCATTTTATTAAACATTCCAAATTCCATTGCCACGTTGTCCTAATTACTTTTTCCATGACAACATAACCCTTATCATACATAGAATTAAGTGGATTCTTACTCATATGTTTAAAGAAATACCATAAGATATATTATACGCGATTTTATTTAATTTTAAACATGGGGACTTGAAGGCCCGACAACAAAAGCAGTATTATTAGATGTTACATTGCTTATTCATACTTCTATCTCTTTTCATAACGATTTTCTGCCACTTGGCATGTACACTACATGCCAAGTGGCAGAAAGAGACGAAAGAGTATTTAATCTCTGTAATACTGATTTAGTTTTATGGAGGGATATCTCATTTCATGTTTTAAAATGTTCAGCAATGAGCAATCATTATCTAGGTACAGCGCTACAAGTTTATTTTGGCACGTAAATCTCGGCATAGTGGGAAAAATGTGCTTTTTTGTTCTTAACCTAATTTTCTAGTATCATAAAGAATCTTGTAATTTTGGCTGGTGATGTAACCATCTTCCAAGACCATTTACCAAGACTCACAATTACCCTAAATGAAAAAATATTAGAAGAATCTGACTTTAGTTGATAGTGGAGTTCAACCAGGCTTTAATCTTGTCACCAATTGTTTTACTGCACTACTAATTGAATTGCCGAATAAAAATTATTTTCGGTCGATTCAATCACAGGGTCATGGGGCTATATCATAACACCCAAAAAAATGCTTCTGTCAAATGTCAATTGCCAAAACATCCTTGTTGAACTGTCAAAACCTTGTTTAGAACACGAACTTAATCTTCATGAATTGAAATGGCGTTTCTATGGCTTTAAAAAGGTGGATTGTTGTTCGGCTCCGCTTCTGGCAACCCAAATTGTGGTTTTGTATTGTGTTGCCGATCACGCTTATTTTGATTTGCACATTTATGTTTTTATTTTGTCCATAGGGCACGAATCAAGCAAACGAGCCACGAATGAACTTAAAGTCGAAACTTTTCAATGCGCTAGGTATCACAGGGAATTCGCCCCACCAGTAGCCTAGATTTAGACCTAGCCTAGATTAAGTTTATTTTAAGTGCTCACTCGCTTCTCACGTGAATTCTCTTAAATGTACCAAAATTAAATCATTATGAGTACGAGTTTCAAGCTTGAGTTTTAGAATAAGGACTCGTGATACAAAGGGAATTTTATCAATCGATTATTTGCTCATCGAGAGAATTCACGTGCCACTAAGCCCGCTCTTTTGTTTTTGTAGTATTTTTTTATTTAAGCATGGTAACCCTAAGACAAACGCAAAAGGGCGGGTCTACGTAGATAATTTATTAGCATGCGATAAAAAAATAATAAAAAAAATAATTTTATATTGCAATCAATAAATCATGTACCGTCCGACGGATTTTTTAATATCATACCACGTCAATCGAATTTGCATTTATTTGTGAATATGAGTATGTTACAACGATTATTTTGCTTATTTTAAATTTTTTGCCGTTTTTATAGTTGAATGTATTATGCATGTGATTTTATTGTAAAAGTAAGCGCGCGAAAAAACAAGATGGCGATCAATGACAAATTCGCCCGCTTGCCATTTATTATCTATGCAACCGAGATTTTTTATCTGTTTTAATATTTATACAAGTCTTTTCATTCCAATGTAGTGTTATTTCGGTGTAAGCTTTATAAAATAGATTTTATTGTATTTTTATAATTGATATTTTGCGAACGCTTAGTAATCGGATTTTTTTAAATTTTACGACAATAATTTGAAAGAAACGAATCTCTGATATTCAATCCCATGTCACAATATGAATGATAATTTTTAATTGTTAATAAATATTTATATAACAGTCTTTTTGGTTTTCTTTACAAGTCTGGTGTTATGCAATTTATACGCACGAAAAATGTCTTAAAGTGGTGAAGGTTTTTTTAAGGTTACGTAATGGGAAAACAAAGATGTTTTCAAAATAGTGCATGTTAGTAAAAGATTTTTTTTTTACAGAATAAGTTAAAAGATGTATCCTTATCAAAGCACTATAGTTTTTTAATGAATTATCTATAGTACTTATAACAACACACTGATCAAAACAAACCTGCAAGAGCAGATCTAGTGTTCGGCTCAGGGGTCACAAAGTCAAATTCAGTATCATCATACATTTATTATTGATTTCCTCCTCTCCAGGACCTCGGATTCCCCTCTGAATCCGGCCCCTAGAATTTTAAGTTCACTAGTTTTATTCCTTCTTATACAGTGACTTTCTAAGTAGTCTGAACAAGTAGTGAGCTTTTGCAATACATCAGATCGACGCACTACCTTTAGTTCTGCGTAGCGTACACACGTAGAAATCTCTAGCGTTTTTAGAGCACAAACCTTTGTAGTCTATTGTTTGACCTTATAAATTGCATAACACGGGGCAGGGTCCCGAGGTGTCGCGCAGCGCAAGTTTTGTGAAACTACGCGAATCCTTGAAGCGATCCTCTGCCAGACTTTATCATCGGTTAACGGGCCGACATTCTGCCACCTTGCCTGACGTAGACTTCACTGATCCTGAGAGGTTAGAACACGCTTTTTAGCTTATGCTTAAGAGGCAATTTGAGGGAAATCACTAGTTAATTTTTGACTCAGATTTTGTGATTACCTTCAAATATCTGTTTTTTGTGTCTACCCACGTTTTAGAATTAATCATTGGTTTCCTCTCGAGAGTTTTCGACATGTTTGGTAGATAGATTTCCTGATATCATATAATTAATGAGGTAAGTAATGTTTGCTCTTGCTTAGATTTCTTATATTTAGTATGTTTTTGATAGTTTGTAGATATGTTACCTATTCCGATGAGTTCTTGTACATTGTAGGTTTAAAAAATATACATTGATATACAATAAATTCATAGATCGAAAAAACTGATAAAATATTTTTGGAACTATTACTAGCCGTAGGTACCTACTCAGTCGTCCATTAGAAGTCAACTGCTACTAAAGTTAGTAAATATTTAAATGACTTTACTGAACATTAATCTGTCGTTAAATAATTTAATTTTCAACAAAGATATACCAATTATGTTTAGATATATTTAGTAATCTTTGAGATACAGTTCTGGCTAATTTACCTAAAAACCGTATTACTGGTATCAAGCTTAATAAAAAAGTCATCTAATTAAGCTTTCGATAAATTTATTCCCTAGCATGAAGCGCGCAAGCTCCCTGTGCGAGCTCAATAATCCTTCGGAGGGAAGCTAGCGGAGCGCCACTGGGACTCTTCTGGTCTACATCACAACTACCATCGTAAGACTCGTCACATTGCAGTCGTGATGGCAAATGCGAAATAGAATAAATATGAGTGAGCTTTGGGGTTACCATATATTAAATGACAAGGTCAAAAGTAGAAAAATAATATAATAGTGGCTGTGCACACTCGCTGATCGGTCTGTTGATATCTTATCGAGTTCGCACAGGTGGTAATTATTTGGTCCATTGATTTTCTGATCAAAGCATTTAAAGACATTCAAACAAATGTTTCTCAGTTTATAAAAATGTATGTAAGGAAATTTTTGTTGTCTATGGTAGCCCCTTGGTCATCGGACTTATACGTCAGTGGTTTTTCTAGGTCCTTAGGTCTAAAAGATACTTGAAAAATGTTGGACAGTCTGGAAGTTTTGTTAGATTAACTAACTCGGTGCTAATTTTGGTTAACATTGAGTTACAGGAGTCAAAAATGCATTATATAAAACATCTTAACAGGATTAATCTTGCGTAATTTATAAACTTGCTTGCTTTTATTTAAATACTTAGTAAGTGAAATTTAACAAGTGACAATAGTATTTAACTAATTGGCGTTAAAGTAACTCAGAATTAGCACCAGCTATACGAAAGACTGGAAGGTTAGAGTTGGGAAGAAGGAAAAGCTTGCTTTAGTCGTCAAATAAATATTCCGCTTTGCTTTAGATATTGTATTAACGGAATAAAGCAGCAGAGCATTTCTCGAATATACGTGATAAGAAATTTAATAATTTTAAAGTAGAATATTGCGATTTACACTACTGTGAGACTAAAGAAGCTTCCGCACATTAGATTTAATTAGCGTATCAAGTGTAAAATGCCGGTCAAATGGTTTTAACAATCTGAACAGTCACGGGCTCGAGTTTCCATTAGCTGAACATCTTTGTAATACCGTTTTTCAATAATTTAAAACTGAACTTCGATAACAATGATGTTGCAAAACAAGGTTCGAAAACTTAAAAGGATTACATAAGCCGACTTGATAATTTATATTATAGGCTTATAACTAAACCTAAGTATATTTCGAAGTTGAGGCCATAAGAGTAGACTCCGCCATAGACAATCAAATTTGGCGGTATTTTACAATTGGACATACAAATAGATTATAATGTCTTTGGTTTACGCGAGAACTACATTTATATAAAGCTTCATTAACAGATATAAACACGAATTTATTATATTATATATATACATATTCTTGTTTCGAGTGCTTTTACTGTGCACCTGGAATAATGGAATTTTGTAAGTAAAATAATAAATTCGCTTTAATACCCATAAAGTTTTATTTAAAAATAGTAATCAATTAATTTTGAATGCTTTAGTAAAAAGATGATTTGGATTACTTTAGTAAAAGGATTATTTTAAAATGTGTAGTTTTTAATAAGCCAAACATGTGCTATTGCATTTTATAGGTTAAGTCACGAATTATTTTATCTATTTGATCTCAAGTATTATTTAAAATTGCAATTAATATATTTATTCTTAAAAGTATACTGTGTTTTATTCATCTACTTTTTTGAGGGTCTCGGACCCAAAATCCATTATTGGATTTATGATAAAATTCATTTTAACGACTGTTTTTGATCGTCAGTTAAAAACAGCTGAACTTTTTTATTGAAAGCTTAAGCATTTTGAATATTTATAACCCTAGTTCGATTCCGATGAAATGATTGAGAGTTGTAAAAAGCCCTTAGGGATTCGCAAACAAGACTCAGCGCCCAGTCTAGGTTTGTCTGAAATGTTCGTTCACAAATATAATTTTACTATAATTTGTAAAATAAATATTTCTTAGTTATTTTTTTATTTCCGCTAGTTACCATTGAACTCAAGCAACCAAACTTCTCAAAGGTCTTTGGTTCGGTTGAGGTCCTCTTACGTCAATTAAAGGAGTTGATAAATTAATTTGTATCAAAATATTGCACATAGTCTCCACTGCATACGAACGTGCCCATATTCCCGAAATTCTGACTAAATACACGGAAAACTAATTTTTCCGAATAGGACGGCACAGAAAGATTTATAGAAATTTATTGAATTGTAATGTGCTCAGTGTGAGGACAAAACATTTCGGAGTTTCGTAATTATATCCCCATTAAATAAATTACGTCAAAATTATTAAGCATGCGAGATAAACAACGCGACGGTCGACTTTAATCGTCTCTGGTAAAGTCATCAGTGTTACGAATGTCCAAATTATTCATAGCTAGTTGAATGCTGCGGTTTCATCCTAATTAAATAAGAAGAAACTAATTCTAAACTTGAACAATGATAATATCAACATGAATGTTTGTTTTGTATTCACTATTGATCAAGTAATTTTTGTGCGAATTCTTGTTTAGCAGAAGAGAGTAATTTTATTTTAAATTAATCTCTGTGATCAGCCTTCTGGTTATCTCACGATTTATTAGTTCACCAAACAAAAATTCATTAGCACGGCATGAAATACTTAAATCTTTATCCTTATCTAAGTTAACACAAGCCGGAGAAGATCTCTAACAAGCAACTTTGGGAGCGTTGCCGAGAAACCCAGATTATCCAGCAGATCAGGCGATGCAAGTGTAAAAGTATAAGCCATACACTCCGATGAAGTCCCAAGAAAACCTGGCGTCGTACCGTTGCAGATGAGACGAAGAGAGGCGAGAGCCCGAAAGACTTGGGAGCGAGGTGAAATACGAGGCTCAAGATCGAACGCGATGGAGGCTGGACGCCCCTCTGCCCCATCTAGGGGTTATAGGACATAAAGTCAAGTAAGCTTACACTGATGGAATACAGAGAAACAGTTTCTTCTCAACAATATTCATAAATTTCTATTGTTTCTTGTGTATCTAATACTTAGTCAAAATGTATTAAAATCGTTACCAGTTAAAATAGTAAGTAGGAAAACTGGCAGTAGATATAATTTTATAAGATTCGTTCGACAAAAAAATCTTATAAAATGATATCATCAAATGTGATATACTCGAACAAATTCTATTATATTTTGAAATCTTTGTCACTTCTACTACACAGACAGATCTACTGTCTACTCTATCGTTTTCTTATCGTGACGCACAAAACTTTTTCTCGGACGTGCGAAAGCACGGCGACGCTGCCCCGATCGTCGTTTTCTTTCTGACGAAGTGTCTGATTAATTTTCATGCTGACGCATTCGGTTTTTGAGTCAGACCTCATAAAACGCCTATATGGCATTCCAAGGACCGGCATTATCTGCTTCCACCATTCTTTGAAGAGGTTCTCCTATATAAGGGATATAAAAAACATAGATTTCTTCCAGGTCTAAATAATAATCTAATCTACACTAACTGCTCCAGCGTTATCCTTATATTGGACATTTTAGAAGTGTAATACGCTTTATTGGACTTAGGGGTTTAACACATATAAGCAGAACTTGTTTTTAAATGGAAGCCATGTATATTCGGCAAACACAACATGATGTCGTATCAGAGTTTGTCAAACAAAGGGACTCAATCTTTTTTCTTGGAGTACCTTATACGTATTTAAGATTTTTTAAGAAAACCCTGACAGTAACGTTAATCCCACTCATTCATCTTCTTCTGTTTCTACATTTTATCGACTCCTTTAAGTGTACATAATTTATGACTAAAAATACTTTAAGATTTGGGCTTTGTCTAAGAGCATTATTTAATTAAACAATACGAAAGCAATTAGGTACTAATAATATTACTGCACTAATAATTATAGCAAAACATTAAATAGATATATTTTCCCCGAGAACAAATTGTAATAAATATGAAACTGGTAACTTTCATCACAAATTCTTCACCATGATCATAATACATATAAATTGTCCCCCTTTTGTTTGGGCAGCTGCAACGCGTGCGCAGTGTTGTCGAACAATAAATTGCTCATCTCATTTTTTACACTAATATTTTTTACGTAATTACGCTCTTGATAGGTTAGTATTGAAACGATAATATGTATAATGTAAGTATTTTAAATCAACTACAACGTTCATACACAATATTGATGAAGTTCTCATATCTATGTACCCGTATCAGATTTTTCTTGTTAGTAAAGTCAAATATAAAAATTAAATTCGGAATAATAAACATAATATTTAATCAAATATATACTGTGTCTAAAACATCAAAAAGCTTCTCTCTTACATTATTCCATGAATATGTCGCAGCCAACTAACTAGCTTAATTAGCCGTTCAATTATTGTGTGGCTGTGGTAGCAATAGATTTTTAAATCTATGAATACTCGCTACAGGCCATTCTTTTACAGTATAAAAGTAAGGCCTGTAGCTACAATCTGCAGCTAATGCAATGACATCATACCCTGAATCGCACTGAAGCATCGTTTCCGACCGCTCAACATGTCAGCAACTGGATTTTTGGTCGAGCATTCTCCCTTTAGGTTCATGGAACAGCACAGTTCCCTTCATCAACAGGCCTAAGGCCGTAAGGTGTAAGGCTATATACAAAGAAAAAGGAAATAAACTATTTTGCTAAAATAACGGACACCTAAGGAAAGTAACGGTCTAAGGTCGATTACAGTTAATTAAATGAAATTACTACTTACTTACTTAATATCCTATAACCCCTGGTTGGGGCAGAGGGCGTCCACAGTGAGTCTCCATCGCGTTCGGTCTTGGTAAAAGATCGGTCCGGTTTCTCATTGTTTCGGTTTCTTGAATCATTGTTGGTTTTTCAGGCAAGCAGGAGATTAGCCCACTGTGCCCTAGTCTGATAGTGGGGCTGCCACTTTAGAGCTCCCAGACAAGCTCGGTTTTATGCGGGTTACCTCCCTGTTTTAAGGCGCAGAATATCCGCCTTTTGCCCTGCATCCTCAGCTCAACTGCAGCTCTAGGTAGTGGGCACGCGAAAACGTGGCTGCAGTAGGTCCCAGGGTGGACGACTAGGACGTGGATGACTCGGACTGGCCGGGGTTCTGCTTAAACTAGTGTTCCACTACAAAACACAGCAGCTGGTTTTATTTGGCTTTTTCTAGGAAATGCTGACCTCACTCCATCAGCGATTCCCACCAACACCATCCCCAACTTCCCACCCCAATGAAATTAGACTGTGGCGTAATATGTATATTTATAATCGTGTAGATTAATATATAAGATGTATTCTTGGATTTTTTTTAATAAGTTTTGATGAATTCGAATAAGATCTATCGGAAGACCTAATTCCACATGCACAACCCGCATTGACTGTTCTTGATGATGATTCAATTTTTATGTCCAATTCAAATGTCATGTTCAATTTCCAAACCTAAATTGGATTTCGAATCTACATCTACTACATATCTTGGTATGACTTTGAGATTTCATAAACTAACACAGACACTGTGCATGATCATAACAACTTTCATCTACACTCTCAAATACATGCGCATACACACTTATTCACTCATTCTTAATTTGTAACACTAAATTTATTATTATTACTTTTTTTAACTGTTTTCAACATGTACCAACTACCACGTAATAATTGTTTTCTAGTTACCCACAACACAGGACCTCCCTAGTGTGGGGACTAGCGTTATATGAATTCTGTCACAACCCTTTTGTCATAAATAAAGTTTTTATTAATATTTATGGACGACGAAACTCGCCAGCACCGTTCTGGCAACGTGGAAGCGTAGCGTGTAAGAAGTTGGGATCCGTCGTTTAGATTGCTGCAGCTCGAAGTCCTGACCTCAAATCCAATTGAGCATGTCTGGGATGTCTAAAAAGACGAGTAAGATCAGTGCAACCTGTTCCAAAAAACATCAAGGAGCTAAAAAGTTGCAGAAGAGTGGGAATGAATTCCTCAAAACGTTATTAAAACTATCGTGGAAAACATTCCCAGCGCTGCCCAAGGTCCGAGTCTTGCAGGAGACACCCTTGTGCTAGTCGCGGGAAGCCGCCCATACCGGCCGAGCTACGCTCGAGAAAACAGTCCGAGCTGAGCTGTAAAGGCCCTTAAGGCCAATAGATAGATTCCATTTTAAAAATGCCCAGAAGGATTTAAGCTGTGCTTTTGGCAAGAGGAGGTTTACCCTTGCTATTAGATTTTACATTTGTAACTTTATTTAATTTTAAAAAATATTCTGGTCTTTATTGCCGACCAAACATCGGTTTTAAATGATTCAACAAAAATTCATTTAAAAAATGCCAGAATTCACTTCACGCGTATTTCAGTATATTCTTTGCAAAAGAGTTTATACACCTATATACAAAAGGGTGAGGCCAAGAGGAGAGGTTGCGAAATCACAGACAAGCTTTTAATAGAGTAGATAACAAGTAATGTTCAGAGAAGCCGCCTGGTTACACGCTTCATTGCAATATCCTATCCGTGGTCATGACGAAGCCATTATAACTAAAAACTAGGTCAATTCTGGACTTCTAAACACTATATTAACTTCCTGTGCATTGAAATGTAATTTTAAGGTGTAAGTAACGGCACGGCATTTTGCTGGTGGAAAGTTTGCGCGGTACTTGAAAAGGAAAAACACTTTGCATCGGCTTCTGCTAATTGGGGGCAATTTAATTGTTAAGGGGGCAATTCCAAAATGGGCTCGGCGATTTTCATTATATATTTTAAGAATTTATTTACTGTGTTCCGTTTACAACGTCCAAGTTTTATATTTACAACCCCGAAGTCCTAGTGGTTTCTTTCTAAACCCTATCATTTATGTTATTTAAGTGTATAATTCAATTTTTAATATTAGATAAACATGCTAAGAAATATGCTAAAAAAATTATGTAAGCTAAGGTGGGACATGGCTCAAAAAAGGTAGAGAAACTATAGTTATATAATAAGTATCCCATAAGATTTTTTAAATTTAATTTGGCATAATGCAAGTATCCGAAAATAAGTAAACTGCAGACAGTGAAACAGAGGCGGTGAGTTTTATCTGGCTGGTTGATCTTATTATAATTTTTTAGATCTTAGTAAAATAAAAGATAACGGTTACTTTTGCATAACAAAGTTAATGTTTACGACAATTAAATACACGGCGGTACAACGTATAGGTCTGGACCTCAGATTCCAGTATCCGCTGCGTGATATTGTTTTTTCTAATGGTAGGTGACCAGCCTTATCCTCTCGATCCTTTCACCGTACGAGCGAGTATTACATACGGATGATAGAAATGAGCTAGATGAGCTCTAGATACAAAAAGTCCACTGTTACAGTTCGGTTCGAATCTACGACCTCAGCCCTGCGATTCTGTAACTCACTTTTCGAACTCACACAGCGGTTTTCGCATCGGCGGTCGCTCTCAAATCAGTCGTGAAGCAGTCATTTTATGATTTGGCATTCTGAAAAGATGGGAGCTTGTAGTTTATTGTTTATCAGAATGCCAAATCGTAAAATAACTGCTTTACGACTGATTTGAGAGCGACCGCCGCTGCGAAAACCGCTGTGCGAGTTCGAAAAGTGAGTTACAGAATCGCAAGGCAGGTATGAGAGTAGCACGCTCATGCCTCTAACACTGCTCAAGATTTAAAAAAGTTCAATAAAGATTCAACGGATAAGTTTCCTTTGAATCAACTAAGGAGCTGAAGTTCTTAGAAAATACCGAATTTATCTATTAAGATAATTTGTTTTACTGAATGGTATAGTTATGGTCAAACGTTAACTAAAATCTTAAGTTTTTATACACAAGTGCAATCTATCTATCGTCAACTTCGTCGTGGGAATCGAAGGGTGGACCTTTCTCTCAAGGGATTCGCCACCTTGCTCCATGTTACTTCACACTTAAATCTTAATTAAACATAAATAATTTGTATAATCGAAAACACTTTTAATTTTATTTAAAGCTGCGTAATCTAGTAAAACAATTTCGTCTCAACACATTCATATCTACAAAATTGAAAATATATTATTTTCGGAGCGACATCTTCAATGAACTTTTAGATTTGACCTGTATTTTTGCACAAATATAAAAAAGTACCTATATTCTGCAACATTTTCAGTTTCATCTCAAATTTAATACATGCCGATTTTCTCACTATATTTTCCTTCAGCGTATGAGCAAAGATTAATAAAGCAGTTTAATAATGCTGTTCTAGTAATCGAACCTAGGCATATAAATGTGTCGTATAAAAATATATCAATAAACTGGAGAGGAACCAAATAATTAATTATCACATTAATAATTAATACTTACTGGAGAGCCCTTCCCAAAAGACGCCGCCATTTCCGACAGTCCACATATTTCATAGTTGTTCAATAAGATCAAAATAAACAAAGGCAAAATTATTAGGTTTTTTATACAGAACTGGACAGACATTTGGCGACACAATCCCACATGATATTAAGTGAGACGTGGCCTATTGAAGGGCACACCTGTCCAGGAGATGCCTATTCAACCGACGAATGAACCCAAATCATACTGTTTAGGGAAGATGGAAGGGGTTCCACTCCTTTGCTGTTTTCATAATAAACGACGAACCAAATCATGCAGTGCGGCACTTGGGGATGCCGACAACGAAGGGGTGAAAGTCCAGCGTGCTTCTAGATGAGCGTTGTTTGAATGGGGATGACGGAATCAGTGTGTAGTTGTTTGGATTTGGTTGTTGGATGTAGTCCGGAGTTCAATCTATAGAAGACTGAAAGGCGCTGGTCAAGACTCAAAAGTTGAGATTCAACCAGTGATTCGTCGTTTTTAAATCGACTGGAGATTGATCGATCATCAAAGTTAGCCAACAATCGTTATGTTCAGATTCAAGTAACCTAAACTAACCACTCGATTCTACCTTTTGTCTAAGAGTGCATGTTAGATACACGACCTGCACGTTATCATTGGTCGTAGTTCCATATAGTACTCTAATAATTTTAGTAAAAGCAATAATGTACAACTGTAAGGTCAGTAGACTGTACTTACTGCGCAGGAGTTGAAACTGAAAAACGCTTACACGTACAGTTAAACGCTGAAACTAGGGTTGTTAAGTCGTGTACCTTCTTCGCTTATTCATTCGTAAAAATGGAATTTATTCGCACAAATTTTCTAATTCAAGATGAAGAAACACATTATCACACATACCCAGAGATTAATTACAATTATGATGATTTTTGTCCTAATTTTCTGCAAGTTTTTTACGAAAGGGCTAATGAGAGGAGTGATGAGGGATGGGATTGGCAAGTGTGGCAGAATGAGATGAAGGAGGAGACTGAATCGACGAATTTGAGTTACAGTGAAGAAGGTGAGCTTTTCATTATTATTTTCATACTGAATACCTGCTTAGGTACCTGTTGTTGTATCTGTTTTTCAAGTTCTACATCAACTATATAATAATAATAGCCTTTTAATTCAGATACATTTAAACACGTTTCTATTTCTTATTTTAGGTATGTGTGCCATTTTTCGGCAAAGGCCTCCTCCAAATCCCGCCATTCCTCTCTGCACTGTACCACTCTCTGCCATGCACCTTCTGTTTCTTTAATCAACTATATACAGAGTGCTGTCTTCATTATTATACAACTTTTTTATTTATTTAACCTTTTTTGTAGGAGACATATTTTGTATTCTATTTCTCTAATTCCCCGAACAAACCTACATTCAATTCAGTAGTTTTATGTTGTTCAAACATAAGTTATATTTCTTATTAAGATAATAATGGCTTTATTTACATTATAAACCATTACACAAACCAGAAAAAAAATAAAACACTACAGGAAACTTACAACACAGGTTTATTATGTTTCTTAATTCTTCTGTTTAAATAACTTATGTGGTCGGCGAAGTCAGCACAGCTTTAAATAATACGTTATGTAACCTAACATTAGTTAAGTTACATATTATATATATATTTTAGTTAATAATTAGAAGCGCAAACCAAATGTTAGCAATCAACTTACAATTATTGTAGCCAATAAATTATAATACGTCAGTTTAGTAATATATGTGCCCTATAGTTTTTCATACACTCATAAATTGTAATATAACATTCTCGTTTCCGATAATGTCCAATAGGTCAACTACACATAAATTGAAGTGTCACAGATTTAAAAACCCTTACATAAGTCAAGTTAGTTTTTTGTTAGCGTCGCAGCCCCTAATTTTATATTAGCTCATGTTTTAAACTATTAATGCATATCGACATCAAGTTTCAATCAGAGTTTCATTTATTTGAACATCCCTCCAACAACCGCCCCCGAACTTAACTCACCACAACATTCTTAAACAGCTCGAAGTTCAAATCGCGTTTTAATATTAATTATTTTAACTTGGAGCTCTTCTATTCAATCATTAAATGCAAAATGCACTGTAAATGAAAACATGTGCAGGCGCCGGCGCTAAATTGTTTACAATTTACAACAGTTATAGTTTTCCTGTGCAGGTGGATTTTATTGCCATAATTCTCGATAGATAAACTAGTTTCCGAATATGGATTCGCTTGTGATTGTCTTTTAAGTAAGTCATGGCTTAAATCTTGTGACACGATACTATCGCATTTTTTATAAATACTTGTCTAAATCTATGGACATTTAATAACGCACACTAAATCTATTTGGGAATATTGAAACGTATTGAATGTGTTGTAAGTCGATAAAAAAATCATGTACAAGAGTTGATACTGCACGCAAATATAAAACAAAAAAAAATTCTAAAGTCAGGAATCCTAATGTATAAAAGAAATTACACTACTCCTTATGTATTGCCTCTTAAAATCAGACAATAATGGAAGGAAATGGAAGATACATTTACCCAAGATGGGATTTACTCTAAAAACAATTATTAACACTGTTAACCTAATTTTCACTTTTAAAATGTGTGAAATGTGGAGGGCAAGTAGCCCGTTATACATACCTATGACAGATGGTCTCAAACATCAACCCAATGGGCTGATCCAAAAGGAACGAACAAGGGCAGACCAGAGCGATGGGCCAACGGGATCGAAAGGGTTGCTGGAAAAAGTTAGGTGACCATGGCACAAAATAAAATAGGGTGGAAAAAGTTGGAGGAAGTCTTAGAGTAGTAAAATGTCTATGTATATGTGGATGAATAAAGGCTTATTATTATTATTAACCTAATTTAAGCAAGTTTCTAATATTACTTTTTATTTCTTTATAGTTTACCATATCATACATAAAACATTTTTTTACATATACTAACAGTATAAGTTCTAAAACACATGACAATTAGGGTAGACATAAAAATTACGAAAAATAATAAAAGTATTACATTTCCAAAGAGAAGAAGCAGTTTAACTATAAATTTTAGTATTATTTAAAATACTCATTCACCTACTACGGCAGGTACAGGTGCTTAACAACGCTTTTTTCTTAAATTGCCTATTATCGATTATATCAAGCTCTGAATAAGAAGCATTCCTTCTGTTGTATTGAAGAATGAGCGATGCATCAACTCCTAGTTTGGTTTTACAGACAAAATTTAGAAGAATCTGTTAATAAACCTAGGGAATGAATAACGGACGACAATGTTAATATTCTGTTCTGTAATTGAACATATAACGTTTTTATAAGAACGTCTAGAGATCTCCGATCGTAGTGACATTTTAAACGTACTAATAACTCATAAATAGTGAAATTGATCCACTGTAAAAATTAAAAATGTTTATTATTATGGCAATAATTATGTTTTATTACGTTTAGCGAAATAAATTCACCTTTATATAACTATGAATTTAATAAATTTAACCCAATAATTGGTAATTAAAATTGTATTCCTTGAAATTCTTTCAAAATTTGCGCTGCCTTATACGTAATTTGTACTGATTTTTACAACTAAGTGTATAATTATATCTTTATCAAAATACATATTTGAAACCTCGGTTTCAGCTTCAAGTTGAATTTATTTTAATACTTAGGTTTGTTTCAGATGTCCTGTCCCCAGCAGTAGCACGAAAAGAGCGTACAGCGTTCAGCAAAGCACAAATACAAAGTCTGGAGACAGAGTTTGCGCGAGCCAATTACCTTACACGTTTGCGAAGATATGAAATTGCAGTCGCACTGAATCTAACTGAAAGACAGGTACATCATATAAATATACTATTAATATAGTAAGACGTGTCAGATTCATACACAAAAACATCCTTAAGTGTCGTTAGATTAGCTCGTGAAGAGACAAAGTTAGAAATAAGTAAGTAGTTACGTCAGAGAGAACGAAAATTAATAATTAACGAATTACTTAAACATAATTAATAATGATTAAAAACTAAAACAATCTAATTGCATTCATTTTAAAAAGGGCACTATTATCTCTTTCTGTCAAATATAATTTACGCTAAAATTATAATTTGGCGTAAATTTAAACTATTTAGAATTTTTTTTTTGGGTTTGTTGACACGAAGGGATGGTGTAAAATCAATATGAATAAAGAATATCGATTTTTAACGTTGAAGTTCCGAACCCTACTAATTTGGAACTATTTAGGACTTTATACTAAAAGTTTAGTAATTTTTTTTTGAACTGTACCTTTGCAATGAATCAATTTCTAATATTTAAAGGAGTGTTCTATAACCGACATGTTTAATTTTCAGGTAAAAGTTTGGTTTCAAAACAGAAGAATGAAATGGAAACGCACTAAAGGAACTAAAAACGCAAAGAGAAAGAACTAATTTACAAAAAAAATATTTAATTAAACTAATAAATATTTTGTATACAAATCCTGAATATATTTAGCGTTTGCAGCGTAACATCCATCATCACGGTTTAAAAAGCCTCACAAACCAGATCTTGATATTGGTATTCGGATGTTATTAGGTCCTTTCATATGAAATTGGCGTTTTGTATGGGAGGAACAAAAAGTATTTTTTTAAATAGAATATATTTAATTAATCAATGGATAACCAATGCTATCTATTCACTTTTGCCATCTTATATGTTGTTCATTTACATCTCCCCTTTACTAAAAAAACCATTCGGACGGAAATTAATAAAATCTTTGAATGCGGTTTTGACGGCCCCATCCAAGTTGCATATTTTGCCTTGCAAGAAGTTATCCAAATTTCGAATATAACAGGATTTTTCATGTTTTCCATTTTATACAGTGACGCAAAGAAAAAAAATTAAATCGGGAAAAACAAATGCACAAGTAAATAGCTGTAGAAATTTAATTTGGGATTCTTAACCAAAGAGGAGATATTTTAGGCCAATGTGGCCAATACGAAAAACGCCAATTTCTTATGTAAGGATATTTTATATTATATAACAATAAAATATTTTTTTCAATTCACCTATCTTTTAATTCCCTGTTGAATTAATGTTTGTTTGCGACATCAAGGCTGTGGATATTGATAGACATCGCAATTAGGCTTCGTCATTTGGGAGTGCCAATGTCAAATGTTAACAAATTATCGGTAGGTAAGTTAAAAAAACAAGAAATCATGAGATAAGGATATGTTTATTACACAAATTCATACCTCGGGCGCGGAACAACCGGCCTGACTGTAGAAACTAAACCAAAATACAATATTGTAAACTAAAAAGCTATCTTTGGAAGAAACTAAACATTGGGCGGTGGCAGCCATTTTGTTCTGAGCACAGATTATCAAACTTCCAAATACTAAAATAGTTATATAACAATTTTTACGTGTTAGGGTGATTGCTTACTTCAGAATATTTACATTTCTACCAGCCGTATACATAACGTGAATCAAGCTTTAATCTAGTTTCGAGATCTGTCAAAAGGGACAAATGACACTTTTGACAGTGCTCAAGACTTGATACGTTTTGTAATACGAGTCAAAGTCAATAACTAAAGTTGAAATTGCGCTCGTAATTAACACCATTCATGCTTAGGATACAACAGAATCCATGTTCATATATATAAAATAGATTAACTAAACGCGAAAATAGGTACTTATTTGAAGAAATATTTACAGATAGTTGAAAGTTCTGTTTTCAGATGCGTTAAAGAATATAAAATTCAGGCTGCTATAAGCCAAAGAGACATAAATATATAATCAATAAAGCGGGCATTATAAACGAAAATCGAAAAAAAAGGTTATATTCATTCTAGTGTGAGAAAACATGACATAAGATTTGTATGCATCCAATGCCCGCTCTATATGAAATCTCCTTGGCAGGAACACATTTGTCAATATATCGCAAAAATGGAAAGAATTAGTTACAAGTAACGTGTAAGCAACCCCCTACCACACCTGTAACACCTAAATGTAAACTTGGACCATACTCTAATATATAGAACCAAAATAAAATACTATTATATCCATATTCAACAATATTATAACGCATTTACTTAGAATCAACCATGAGTAATATTTACAATGTTCTGACAAAGAGGCACTATTAAAGAATTTATGTACTGACATTTCGAAAATATTTGGTCGGGGTTTTATGTTAGGTGAATATTGTCGAATAACACGGTACGATTATGGCGCCCAAATTAATCTAGCTTACGGAGTAACTCCTGTTTCAGGGAATTTTACACAAAAATACTTATACATATGAAATTGTATGGGAACAAATTCAACAATAACATAGAACATTCATAATGGAGCCACATTTCGGTGCTTTTGTTTAATCCCGAAACACTAGATCTAGGCTTTCGCCTTTGGGCGTTGATGACATCGTACCATGCGATTTGGTTGATCGGTGCGCTTAACTAAGTGATACATGTATTAGTTTCTATGAAACATTAATTATTATGATAACATGGAAAAATATGTTTTGAGTGATATATTCATAATTATTAATTTATTCCTTGATTGTTTTGAAGTCATTACACTGCTACGTTATCATAAGGAAGGCCTGATTGCATCTAAACATGCCAAAAATTATGACATTGAGCAAATTTGCACAAATTTTTATACATACTACCCTAATATACACTGCACATATTGCAGTTTATGATTATTCCGTTATTTTGACATATGTCAAATATTAAAGTATGTATTAAACATAAATCTATATAAGATCGGTGTTTTTCTGTCAATATGAAAAACAAGCCTGTACATTTCAAGGAACTAAAATGGACCTAACTAAACCTAATTTGAAATGTCTTTTACTACAGATAGGAATATAATAATTTCAAAACAATCCACTACACAATTGTCTATTACGCAAATGATATGAAGCTGATGAATTTTTGTATGAAAATAAATTATAAATGCATTTTTGATCCTGACTAGACAATTTTGAATGTCAAAATCTTATTAAACTAAAGGCGATTTTTATATTTATACCGAATATTATGTTTCGTCAAGAGATAATGACTAATATTTAATAAGTATCATATCATAATTTTGAACAAAAATTACACAATGATTTAAGTGTCAATGGTCGCTACAAAAATTGTTGATGTGAAATAAATAATAGACTTCATACCATTTGCGGCGGCGTATTCACAGCTCGATACTATTTACAAATAAGGCTTCTTGGCTCTCACTATTGCGTTCAATCGTCACACGCGAACAAAACCACTAACTTCACTATAGTTTCACTATTCACTATCACTTTTTCACAATCCACAACGGTTTTGCCGCGTCCGGTTGTTATACAACCAAAAAGTACAGGTTTCGTTATGGTCTACTGTCAGTTTGTGACGGCGCCGTCGTGACGACCGGCACTATTTGCGGGACAACCTGCGGAATCACGGTTAGGGATTTCGGTATTTTGGGGAGTGACATCGAATTGTCGACTGCCGTCAGCGGCTTCACGGCGCTGGTTATAATCTGTGGCGTCACGATGGAGAGGGGCTGTGACGTCACTAGAGATAGGGTTTGTGACGTCATAGTCGACGTTTTAGGCGGAATCGGGGCGATGGTGATGTTTTTGAGACCGACGTTTTTAAGTATCGTGGCGGCGTTTGTAGTCAATTGGGCGTCAGTCTTCTCATCTTTCTCGGTGGTTATATTTTGGACCACCGTGCCTCCGTTCCCCAGCATTGCGGAGGTCTGGACCTCTGTGACTACGGACGTCTCCTCGGTTGAGGGTTTAGTGGACTTCTTCTCGTGAAGCCGTTGCTGTCTCTCTTTCCGGATGAGACACATTTTGTTATAGTCCTCGAAGGATATGTGGTATCGGTTCCCTGATGATATAACTTGCACCAAGCTTGGCAAGCTGTGACCGTCGACGGCTGTTTTGAGCGGCTCTCGTGCGATCTTTGCCACGTTCTCCTGGAATACAAAGAATTTATTGTTTTAGCTATATATATATATATATATATATATATATATATATATGATTGAAGAATTGACGTTGCTTATATTATTACTAGCTGAACCGGCAATCGTTGTTATGCCATGTATATTATTTTTAGGAAACATGTTGTTAGTTCAGTAAAAATAACTATGTATAATGTATATACGTTAATAAATATATAAAATAAAAAATAGGGGTTGATCGTAGAGGGGTGACAATTAAGAGTTGTATGTATTTGTGTATATCATAAAAAAATAAAAACAAAAAGTTTTGTCTTAAAAAATAAAAATTTTGGGGGATGAAAAATAGATTTTAGAAAAAATTTCATAAGAATCGGTTGGGCCGTTCCGGAGGAGTATGGGAACGAACATAGTGACACGAGAATTTATATATTATTAGGTTATGAGTCGTAATATGTTTAAATGACGTGACATAGTTAAAAGATATTACCTGAGTTATGGGCATCAGTGTAGGTCTCCAACCCTTGTTATTAGACTTTTGTTTCTTAGGCTCTTTCCTTTCTTTCGGTTCCTTCGGTGTTTCCTTCTTTTCTTTCTGCTCTTTAGGGGGTTCCTTCTTTTCTTTTGGAGGCTCAAACTTCGGTGGGGGCAAAGGGGCAGCGGCCACTTCTGTAGGGTCCGAGGCCGACACGCCCTTGACCAATTGTTGAATGTTGTGCAATACATTTTGTATGGCCTTCCTTCCTTGAGCGTTTGGTGTGTTAATAGCTATTAATTCTGGGGGCAACTGTTTAGTTTTCTTCGATTTGGGGGAAGGTTTTGTAAAATCTGGAGGCGGCATGAATTTCTTTTCAGGGTTTTGGCTCGATTTCAGCAAACTCTTTCCGTTCACCGACGGTTTCTTCCGGAATTCGATGAGGCTGGACGTCTTCGGTGTTTCGGCCGGAGTCGCCACGTTATCGTACGCCTTCAATCGTTTTTGCATGGAATTACTGTAGTTGGCGGCGTGAGGGGATGCGTTATGGGATAAAATCAAGTCCCCACTCCTGAAGTACTTCTCCAACAAAATCAGATGTCGAAGGAAACTCGATTGGTTTCCGTAGGGCCTCTGTAGATCGTTCCACAACTTTTTCGTTTCCACATCGAATTGTATAAGAGAGTTACACTTCTCCCAGCCGGCTGGAGTGACCCCCTTGACGTTATTAAACTCAACATTGCACTGAAGGTTCATTTCTTCTTCGCCAGGGAATAATTCTCGTACGGATATGGATGGATTTGTTTCTAGTCTCTTGACTGGATTTGAGTATTTTGATTCCGAAAGCTTCTTCGGATCTTTGTCGACCTTTTTAGACAGCTCGCTGAGGTTCTTCTTGACTTGGCTGAAGCTTTCTGACAACTGCCATTTGTTCTTCAACGTATTGATATCGGCCGGTCGTTTGTTTGGTATAGTCTCGATCGTACATTCATCGTTTAGGGAAATGTTTTTAATTACGTCTTCTGACTTGTCCGCCTCGAATTCTTCTATTTCAGTCTCTTTCTTGGGTTTCTCCTTGTGCGCGACGATCTGACCGAGCTTTTGTATCCTCTTAACATTCTTATCGGCAATTCTGTGCTGCTGTCCAACCTTTTGTATGCCAACATTCTGCACTTTAAGTATATTCCGGCTTTTCTGGGTGAGATTTAAGTTTTGGAACCGCGCTGGATTGTTTTGTTTCTGTAGGAGGTATCGTAATTCTGTTTGTTTGTCCACGCCTATCATTTGAGTCTCATCTACTGCCATTTCTGATTCGGAGCAGTCACTTTGGGCCGATTCGGGCGGCTTCGCTCCGGGAACTGGTATCTTATTGGATGATATGAGGCTCTCTATATCTTCCTCTAAATGAGTATTCTTATGCGGTTCTATTTCTTCCATTAACTTCTCTTTTTCTGGCGAACTTTCTGTTGTTCTTTCGGACGATTCACTCGTTTCTGGTTCAGTGGATTTGCGTTGCTTTATCTTTATTTTGGTTTTCTTTTTCTGTCGGTTGGCAACATTGTTACAGTCTTCTAATGCGGAGGTGTCTTCTGTCTGTTGTTCTAATTCGGGTGGTATGTCTATATTGTAGATCTCAAGCAATCTGAAAATTCAAAACATAAATTAGGTCTGCAACACAAAAGATCAATAATGTTATAGGATTTTTTAAGTATGTAAACATTGGAATATAAAAACTAAATTAAAATACTCACTTCCGTCGGTAAGCTCTGGCGTGGTTATCATTATGGCCGGGTCGTTGTAGCAAAGTGCAGTAATACCGACACACCTTACAAAGAACTGGTCTTTCGGTGAACTGCACGGGAATCCCGGCTTCTTTTAGCATTGGGTTCAAATCTGTGTAGCCCTGGAATTTAGAGTTTATTTGTCAATCCCTATACATTTGAAATAAGTCCAATTTAATTCGTAGGAATTCATAGAAATTAGCTAACATGTCTAGTCTATGTTGCCTTTTAAGAAATCTTTCAAAAAGACTTTCCACGTTTAGTCGAAAATCATATTGAAAGCCTTCTTAAAAGTTACCTCCTAACAGCTGACTTTTGATATGCTGACATAGTGTTTTCTATTGCTAATAGAATTATAGGTCGACAAAAGCAAAGGGCCATACGTTTTTGTGTTTTTTTTACAATAATCTAATTTATAATATTAAACAACAAACAAACAATTATACAGTTGAATGTCTATAACTCGAACCTCGTTAAGTCGAAATCCTCAGTAAGTCGAAAAATTGCAATTCCCTTCCGCTGAACCCTTAAATTATTTAGGCTTTGTAACTCGAACAAAATGTTATTTCCCTACAAAGTATTGACATTCTTATATTCTATAACTCGAATTTCAAAAAGGAGACTCAGTAAGTTGAAGTCAGTAAAATGACGTCTTTTTTTTTTTTTTTTTTTTTAATTCCTTTATTTTACAAAAAAATATAATACAATCATAACAAGTTACATTAGCTGTGGTTTATATTCATGTAACCATAACAATCTTGTTTAGGAGCGCGACAAATGCATATAAAAGTAGTTTTTTAATTTGCTGTTTATATTGGTTGGCGTTAGGCAATCTAATATGTGATTTGGTAGACCATTTATTAGCCGCGGTAGCAAATACCTCAACGTTCTCTCGCCGTATACGTTGTTTGCTCTTGATGTACAGAGCCGGACTTGCGTTACCGCTCGGGTCTGTACGTCATGCTCTACTCGTTTTTTTAAGTCATCTCGAAAAAAGTGCTCGACTAGAAGACATTTATTAACTTTTTCTGATACGGGCAATATTTTACAGTATTTGAAAACTCCTTTTTCTTCATTTTTATATGAGTCGAGCACATTTCTCGAGACAACGTGTTTGAGGATTCGCATTTGGAGGTTATGTATTCGGCTGAGATACGTTGGATAAGTTCTCCCGTAGCTACTTAGACCGTAATTGATGACTGATTCGCAAAGCGCGTTGTAAAGTGAAAGTTTGGTTTTAAATGGGATACGCTTTTTGAGTATTGTTATTTGTGCCAAAAACTGTCGGAGTTTATCGCAGACGTATTCTATGTGTTGATTCCAATGCATATTTTTGTCTATAATTAATCCGAGATATTTTTGTTTATCGACTATTTGTATAGAAGGGCACTTGCACATTGTTGTTTTGTGGAGACAAGCGTGATCGTGAGCCACCAATGCTATACCAGTAGCTTCTTTTATGGAATTGGATTGTATGATAAGTAGTTTTGTCTTTTCAATATTAAGTACTAGTTTAGCATCATGGCACCACTTTAGTATGTTGTTAAAATCTGATTGTAACCTTTCAATAGCTATATGAGGGTCCCTATCTCCTACTAACAAACACGTATCATCTGCGAACTGGTAGCAAGTGGAGTGTTCTACTTGATTATGCATTTGGTTTACGTAAGTCAAAAAATGGAGAGGACCGAGGACCGAGCCTTGGGCGGTGCCTTCTGATACTGAAACAACCTCGCTGTGTGTATTGTTTATTTTCACTACATAAGTACGATTTTTTAAATAATTTGAACACCAAGTGCCTAGTGGCCCCTGAATTCCTACATGATTAAGTCTATTCTCAAGTTGTTTATGATCCAAGGTGTCAAAAGCGCGGGAAAAATCTATGAACAAAGCGAGAGTATATTTTTTAAGGTCAAGGTTATTATTTACTTCGTCCGTGAAACGCGATAGCAGCCCCGAGGTATTTTTGCCTGCTTGAAACCCGAATTGGTTCTTGTATATTATGTCATGTCTGTTAAAAAAAGATTTAATTTGTTCCCCAATATATTTCTCTACTATCTTGTTTATAGAAGATAATATCGTTATAGGACGGTAGTTGGCATAATCATCTTTCTTTCCTTTTTTAAAGACAGGTCTTACACACCCTTGTTTTAAATCGTTAGGATAAAGCCCGTATTTAAGACTTTGGTTAATTAAATTTTTTATTGCGGGAGAAACTTCGTTTTTTATTAACTTTAGGTCAGATACTTTTATGCTATCAAGGCCCGGAGTTTTCCGAGCATTTAGAGTTTCTATAATTTTATTAATTTTTTCTTCGGTCGCGTATTTCAAATACGTATGCTTTGTTTCGTATGGTCACACATAATGTCCGTGACTGCTAATTTTGTATCACAGTCAACGACACTTTTTCCAACAGCAGTGCTGAAATGTAGGGCAAAGTTATCAGCTAGTTGTTTAACCGAGATACCTTGCGAGTCGAAAGCTTTCATGATAGCCTCATCGATAGACAGCGTCCTTCGTCCTAGCATTTGATTCAATATTTGATAAACTTTTCTTGAGTTCCTAAAGTGTTCTGATATTTGATTGTTATAGTAATTGTTTCGTTTTACTTCTATAATTTTGTGTATTTTATTTCTGATACTATTATATTGAAGCCTAATTTCGGGATCCTGTGAGGACTTCCATTGTTGAAATAATTTATTACGTTTGTCGCAGAGGCTATTAACTTTGTCATCTATCCAAGGTATCTTAATCTTTTTGGAATAGCTTTGGTATTTTTTTGAGATTTCACATGTCGCTTTTTTGTTAGCGTTTTCAAAGGAAAGGCGAATAAAATTATATATTTCTCTGGGAGAATTCATTGTGTTTGTTTCGAACCGAAACTTGAAATTCCCCGAAATAAAAGCAATAAAATTCAAAATAAATGTTCGGGTTTGAAGCTTCTAATATATTATTTTTGTCTTGTCCACGTGCAATGAATGAATACATTCAAAAAAAAATATGTACTACTACTCTAAGTTGAATCAAATTCGACTCTACAAATCGAAAAAATACACTTAGATATCGCGTCTCTGTAAATCGAAATTTCAGCAGTTAAGTCATATCTCGAAGTTCTTGTTAAGTCGAAACGCGTTCTTTGACATTCGAGTCATGGAGATTCCACTGAATATCTATATATATAAAAATGAATTGCTGTTCGTTAGTCTCGCTAAAACTCGAAAACGGCTGGACCGATTTGGCTAATTATGTGGAAGATCAGGGAAGGTTTAAACGATGGGAAACGTAAAAAATAATTAAAGAAAAATACTAAAAACGACAATTGAATTTCCCAATGCAGTTTGCATTGCAGTTCTTAGATGGGAAATTGGACGTCTTTTTAGAAATAAAAAATTGTCACTTGGTTGTCATTTACATATTTGTAGATTCTTTCAAAAATATGTGTTTCACAGTATTAGTATATAGTCTGCTGTATGACGGCCGACCTCTTTGGTCTGTTTTAAAAGTTTTGACACAAATATGTGTTGGTGAAACAAAGTTCACGGGGTCATCTAGTTGATTATAAGAATCTGTACATAAAATGGTACTACACAAATAACTTACATGATGTATGAAATGTAAATTGTGGTGTTTGGTCAGCCGTCGACGGCACAGAACACAAGCCATCAGCGGTACCAGAATTCGGTAATGCTCGCCGCATAATGGTATCGTGTGCAGGCCGGGGTAGTCTCCGTCTAGCTTGAGCTGAAAAAATTTCATGTAAATTTATTCACATGATAAAATTAATCAGTATTAATACGCCGTATTAATTCTTGCGCCGTGGTAACTGTCTCTTTCCATCACAGCGTACAATTCGATAGAAAGAGATGATAGGAATAGTCTATATTTATTTAAAAAAGATTTTCCATCGGACATTACAATAAAAGCTTTTTAAATTTACTTACAAAATCTAACATATAAAAATGATTGTACAAAGTCAAAGTCAAAAGTGAAAAATCGTTTATTCATGTACACTTATGAACATCAAAAAAGAAATATACTTTAAATGCTTCTAATTTTACATTAACAGCCAGTTCTCAAATCAAGGGTAGAACGGAAGAGAAGAACTGGCAATAAACTCTCCGCCACTCTATTTAATCGCCAAGATTTTTTTATACAACGTTTGTAAGGAGCTGCTAGTTTTATAATAAATAACATATACATAATGTACTCACCAGCTTATTAACACTGGATCTCATCTTAATAAGCCACTTGCGTCGTATGGAATGCTCCGCGGGTAGGACACACCCACTCGTGTGACAGGTGGCCAGTCTTCCCGGAGCCTCTGATGGTTCCTCTTCGCTCTCTTCTTCCAGAGGGGGGCTTACTGGCTTATCAGTACCTCTGCAAAAGTGGAATAAGTACCTGACGTTTATGTTCTTTAGGTAGTATTTAAAACAAAAGATTTCAAAAACAAAAATATGTGGATATCTCAAAAACCACTGAACTGATTTTGACGGACTTGGAAATTTTAACTGCCGAGATATTTCGTTGCGAGAAATTTTGGACACGTGTATGTATACGTATAATCATCTTTTTTGGAGTCGGGAAATTAATATCAATTTAACTTACGCATTATTAGGCGGGGAGGGAGGCTGCGGTAAATCTAATGGTTTGCCCATGGGCCGCTTCCTGTATGATGGGCAGTTGGCTCTGCGGTCCACATGACGATAGCACGCGTCACATAGACAACTGTCAATTGTCAACTTTTCTTCGTCTGTGGAAAATATGTGTTGTGTTAAGCACAGAAACAAACTTTTAGCCATTTTTTTCTCTAATTAAAAAAAATAATCTAATTTATTATAGATCTGATTATTTTAACTATCTAAACGCCATCACAATTTAATATATAGAGACGAAAGTGTACTTCATTACTGTATGAATAGGGGGTGCATTTATAACTTACTGTCAAGCACTTTCTTCTGTCTCTCGCTACTCTTCATCTGCGCGATATGACAGGGCGTGTCAAACAGTCCGAATTTTCCGCCACAATAGAAACACTGGTCCATACACAACCGTCCAGGGTGGATGCTGAATGAAGACGCCTTCTCCGGGATAACCAGATTAACCGTTTCCTTTGGATCCGGTTCGGGTGCCGCTTCTGTGTCTAAAGAGGTTAATAGATATTAACCTAAAGGTATACACTTATTTAACACGGGATTTTTTTAATTTATAAGTATATATATACAGTAGAACCTCTATAAGGGCCGATTTACATTATCTTAGTGTTTAGGAGAGTATTTTAGTACAACTTGAAACGCAAGTTCTTTAGTGCTTTAGTGCGTTGCGAGTGAACGTTTACATTTCTTCCAGTAGAGTATCATTACAGCGCCACAATGAACGCGCAACGACGTCGGCAAATACGCTCTATTCTACGCAAAATACTAACTGTAGTTATGGAATAAATAGAAGACGAGATTTTATTCGAAATAAATAAACTAAATATAAATAATAAATAAAATAGCTTCTTTTAAGCCAGTGTATGCCGAATGCCTAGCCTGTTTGTTTTTGTATAAATTGTTTCTAACGTTCCACAAACATTCGTAAACAACATATTCAGACACAAATTAGATAGTTGTATCTTCCAACCATTTAGCCATTTTTAAAAATCAAAAAACGTGCGCAGGCGCGAGAGGGGTATCACTTGAAACAAAAATAAAAAGCGATTCTATTTTGATTCAACTTGAAAGTCAAGTAGAACCGTACTAAAGCAAGTAGCGTTTACATGTTTCAACTAAAGTACTATCCTAAAGCACTCTGCTAAACACTAAGATAATGTAAATCGGCCATAAGTCGAACATCAAGGGAGACGCCAAAAATTCGAGTTATGGAGTTTTCAACTTATGGAGGATTCAAACGTTCCTTGCTATGCTTCCCACCATGGCATTTATCATTTTTAAAAGTTAGAGTCTTACCAGGAAGACATTTAAAAAACAGGTCTATTTCGTCAGCATTGAAGATATCGTCAGGTTCGTAACCATGAAACAAATCTTGCAATTCACTTTTCCATTTGTTACAGGTTTCAATGTTGACACTTGCACTTTCCCCACAAGCTTTTTTAAAAACAAGTTCCTGTCTTCTTTTGAATTTTTCTAACCATCCATTACTGGCTCTGAAATTAACGACTCCCAATGATTTAGAGAATATTTGGGCTTTTTCTTGTAACAGTGGTCCACTAACACTAATATTTTGGCTGCGACACTGCTTAAACCATTTAAGTAAGCACTCCTCCAAGCCCGGATATTTTGCAGTTCGTCGTCTTTTGCAGGACAAACTTTGACCGTTTTGTATTTTTCTCATGATGTCTGATTCATTTTTTATTATTGTTGAAAGAGTACTCATTGGCAGGCCAAATTGTTCAGCAACATCTTTCTTTTTTTGACAGCTCTTCACAGCTTCGAGCACTTCTAATTTTTCAGCAAGACTCAAAGTTTTTAGTTTACGTTTCACAGCACTCATGTTAACTGTTGTACTAATTGATGTGTATTGCAGTAGAACCAAACTACTTCTGACAGTCGAAGTCGAAAACAAATGACTGGCTTAGCTAAATTTCAAAGGGAATCAAAATTGAACACCTGACACAAAGCAAGCAAACACGTGTTTCCATGAGTCATAAATTTATTATTGTATACTCCTAAAATGTTTTCTAAGAAACAATAGTGTACTCACATTGTCGGCAAGTTCTTAAAGTCGGTAACTTATTTTTGTTCGAACAATAGAGATAATAAATTCCAAATGATCAAGTTGTAAAGGTTGTAAAATAAAACGTTCCTATGTTCGAGATACAGAGGTCAAATTTAATTTTTCGAGTTATAGAGTGAAACTATGTACCAAAATGGCATGGAGGGACTCGGTGATTATTTCGATTAACAGAGGGTCAAGATTTCAAGTAATGGAGGTTTTGGTGTTTTAAGGGAAGGGAACAAAACATTTTTTCGAGATTTGGAGGTTTTTGACTTATCGAGGTTCGACTTAACGAGGTTCTACGTATATAATTCTCGTGTCACAATGTTCGTTCCCATACTCCTCCGAAACGGCTCGACTGATTCTTATGAAGTTTTCTATGCATATTCAGTAAGTCTGAGAATCCACTACTATATTTCAAACCCCTAAGCGATAAGGGACATTTACCGTATAAAAAAGATTAATTATGATACAGTATACAAAAATACATACAACCGTTAATTTTCACCCCTCTACGATCTAACCCTATTTTTTAATATTAATAATTTTTTTTAGTAATTTTATTACTAAAAAATGTTTCCTAGAAATAATATAGACGTACATACGTAATACACACGTACAAAAAAACGTTTGCGGGTCAGCTAGTATAATATATATAATATGTATATAAATTGGTGTTCGTCTCTCGCTAAAATTCGAGAATTGGACCGATTTGGCTAGATATATCTTGAATTATTTGTGGAAGTTCAGGGAAGGTTTAAACGGTGGGAAACATAAATAGTAAAGAAAAACACCAATGAATTTTCCAATAAAAACTGTTCCTAGCTGGGAACTAGTTGAAGTTTTTTGTCTTTCAAGAAATAAAAAAATTAACTTAATTGTCATATATTTGTGTTTCGTAGCTGTTGTTATTAGTCCGATCTCTTTAGTCTGAGTTTGGATTAAGTTTTGACACAAATATATTATGTAGGTGATACAATGTTCGCTAGGTCATATATACATGTATATATTATGAATATCCTTTATTATATATTTAAATAAGAAGTATTTGTAAACTAAAGAGAAGGATTAATATATATTATAATATTTCAGATTATTTATTCTTTCAGAACGCCCTAAATTTCTAGTGAAAACTCAAAACTCTGAATCATATAAAACGACCACTATTTAAGCCTTGACTTGTTTAAGCTATCGAGGAATATGCGAGTATTAAGAATCCATAGCGCTAAATCACCTGCATCATGAGCACACCCTACATACACACCATGACACAAGACAGCCAAATTAGGCATAACGTAATAATACGTTAAATTGTAAGCAGTTCGTTGAGGTTCACAATCTTTCGACAGTTTATAATCTCGCGAGATAGATTACAATCTAACGGTGTTTACAATTTTACGGTGACATATCAGTGAATTTTGCGTGTAACGAAGGGACCACTCCGATTTCTCCGTTAAAGACACGAACATGTGTTTATATTAATTTATTATTGAAAACATTTGCACAATTCTGTAATATTAGATTGTTTCAATTTTTTGTGCTTGTGTACGCTTTAGATTGTGTAGATATTCTTTCCACCAAATAAACAATGTCTTTTAGGCTTTCTGATAACACCTAACACATCCTCAGTTGTAGGAATCTCACCTTCCTTACAATCTTCTCCTCATTTTCCTCATCTTGGATCGTATGTGATGGTACAACAGTTTTGAATAACATCACTATCGGATGTTTTTAGCCAGTTCTCACAGTCAGTTTGCGATACACTAGCGGCTTTTCCAAAAACTTTGCCTACTAAAATATCGTGTCGTTGACAAAATCGGTAAATCCAGCTTTCCGAACACTCAAAATACATTTTTCCAAATAGCCTGGCAATATGATTAACCTTTTCTTGCAGGAGACCGCTCAAAGATACGTTTTGGCTTCTTTGTTCTTTGAACCACATTAGAAGGGAATTTTCGACATCTTGATACGTCGGCTTGTTTTTCCACATCGTAGTTATTATTGAATGGGAAACTTTGTATTCTTTGCAAAAATCATGCTTGTTTTCACCGTTTTTCAATTTTGATATGATTTTCGCCTTATTCAAAGTTGACTTTACCCTGTTTCTACTCAGAATATCACTTTGAAACTGACCCATAAATTTATCTCCAAACGTAAACGCTTACCTACCTACTTAGCTGATACAAGGTAAAGGACAGTTGCTGGTCAACTGTGTGAATGTAATCAAAAGATAAGAAATGTTTGTGAAAGAAATAAATCTTTGTGTCGTTAGCGGCTGACTCCGGTCGCAATATCTGCATGTGATTTCTAGTAATTCGTTCAAATGATTCATTAAAAACAGTCGCTACACCAGAGCTTGGCGTTACATCCACACCACGAATTTTGTGCTAAATTATTCTTTAAATGCAAGGGGCTTAGATTTAACGATGTTATAGCTGCTAGCTATATGTATTCCATCTTCGGTTATATTTTACGTATAATTCGTTTTTGGTTGTGTATTATTTATGTTCCCTGTAGGAATACTAAAAAAACATAATAAATAGGAGGGTAACGGAAAACTAACTACGCGAATAATGTTCCTTTAATTTGCATTGAAAAAAGGGATATTAATTAATGTAATAATAATGAATTTTATTAGAATTTATTAATTACAAAAGGAAAATGTTAACAAATGGGAATTCCAATTAAATTTTATAGATAGTAGAACAAAATGATTAAAATCCACCACCAGATGTTATGAATTGGTTAGTTGGTGTTAGATAACGAAGGTTAATCAAAATAACATGTTATTCGCAAAAACAAAAGTATCTCGGAATCTTCTAAAACTAAACATCTATTACAGCTTCCTTTAGTAGTATGGCTGAGTTCAAGGGCGAAGGAACAGAAATATTTACATATTTTGTGATCGTTTTAACTTGATTTAAAGCCATAATATTCAATTAGAATTAATAAATTTCGCTTTTCATCTTTTCAATCAATTAGAGTTAAGAGTAAGTTGCCTCAAACTAGGAATTACACCAACGAGTCGTATTTGCAACGACTGGTTAATAATTCTGTGGCAAAGAAAACATACCTTTAGCTTCACATATAATTATCAAATCAATGTATACAACATATTGTAAAAACTATTTTAAAAGATAAAGTATGGAGTTTCTTGCCCATTCTTCTCCATATGAAGATACCTTTTAGAAGGGGCAAAATTGTAATTTGGCTTTCAAAAGTGCCTTTTTAATAGGCCTAATTGAAAAAACAATTATTAGACTTTTTTGACTTAATTTCCGATTATTTTGTTAAGTCTACATCGATTATATCAATTTCAGACATCAATAAATTTATTTCCATACGTTTGGTATAGTTTGGTAGACGAATCGTATATATACAATACGCTGCTTAGTATTTAATAGTAATGTTTACTTTAATTAATTAAGCGTCTTCTGAAAATACCTCAATTTTAATTTGAATCACGCATTCAGAGTTAGATTTTAGTTTTAAACATGCTATTTACATATTATGGGCCAAACAATTTAATTTTGTAAGCAATTTACTGTTCATAACTTAAAATTATTAAGAAATTTCAATCAAAATTATCGGTATCAAGTTTAATAAAAATAAGACGAATCTTAACAAGTTAAAGAATGTTCTTTTTGTTGTTAAAAATTGTTGGTTGGCTCATACAAAATTAATATTAGTTAATGTCCACAAACCATGATTGTTACTTCTATTACTGTAATGTGACTTTCTGTGCCCACCGTCCAATGTTGCGCCTGCGACACCCTGCAAACAAAAATATTTTTTGTCAATTTTCTCAATAAAAACATATATAACATCTATAAAATAAATAAATCAGTGGCGCTACAAAATCTTTAGGTCTTGGCCTCAGATTTCTGAATCTGTTTCATGATAATTTTTAAATCTAATAGGCAAGTAGGCGATCAGCCTCCAGTGCCTGACACACGCCGTCAACTTTTTCGGTCTAAGATGTCGGTTTCCACACGACGATTTCCTTCACCGTTCGACCAAATGTTAAATGAGCACATAGAAATAAAGTGCATTGGTGCATGCCGGGGTTCGAACCTACGACCTCAGGGATGAGAGTCGAACGCTGAAGCTACTCGGTCAACACTGCTCGAACATCTACAAGATTAGTAAAAATAACTTAAATCTATTAAATAAACTGAGCAACATCCTTATCAACAAAACAAGCTTTATTAAGTTACACTAAAGATTTCTATGATGAGCTTTCTTCCCAAGTCTTTTTCACACATCCATCCCAGGATTAAATGTATTTATACAAACCCAGAGTTTAATCAATTTAGCTATGGAGATTTTTTATAAAAACAAATTTCAAGTTCAAAAAGCTTTATGCTAATATTTATTAATATAGGTTAATAAATATGATCCTATCCTGTTTATTTGTTAGCAAATTAAGAACAAATATTTGCTATTTTCGGTTACTTGTGTGTCTCTAATTAAGTTCCTAGATTTGATGTAGTTTTTAGGTTTTTAAAGGATGAAAATATACTTCAACCTATTGATATCCAGCTAGAGACAACCGTTTTAAGCAAGTAGGTAAGAAGTCTATTGTCTTGGGAACGGGACCCAGGACCTTTATGTTATATGCAAATATACTAAATACTAAGCTACATATTAAATGAATAGTTACTTGTAAATAACGAAACAAATTAGTTGAAACAAATAAAATATATTACAATCAAATAGACACAGCCTTTTAAAGAGGGTTAGTCCATAAGTTAACTAATGGTTTAACTAAAATATTAAAATGTTAGTTACCTCTCGCCTTTCTATGGTGTAGTAGGCTTCGTCATCGCAGCCAGCTTCTCCAACCTCCACCAATGGCTTGCCCCGATGTTTGCTTTTCTGAAAGGTCATTTTTAGGGAACTCCTGTGTCTCTTCTTTTCACCTCGATTCAATTTTATCACAGTCTTCAAAGTGCCCGTATAATCCGACTTTGAGGCTTTTCCCTTCCCCATGATATTGTAGTTTGCCCCATAAATTAGCTCCTTTTCTTTCAATTTCTTTGCTTTAGCTTCATTTGCTGCTTTATGTGTTAATAAACCTAACGTTCTTAGCACGTTCTCCTTTCGTTTTTGACTCTCTGGTGTCTCGTGAAGAAGGTTGCTAGGTCCCGGCATTTCCGTTGAACTACGCGATTTGGTTCTCGTAACCGGCTTTGATAACTTCTGGTCTTCTATTTTGACGGAGGTCTCAGTTTTGGGTTTGTTATGTTGTACAGTTTTGGCTTCTTCGGGCTTCTCAGCCACGGATGGCTCAAGCTTTTTGACATCCTCTGCCGGCTTTGCGTCAATTTTCTCTTCGGATTTTACGATGGTCTTAGTTACATCAGTAACAGCTGTAGGGATGTCAACAGTTTCCATTTTTGCTTGAACAGTTTCGGAACTGGATATGTTTTCAGGAGTTGACCTAACATCCACCAAAGGAGGTGCTAATGCTTCGGTTTCAACAGGCTGTGTCACCTCGGGCGACCTCACAGCGACGGGCGTTGGCGTTATGGAAATATCAAACTTTTTGATTTGTTGTGGTGATTTAATTTTCTCCAATGTAGCCATTTTATCATCTATATCGGCGCTCGAGCCAGACGACTTCCGCGATATAGACTCTCTGGAATTACGCTTCATAATTTGAATATCAGAACAATTTAATTTCGATTCCACATTTCGGGGTGTTATAGATATTTGGCTGGAATCTAGTGTAACTCCGCCTATGGTTTGTGTAGGATTGTTGGGTTGTAAAGTTGCAAACTGATGTAAGTCGACTTGTGGCGACGGTACCGGTTTATCAACCGATTTCCGTATTTCTGTCAATGTCACATCTTTGCCCAGGGATTTTTCAAATATACTAATGGCATCTGATTCCTTTGAGTGATTGGAACTGGTAGATTCTTTGCGCGCACTGACGCTGTTTCGTTTTATTAAGGTAACTGAATTCGGAAGATCGACCTCTATTGACCGACGAACTTGATCCCGTTTAACTATAGAAATAGCAGAGTTATTTTCGAAACAGCTTAAAACATTTTCTTTTTCGATAAACCTTTCTGGTGATTTCTCAGGTTGCATATCTTTTAAGGGCTTAATGTCTGCCCCAGACTTTGGTATTAGAACGACGTCGTTTGTAACCATGACGGTCTTATCATTTGATTTGGATTCTGATTGTTGTCTCTTCCTTCGCTTATCAAACTCTTCAAACTCTTTCAGTCTATCCATTAACTTATCTATGCTAGCTACTGTTGCACGTTTGTAAGTTATTTCTGGCTTACTTTCTGAAGATTTTTCTTCTGAATCTTCATAGTGCAATCTTATATTTTCACTATCATCCTTGATGGGTGTGCCTTCATTGGCAATTTGCATGCTAGGTTCTTTTTCTTTAGCGGGAGTTTCACTAACAATACTGTTGTTATCTCCTAAAGGTTTTGATAATCCATAGAATTGGCGAACTGATTTTGATTGCATCTGATCAACTACCATTGAATTACTCTCAATTGTGCTTTCCTGATCACAGTCTATGTTCTGGTCCAAGTTGTGAATGAGATCAGTGATCTCTTTAGACAAACTGTCAACAGTATCTATAGGCTCTGATATTTCAGTATCTAAAGAGTTACTTTTCCCTACTTGATTGGCCCCGGCCCGTGGTGTTGTGGCAGTCTTCTTTCCTCTTCTTGCTTTCCTTATATTTTTGGAAACTTCCTTTGAATTAAATGTCTTGGACATACAATTTAAAATACTACTACGATCCTCTAAAAGCTTATCATTTTCAGTCTCAAACAATTTGAGTTCAATATCTGCTGTATTTAAATTGTTAATCTTAACTCTATTACTATTATTGTTGTCAGAATCTAATGAAGTACTTCTTTTTAAGCTCAATCTTCTTTTGTCTTTCTCTAAGGAACTAGGTTCTGGGTCAAGCTTTATTTCTGATTTGGAGTCAACATTTGGGGAAGGCACTTTTTCAATAGTTGAGATCTGTACATTAGTATCAATATCTACGTCTAGTTCAGTCTTAGGTTTATCTGTTTTCTTGTTGAGCTCCTTATCAGGTTCAGTAAGCGTTTCATTTAAGCTTATGTCAGACTCTGTAATATCTGAGCATTTTGAGATTTCACTTCCATCTCGAGAGCAGGAGCGACCCCTTTTTATTCTTTTACAGTCTTCTGAAGAATCTGGCATTTCTTGTTTTGAATCTGATGGGAGCCTTGTCCGCTTCTTTTGTTCTTTAATCACTACTTCATTTAAAAGATTGTTCTTTAACTTTCTAGGTTTCCCACTCCTCAAGTTTTTGCCTTCAAACAATGAAGGACTATTACTTCTTTCAGACCGCATAGAATATGGGCTTGTGCGGGGACCAAGAATCAAGCTACTAGGAGAGTCTCCAAGAACAGATTTCATCATGAGCATATCAGAGCTTAGTCTGGACCGACGACCTGCTGTTTTAGGACTGGATGACCTAGAGTTGGGTGTAGTATCGTCAACTGGCTCTTTTTTAATTTCAGAAGCAGGTATCAAAGGGATTGCTTCCTTCTCTTGAGAATTATCAGGCTTCTTTAATGGTTTCCTACCTCTTTTTGCTTTTTGTTTGATAACATTTTTCTTTATGACTGGAACCTTTTTACTTCTTAATTTTTTTGTTTTTCGGATACCAAGTGGCCGTTTCCTTATTACACCTTTAGGTTTTGCCACTGGCTTTTTAGTTTCTTGAGGAATTTTAGCTTCATCCTGACTTGCTTTTGATTTCTCTTCTTCCAAGTCTGAGGCCTTCTTTCTTGCTCGAGTTTTTGGCTCAACAGTATCCTCATCAATACTCTTGTCGGTTTCTTCTTTAGGCTGTTTAGTTTTCATGTTGGAATGTAGAATGAAACTCTTTCCTGCTCTTCCGACATTAGGGAACTAGTAGTCAACCCTATAACTTTTAACTCCTTGTATGTGCAGATTTATACAACAAATGAAAGAAACTATAGTCTATGTATGTTCCTTTGTATTAAAATATATAATATCTCTGTTATAATCCTACTTAAAAATGTTCACACTAGAACAATCTGAAGAACAAGCTCCTTCTTTTCTTCTGGTGTTTAATCATAATCCCAATAATTTTTATCTGAAATTAAATTTCATAAATTAAATACAACTGTTACTAGGAATATGAAAAGAAATAATAAGTTACTTTAGTATTAAATGAAATGTTTCCAAATTATGTTTGTAGTAGTATAAAAGTAAAATTAATGTTTCATTTAAGGTAAATGCACACAATACTGTATATTTAAAGTTTCATTATAACATAAACATCTAAGATATTGTAATAATTAAAGTATATCCGCCATAAATCGTGCTTTAATTACGTGATAAACAAAAGCAAAGCACGTTAGTCACTAAAGTTCGCGCACAATTTTGACATATTTTTAGTAAGAAATATCTCATATTTATACATTAAAAGATAAAGCCGATGTTTGAAAATACGAAAAACAAAATAATATTTACGTTTCAATAGTCCAGTGCGCAAAAATAATGTTCGGAAAAGTCATGAAAATCGTCATGTTTTGATGTTCATATGACCGCAACGCCACCTACAGCTGAGCGCTGCGTGTGCGTCGACTCGGGCGAGAGACAGAAAGCACCAAATCATTTCCCTACCCGTGGCGCACCTCCGTTATGTACTCATTAAATACTCACACTTTATTCCACGAAACTCCCAAAAACCACAATAAAAAGGTAATTAAACACTTAATGCACCATAATATGCGAAAAAGTTCAATAAAAACACGCAAATAAACTTAGAAAACGATTTTTGAAAAGCCCAAATGTCTGCAGGCGTCCGCCATAATGTTTCCTTCGAAACGAATAATATAGTTCTTATTGCTCTTGTAGCAAGCAATCGCTCTATTCGCTATTCAAAATGGCGACCGTGTGGCGTTCACAGTGCGCGTTTGCACGATTTTTTGCTGGAAAAACCGGGTTGATCCTGAACAACACTGCAGATTTGGGTTCAAAAGTACGCCCGGATTCAATATCGGTAATTATTTAATTATTTACACCCGCGTCTCGTTGTAATGTCGTTTTGGCCGCGACATGTGACAGAACTATGGGCGTACACTCGCCAAAACAAGTTTGTGTTAAGTTTTTTTTGCAGTATAATATTTTCAGGTTGTAAAAAATGTTATTGTTTGTTTGTTGATGTTGGTTTTATTAATTCTACTTTTATTTTTATATATTATATTCATAACCTATTTCAAATACCCTTTTTTAGGTTAACAATGTAACCCAAAAAATTAAACGTTCCTTTTTTTCAGGTTTCAAAAAGACTATACTCAAACTATGGAAATTCTCCTTTTGTAAGGAGAATACAGGAACAGTATGAGTTTGAAGTAGTAAAAAATCCGCCAGAATGGTCTTACGTTGAGAGACTTCTACCATTTGAAGGCATACCAAAAGTAACACCTAAGGAATCTTATCCTTCGGGTTGGATTCCACGAAAAGAAGAAGCAAGCAATTTGCCATATTTTCTTCAGAGAACAAAAAATGAAGAATTATCCATATATTTAGATATCTCTTGTAGAGGGATGCGAAAAATTTCCAAAGTGAAAAAAATCGAAGGGGATATTTGGTTACTGAATGATGAGTTAAAAGAGTACTTGAAAAAGAGATATAATCGTTACATCGAATCCAGAGTTCATGAATTATCTAAATTTATTGAATTTAAAGGGGATTATGTCAATGCTTTGAAAGAATGGGCGCATAGTAAAGGATTCTAGTGCTTTGAATAATAAATAAAGTAATTTTAGTATATTGTTTGTTTATTTTATTCCCCTTACTCTATTTTAAAGATTTTCAAAAATTAGGGTCTTTTTGAATTAATTATAGTCGAGGGCTAGGTTTTTTTAAAAATATATTTAAAAAAACATATAATTTACGGTTAATAATTTCACTGTTCCTTAAATTTTATAACAAAACTACTATATATAATATTATGTTTAAAAATTATTACATAGTTTAAAGCTAATTAGTTATTTTGAACTAAATTAATAGTTAATGTTCATATCTATCCATGATTAATATTACAGACTTATTTATTCATTATTACATACTTACATATTCTTATTAATCATCGAACAAGCAAAAACGCCAAAACGCGAACGCCAACAAAATGTGCAATGAATAAATAAAGCATCAAGGCACGCTGCCGAAACTTGTTTTGCTTAGGGTACGCAGCATGAAGTTTATTTCATTCAGTCACCACTAGGGGCGCTGGCGACGGCGGAAGGTTTTATCTACGTAGCTATATACATCCGCTTCTGGGCCTCACTACATGATATATTTTATTTTCGACTCGACCACACTTCTTTGTTCGAAACAACTTTTCTATATCTTATTGCGTTTGCCAAGCGCTTTGACATGATTTTCAGTATATTATGGGTTTTTTAAAGGTTATTAGCATTAAAACTATGACTTATGAATGTTTAAAGTTAAGTTCGTAACGTGAGCAAGGAATCAATAACATTTACGGATTGATTACGTAATAAGATAAATGATTAACTAGCTAGGTAATGTCCAAGGTCGTACGCTTTCAGAATGTTATTGTACATCTGTAATTATAATCGATTTAAAGGGTTGTTTCTTATTATAACTTGTGTATCAAGAATATTTAATTAAGCGTGGTTCTGATTATTATTATCAGCTAAACGTATAGTATGTAAATGATGTTTGCGACGTCAAATATATGTTGTATACATACATATTCACTGTCTATGTATTCGTTATGTACGTTGGCTCGTCTTTTAACACGAATCGTCCACGTTGGCATCTTTTTATCGATTTTAAAACTTTATTTTGTTCTTTTTCTTTGTGTTTCTGTAGGTTTTGAGTTACAGGGGATCGTTTATGAGTTAGCTTTATTAATTATAGGTTGTTTAGATATTTGACCTTGGCAAAACATGCTTTCATATTTATCATTAGTTACATAATGTGGCAGTTAGATTTCATTATTAGGTTATGTTGAAAAATATGAAAAGTATTTTGTGGATAAATAGATTTTACACGTTCCTGTTGTTACAAGTTAAACCAATAAATTCCCTTCTCTGGACTAGACTCTCTAGTCTAGACTGTAGTTATCGACGTAATAATAGCTGGTAATCAAAAATTGACTTGGTGTTGTAAGTTTATTACGTAAATATTTTTTTATTAAGGTTTGTATTTTCAAGGACATTATATAAATAGTATGCATAGTTTTGTTGAAAGGGCGTAACACACGAAGAGTTATAAAGAAGAGAAGACAATAGAAGATAATTAGGCTTATTTTGTATTAAACGTGAATTATATTTCTATTTATTTCTAATTACAAAATCAAACGAAGTAATGCCTAAGCAAACATAATACAAATGCAAAGGTCATAGCAAGAAATTAAAGAATTAGAAATAATACAGCTTCTATTTGTGTTATTCAAACCCTTTAACTTAACTTTAAACGTCTAATAAAACCTAACCTCACCCAAACAAAAAAACACGCCATTTACCGAGTGCTAAAAAAATTGTTGCACCTATCCTCTTGTCTCGTTCAGTCAAATTGCATTTACGCCATGATGAAAAGAGACAGTGCGTTTATTCAGATGATGCAATTATACCCATTTAGGTTTCATGTAAGGGGGTAGGATACATAAAAACAAAATACCAAATTCCGTTAAAGGATTCTAAAAGTTCTTGGGGATTTGTTGTAAATGCCGAACAATTTGTTTTTATTGGAATCAAGTTAAGAACGATTCTGGATCATTTGGGTTTTTTTATGTATTAAAAATATCTCTGGAGTCTAAGTCCATATGTGATTTATTAATTTTATATAACAATCAATCAATCAATCAATAATAATAAAAAAAACAATAAAATCAATATAATGACCAATCCTGGTACGTCCAAAAACTTTTTAAATATAGATTAGATTATTAGACCTACCTATTTTACGAGTCCATGGTTAACCTCTATTGAGACTGGCAATATCCAGTGTATCAAAGAGGATACTGCTCATGTCTGTGCAGACATAACTATTCCCTAGTCTGTGGATGTCAAAGACGACCTTCGCAAGAACATATTCGGATTAGACTTTAAAGAACAGGGATGAAACATCACCAACTTTCTAACTAAGGGAATAGAAAAACCGCAAATACGTAGTTATCTTTCGGATTCACTCTTCTTTATATCTTTCAACCTGTCATATGTTCAAACTGAAGCTGTTTCTATTGTTCATCAGTTAATTAAGTTTAAGAACTATCTTTACTCAGTGAACAGGAACTAGCTGACCCACTAATAATTTATTTTACACTTATTTGTATGCGAACGAGTGGTTAAAAGTTAAAACTAATGTTAACGTACCTACGTTTTCTTACAAGTTTAGTCGTTAAAACGCTGAACTTATTTCAATTGAAATATATTTAAAACAAAGCCTTATTATGACATTATGTTAATGTTATTATATGACATTATAAAAATAAATATGACATTTGCATGCCTATTTATATATGGCTGATTGTGCGGATTTTTATAATTAATCGACCACTATCTTGGCAAACAAACTATTTATTATTATTATTAAAAAGTCACAAACATTGAGTACAAGCTCCTCCAGGAAGTGATGTTTCAAGATTTATGTCTACTTCCGAAAAACACTTATAAATATTTATTTAATTTCGTGTGTTAACATGTTTGGATTTTACTAAATGCTTAGGTGTAATTAAATGGTAATTAGCGTCGTTTGTAGGAAGGCCATTAATTAATGACGAAATGCTTAGAAATACCTAATGTGTTTTACAGCTAGTTTCATAAACTTTGATGATAATTTATTTTTATAAACAAAAGTTGTTTTCTATACTTAAATTGAGTTTGTAAATGTCTGATAATAGTTCTCAAAGCGGCGTTACCAGTCATTTGCATACATTGAATTGTGACGTAGACTTATAAATTGTTAATTGACGTTAATGTCAAAACTGTTAAAAAATATTAATACGATAAGTTTATTTGATTTATGCGAGATTAAACAAAGCTTTTACGGGAGTTGACAACACGATATCACGTTGGAATTTTGTGGGAAACAGATAAGTTATTTCTTAAAGAACCGGCAAGAAGTTTACCTTATACTGCTGCCCATGGTCATACACAATGTCAGAAGGCTTGCAAATTCCGTTACTGGCCTTTTCTGAAAGGACCGTTAGTCGAATAGTTTCGATGGGCAACTGGTTTTACCTAGTAGTGATTAGTTAGTTTCTCTTCCATTTTTCAAGGGTAGCTACTTTAGCTATATTCACGAGAGAGTACTAAATAAATTATTAAACACATAAATATTATTTAAAAATACCGTAACATATTTATTCCCATTACCTTAAGTGTCCAGAAATGGTGCTCTTCGCCTCATAAAAAACCTCATCCCGACTAACACAGAGGCTAACTAATATTTCTTTTAATATTTTTAAAATCCACTAAAATATACCCATCATTTTGTAGTACAAATTGTTGTCTTAATTGAAAGTTGGTTAAAGCAACCCCAATTTAGTAATTACAATACTATATAAACAGACATTACCTACGAGTTAAGGAATTGTGAATCATCAAAATTCTCTAACAATCGATACATCGCGGGGCTTCGCCGTGAACTTCTTGGAATAACTGTTCATTTGTTATTTGGATATTCCTATATTTTAGTTAAGTTATATACCCAGCTTATAAATGTAATTTCGTTAATAAATGTGTGTCGTAGGACATTTGTGATGTCTTAAAGCTTTGGTTAAGATTCGTAGGATTTACGCTTAAATACTATGAGATATCAACAACAGTGATTTGATTACATTGGCGCTGTTAATAGGGTTCTTAAAAATAGATTAATTCCCGTTAACAATACTACACTAACGTACTCTCTTACTAGGTACATACTCTGTCAATTTTTGTTTAATTTGATAACACGCTATTGACTTTAGGATTAAATACTTCTAATCTATGCTATTCTTTCACCCTACGTAGGGTCTAGTTTGGACCATTAATAAAAATGTCATATCATTGTTATTACTTGACAATGTTATGATCACAGGTTAAAACTCGGCCTAAGAATTGGGCGGTTTGGTTCTGGTAATAACACGTACTGCTCTTCCTTTGAGTAACAACCTATCAACTTTATGGCCTTTTAAATGTATCAACATCCCCTTGATGGCACTTTCTTATGTGAACTAGTGAACTGTGGAATCGACTCCCGGTGTGGGTCTTCCCTGAGAGAAACGACCTCCAACTATTCAAAGTAAGAGTGTACTCCTCCCTCAAAGAAAGCAACGCACCCCCTAGAAAGGGTGTCCATGGGCTGCGATGACTGCCTTTTATAGGCGTCTCGTAGGCTCGTTTGTCCCCTTTTATATAAAAATATATATGTAATTAGATATTGGAAAACAAAAGATCCATACCATACCTGTATACTGTATTGTTTGTATACGTACGCCATAAGCCATAATTGGATAAAGAGTCTTGTGTGTTATCAAAATAGCACCTTATTATAAATATGATTATGTGTAATTAGACCCTTGATAAACGACTTTGTATAAGTTAGGGTAAAAAATAATATAATATATCGAAGTAAGTGTTTTATTTCCATATCTAAATACACAGTCTGTACATATATTTTTCAGCAAAAGTCATCCACCATTTTCATGGCTTTTCTTGTGGCTAAACCAGCAACTGCGGAAGTCCAAGAGTGGTTGGTAGCACTTCATAGTTCATTCTAATTCTTCAAGGGCACTATTATTCCTGTCTCTTCAAATCGCGTATGTAAGTATTAAAATTACCCCTAGAAGATTCAGAATTAAATAACAACTAAGTATGACAATTATTTTCTATTGAATACAGATATAAAAAACCTAAGTTTGGTGGAAATCGCAGATATCTGTAATTACAATTGTCAATCGACTTATCATTTCTTTCCATATTAACTAGCTATCCAAACAAGTTAAGAAATACATGGAAAGCTTATTTAATTTTACTATTATCACCTTTATTACGTAGCTTTAATCTTGTGACCATGCGGGCCCAAAACTTTTTTAAATTCATCATGGCAAATACACGACTGGAAACTAATTCTGTATTAAGTAAATAAAAGAACCATCATGGACTTAGGAGCTCCTAAGGAGCTGCCCATGATATTTTGTAAGTTAATTTGTTATTTCTAATAAAGATAACTTGACAATCCTTATCTAACTAATACAGTAAACTAAAACAGATAAATAATATAAGAATACATTAATTCACATTTATTTGTACCTATATATAATTTATTATTACATTTGAACAAAAAACTTTTAAAATTTGTTTAAATTTTTATTATTACTATGTAGGTTAAGAAAATTGTAAATACTGTATATTTGATTGTTATGTTTATCTTATACCTCAAATAAACAACCTATTATCAAATATATATTAGAATAGTTATGCATAGTATGTACATTACTATATATAAGTATTACTCACAAAAATCCATAATTTTTCGTCGTCAGACAGTTTAAGACGAAATGAAATATTTCAGAAGCAGGTTTAACTCATAAGAATCCATTACTTATGAAAAAGATTTTTTTAAATTAGAATTATCATTCTTGAAGGGTCTAAATTCATTTTACTCAAATATTTTTTTAGTTGAGTTTGAGTCTGATTAACTGTCGGGTTTATTATAAACCGCGGGCTAAAAATGGTTTCTCTCGACGGTTTCGATATTATATCATTCTCAAACTCAAAATAACTTTATTATATGAATAGTGAATAGGTAACCAAGTACACTTAAAAACGTCAACAGAAAAGATGTTAAATTGCTTATAAATTTACATTTTCTACCAGTTCGCAAGTCAAGGACGAAGAGCGGGCAAGAAGAACTGGCAAGAAACTCTCGTCCACTCTTTTTCATTGCCAAATTTTGAGTCATACAAATTGTTTGAACTGGAGTAAATCAATCCCAAGGATTAGGGTCATTTAAATAATCGTCAAATTTATAAAAAGCCTTATTGTATAATTTACGTTTAACGAGAGTTTTGAATTTAATTAGTGATAATTCTCTAATTTCGCTTGGGAGTTTGTTGTAAAAACGAGTACAATTTTCATATAAGGAGTGGTTTGTCTTCTGAAGCCTGATTGGTAACAACAAGGCACTGTTACAAACACCCATTATTCCTTATATAAGAAGTCTCGTTTGCAATCGGGCAGAGAGACATTTTGTGTTAAGTGATGATAAGCATGCTTTGCCTGGCACATATCGTCTATTTTAGGGGCATGCCGATTATATCACGTATTTTTCTTAGTTATGCGAGTGTTCCAGGGATAGAGAAACAAATTAATCGGTGCAGAGGCGGGGCTGGTGCATTCCTTGTTAAAGTTTCTAACTACGCTCCATTGAACAATAGGACATTAATAAGATTAAAGAAAAGGAGCTCTTCATTGCAATAATTAAATAATGCTCTTTCAACGTAAGATCCCTTTCATCCAAAAGAAAACAATTAGATCTGAACACTGCATTGAGAAAGATCAGAGAAATTAAAGAAAGAGAAATGGATAAATATGGAGGAGGCTTTTACCCTAAATGGGGTAAAAACCACAAAAAAACTAACTAAAATTTTTCAACTCATTCTAACACAACTAATACTCATATTAAGAAATGTTAACTAATCAATTTGTGTATGGATTCATTAATAAAGCTCTAATAATAATAAAAACACACAATGATAACATTTTAGAATGATTTATTCAAACAAGTTAGCAGTTGTGTTAAATTATATTAGAATGGGTAGTTTTTTAATTAAATTTATTAACTTCTACTGTAGAGTTCTTCCAAACTACCATTACGAGTTTATTGTAGAAAAGTTCTATACAATACAATTTCATCAGAGAACAGTGTCCTTCCGGTCACTTCCGGTCAGTGAAAGCTTTTTCCTAATGAAATCAAAGACTCATACTACCGCTATATCTAATGTTGCATCAGAGCGTTAAGATTTTTACAACGCTAGTCATTTATTTCACAATATTTCAATACAAATGCGTCATACGTAACAGTTGATAACACCGATAATAATAGAATGTATGAGAAATGAAAATGCAATTCTTGTGACCTTTAACCCAATGGACGTATTTTATTTGTAAGCAAGTATCCAAAATTCAAAATCATTTATTCGTTTTGGTACACTTATGAACGTCAATAAAGAAATACACATTAAATGCTTCTAATTTTACTTATACTGCCAGTTCTCAAATCAAGGGCGTAGAGCGGACGGGAAGAACTGGCAATAAACTCTCCGCCACTCTTTTTAATCACCACGTTTTTTGTTTTACAAAATGTTTGTAAGGAGCTGCAACCATTGCACCATGTTCCACATGGAATATTTAAGTAAAAATGAAGAATAATAAAAAAAGACTATATTAACAAAAAAAACAACAAAGATTTGTAGAGAACAATCAGCAGTAGGCATGGTGAAATAGGAGCACGCACTTACATTCTCGTGGGAACAACACGGAAATACATCCTATACCCTTGTGCAATCCGAAACAATCTGGAATCAAATCCAGGAGAAGAATGCTTTAAAAACATACAGATTATCACAATTCTTCAACTTAACGCCACAAATTTGCGCTTATTTGTCAGATACATGGTAAGTGTGTTATTACGTGGAATGGAAAACAATTCGGCAGTACTTCAGTGTCTAGGCCTCAGGGTGCCTGATGGCTACGTTAGAAGGTGACATGGACCGCCGTTACTATTCGTACCCAAAGCAAAAACTAACCTCTCGAAAAGGGTACACATGACACAATGTATGGAAATATATGCTGAACTCCATATATTAACAGACGTTTTTAGTTGTCCGTTGTCAATTCCTATTTTGCTAGAAATAGTTAGTCTTTTTGTAAATATTACGTTATTATTATTGTTTTATGTTTGTTTTTTTTCTATACGTATGCGTTGTTTAGTAATCTGTAATGGTAGCTTATTTTAAGTGCATTGGCCTAGTGGCTTCAACGTGCGACTCTCATTCCTGAGGTCGTAGGTTCGATCCCCGGCTGTGCACCAATGGACTTTCTATGTGCGCATTTAACATTCGCTCGAACGGTGAAGGAAATCGTGAGGAAACCGGCTTGCCTTTGACCCAAAAGTCGACGTGTGTCAGGCACAGGAGGCTGATCACGTACAGAAATCTAAGGCCCAGACCTAAAAAAGTTGTAGCGTCACTGATTTTTTATTTATTATAGTTTTAACTTATAGTCCTTAGTAAATAATTAATAAATTCGCAGATTATAAAAACATGCGCGAACTTTGAGAAGTGTAGGTATCTATTTAAAAAACATCGACCGGAATCGACCAAGTAAATATTCGTTATATCAAGAAATTCGTTAAACTTAGGTCTGTTTTGTTAAGCTTAGGTTGGTCTAAAATTCGTTATAAAGAGGTAAAAAAAAGTATTATTCACCTCAACATTGGTGGGAACTTTACATAAAGGTTTTGGGTTGACAAAATTCGTAAATTAGAGGTACTCTTTCTTGATAATTGAAAATTCGTTACAAAGATGTTGTTCGCGAATGTTCGTAATGTAACGGGATATTTTCCATTGACTCTTATGGACAATTCAAGGGTATTACAGAGAATTTGTTAAACCGAGGAAGTCCTTATATTGAGGTTGCACTGTATTAAGATTCCTGCTATAATTTTCGTTATTCTCCCCTAAGGACTGGGCCTACTAACCTTATTTATGTATTGTTAACGGAACCAAACAGAATTAATTTACCATGTAGACGTATGTTTGACGCTTAGATTATAGAGGAAATTAATAAAAGTACAAAAAGCAGCTTAGCATTATAACGATCACAATAATTGACCAGCGCTTGTCATTCCGAGAAAATAATTTATGATGACCAGTTTATGATACTTGACAATTCGAAGAAGTTGAACAAAAGAGCTTTGCTCAAAGCTAAGTGTAAATGTATATAAGATTGTATCGTATAATAATATTTAAAGCGAAGTGGAATAAGAACCTTATTATTATATTTATCAGTGAGGACTGCTTTTAGTGTTACCATTTCTTACTACAATTATTTTTATTAGAACACAGTTAACGATGACAGTTTTAATTTACCATTGAAGATATTGCCAGTTAACCTATTTATTTAGTAAGGGATACTGTTTTGTTTATAATACTTTATTGTGTTTTTGGAAATATGTATTATCCTCGTATATCCTGTTAAAAGTAATTATAAACTATAATGAATGTAACTTCTCTATAGAAGTAATGGTGTATTTATTTATCTTGAAACAATACTAGTATACAATAATTAATAATATATAATACATATCTTAACCTAAACTGTATATAAAGAGAATAAGAAATAAAAATAAAATGTAGTTAAAAAGTGCTCTCTTTCCTTCCTCGCTGTATTCATACCTATACGTTGACCAAATAACTAAATGCCTTTAATTGATTAAGAAGATTATAATATTATACCATAATTTAAGATTTATTTAAAAACTGAAAGCAGTGGTGGGTTTAAATTTCTTCTCTCTAAATCCTTGGCGTTCAAATGCCTGCCTTATGCAGTAAGTACTATTTTACCATAGATGCAAAAGATACTATCGACTAGATAAGGTCGAACTAAAACTCTTCTATACGTACCTACGGCTCACTTATCTGCTACTTTGAATGGTCCAGTGAATAGGCTGTCTCGCTCTTACAACTTGATTACTAACATGGATGAAAATATTTATTTGTTTTACAACTTTCTTCCAACTAACTGTAACTTTGTTGATCACCCTCTTAAGGATGTTTAAGTTTTCATTTAGTTTTAGTTATTATTTTATTTTTAATATGTTTGTTTAATTTTTTCCTTTGATAGATTGCTTAGCTTATTGCTTGTCCATAAATTACGTGAGGTGTTTTTTTAATTTTTTGTACCTCCCTCCCCCCCTGGTGAGATGTCGTGAGATTTTATTCAACCCCCTCCCCCACCCCCAATCTCACGTGAGATTTTACAAAATGTGGGTTTCTTACGTAAACGCGTTGGATTGTTATTGAAAAAAGAAAAAAATTTCTTCGGGCTTTTATTTACGACTAAAACAATATAAGTGAAATGTTGAGCGTTTAGGTATGGAGTTAGCGGGAAGTTGCAGAGATGGCCTTTTTAGGGTCAACCGTCTTCCTATTTTTTTTTTCATAAAGAAAAAAATTGCGTGATATTTGCCGAGACCCCCCCTCTCTCCAACGTAAGATTAAATGAGATTTGACTCGACCCCCTCACCCCCTTAAACACCTCACGTAATTTATGGATGCCCCCTTATGTTCTAATGACGTGTATTTGTATGTGTGTAAAGGTGGGAACTGACCAACGTTACGAGGTGTAATGTAACATGTAATGTAAAGGTGGGAACTGACCAATGTTACGAAGTGTAATGTAACATGTAATGTAATGTTGTACAGCGAGCATTCGTGCAGTCAGTACGTCGTGTTACGTTGTTTTTCCCCGTAACACGACGTACTGACTGCACGGAATACTCGCTGTGTAACATTACATTACATGTTACATTACACCTCGTAACGTTGGTCAGTTCCCACCTTAATGTTACACAGCGAGCATTCGTGCAGTCAGTACGTCGTGATACGGGGAAACCAGCGAGCAACGAGCGGCTCGTTGCTCGCTTTGAGTGCTCCACCCGGCTGTCGGTTTTTTAGCGAATCCTTTGACTGTTACGCGGTTCAGTAATTACGCGTCGCGTGATCATGATTATGATTTCCTATAAATTGTGTCGTTTTTAAGTACTTTTTTTCGTCCAATTAAATTCAACAGTTCTTCAAAATCGAGACCTGCTTACAAAGTTTTTATACTGTCCAGTAATCATTTGGTTTTTAATATTGCAATCAACAAACCACCTCATACGCCTGTGTTTTTAAATAAGTTTTATGTCCAGTAACATTTTTTTCTTCTTCTTAATTTGGATGAAAGAATAATTAAATAGAATGGAAGATATCAACATTATCACTATCACATCTCGTGAACACTGGCGGCGAAAGTGGAGCACAGAGTTTTGACGAGCATGTTACGCCGATTTTAGAACAAAGCGTAACATGCTCGATGCGTAACACGCTCGATGCGAATGCTACATTACACCTCGTAACTTTGGTCAGTTCCCACCTTTAAATTTGTGATGTCATATTTTCTTGTATTGTTTATATTAAGGTGGGAACTGACCAATGTTACGAAGTGTAATGTAACATGTAATGTAATGTTGTACAGCGAGCATTCGTGCAGTCAGTACGTCGTGTTACGTTGTTTTTCCCCGTAACACGACGTACTGACTGCACGGAATACTCGCTGTGTAACATTACATTACATGTTACATTACACCTCGTAACGTTGGTCAGTTCCCACCTTTAGGCATACACTTTGTTTTAGAACGTATAAATAAATACTAGAAACTAAACTAATCTACACACTACCTACTATCTTATTATGGAGTGGTGCCAACCTACATATAGCTTTAACATACAAACATATAACTATCTATATAAATTGCAAGCTTAAGGCAATTCAACTTTTTAAAAACGTTCAGAAAATAACACGTCGTATCTCATACAGCGTCATTGTATTTAGAAGAATAATAGTCGGAAATCGATGGGGTGCTCAGGTAGATATTACTATGAGGGGTCGTTCGTTCAGGTACACTAACTGTATTATCATCGGTCTTTATTCTGTTTAGATATACATAAGAAAACATCTGCGCTTTTACCAATCAAAATATATATTTATTTATTTATTAAGAAGATTTACAGCTAATAACTGTGGCTTCCCAACAGGAATCCTCGGAGCAGTGAGGTCGCTCCGTAAAGCCTGCGTAGTGAAGGAAACTTCTGAGCTTCTGGAAGGAGCTAATCTGGCTTAAGGACTGGCACAACGGACCAAATCATCGTCTAAGTGCGGAAATTTAGTCCACATATATTACTTTGTAAGCCAAAAAAATATATTTACATATACACAAGTACTTAATAATTAGGTGGGGAACACTTAGAGAACTTTATGATACAATATGTATAAGAAAGAATTCAGATGTCAGAGCTCTTCTTGCCAACACTTGTGGCGAACAGGACAATATCAAGTTAAATTGTTAAACTCCCCTGCCCAAACTAAAAAGCAGTTCCTTCTGTAATTGGTGATGGGTTTAGGACGATGTATAATATGTGTTGAGTTTGAGTTACCTAAATTAATAAAGATTTTTACGTAGGTGTGTACAATAGTTTCGTGTTTTTAGCGACATATACACGGTGAAATGCCATTCTTAGCAACTCAGGACTACCTTACCTATAGCCAAATTATTAGGAATAATTTATTATAAGAATAACAGTCTTGTAATCAGAATGTCGACAAAGGCCTCCTCCAGATGTTACCATTTTGCTCGATCTCTCCTCCATTATATTAATAGTAAAAGAGAAGTAATAGCTTTAGCTTAAGTAGCTCGTCGTAGGTGAATTTGGAAATGAAGTACGTTTATGTACATTAGAATAATATCTTAATTAAATTTATTGGCATTTCCATTCATTCGTTAGCCGAAACTAATTAAGTACAATTAGGTACCAAACCTGAACTGAGATTTTTTAACATTTATTATTGTATTTTTTTTACTTCGTTTATAATGGAAACCTCTTTTTTAAGATTCGGAATATACAGAAGGTTCTTGAACATTGTTTTTCAACTTTTCTTCTGCCATGTGCGACCTTAGCCATACTGATGACATACATAATTTTTAACAAAAAAATTATAATAAGTACTTAATTGATTTTGGAAGAAATCACTAGGAACTTGTTAAGGAAACATAAAATTTTTCGAATCATAGTGAAAAACTAAATTTCAAATTCCAAATAATTTTAATTTAGGTTTTATATTAACAATTACTTTAATATAGCTAAATATTTTAGGTTCCAATTTGGCTATATCCAGCCGATATCGATTGTCCCCATTAGGAATCAAACGCGGACCCCACGTTGCGAAACACTGTTCTAGAATATAACCTACTGTTTATGGGCAACAAATGCAAGAACATGTACACAGGAATTGTGCTTTAAATTCTAAATGACCTTAAGAAAGTGTCAAACTTATGTACATAATTTTATATACTATCATAATATCAATTATCTACTACTTATCTATTACTTATCATTTTAAATGTCTGTTTATTAGATATATAAGACTCTATTCGATGCTTTAATTTCTGATGTTATACTATGTTAGTTCTGTTTGTTATTTGTCTGCATGGTTCTTTACTGCTGTACGTAGTGAAGATCGCGTGGGCTGCGAAAACTATTAATGATAGAACAAAATGATGTATTACAATTTTTCAGGACACATCACTATCTATAAAAAATGTCGCGACAGCATGTATCTATCTTTTATAGTTACGTCACAATAAGCGTCCTTTTATTATTATTTTTTTATTAAAATGCCACCGCTAGAAAAAGGTCTTTATTCGTACCTAGGTATCCTTATCAAAATAAATACCAACATAAGCTACAATTTAATGGCATAACCACCAAAAAAGCATGGTGGATTAGTGTTCTCCTGCCGTTTCTCTTAAATAGTTTACTACTATGTAATATAACAAAAATCTTAGCCACAGCAACGCTTGGCCGAGTCTACTAGTGTTAAATATAATGACATGGTGTTAATGTAATCCTGATTATGTAGTACCCGAATACAAGCTATTTTTGTAAATTATTTATGATGTATTAAATATCGTATTTGGTGTTATAAACTGTATAGTTTGCGAAACGTTAAACGTAAAAATAAATAACAGTAAAATTACGAAAATTAAACGAGTTTGAAGCGACTATCTGCGGCTACAATCAGTCCTACGATGACATCATTCCCTGAGCCGCGCTGACAAATGTTTCCGACCGCTCAGCATACATAAAACATTTTGGCGAAGATCCTCCCTTTAGATTGGAAGAACAGTACACCTTTCCTCCACGAGCTTTAATCCGGATTTGGCCTTCAGTGTTACATTGTAACTCCAATACTGATAAGGGTTAGTCGATTTTTTTCAGCATTCTCGAGGTAACGACTTCAGCGGATGTTGAGAGAACTACATTGAAATTGCAAAAACGTCGGGCTCGCTATCACTATTGAAACTTAACGTTGCCAGAATTCGTTTACGCCGCAAAAATACAATTCACAGATACATTGTTTTAGATATTCTCCAACCTTTTTAACCGACGCATTTTAACAAAAATGTATTTAGATTAATAATAAATTAAATATTATATAAAAGTGCAAAAAAAACGCGCCATTGTTTGAAGCCTGTAAAATTATTCCTAGCCAGTATTATACTCCTGAGATATATGTATGGGTTTTTAAATAAAAAGGGAGAATATAAAAACAGTTTAAAAGTCGTAGGGGTTTTAAATAAAAAAAACAAAATACAAAAATAGTATTTATTACTATTAAACAATCTATTCAGTCCTCTCTAGCAATTTCCTGACTAATTTCTAATCTTCCATGTCAGCATCAGATAGCATGTAGACAACATAAGGAAACTGTCACCTGGAAAAATAATGTTATATATTTGATATAATGTAATGTGAAAATGAAAGGACCAAGAGGTAGAATTTATTTTCTACACGTTTGTACATCATGTAAGGTAAAATGTGCTTTTTGACGGCGTACTTTAATTTATGCTTTTCTATTTTAAAAGACGATGTAAGCATCTATTTTTAAATAAATAAAAATCCTGTTCATCAATTTTGCAAACGCCACGAGTGGCCATGAACCAGTGGCGTAACTATACCATCTGGGGCCCGTGGGAAATCTTCCATCGTGGCAATTCTTTTGATAGGGCCCTATCAGTAAAAATCGTCCCTACTCAGTTTATTTTTAATAAACTTCGAGATTTTCAGCGTACTCAATTACACGTTGCGTATGTCCCACTAATGGCCATAGGCCTCCTCTCTTAGGCGATAGGAAATGGCCTTTAGTCCCCACGCGAGACCAATGCGTATTGGTGATTTTACATTCATCCATAGAACATAATATCTCTTGGGCAGGGGCCCTCTTGGGTCGGGGGCCCGTGGCATTTTGCCAGCCCTGGCACCCTATTGTTACGCCACTGCCATGAACATACGACCTATAAGCACGCTAAACATCGTGTTGTTTTATAATTAAAAATTAAATATAATAATTTAACCCATAAAACTATTGTATTTTAACGTAAATTTTTCATTACAGCATTCTATTGTTAGAATAGTTTATGCTCCTCTTTCTTCTTTTGCGTCCCCACCTGGCGCCTCACAATCAGAGATCCACCGTATTCTTCTATTTTTCTTTTTCTTCTCTAGTATTTCTTCTTTTAATGATTCGTAAACCAACCTCTTTTCACTCTGTGAACAATAAATACTTTTCATCTAGCTGATTTACTTCATTTTTTGATTTTCAGGCAAAAGGAGCGGAATTTTCTAGGCAAGGCATTCTTCTGTTCTTTGACAGGCTTCAAGGCATTCTTCTGTTCTTTGGCAGACTTCTATGCCATTGTATCTCTTCCCTACCTTTTCGTGGGTTAGACCAATTCGAAGACTTTGGAGTCGATAATTACAAAAAAAGTAATTCATTTAAATCGGATTTAAGTGTGATAATTTAAAATATTATAATACACTTTAAATATATACTTAAAAACTAGTTATGAACTCTTAAATAAAACTCATTAATGACAATAAATTCGTTAATATATTACAAAATTTACATAACTTGATGTATCCGCTATAGGCTAATTGTGTTAATGCCTGATTCCACGCAAAGGAATTAGCGCGGGCTACAGCTATACAAATAGGATTTCACACAAATAGGTTTACAAGTCCGTCGATGCGAAATCCATTTCACGAATTTCCATAACATTTCCTATTTGGAAATTGAATTCGAAATACTAATGTTGTTTTCGGTTGTTACAAGTTACAATGACGTATTCAAATATACGAAAACATTTAATAATTTACTTCCAACACACAGTAAATTATTGAAGTTATACTTCTTTAGGTGCGTTATGAAAAATTTATGAGAGTGAAATTTTACGATGCGCACCTGTGACACAAAATTGGGAGTGTGATTATAGCGTGCGCGAGCGAGATAGGAATAAGACAATCTACAAGTAAAAAGAAATAGAATATGCGTGAAGTTCGTATGCCAAGAATTTTGAATGACCATAATGACATTTGTCATTTACCTTTTAAACAAATAAAGGAGTTTTGATTATTTTTTCAAAGAAATTTATTAATTTTATATTGTGCAATACTGCCAAAGCTACAACATACATCTTAGTGTTTGGTAGAGATATTCTAAATATATAATAATATATACTTTTAACTAAATAGAATTTATGTTACACTTAATGTAAGAGAATAATAATAAATAATTATTTATTTAATTTTTCAAATGTAAACTGAACTTAATTGACTATAATGACTCCTTTTCCAGTCTTTGATTATTTAATTGTAATTAAATATTTGCATGCAATCAAAAACTATTTTTAATAATGCCAAAGAAGTATAACTTCTTACGCGCGTACATAAGTACACGCACCCTTTTTTTTTAAATTTTTACAGTCTGCCATTTACGATATTGGTAACTTGTTTTCTTATTTTCCTCTAAAAAATATATTTCATAGATTTAATGTCACATATAGGGTTTAAATATTTAAGATATATAGACAGTATGAGTCCCGGAGCTGATGCTTTCCTCGCTCAACGAATTAGTATCGCAATACAGCGAGGTAAGCTACCAGCGTTAAAGGTGCACTGCCACAGGGACCAAACTTTTTAAATTTGTTTTAATTTTCTTTTATTAATTTTTAATTATTTTTATTATTACTATGTGGGTGAGAAAATTTTAAATACTGTAAATTTGATTGTTATGATTGTACTAACAAACGTTATATATTACATTATTAATATACATAAACCAATACTGGTACGAAATTGAGGCAATTGTTTATAAATGAAAGACTTCGCAGTACCGTCTGAATACCCAAACTATAGACTGTGTCTGAGGCACAGAGGGCCCTTCACTAACTAACCCTTAACTAATTAATAATCTTATTAAGACGATAATTAAAACAAAATGAAAAAAAAAAAATATTGGTTGTTTGTAAAGTAGGTTTACGATCGAGATGTTTACGTGATAACGTCTTAATGGTGATATAAGTTTTTGGGAAGTAAGGAATTAATGAAGATAACAATTTTTTCAAATTTTAAATTACATCTATCGTTTTATTCACCTTTTTTTGTTGCAATTGTTGTAACACTTCACTTGCACTTCACATTTTGTTTCACTGTTAAACATTCAACGAAAACTTAACCGCACGAGAAAATCTCCATTCGTTTGTATGCCGCTAGAGTGAGAGAGACGGAAGATCGGTCCGTCTCTCTCTCGTTATACCTGCGATCGCGCTCGTGAGGTTTTGGTGTGACACAAGTTTCTGAACATGTCACCCGACTAAAACGATTTTAAAGACGTTATCACGTCAAAAATACATTAATAAATAAAATAAGTCAATGGCGCTACAACCTTTTTAGGTCTGGGCCTCAGATATCTGTTTAATGGTCATTTGCTAATCTAATAGGCAAATAGGTGATCAGCCTTCTGTGCCTGACGCACGCCATCGACTTTTTGGGTCTAAAGCAAGTCGGTTTCCTCACGATGTTTTTTCACCGTTCGAGCGAATGATAAATGCGCACACAGAAAGAAAGCCCATAGGTGCACAGCATTGAATTGAACCTACGACTACAGGGATGAGAGTCGCACGCTGAAGCCATTAGGCCACTGTAAAAATTACATATTATTAAATATTAATTCATAAAAATTGCATATATATTAAGTGGATTACTAACGCATTAATTAATTAAAAACAAAAATCTACGGCCATGACCAAGAGAAAGTGGATGGCCGTGAGAAATCTATTCACGAGGTTTTTGGTTTGGTACTTTATCGAGAAACCCTTTTGACTATATGAGTTAAATTTACGAATATATATGACTTTGCCTGGGACTAATTAGGTAAGACTGGTGACTTCGTATAGAACTACTAAAAAACTGCTTTCAAAAGTCAAGTCAAAAGACAAAAATCATTTATTCATATAGACAACACAATGTAATTTCACATTTACTGTCATTTCTCAAATCAAGGGCGTAGAACGGATGAGAAGAACTGGCAATAAACTGGCTTTACATCTAATTCGGATGTGCGATGGTGTATACGTAATGGTATGTAAGTGAGGGTGTATTTGTGGTGTGTGCTCATGATGCAGGTGATATAGCGCTATGGACATTCTTAATACTCCTGAATATTCCGCGATAGCTTAAACAAGTCAAGGCTTTAATAGTGGTCGTTGTATGTCCGAGCGATACAAAACTTTCAATTATTAATCAACATTTCATTCCTTCCTTTGAGACAAAAGAATTTTACAAAATATCCTGCATAGTTTTTTTTACTAAAATTATTATATTGATTAAATTATGTTTAATTTTCTATTGATATATATAATGAATTATGCATTTATGGATAAAAATCTGTTCGGCAGTTTTGAATTTGTCGCGTTCATGAAATATAAAAAAATGTATATTATGGAATATAAGATACAGGTATCACTTAATCCACGTCATTAAATTTGTATCAGTAGACATCCGGCAAAGAAGACAGGGTGTAGGCCGAAAGAAAAAGCCGGCATAAAAAACTCTCGGTACTCTTATTCTCTCACAGACAGCGGCTCTTTCTTTCAGTCAGACGCGGCTGGCGTGGCGAGGAGACTTCGTCAGTCCATTTACTTAAACCATCATTAAATTGATAAATCGTTTATTTGCACAGAAAGTGGTACATTCAATCATAAAGAAGGTCAATTATAAAAAAGAACGCACAAACAGCCATATAAAAATAGGCATGCAAATGTCATATTAATTATCATGATGTCATTAATAATAAGAACAGTTAATTATAATTGTTGTTCAAACTAATGATCTAAATACTCTCCCACGCTGTAAAGGCACCTTGCCTTTAAAAATTTAATCACCTTCCCCTTGAAAGCATTACACGGCAGTGATCTATAACTTCTAGGAAGGTGATTAAATAATTTGAAAGCCTTGGCGGAACAATTTTGAATACAACCTGCATCATGTTTAATCATTATTAACAACTTAAATCTCCATCTCAACTTTATAATCTTTCACATTCGTAAACCTGTTTCATTTTAGTGCAAAGATTTGCGGTATCATAGAATAGATAATTTAATTCATTTTTTTTCTTTTCTCACAGTGGTTGCCTGGAAGAGATCGCTCGAAAGCGATAAGGCCTGTTGCCTTTCCTTATAAATATTACTTTATTTGACTCAAAAACATTACATTTTGTACTTACATTCTAAAGGTTGCAAATATACACTAGGCAACGAATCGTTGAGATACTCTTACGTACATAATGCGCTAACTCAAACTTCAACCACCAACATCTTAAAGTAATCATTTTAGCGCTATTATTCCTATTGATAAAGTTCTACATTAAATAAAATAAAAAAATAAATCAGCGTACAACTTTTTTAGGTCTGGGAATCATTACTGTATCTGTTTCATGATCATTTGTCAATCTAGCCACACGCTGTCGATTTTTGAGTCTAAGGCAAGCCGGTTCCTACTCAATATTTTCCTTCCTTATTTTAGAATGTGATAAGAACAAAACATTCAATAGCCATTTTAGGATTATAGTAAACTTCTTTGACTATGATTTGCGTGTTATTTCCATGAAAATGTAAGTGCGTGCTCCTATTTCACCATGCCTCCTGCTGATAGAGGACAAATCTTTGTTTTTAATTTATTTTATTATTACTTATTACTTAAGATGTCATAGTGTAATGGTTGCAGCTCCTTACAAACATCGTGTAAAACAAAAAACTTGGCGATTAAAAAGAGTGGTGGAGAGTTCATTGCCAGTTCTTCTCTTCCGTTCTACGCATTTGAGAATTGACAGTAAATTTTAAATTTAATATGTACTTCTTTTTTGACATTCATAAGTGTTGCACATTGTGTTACCTATATGAATAAACGATTTTGACTTTTGACTTTTTGGCATTCTTCTTTAACACAGTAAATTATTACATTGTTTATATATGTAAAGATTGTGAACCTCAGCTTACTGCTTACAATTTAACGTATTATTATTCGGTAGATTGTACTACACTAACTTAGTTATCATTCAAACTTCTTTGGTCAATTACAGATTAATTTTACTTTCCAACAATTTCATATAACTACCGAATAATAATACGTTAAATTGTAAGCAGTTCGCAATCTTTCGACAGTTTATAATCTCGCGAGATAGATTACAATCTAACGGTGTTTACAATTTTACGGTGACATACATAACTTAACATTTATAGTGCGTCAAAGCAGTCGTGAGCAGAGAGATGGACACATCAACTTAACGTTAAATCAAGATAACAATACCTAATAAATATATTATTAACAGAGTACCACACAGAGTCGAGACAGGGTAAGAGACGTAAATCAAAAATGTATTGGATTTTGACAAAGGATCGCTAACGCTAACTCTGGACTTTGGATACTGAATATTTATATTATTCTGCAGCATTTGTACATAATTGACTTTATTTATAAATGAATAAGATATATGAGACAATAGCTCCTTATATATAGGTAATTACAGCCTCAATAGGCTTTACATTAAGGTCCTTATTGAACACAATGGGCAGGTTATTGAAACTATTTCAGAACGTACCTAACAAGTAAAAAAAAACTCTGTCAACTCTATCGTAAAACGTTGTGAGATCCATTTAATACCAAGACGGCTATTTATTCAGCCTCTACTTAAGACACCTACTGTCTTAAGTTATTACATAATTAGTTAACCTAACATCCTATAGTGACTATATCACTATTGAAATTGTATGTTTGAAATAAATACTTGGCCATTGCACAAAAACACAAAGTATCTCACGAGTAATACATATTAAATTTGATTGTAAAATAAAATAAAATATATTTTATTATGGAATATAAGATACAGTTTACTTATTCCACGTCATTAAATTGAATCGGTAGATATCCCTACTCATCGGCAAAGAAGACAGAGGGGGTAGGCCGAGAGAAAAATCCGGCGCGGCGTAAAAAACTCTCGGTACTCTTTTAAAATAGCAAATCATCATACAAAATGACTATAATAATAATAATTTATTTTCTCCCATATAACATTTACAACAAACAATAAGATTACAGTTGAGAAGGTATTGGGAGACTGGTTTCCAAACTATGGCAAACAAAACTTATTTTAAAACAAATATCGCAAATTAATTAGAAGTATCAAGTAGCCTGTCTAACACTAGTCCCAGGCCTTTTTATCAACTAGATAATCGTTAACTTTATAGTGCGCCTTTTTAAATAGCTTTTATTTAATATATTTCTTAAAATATATTAAAAAGCAGAGATAAAACAGCCTCTGGGATTTTATTAAAGTAAAGTAACGGGGAAATTGCAGCATGTGGTTGTTCTGATTATTAACATTAAATAATAAAAGGACAGTACAGCCGACCCGCTCTTTTGCTTGACGTGCGAGGGCACTATAGAGATAATTAACGTAAATATAACGAGACAAACTATTATCAAATCCTCCAATTCCTAGTCCCAAGTTGGTGAAAGTTGTGTAGTAAAATAAATCAAATACAAAGCAATAAAAATGTCATCAACCACGAAAAATCAAGGCATCATTGAATGCTTGCTAATAATGGGCGCGCTATAGAATATATTTTTAGTTAAATGGGACCTTATAATATAATATATAAGACTTACATTTCTGTACCTTCGTCACGAGATTAAGTCGTCGCATCGAACCTTGTAGTGATGGAAAGTAAACAGTATTTATTTTGAAATACAGTTCAATTTATATTGGCAGAATTTTTCCAACCGTTTGAACTTAGAATCGAGACTTACAAAATGGGCGAATTTACAGATCAGAAAGACTTTTATTCTAATTTTCACGATTAAATTTTTGTATTAAAGTAAAAGATATTTTAAAAAGAAAAATTGTACTAAATTCAGTCCATCATTGGTTCAATATTTTGATAATATGTAGTAATAATTTTGATGGAGCTGCAATGTCTGCTGCTTATTTCTTAACTTTGTTCAAGGTCAAATAATCTTAATACATTCAGCCGTTAAATGATAAAGAATGTGTAATTTAATACTGAAGCGAGAATTAAGTTCTGTGGCGGTTGTTGTATGCCATACAATTGAATATCTCCATACTCAGTATGGAGATATGTATTCAAATAAAACACTTTGAAGCTGGGTAACAACTGGCTTAACAAAAAACTAACTTGACATTAATAAGTTCGTAAATTGACACTTATGTTTTTTTACATTATCTGAGACGAGAATGTTAAATTACAATTTATGGTAAAAACTAAAGGGCTAAACTAAAAACATATTGGCTTCAAATGTGCGGTGAATGTTTACGCCTTTAATTATTAACTAAAATATATATAAATACTAGCTGCCCCCGCAAACTTCGTTTCTCCTTAATGTGATTTTACTTAGCCTACCTTTTTAGTACATATACCAACATGGAACATTTTGCTATGCTACCCCAGAGAAGGTTCAGTTTTAGGGAATGGAAACTTTTTAGGTTTTTCTGTGAATTTTTCTCTATATAAACATCGGAGTTCAAGTCATAAGTTTTAATTAACAAATAATAAATAGGGGTTGATCGTAGAGGGGTGAAAATTAAGGGTTGTATGTTAAATACATAATGCCAAATCATAAAAATTTATCCAAAAAAATAATATTTTTTTTAGAGTGGACACCCCTTATCATTTAGGGGGTTGAAAGATAGATATTTAGATAGATGACGATTCTCAGACTTACTGAATATGCATAAAAAATTTCATAAGGTCGAGCCGTTTCGGAGGAGTATGGGAACGAATATTGTGACATGAGAATTTTATATATTAGATATAAATCGAGTCTAAGTTTTAACTTGTTTTAAGCAAGATTTTAAGGTTTAAGAAAATCACGACTAAATCAACTAGCACCACGCTTTGGTGTAAGAACGAAAAAATTAAACAAATAAAATTTGTTTAGTTTTTATCAAAAAAATCTACGCTTCTATTACGTCAGGATAATGTTATGTAGTCGAAACGGGATGCTACAAATCAGCAAGCTTACCACGTAACTTCAAGTTAACTCTTAACGGTACATAACGATAATGAAAATCATCAAATTTGGATACGTAAGTTTATTCATTAAGTTCATAACGTTCTAATTTGATTTCTTCAAATATGACCACCGCATCGGAAGACGAATCTGAGTCCTCGACTTCAGATTCTAATTTAATACGTTTCAATGGAGGTTCGTTTTCTATCATACTCAGGGCTTTAGCTTTCATTTCTCGTAGCACAGTAGTCTCTGGAGCTGCGTAACCATTCTCTTGAGCCCACCGCAAACACAATTCAAAAGCTCTAAACGCTTCATGTGCCCCTACTTTGGTGGCGCTGGGCATGCAGGACGATTCCTCTTCGTCCTCGCCTTCTAATGTCATATTAACGGCGTTTTGCACTATTTCGTAATCTGTCAGAAATATTGGTGGATCCTCACAAACTCCTTCGTACCACGCCTTCATTATTGCCGGATCTAATTCAAATTGGGCACAGACCCGATTTATCAGACTAGACTGTACATCCTCATGCGTGGGCGCATGGACAGATGAAGACCCTTCCATAGCTATAAGTAAATTCCACCAGGAGCCAAACATGCTTTGGGGTACAGAACTCCAGCAATCAGCTAGAAGATATGCCATATCTCTTATATTAAATTGCGTGAGATTATTGACATTACCAGGTCGTGCTAAGGCCGTGTTAAGTAAATCATCCTTATAGTTCCGTTTGATATGGTTGAAGACATTCTGGCTGCCCTTTTCCGCTTTGTGTTCCAATGGGATGTATACAATTTGAATGGATTGATTGTCGGTCATCAAATTTCCTCGCTGGGGATGATAAGTCGCCGAATCTATAATTAGTACAGCCCTTTCACCCAATCCAGCACTTCTCAAGCTTTTTTGTACTTCGGGAACGAAGCACGTCTTAAACCATTTAGAAAATAATTGTCTAGTCATCAAGCCATCTTTCTGGGAGCAATAGACAATTGGAGGATTGAGACCTTCCAGAGACGGGGGGTTTTTTATTTTACCAATTACAAAAGGTTGCAGCTTGTGATGCCCACTTATGTTAGCACAAGTTAAAAATGTTAAAAGATCTGGCTCTAATGGATCCGAGTCTTTGAACCGCCAGAAAAGACCCGCTTCGTCTGCCATATAAATCTGTGATGGGTGCAAACCTAACTGCTGCACTACCTCTGCGGGCTGAAATTCTCGCAAAAGGGTTTTGTAAGGTTTGCTGGTTATATATACCTTGTGGCGTTCTTTGAATTCTTCTAACCAGTTTTTCCTTAGACGAAAGTTATCACCAATTTGTAACTCTCTCTTAAAATATTTAACAATATTAAGAACTTCTGTGTGTGGTACTCCTGCGCGTGTGCCTTTTTTTCTAGATGTCTGCAATATCCATGTACACAAGGCTTCTTCAAGAACCTTGCTATGTTCCTCAGCGGCTGTTGACATGATAGAAATATACGTTTTATAATGGTTCACGAATAATATTAACTGCACCAAACGCGAGCGTGTACATTCGTGATTCCAATACACTGAACTGAGAGGGAAAACAAATGGCGCTATAGTAAACCCCGCACCTCAGCTCCACGCTTGGAGCGTGCACACAAAGGAGAGACCTACAGTGCGAAAGAGACCGCGAATCGACAGATGCTAAAAATAGAATCGAGGATACGGCGCGCGTACCTATCTATGCCGATTGCCGAAGCAAAGTCAGTCTTAAATTACTTACGAGTTGCGCCAGTTTTATGTTGGCCAAAGTGTGCATTATAATACTAAAATGAATAGATTTAATTTACAAAAGATTAGTGGGAATTGCTTCGATTCGTCATTTTATATCCAAATTTTATTTTAATGATAACAACAAAGAAATAAACACGAGTTTGCTACATTACGCTAAGACCTAGAGCTAGTGTTAATTTATTTCTTTACACAAAGTATTACCGTTATTATACGTTTAATGCATGCACAACGCACTTTAGTTGACTCAACATCGATTTATACGCGTCTTATACTTACCCCTTTTTAATGCGGTACGACTAAACAAAATATGAAATCAATTACTTCTAATAAAATAATTAAACTCTACAATTGCTTTAAGACAATTATTTTAACGTTATGCCAATATAAAAGGATTAATAAGTGAATGTTAAATATTTATTGAATAAAAAAGCATATTACATTACTTAGTTCAATAAATATTAAACACGCTCTTCTAGGCGACCTTGTCTACGCACGAGTATATTTTCTGTTCATTTTGATAAGTCAAATTTTATTTTATTTTCGATTTACTTTTTTAGCGATAATGGCTAACACATGAATGATATATATATATGTTGTTAGTTGTATCGGACATTTTAGTAAAACTATTTAAGAGATATTCGTGTTAATTACACTATTTGAAGCTCACGTTAGAATGGCTCGCATAATTCATTTTTTTCCCGCTTACGTGACATATATATATTTTTTTATGATTAATACTAAACTCTACTCCCCTGCCATTGTGTCCAGGGACTTTTTCTATCTCTCAAATGTATAAAAGTAATCTCAAATGTAAAGATACAATATATTCATTACAATAAACTACATACATACACGGTTTCGCGTGAAAGATAACAAAAATCCATCTATCCAAACTTAATAGTGTATATATAAAGAGTCCCCTCGTGAGTTGTGTGCTGCGATATTGCGGGGTACTCGAACGTGAGGAAGTTGCATGGATCTGGTTAGCGCTGCGTCTTCTTATGTTCTCATGTTAATTTAACACATGTATATCTTTCTATAACATATATTCATAAGTATCTGATTGTCCTCCTTGTAACATGTGTGATGTTTGGTAGCAAAAATTTAATAAAATAAAAACTCTAGAACAAAGATTTTGAAAATTCACCAATATTAGGCTACACTATCAGCGAGTATCAGGCTTTAAGCATTAATGACTAATAAGCAAAAGAGTTTCTCTCTTCTTCATCTTTTCCTGAACGCGCTATCTATAGTTCAATCCCACGAACCACGACTTGTACTTGAACCGTTCTTTTTGTGCTGCATTGATTGAAGAAGACTCACGCTATGACCAAATAATTGCAGGTAAACAACGCAGGGCACAACTGATACAAATAAGGTGTTAAAACGTTATGACACTGTTTATAAATAAATAAATAATTCGTTTATTTTCAAAGTTAATGGGTAGGTAAAAAATTGTAGCACTATCTTGGCAAATAAACGATTTATTATTTATTATTATTAAGAAAGTGGTACATGCAGATTGATTAATTAAAATGATCAGCACAATCAGCCATAAAAAATAGGCATGCTATGTCACGTACCTAATAATCTGTACGTCATTTGATTTATAATTGTTTAGTCAAGCCACATTTCATATATCTAATTGAAATATGGGGTACAGCATGCAGAAACAAAATTTCTGAGGTACCAAACACTACAAAAAAATTAATAAAAGGACTATTTAGATTTTAGATACAATTTTTTAAAACCTACTAATAAAATCTACCAAAAAACCAAAATTATGACGATTAAACAACTATATGTTTATAGCACCTGCTTCTTAATAAAAAAAAATTAAATAACTCTCTCCATAGTAGCTTATCATTAAAAAAAATCAAACACACGCAATACTCATCGAGCGAGTTTGCTTGTCTTGCCGAAGCCGCGTACAAATTATTTAAAGAAGTCTATTAAGTATGAGAGTGTGAAATTATTTAATCAATTACCCTCTAAAATATTTGCGTGTTCAATCAATTCAAAAGGGCATTAACCCTAGAAAGATAACGTTATTTTTTTGTACTGAAAAGATAAACATGCGCCTGAGAGGCGCACTATTTTAATAGTAGATTTTTTTAATGAATGTCAATTATTTTTATTTCATTCACTTCTGTAAATTGTTGAATTATTAATAAGTAAATAAAATACATAAGTATTATCATAAATTTTTATTGAAAATATGAAAATTTGTAGGTATTTATAAACCCTTAACGAAAATTAGAAGTCTTCTGTACTTAGGTAGAAATTTTTAAAAATAGGTAATTTTTATAGTGTTTTTTCTTATTAATTAATTAATTATTATATAATCAGTCTCAATTTTAAAAAAATACTGGAAAAATCAACGGCTAAAGACAATTGTTGTAAACATCTTTTTTATTTCCTCCGCACACTGTCTTTTTACATATTGTGCAACTCATCTTGGACATTCTCTTCTTTTTTTTGTATATAAGCTACAGTACCGTCGAATTCTAGCTGGAGGTTCCTCATCAGCTTCTTCAGACATCTCTCGGTTAGTTTGTGGGAGGATATTCTCAATATTTTCTCTTGCATAATCTCGTCAGTTGTAAATATCTCAAAGCATGTAAGTGGTTCAAAAATATTTCGAGACATGCGACTAGGCCCTCTATTGGAATGAACTATATTGATCGCAGACGTTCTTCTGTTATTTAGTCCTTTAGCAGTAGCCCAAACATGCCTATTCTTGCCCCTGATCACATCATTAGGCGGCGTTGGTCATGTCCAGTATTTTCAGAGACATTCTGCGATGAAGGATCATTCGAATGTTCATAAATCATGGCTTCATCTACATACTCATCATCAGTATCGCTTTGCACATTGTCTTCACTTACATGGTCCTCGATCTCACTGCCACTGCCGACATCTGCGCCTTCATCTTCTTCATTCAATAAAGAAACAATTTCTCTTTCATCCAACACTCTTCTGCTCGCCATGATGCTAAAACGCTCCTAAAAACAATTAATTACAATAAGTATTCACCAATAAAAGAAACCTACCTTTAAACTTACCGTATATTGGTAAAAAATTATAAAAACAAAATCACTATGAAAGTGGCGAAAGTTACACAAAAGATAAACATGCGCCTCCCGAGCGCAACGCATCGCTCTAACAGCAAAACTGTGGTACTTACCGAACAGAAGCAGTAGTCTCTCGGAAGTGATGACCAAGGATTGAATTGGCCCGGAAACACAAACTTGTATGCGCGTCGTAACAAAATGGCAGCGAAATATATATTTCGCGGGCGCCTCTGAGGCGCACGTTATCTTTCTAGGGTTAAAGATACATATTAGAACCACATACATACTAGTAGACTAAAATTGAGATAGCTGATGGCGACGCGTATCTCGTTCGTATATTATATTAAGTTTCTCATATAAATAAAAATACATTTTTTTATAATGAGAAATAAAGTTCTTTAAACATTAATAATCATAACGTAAAATAATACAAATATAATCATCATATCAAAATAATAATAAGTTATTTATATAATATATATGTTGCCAAACTTATGGCAGTGATCTATAAGTTCTAGGAAGGTGATTAAACAGTATGAACAACTTGGGTTGCACGGCCGAGGGCTAATTTGTCTGCATTGGTTTGCCTGGTAACATAGGTCTTCGATGATATGCTCAACCATGAGGTCATGTTTCGAAGCCCGGCTGTGCAACAATAGAACGCTACGTTTATACGATGGTGAAACAGAGCGAGAATGTCGGCATAAAGATCTGTGTCAGGTATAGAAGATAAATCAGCTACTTAAGAGAAACATACGCAGAAATGTCAAGTCAAGAAGAGAAGTTAATTAATTGTATAAAATTGTTCTTAAATTAAGAAGTTGTTACTACAGAATTGGTACATCGCAAAACGCTACCTGCTTTCCAAGGACAAGACAAACCGTATAATATTATGTAGATAAAAGTATATAAAAGTGAAAGTGATGGTAATAAATTTGCCATTCGTAGCACCCTGGGGGCTACGAATTGCTACGAATGACTACACATAAATTACTTTTTTCAATTATATTGTTTGGTTAACTAGGCACAGCTATATTAACATACTATATAATATACTAATATATAAAGATAACTTATGTATTATATTTACACACGCAACGAATAAGCTCCAAAACCACTGTACACATTTTAAAGATTCTTTCACCATTGGAATGCTATTTTATCACAGAGTATCATAGTAAGAGTTGGCCAAGTGGCTTCAGCGTACGACTCTCATCCCTGAGATCGTAGTTTCGATCCCCAGCAGTGCACCAATAGACTTCCTTTCTATGTGCACATTTAACATTCGCTCGAACGGTGAAGGAAAACATCTTGAGAAAACCGGATTGCCTTAGACACAAAAAGTCGATGTGTGTCAAGCACAGGAGGCTGATAACCTACTTTTTTTACGTAACAGGAGGCAAACGGGTAGGAGGCTCATCTGATGTAAGTGATACCGCCGCCCATGGACACTCTCAATGCCAGAGGGCTCGGAAGCGTGTCAACTTATATGAATTGGTACGCTCATTTCTTAAACCCTAAGTCGAAATGATTCGGAAATACTTCAGTGGGCAGCTGGTTCCACATAGCGGTTAATTAAAAATATTCACAATTCATAAGTATATTACTCTATATATAAACATATATACACACACACCTATTCACATACGCAACTTGAGGTCTTATACGACTTTAGTTTGATAATATGTAAATAATTGTTTTAATCGTGTACCACGGCATAACTGTTATCTACTCGTAGTTAGCAATAACTCCCCTGTGTTCTCCCTCCCAGGCGTTAGATCAATTTTGTCACAACCATATTTATGTCATGAACAAACTATTGTCAGCATTGGTAACAGTTTACTTTAGCTCAATATCTATTCATGATCCTTGTACACTGTTGACCACGGGACTAAGCTAAGTGAACAGTTTTTAGGGGTGTAATCTTAACTGATTTTTCGAAGTCCAACAATTTGATTTGTGTAACTGTTTTTGGATTATTCAGGTGGTGGACAAAATTAGACTATTGATACTAAATATACGAAATATTACGAAATGTGAATTGTGGGTGCTGGGTTATTAAATGTGATGTTTTATTGACTTTATATATAATTGTTATATCTAGTCTATTGTAGTGTATTGTTATAATTATAATAAAAGCCTAGTGGCTAGTTGATTAAGTGGCCACAGAGGTCGTTCGTTCTAATCGCGGCTGTGCACCACCGGACTATTATTTCTATATTCGCAATTAACAGTTGCTCGTGCTACTTCTTAGACAAGTATTCTTCCGACTTGTATGCAATTTCGATACAGTTCAATAGGATCAATATCAATAAGATTACGCGGTAGTATAACTCGAAATTGAAGTCGCGATTGAGATTCTAGAGTCACGGTGCTGATATTCGAATCAATCGATTCCAACACTGAATTCCCAGTCTAAATCGAAATATAAATATTGAAACTTTCCACCTGAGTAAAAAATGTTTTTGATTAATTACTAACCACACACGAGATTCCAAATTTATCACAAAATGGCTCTATCAAATTCGATAAGATAAAATGATAATGTAATTTTAAACGGTTCAATTATCTTTAGTAAAAATTTAAGTTGATTTTAACGCAATGAAAACTGGTTAATACTACGTGCTTAATGTTGGATACTGCATAAGGCGTATTCCATAATAGCGATTCCTATGTTTCAATATTAAGTTTTAGTACCACGTAATCCTTAGTTCACGATATCTGTGTGAGAATTAACTAAATCGAAATGATGTTTAGTTATCACCAATTTATATTATTCTGTATATTTCGTGTATGTGTGTGTATTTGTCGGAATAGTCTTTTTTTGTTAGTAAATATATTCTTAATTCTTCCCTGAGTAATAAGACTAGGATAAATTAATCAACTAATTGCCGAGTTCGAAAAAATACACGTCGGATAAAAGGCAAAAAAATAGTTTTTTCTAATAGAACAGGGTAGGAGGCTCACCTGATGTTAAGTGATATCGCCACCCATGGACTCAATACCAGAGGGCTCGGGAGAGCGTTGCCGGCCTTTTATACGATATATAGAATTGGTACGTTCCTTTCTTCGATGGGGCGGGCGAATTGCGAGCGTCTATTAAGCAAAAAACACTAAATACAATATTAATATATAAAACAAAGTCGGGTTGGTTCGAACACTTATAACTTGAGAACGATTGGATTAGTTTCATGGTTTGTGGTATTTGTCTCTGCCCAAAATACCAGAATAAATAATTAAAAACAAAATTGACGAAAATTTAAATAAAAGAAAATTTTTCATGGGTTTAGTAACTTTCAAACATTCAATGTTCACCCGATACGGTTAATTCTCCCCTCAAACGAAACAACGTATTCAAATAAGGTTTCTTCAGGCTTATTTTAGATTAAAAAAAAATTAGAATAATGTTAGCAATGAAAAAGGATTTATAGCCAATTAAATTTAAATATTCGTGCGTCCAGACGCTTATTTCTTTTTGTGTAACTACAGTATTAAGATAATTAATTATAGGTACAGTTCACTAGAATTTAATATTTATTTTGTATTCAGCTTATATCGCGAAATTTATTGACTGTTAGACGGTTACTTAACTTACTTACTAATAGGGTACTTAACCCTTAATTGCAAGAAATCAGTACAATTCAAATACTTAAATAATAAGGAGGGGAACAGGCAGCCTTATCGCGTTCAAGTGATATCTGCCAGGCAACCACTGTACCACTACGGTACTACTGTATCTTTCTTTAGGTGAGCACCTCCTTACTAAATGTAATTTTTCCTTAGCAAGCAAGAAGTGCAAAATTACATAAGATATACAATTACTTAGACAAAAAGAATGGAACAAAACAATTACAACATACGTAGACAATGGACAAAGGACACATGAATCACGATAACTTCAGTTAGTTCAGTTTGTACGAAAGTTATGGACAAGCAAATTGTGCAGTAGTGATTTAAAGGAAGATAGAGAAGGAGCTAAGTTGATAGGGATAGGAGGTGAAATCCATAGCATCACTGCGGAGTCCCTGAAGGGTTCTCGAAGAATGGAAGAGTTATGTGATAGGATTTCAAAGATAAACTTTTTGGAAGAGCTTACTTAGCCTATAGCTATGAGTTGCCATATTCTTGAGGTAAGAAGGAGTTGTAGGATTGATGAGGATTAAAGATGGATATAAAAGTTTAAGCATCACGCCGCTGATAAATGGATAACCAAGCCGCTTACGGAACGCAGAAATTCGTCATACGTATCATTTGATTGTTTAATCATAATATGCCTGCGGTGAGAAATGAATAAAGATTATTATTATTCCCAAAGTACTTACATTACGCACCATCTAACCGACAAAATGGAAATTCTAGAATAGACATCTAAAAAGAATCTTTTTAATTTCCTTTTTTTTATACAGAACTGGACCAACGTTTGGCCACAATCCCACCTTATGATAAGTGTGATGTGGCCTATTGGAGGGTGTATATACGCCTGTCCAGGTGATGCCTATTTAACCGCCGTTAAATGAACCCGTATTATACTGTCTAGGGGCCGTTCAAGTATTACGTAAGCACTATAGAGGGATCTTTGATTTTCTTATTTGGTGATTACGTCAACAGTAATTATTTGCTTTGTTACCCACACATTGCCTATGATTGAAAACGAAATGCATTTTCGAGGATTCCTAAAAACAATTAATTCGTTTATGTACCTACTATTATTTTTGTGAGCTTTGCTTACTTTTGACAAGAGGAGGGGAGGGGGGGATAAATTGCAGTAAAACTGCTTACGTAATACTTGAACGGCCCCCTAGGGAAGATTAAAGGGTAAGGAGTTCCACTCCTTTGGTGTTTTTATCTGAAAGAACCAAATCGTGCAGTACGGCATCTGGGGATGTCAACAACGAATAGGTGAAACTCCAGCGTACTTCTAGAGCTGCGTTGTTTGAAAGCTGATGACGGAATCTAGTTAAAAGACAAGCAGTACTGCACTAATTATTCTATAAGAGACTGTTGAAAAATATAACACTTGTATAACATAATAGTTTTTTTTAAATTTCAAAGTTAAAATGTAGGACTCGAGAAAATTCTCATCCTATATGTGTGCATAGTACATTTTTAAGTTAAACTGGCATTTTCTATTTAATAACAAGACTAGCTGAGTTAATAATTATGATCCCACTTAGGGGTTCAGGCATGTGAGTCTCAACCCTGATGTTGTTTGTCAACCCCGAATTCGGTGTAACGTATTTATACGTAAATTTTAATTGAGATAACCAATGTAAAAGTCATAGGATGGTATCCCAGAGATGTGAGAAGGAAAAGGCCCTCAAATATAGAGATGGGAAGAAGATATACAGTAGACGAAAAAGTCATAGGATGATATCCCAGAGATGTGAGAAGGAAAAGAGGCCAGACGAAATATAGTTAAAATGTATGTTATCCCTTAGGTTAAAATTATGTTAATGTATGTATTTGGTTACTGAATAAAGGTTTTTGTTATTATTATTATAACCACCAAAATTAACGACCAGTGTCAGAACATAATATACCATCTTGCATATAATATGATGCATCAAAAATCTCAAATTTCTATAAATTTGTAGACTGTATCTAATTCTGAATTCATATAAGTCCACAGTTCGTTAATTAAATGAAATTGATGTTTCACGAAAACTACGACAGAACTCCGTAATTCTGATTTACATTGCAAAATCATTCATAAAACCAAAATGTGAAGCTTAAAATGTCTTAAATCATAATCCGCCTTGTATATAAGAGGTAAATAAGGCTATGTACTCGGCATCTGCATCGCACGTCACGGACATGCGCAAACGGACCGATCGATTCACTCACCTTATTCTAACTTATTCTATTTTGCTTATATTGTAGTCATACAGGGACGGACTAATATTTGTACGGCCATTCGTTGCCTATTAAGAGTGTTTGCCTAATGGCTTCAGCGTGCGACTCTCAACCCTGAGGTCGTAGGTTCGATCCCCGTCGGTGAAACTAGCGGACCCGGCAAACGTTTTGCCATGTACTCGTATATTATTTCTAGGAAACATTTATTTAGTTAAATAAATATAACTATCTTTAATAATAAAAAATAGGGGTTGATCGTAGAGGGGTGGAAATTAGGGGTTGAATGTATTTTTGTATGATGTATCATAAAAAAACAAATTTTTTTTTTTTGGGTGGACCCTTATTACTTAGGGGTTTGAAATATTCTCAGACTTACTGAATTTGCATAAGAAAAAAATCATAAGAATCGGTCGAGCCGTTTCGTAAGAGTATGGGAACAAATATTGTGACACGAGAATGTTATATATATAGAGATATATCATAGAAAGCTATGTGCGTACACAATTGTTTTATTGGACTATTAGTTTATCTGTAATAAGATTTAGATTTTTACTGAGACAGATGAATGTTTCGTGAGCTCAAATCATCAATCAGAAAAAGACAACCACCAGAAACCTGGGAAGATGGAATAAAAGAGATAGTGGGGAAGGAAAATGGTGGTGAGGATAAGAGACAAGTGGAAGAATTTAAAGACCTTTATTTCGGTGGAGGTCGTGTCCAATGTTAAACATAATGACATGGACTTAATGTAATCTGATGTAGTACTCGAATAAAGCCTGTTATATTTATATTTTTATAAGCTAAAATAATGACATCGTGACAAAGATAATACCATCCGTATGACCTCGACGTCCGTCGTTCCACAACTGAGCGTTTCTTAAGTCACTTTTTACCGCGTACCACCACTATGTGGAACCAGCTGTCCACTGAAGTATTTCCGAACCAATTCGACTTATACTCCAGTCAAATTACGAAATAAATAAACATGAGCGAACACAGTTTGGGGATTTTGAGGATCGATAGGGGGGTGTATTCTGAGCATAAATTCCAATTTGAGGGGTTGTACTGAGGTCAGCTCAAGGTCATTTCGATGGAAACGCGTTTAATTCGATATCTCGAGAATGGTTAGTGTTAGGCGAAAAATTGTCGAGACCTTTTCTTTTCCTAACTAAATTTACTAACTTTTTTATTTGAAACTTTTTTTTATAACATTAATATTTTTCAAGTTATTTCTCCCGCAAGGCAGAAATTTTACTTTTTTTTCAATTTTTCGTCGTTTTCTCCCCAATCATTCAATTGTATTAAATTTTACTGATCATCGAAGTGTAGATCTTTTAATTATGAACGATTTTGTTCTTAAACTTTTTTCCGTAATGCCAATACCTTCGGAGTTATAGATTACTTCACCGAGCGAAATCCGCGCCACTGTCGCAATATAAAAAGGTCAATCGATTAAACTACATATTTAAAAATTAGGTATTTAATTTAGGTAAATTTGGGTAAGAAGTAAATTAAAAATTAAAACTGTTTCATACATTTATTGATAGAAAAATAGGTTATAAAATTCGGAATATTAGGCACCCGAGGTCGATGGAAGTGATTCGTGAATATTCGTGGTCCTGACGGTATCTACCTAATTTTTAAATATGTAGTTTAATCGATTGACCTTTTTATATTGCGACAGTGGCGCGGATTTCGCTCGGTAAAGTAATCTATAACTCCGAAGGTATTGGCATTACGGAAAAAAGTTTAAGAACAAAATTGTTCATAATTAAAAGATCTACACTTCGATGATCAGTAAAATTTAATGAAATTGAATGATTGGGGAGAAAACGACGAAAAATTGAAAAAAAAGTAAAATTTCTGCCTTGCGGGAGAAATAACTTGAAAAATATTAATGTTATAAAAAAAAGTTTCAAATAAAAAAGTTAGTAAATTTAGTTAGGAAAAGAAAAGGTCTCTACAATTTTTCGTCTAACACTAACCATTCTCGAGATATCGAATTAAACGCGTTTCCATCGAAATGACCTTGAGCTGACCTCAGTACAACCCCTCAAATTGGAATTTATGCTCAGAATACACCCCCCTATCGATCCTCAAAATCCCCAAACTGTGTTCGCTCATGTTTATTTAACCCGTTTTTAGCCATAATTTGACTGGACTATTAGGGTCCTTTAAGAAAAGAGCATACCAATTCTTAAAACGCCGGCAACGCACTTGCGAGCCTTCTGGTAATGCGTAACACTTCATATTAAATGAGCCTCCGGCCCGTTTGCCACCTATTACATAAAAAAAGAACAGTGCAATATATTCAGGGTAAAACATTGGGCATTGGGCAAAAGAAATCTAAAAGATTATTTGTAATCAGTGTAATGTTTCCAACGCTCTAGAGGCTACTAATATTATATAATGTAGAATTAAGTACTATATCTCATTGTAAGCGAACTAGTATTAAGTTCTTATGAGAAATAAAGTTCTTTAAACCTAAATATATCAACTAGTTCAAAAAATCCTATTATATTTTTGAATTAGGAGGAAATAAATCGGGTTGCGGTTAAAAGGGTTTATGAGACTTGCGCCAAAATTCTATATTTATTTGAGTTATATTATACCTTTGCCTTGTACTGTTTACTTTTGTATTATTATTTTGTAATATATAGTAGCGGTATCAGTGCTAGTAGTGTGGACTCAATTTCCACACTTAGAGGCACATTTGGTCCGTTATACGTACAGCCCTGGCTAATTAAGCCTATTATTAAATAGTCACTTGATAAAACTATGATTGGTCACTCTAAGCAGCCTGCGGGTCTATCGAAAAAGACCACCCAAACTGCCCAAGGACACCCCTTCTATCGGTGGATACGTTGCAGGTCTTTAAAGGAAGAGTTCTCGTATTGTAAAAGAGTATTTGTGTTTGAAAGCTAGTCATATCTCCTAGGGAATACTTCCACTGGGAGCCGATTTGAAATTAAATATGTCTTACAACATTTCCATTTCAAAAGTTTTTTGAAGCTAATAGAAGGACTAATCGGCCATGTGAATGTTTCTAAAAGCATAGGATCAAAACTCTAAGTGATGAAAATTGAGATACAATGGCGGAATAATAAAGGAAGTATTAAGAATATCCATCATCACCACTGCAAAATCACCTACATCATTTTCACACCATCACACAGCACAGCCGACTTATGTAAGGGGGCGTCCATAAATTACGTGAGGTGTTTAAGGGGGGGAGGGGGTCGAGTCAAATCTCATTTAATCTTACGTTGGAGAGAGGGGGGGTCTCGGCAAATATCACGCAATTTTTTTTCTGATTGAAAAAAAATTTTAGGAAAACGGTTGACCCTAAAGGCCATCTCTGCAACTTCCCGCTAACTCCATACCTAAACGCTCAACATTTCACTTATTTTGTTTTAGTCATAAATAAAAGCACGAAGTATTTTTTTTTTCTTTTTCAACGCGTTTACGTAAGAAACCCACATTTTGAAAAATCTCACGTGAGATTGGGGGATGAGGGAGGGGGTTGAATAAAATCTCACGACATCTCACCAGGGGAGGAGGGAGTCACAGAAAATTTAAAAAAAACACCTCACGTAATTTATGGACGCCCCCTAATATGTATTTAATAATTTTTATAAATCTTCTATTTTGTATATATTATGTAGTCCATCTTTGGCTATTAATTTAGTATAATTGTTTTTTGTTGTATATAATTTATGTTCGCTATAGGAAAACGAAATAAATGTTGCCCGTTTGCCTTCTATTACATAAAAAAATAACTTAATAATAAAAGCCTGGGGCCCCAAATTACTATGCATTCTCCAATTACCGACAGGAAGCTCTATCCGTTCGGTTGAAATCTGAGGTTTTATGCTATTTACAGATTCAATATCTTTCATTAAAACGCTAACTTCGATCTTTTATCATTTTATTAACCTTTTATGCAAAAATGTAATGTTTAAACTTTGTATTCATCTCTGGCCTAGCGTCTAAATGAAAGGAATTAAAAAGTTATTTAAAAAGCATACGTGATCGAGATGCGTTTTTAAAGTAAGTCAAGATCTACAGAGGCATTTCAAAGTGATTAGTTTTTTTATGGTATAGGGGGTAAACTGCCTCTCTGCCTGAGTCTCATCTGATGTTAAGTGATACCGCCCATGGACACTCTCAATGCCAGAGGGGTTGCGAGTACGTTTCCGGCCTTTTAAGAATTGGTACGTTCTTTTCTTGAAGGATCCTAAGTCGAATTGGTTCGAAAATACTTCAGTGGGCAGCTGGTTCCAGGTGGTGGAGTCCGTCTATAACTATTTCATATGTTTGACCTAGCATTTACGAGAATACCACACCTCGTAGAATACCACAACACATCACAGTGCCTCAGTGGCAGAGCTTCATATACTGGTACAATTGATCCACTGTGATGAAGAGCACGAAGGCTTTATTTATATGTACGGTCGGGTTACCTAAAAAAAAACGTGAGTACACGCGTTAGAAGTCATACTTCTTTGGCGTAACAAAATAAAAATATTTTCAAAAAATTTATCTTTCGCCTTATTCTATTTTTGTAGAAAAAACGACACTAACAACAGAAAAAAATGTACTCTTATAATTTTTCCCTAACGCGCCAAAAGAAGTATAACTTGCAAAATGTATTTATATTGTATTATATTGAGTGTTAAGTTAGTTAATGTTTCTTTAGCAGTAGCCTTGATGCACGATTCGAGGTCGTGCGTTCGAATCCCAGCCGTGAGCTAATGGATCCGCAATTTAGACGCACTAGATTCTAAGAGAATTCAGAATCGAGACTATTAGCAAAGTATGACATTGCCAAAAATATATTGAAATTTTACATAATAATACATAGTTCGCGCGTAGTTATACATACAAGCATACCTATAATGTATGTTTGTGTTACTCATATATTATGTAGGCTTGTAAAACATACATTTTATCTTGCATAATTAAAAAAAGCTATGTAAATAGCTATTAAACTTATAAAGTTATTTCTTAGGTCACGAACCGACTAGCACCCTGCAGCTGTATTTTATGGCCTCTCCATAGGTTTGCCTATAGAGGTATCATATAAAATTAATGTGTATAGGTATGTAAATACATATTTAATTCTACTTCTTATATATTTAGTTAATGATATTTCTATCTTATACGGTAGCCAAAGAAGATTTCTATTCGCTACGGTCAATTATATTTACGAGAAAGTAAGTGCGTGCTCCTATTTCACCATGCCTCCTGCTGATAAAGGACAAATCTTTGTTTTTAATTTATTTTATTATGTGTGTGTAATCAGCTCCTTACAAACGTTGTTTAAAACATAAAACTTGGCGATTAAAAAGAGTGGCCGAGAGTTTATTGCCAGTTCTTCTTTTCCGTTCTACGCCCTTGATTTGAGAACTGGCAATAAATGTAAAATTAGAAGCATTTCATATATATTTCTTTGTTGCCGTTCATAAGTGTGCATTGTGTTAACTATATGAACAAATTATTTTGAATTTGAATTTCATCTCTCACTTTCTTCTCCATACCTTATGACCTTCCTTTTCCAAGTACATTAGGAATCAGTTCCAGACGTTCGAGGTCCACCAGCTCCACCCACTCTCATACAACATTGGCCACGCTCCGCTGATGTACTTAGTCTTATGAATTGCCGATGGGGATTGGAGACACATTACTGCATTTATTGATAATGTATGTTGTAGATTACTGTTTCGCGTGGAATCAAATCCAGGACTCTTAAAAGTCATGTCATGTTAACTATATGGTTGTATTTTCTTACAAAACTATTGTCTAATTCGCTTTTGCAAAAGGTTTTATTAAACTCAAAAACTTTGTAGACGAAAATTTAATATCAAGTTGTGTCTTGTGTAAAAGTTGCGCAAACCTCGGAGTATTACGTTAGCAGATTTACTGCAATTTATCCCCCCCCCCCCCCATCCTCTTGTCAGCAAAAGGAAGCAAAGCTCTCAATAATAGTACATAAACGTATTAATTTTTTGTAGGAATCCTCAAAAATGCACTTCGTTTTCAAGCATAGACAATGTGTGGGTAATATGTGTAAAAAAGTAAATAATTACTGTTGACGTAATCACCAAATAAGAAAATCAAAGACGCCCCCTCCCCCCTATAGTGCTTATGTAATACTTGAAAGGCCCCAAAGCTCCAGTTTGAACTAAAGCCCAAAGAAATGAAAGTTTTCGGCATCTGACCAAACCTAGATGAAACTAATTTGGTTAGGCAAACGTTGAAGTTTGACTGTTGCAACCTCAATTTAATGTAATCGGGTTGCATCAGTCAAACTTCAATTATTAGTGTGATTTTTTTATTTTTTTTTTGCCGAGTCGTTTTAGAAAAATTGCTCTGTTAATTATTTGCTATTGATATTACTTTCTTTATTCCTACATAATTATGTATTAGAGTGAATACTCGCGGATGCTTTGCGGATGCGACTTCTTCAATATAAAGAGTCCCCTCGTGAGTTGTGTGCTGCGATATGGCGGGCTACTCGAATGTGGAAGGAAGTGGCATGGATCCGTATTATCTGTTATTTTCACACATGTATAGGTATATTCTATCACATATATTACCTATTCCTAAGTATCTTAAGCAAAAATTTAAATGAAAATTAATAAACAATAGTCTATACTCAAACATGGTGAGGCATTATGACATTTGACATTAACATGGTGAGACATTATGACAATGGCACGATAAGTTAGGGTTCTTCATCATCATCAACGGCTATGCAGCCTCTTGTGGGCCTCAGCATCCTCACGTATATTTCGCCATCACCATCTATTTCGTGCGTCTAACTTCGAACGCCTACTGTTTCGAGGTCGTTGACAATTCCATCCCACCAGCACAACCTCAGTCTACCAGGGTTTCTCTTGCTACCAGGATATGAGTTCGGTGAGGACCTTGGAGTTCTGTCGTCCGCCATTAAGTGTACATGTTCCAACCACTTGAGCGTATTGTATTTATTAATTCGACGGTGTTGGCGTCGTCAAGGATGTTAGAGTTAAGTACATTTACATAATTTTTAAGAGCATTTTTTGTTGCAATGACATTTCATAAAGCCTTGGTCGATATTTGGCGGAGTCGGCGTTGCTTAAAAGTCTAGGCGAAGCCCGAATAGATTGTACTTTCGACGTTTGACAATGGCCGAAATTGGAATTTGGCGTTTGACCGAAGGGTTTTAGCAAAACTAGGATAAGCAAGTTATTCCGACAGAGCCATATCGCCCTTTAACTATGACATACACACAAGTAATCTGCGCAAAGCCTTTTTACTATGACAAGGAAAACCCCAGGTCTATCTATACCAATATAATTGAAATCATGTATTTCTTTAATTAATTGGTTGTGTAATTCAAACTGTCAAATCGTCTTTGCACTGTCTGTCTGTCATCGAAGTGTTTTAGACGGCTTTCTTCCTGAATCTTACATCAAAAGAATTCAACGAATGCATACGTAGCCAGAACGTAGAATTGCTAACTTTGTGAAATGACCAATTTTAGGTCAATTATAAAATGGCCAAATACAAATAATTAAACTGTATATTGTTTACGCCATAACATATAAACGCCTTAGATATGTGATGAAATCATTGTTGCGTTGGCCATTAGATATGCTGATATACTTTTGATTTTATTACGTACATCGCACTAAACAAATTGATTACAGAAAGGCAAACTAAGGTTATTTTTCTCATGGCCTTTAACCGGCTGTAATATAAAATTCATATATTTTTGATTCACATAAATAAAGTTGAAAAATCATAGAAAATATTATAGAATATCGGAATCGTTTTTTTTTGTCTATTCCTACTAGTCTGCCCCGGATTAGCACATTTACATTTTTGCGGATATAAATTTAGCCATCATTATCAGGGATCATTATATTACATATACAATATAGGATCTTACGGTGAAATGCTGTTCAAAATCGGTTCAGTACGTTCCTTACAAAAATACAAATATTTTATATATTATCATTGGAGAATCGTAAAAAATTTATTGAAATATCGAAAATCAGAATTGCCCCATCTTAACTAAATTGAAATTGCGTGTACCCCCTAAATACCACAGGCATCCCATCATCGCTTTTCTAAACGAGCTAGGTCATGATGTCCATAGTTGCTTCCCTCACACTTAATATCAATTTTCCTTGTTTTTTTTATTTATGAATTCCTTCGTGTTTGTTACATTAAATCTTGCATTTTATTTTTCTTATGTGCGAGTGTGCCGAGCGTTGGTAAGCTGTTTTTAAATAAATAAATAGAGTAAATATATTTGTATTGACTTTGACAAGATCATCGACACCGATCATGGCTGGGGCACCTTAAATGCATGACCCAATATCAGGCGGTGAAGGAAGCTTATCTGTTTGCCGGCTTTGTGTTCGGAGACCAGTAGGTCGGTCTAGGCACCGATAGACAGAGTGGAGGACCACCTGCTGCAGCTGAATGCCAGCAATTGGCGGGAGTGCTGGGGAATGCTGGGAGATTCTCATTTCGGAGACCAAGACAGTTTTTGGGTCGCAGGGAGTACGTAAATAGACTTTTATATAAATACCTTTTTCCCAGTACATACCCAGGACAACTATTACCTATGTTTTAAGAGATATTAGCCTTATACTTGCGCACTTGTTCAAGAAACAGATGTCGATCCACTGTATTATAATTAAGGCTTATTTCAAAAGAACGCATGACGTAGTCATATTAACATTCCACTGCGCGTGAGAGCGTTCCCGTTTCATGTGAAAATCTCCACCCACACGTACAATGAGCGCACACACATGACACACATTTAAAATGTAAACTGTCATATTTAAATTGCAATGTTACCATTTGTATATCATACAAATAAAATACTACATCTATCTTCTTAACAGTATGATCAATTTTTGAGTTTGACTTTCAACTAAAAGATGAAACTTGTTTAAATTTGTTTTCATTTTCTATTTATTATTATTATTATTACTATGTAGGTTAAGAATATTGTAAATACTGTATATTTGTGTGTTGGATATAAACTGGATATAACTAGGTCTGTCTTTTGAATGGAATTATATATAAACGCTTTGTACTGTACGAGGACATGACATGTCATGGTAATAGCATTTCATACATCAATGTTATTTTGAACAGATGTATAAAATCTATTGGAATTATGTTGAAAATGGACAAAATTATTAAAATTACTTTAACATTTTGTTTCTATACAGCTCTCTAGATATTTTCGCTTCGCTTTATAAGATTTTGATTGATTTGTTAAATATGTATTACACATATGGTATCGGATTTTTATGATATATATTGATATCTTCTATAAAACTGTAATACATCACATTGCTCTATTGTCAATAGTTTCCGCAGCGTACACAATAAAGGGATTTTTATAGATTTTTACATCTTGCTTTACATAATTAAAGTTTTCGTATAGATACCTAACTTTTTTGAAAAAATTCTATAGCTTTTATTCATCATAGATAATGTAGAATTCTAATGGTGCAATAATTTTTCACATCAGCCCATTAGTTTAGGAGAAAACATACAATCAAATCTTTCCTCTTTATAACATTAGTGTAGACAAAAATATAACATTCATTGCGTGGCATTAGTACCTATATCTTATTTCCACCCTCAATGTAATAAATTGCAAAGGAATGCTGACGAAAGCGTCCGTTAAATATAAAAACTGCAATCGACCATTAAATAACGGTTCCATAGTATTAATTAAGCTCTGTTTAGTGTTAAGACATAAAAGGTCTAAGGCTATTCATTATTGTCTTGCGTTGTATTTTCTGTACACTTAAATAGACGTGTTTTTCTGAGCGAACTCTTTTAAAACTGCAGTAAACAATAATAGTGTTTTATTAGAGTTTTAACTATTTGCGTAATTTGAATAATTCGATTTAAAAAAAAAATTCAAATAAAAAAAATTCGATCTAACATGGGCTGCGGCAGCTGTTTTGGGGTTTTGTGTCGATTTGTCGAACGGTTAGTAGTAATGAGAAAAAATATAAAAAAAAATTAAATACGATTAAATTATTTATCTAATCTGAATGCGCGAACGCCTTAGATAAAGATAAACCCCACCATAAATGCTTTGATACTGTGGTATGTTTTGTGTGCAAAAAGCAATTTTTTTTTAAATCTTGGACTGTTCCCTCTGCTGTACGAGACTAGATTTAAATCTCTTGTGATTTTTAGATTCCATGAAGTGTACAAACATACACATGAAATTAGAAAATAAACACAAGAAGATTTCCCTGAGTGTATTATAGTTACCTACTAAATATCAGTTTAAATTAAAGAGTCTAATTCTTTTTTTTAGTCTGAGTCTTACTAAAACTAGCGTTATTTCGATTAAAATAAAATCACAATAAAAAAAATGATTTACAAGGAGTAAAGTTTCTTTAAATTGTTCAGTACTTGTTTACTAATCGAGCATTATCATGGTTAACAAAAAACTATAAAATAGGATTGCAAATGGGGGTAGCCGGCACGGTAAGATGACCCAGTCATCGTAGCCCCTTGACATCCATTTTTTTGGGTGCGTTGCCGGCCTTTGTGGAAGGAGTGATCTCTTTTTTTTCATAATTGTCGTATGACGGTCGGTCGGTCGGTCTTGTCCCAGGGAAGACCTCCACCGGGAGCCAATGCCAATATAGCCAATATAATAATAAATTACATATCGTAGCAATTTTTTGTATCGATGACACCAAATTTTACTTTTATTTGTAACATGATGTTGACTAGAAGTAGCTGGATTTATACAAAATCGATATTAAAAAATATATATTTTCAAATTAACTCAATATATAGGTAATAAGAAGTACACAATTTCAATAGCGAATCTAATTTCAATAGGAAAACTTATGAATTTAAATTATTCGTACTTTCATTTGTTGCAGCATAACAGCCAAAATTTAATCAAAAAGTGTAAAAATTAAGAACAATTTTACACAGAAAAAACTTTAGAAGAAAACTATTACGTAACTTGCGACAGCAAGCAATGCGAGATTGCTGATGCTGGTTATTGTTCATATAGAAATATATTGAAATCCTTAGATGGCGTCATTATAGACCTCTATTGGAGTGCCAATACCGGCCAAGTGCCGTCAATCGAGTCAATAATTGAAATCGCCGTTTACGTGAAAGCTTTATGAGAATGCCGTAAGCCTTCCGACAAACGTCTTCCACATTAGGGTCTGACACTGGTTTCCTAGTGTTTCTTCACCAAGTGCTGCCTAGAAAGCCGCCCTGCACCTCAGGTTTTTTTATATAACAGGGGGCAAACAGGCAGGAGGCGCCCATGGACACTCAATGCCAGAGGGCTCGCAAATGCGCTGCCGGCCTTTTAAGAATTAGTACGCTCGTTTCTTAAAGTGATTACAATGTTATAATTAGCCACTACTTGCTTGCTCGTGCTTGTTCGTGACCAACCAAGGATTACGTTTATGTTAATAAGTAATAATAATACTATTTAATCAAAAATAAAGTGGTATTGAGAGTAATTCGTGTAAAGCATAACTCGTAAATAGTCATTAATTTATCAAAAGGTCAGAACTAAAAATATTGATTTTTATAGGTACGTGAGTCACGGGACACAAAAAGATCACAGATTAGTCCAATCGAAGATTGCGTACCATGCTAGTAAATAATGTTTTCGCTTTTCTCATATTTATACTAGCTTAGAGTTTAATTGTGTAGGAGACTGATCTAAGTGTAATTCAAATACTTAACTTTAAATATGGACGTTTGTTTACGTGTTTACTGGCATGGTACGTCATTGGGGCTGCTGGCCATCTTGCATACATTTTTGGGGGGGTTAAGGGGGGTTCATGAAATTATGAATTTTTAATGCCACCACTAAAAATAACGATTTGTATCGGTTGTATAATCACTTATAAATAAACTGAATGGTTTTTCAAAATGTTGTCAAATAGCCTGTTGTTATTTCCCCATTTACTAAGTTATCAAATATATTAGGTTAACTACGAAATTACTTTCGCATATATATCGAAACTAATTTCGTGAAACTGATTTCCCTTGCATGCCACTAATTTCGTAATGGCTTAACTTTAATCATACCAAATACTTAGAAGAAATAAAGTACTCAAGAACTTTTGTTGCACTCTACAATTTATTAATGCATTTCTATACTTTGTGATGACTAACGTAAAGGCTAATATTGGTACTCTGCCAAAGCTCGTCTATTTCGGTACAGCACTTCTTGGCGACTTCGAGCCAATGTTCCTATTTAGACTAATTACTGGGTTATTTCGCAAGACTAAGAGATTCTAAAATTTGATATCAACTAAATTAAATATTGTATATTATATAGGAAGACCGCTTTTGCTGGAATGCATATGTTTTGTAAAGATTTTAGATTTTATTATTTAAACGTAAAACGTGTTGAATGACTGCATATCAAAATATAAATGTATGTTTTTTACGCTAGCTGATTTCACGTCATATGTTTTGATACGAAGCGAAATAACATCATATTATGATTTATCGATGTCAAATGTATATTGTATATAAGTCTTTTAATATTGGATATTAAAAGACTTATATTTTTAATCAGTTCTTTCGAACTTCATAGAATAGGATTTGGGAATAGATACAAGTATTAAATTAAGTATATATAGTTTATATAGGTGGGGCAGAGGGTAGTGCTCCGCATACCATATCATTTAATACAGAAGATAAAACAAAGCTGAGATATAGTTTTCCAACAATTAACATTTGTATTACACAGGAATACATAAAGATAAAATTCTTATTAGTCATCATAGTACAAAGTTGCATGCAAACAATGCCATCTTTTGTCCATACACTTACGTATAACATATCATTCACGTTTATACGGTTAAAGGGCAGTTTTAAAATAAATAATTATTTGTTAATTCAGTATAAATAATACTAATATTACACCCGCTACCCTTATATTAGCCTTGGGTTTATTTGTTTCATAGATTATTTTTAAGTGCAGAGTTGACCTAGTTGCCCTGAGGTCGTAGGTTTGATCCCCGGCTGAGCACCAGACTTTCTTTCTATGTGCGCATTTAACATTCCCTCGAACGGTGTAGGAAAACATTGTGAGGAAACCGGCTTGCTTTAGACCCAAAACGGTGAGTGTAAGGCACAGAAGGCTGATCACCTACTTGCCCATTACATTGAGAAAAGATATAACAGATACAGAAATCTGAGGCCCAGACCTAAAAAGGTTGTAGCACCACTGAATTTATTTACACTAGTAGGTGATTTACGTGCTGAGTTTCTCACGATATTTTCACCGTAGAAGCAATTGTGCACAAGAAAAGAAAAATCTATTGGTGTGATTGCAACGAACTCAGGCTGGAGTGTCACACGCTTAAGTCACTAGGCCGACTCTCAATTCAATCTTAAAAAATACCATTATTTTCGATGTGTATAATTGTGATTGTCACGAAACCAAAATGGACCTGGGAATAGCTTTTTTATATATTTGGGCGCTGACGTTATTAATGTATTAAGCGGGTTTTGTTGTAGCTTAAACATATCTTAAAATACACTGAAAGTCACTCCTCTTCCTGTCTTAGCCCTTTCTTGGACACCTTTGTAATGTATTTATTTTTAAAAAGGCACACTAATGAAACACATACCTCATACAAAACACAATACATGAATGTGCATCAATGACAAGTGTGCAACATTGAGAGGGAAAATTTACAATAATAAAAGAGAGAAGAAGTTATGCAATAAAAATAAAAGACAAACTAGACTAAGACATACAAATATGCAATTTAATATTTTTCTACTTCGCTATTATGGGTGTCGATTCAACAGTGGCTGCAGCATCTTACGCCTGAAGACAAGGAGACTATCTTTAAATTATATAATGATGCAGATAGAGATCTATTTAGAGGAGCATTACCACCGACGTTGGTCCTCACTGCCCGAACGTAAAAAAAGACTGATGTGTTTCTCTTTAAGAGAAAATTCGGTAAATCTAACAAGTAATGAAAATTTTGAAAACAAAGATAATGTCAATCAGGCGTCTATCGCGGAGTGATTGCAGAGGTCATTTACTCTCTATCTATCAGTGGAATAAATAGCATAACTATTATATGTAACCAAAATGGTTGTTTTAGAAAAAAACCCACTAGCTGATATAACTGATGTTTTGGGTCCCTTGCGTCTTAAGTGATTCATCTGTGACCATATAAGCGTAAGTGTCGATTGAAATAGCCATACATGAATATTGAAATCGCGACATTTATTATATTTATTCTGTACTTACTGTAATTTGAATATCTTTTGATTTCTTAGTGGGGTCTGACAAATCTAGCAGCTGGGTTAAAAACAATAGAGGAATTAGCGCAAATCAAAAGCCTCAGTTAGTGCCGAGCTCTGTGCGAGTATTATATGGAACATGGCAGAGAGTGCAGTGCCGATAGGAATGTTGAGATTTGGAGGTGATCTTTGCCAAAATAGGGCACACAAAAAAAATGAGATGATAGAAATATAAATGTGTTTAAGTATCTGAAATAAAAGGCTATTATTATTAAGCATTCTATTCTTAACAGATTTTTGTGGCTTGCACTTTCAATAGGAAGAAAAATCTACTTGTGATACATACTTCACGATGTGACCGACTATCCGTTAGTAAATAATCGAAACTGGTATGAGATGTATAACGTATCAAGGCGAGTTGTTCTCAATGCAGATAATGAATGTTCAAGGTCTTCCTCGTCTATAACGTTATAATAGATCTAACATTTAGCAAATAACATTTTGAATTCTCTTTGAGTGCCTACATGTATTTAGTACAGTCGACTCTCGATAATTTGAAACTCAAGGGACCAGAGATAAATTTCAAATTATCAAGAGTTCAAAATAACAAGTGTTTTGAATAAGCACGAGGGGGAGGGGCGACTGAAGGAAATAAGAATTTGATCAAAATTTGTTACTTATTATTTCTATATTCTTATTATGTATAAACAATTATTATTACATAATATAACAATTATTCACAAATTTTTATTTCAAAAAGAAGTCTGTAATCATTTTTTGAGTGAGTGACTTCAGTTTATCATTGTCCAAAGAATTTTTGATAGTGGTGAGAGCTGCAAAGTAATCGTCACTTGTGTCGGCAACAATTGACAAGTCTGTGCATGTATGTAAACAAACGACAGGTACGTGCATGATAAACGCTTCAAATTATAGGGAGTAGGGAAGACTGGATTTCAAATTATAGAGAGTAGGGAAGACTGGATTTCAAATTATAGAGAGTAGGGAAGACTAGATTTCAAATTATCGCATGTTGGCGAGGAAGATAATACTTTTTCAACTTCAAATTACCGAAGGGACCAATTACTATTGATTTTATTCAATTTATCGAGTGTTTTCAAGGGACCGGAAAAAAAATTCAAATTATCGAGAGATTCAAATTAACGAGTGTCAAATTATCGAGAGTCGACTGTAGTTAAAAAAATTAATGGCGCGACAACCTATGCTGTTAGCCTCAAAACTCTGTATCTATTTCGTGATTTTTTTTTTTGTAGTAGATTTTTTTTTGTGGTAGATTTTTTTTTCGTAGTTTGATTATTTTTTGTAATAGTAGATTTTTGAGTCTAAAAGGATATCGGTTCCTTCACAATGTGCAAAATGCACCAATTTGTGGTGGCAAAAAATTCCTTCAAACGCTCAGTTGTGAAACGACGGACGTAATAATAAGGCTGAAAAATCAATAAAGAATACGTTTAAACGTTCAAAGTGTTAGTAAATATTAATGGAGCTGTTTTTATGAATTCATATTCAGCTTGAGTCATTCACTATCTGCATCAACAAGCCCTGTCAATCAATTTTGAATGAGACTGTTAATTTTAATATGTGAGGTATATCAGGACTACAACACCATCATATATTTTCTATGATCATAAATGTGAAAAAATAACCTCAAAAGTTTAATTAGCTTGTTCTGTGTTAAATTTATCATCGCTAGATTATTTAAGTTTAGCGCTACCTAATATTTTAATATATTTAACTCGACTTTAGTCACTCACCAACATAGTACAAACATTTTAAATGCTACATAAAATTCCTTTAAAATTACAGAAACATTTATTAGAAGTGTGTTTATTTCTACTTAAGAAGATCTCTCTTGAGTACCGTTACATTAACAGTTACTAATGATTGAAATCGCACTCGATTGACGGCTTACTGAATACAAACCTCCAATAGTTTATGATTTTCTAAACCTTAGAAAGAAAGAAAAAAACGTGTGTGTACTTAAGTACATCCGTTAGAAGTTATACTTCTTTGGCGTAAAAATCATTTCAAAAATTGTATCTTTCGCCTTATTCTGCATTGGAGAAAAAAACGACACTAACAATAGAAAATATTTACTCTAATAATTTTCCCCTAACGCGCCAAAAGAAGTATAACGTCAAAAAAACTAAAATGTTGACTATAGCTAACTTTGGGGTGTCGGTTTTTTGTGTCGGTGTGCGCGCACATCGTAAAGATTTACTCTCAACATTTTTCCCTAACGCGCCAAAAGAATTATAACTTCAAAAACTTTAATATAAGCACACAATAAAATACATAATTAGGTAAAAAGAAAGTGCACTAGGATTTCTTGTGTCGTGGTCAGCTAGTATCTTCCTTTTGACAGTACTTAAGAATTTCTACATAGCACTTATATTTTATAATTAAACTATTACAATAAGAATATTTTATGTTTCAGCTTAGGACAGGTCAGGTTGATAAGTGTCAGTTTAAATTTGTTACTGAATGTTTGTAATGTGAGTTTTGAAACGTTAGTGAAAATTTTGGTTTTTAAGAAAGTCGTTAAAGATCTCTCTGGGCGAACCCAAGGCTTTTTCTCGTTCTTCGGAAAGTGCGTTTTTTTGGGTTGCTTATATATATGTATGATGTGGTGTGGCAGGTGTTTGTTTCCAAAAAAGGCTGCTATTATAATTGTCTAACAGTTAAAAGTTTTGTTTCGTGGTACAATATTGAAGTTAAGTATCGAAAAGTGTTCCTATAGGATATCTTAAGAATGGCGCATTGTACACGATAAATTTTCAGCATTGAAGACAATAGCCCTCCACCCTATACCGATATGCAGTAAGATAATTTCGATTGGCAGTCGAGATTTGAATAAAAGGGTCTTATTAAACTTTATTATATTAAGAGTGCTACATAGGGTCTCTTTTCATCGCAGCTTAAACTCAATTAGCCAGGAAGTGGAAAATAATGCTACAGTTAAAAGGGTGCAATTAGACTGGCTTAGTTTTTATAAACAAGGGGCTGAGTCTAATGCAAGTACTAGATATTAAAATAACGGTTATTAAAAAAGGTAATCAGGTTTGTAAAAAAAACAGTGGAATATTGCAAACACCAAGATCGCGGCAGAAGTTCATCAATATGGCGACACTTTTTTAGGCTTCATTATTTGGACATCTGTCAAATGTCAATATTGAGGACTCGAAACGTCAAATGATGTAGATAATGTAACAAAGTCGCATTTAGTTTCAGGGATCTCATGTTAAATTCTTTCCCAACTTAACTCTGTCGTCTAGGCATATCTGTCCCTTACTGCTTACTTGAATAAGCGCTAATTATGACTCCCATATGCAATAATGTGTTTATCTAACTTAATGATTTTTTTATGAAACCAAAACCTTACTAGAACCTCGCCAACACCAACCAACGCACCAACGTAATGATTAAAAATAATCTTAAATATTACCAAATAAAATAAAGTGCTTCGCCGTCTGCAAGTATTCGCTATAAACTTAAAAAATTTACAGATTTTGATGAAACAAGTACTGTTGCCTTAGTTGGAATATACTTAAATCTCTCCTCTATTGATTATCTCGATATGACTTTAAGAGAAGTGAGGAGAGGTGCCCATACGAGAACCAGACTGATAGTGTAGGGTTAGGTGTCTAACGAATACAGTTTGAACTATGGTGTACGGCAAGGAGGGTTAACTACACCACATTTGTTTAATTCGTACATTAAAGACTTTATAGTGAAATTGAGCTAGTGCGACGCATGTATTGCAAGCAATTTAGACTTACTGATAACTTGGTCCTCAGTCCCTCTATCAATTACCTTAGATGCCCTATTAAGATATGACAAACCTATAACCTATGATATGCCTTGTATCATGGCCTTGTGTACTATGTAAATAAATTATGGTGTTAAACGGATATACAACATAGTGATACCAAGGTCTCATACTCGTAAAATTAAGAGAGTGAACCCGTTCAAGGATATAGGATATATTAATGAAAATTATTTGTCGGCAAAGAGGGCCGTCAGATACAACATCGTCGGACGCAAGTCCAAATACCCTTACTATCTTATTTAAGGCGAAGGGCTGTCATCACTGGATATACTATACAATAAAAATACAAGCATATAGCACAATTAGGGTGAAGTACAGTGATGCATACTGTATCATAACAAAACTAACCAGGCATTGCAGTGCCTCGAGCATATCGGCGTCTAGTTTGGTATCATCATTTTGGATAGCATCGTTTTCGTCGCGATTCTGAAACTCAACTCTAACCCTCCCGGAATAGAACAGCCTATGGACAACACAAGCAAGAAATTATCTCTATATATAATTATAATTATTAAAATTATTTATAGTTATAATTTTTAACCTTCAATTTGGTTAGCTGATAAACAAAACAAAAAAATATTATTGCATGGTTACGAGAAATTTATGTATGTATGTAACTTATAAAAATAGTATTCACAAATTAAATACTCTCAATTACTAATTACTTTCCCATAACTATTATGCATCCATTAAAAGATCGAAGAACCCGTTGGTTCTCGCTTTGACGCTACAAATCTAGATGAGTTTATCATTATCCTGATCATACTACTTAGTAATACCGATAATAACTGAATAACGATTTAGATTCTGAACGTTAACTTAAGCCTAAATTGTTAAAGAAATGTTTTGACTTGCTAATTGATTTTTAAATTATCACTGGAGTGATTAGGACACAACAGCTCTCTCTCTTTTGATAATCTTTTTCCACCGGTTTCTGTCCAGCGCCTCTCTTATTTAATAGCTACTCCAGGCTTAGGTTTACGTTAGAAGGGCCATTAGCAATTACACACTTATACGGACATGTAATTAAATATTTATCGCCAATAAAGCTCGTTTATTGAACTTTCTTTATTATAACTATAATTTTTAAAAATAGTAAAGCCAAGCCTATGATGAGAAATATTTAATCCTGTTTTTTATCCAATCTACTCATAATTTTTGTGTAATACTAATTGTTAAATCAAACGCTCTAACATAATTGACCGAGTTATCATATGAGAATAGAATTTTATAAGTATTGATTAGATTATTTATATTCAAGGCTACGAAGTACAGCGGCATAAAAATCTAATCAAAGATTATTTACTAAAATATTATATTATTATATATTTATTATATTATGATAAAACCTTTTTGGTGGAGATTTATGATAATCTTTAGTATTTTCGTGACTTAAAAGATTTAAGTTAAATTTATGTTGTGTTTTTACATATATCACATATGTGGAACGAATATAACATCAAAATAAAGTATCTTCGCCTTAAGTCTAAGTTAAGTGTGTAAATACTGTTATTGGACACTTTCTTATGCTTATTACTCTAATTAGTTAATTAGGCTAGATTGTAATGTACAACGACAGTTAAGAGAAACGTTAAACTCGTTAAAAACGAAACAGACCCGTGGCGCTACATCCTTTTAAGGTCCGGGCCTCAGATTTCTGTATCTGTTTATGATCATTTTGTCAATCTAATAGGTGATCAGTCTCCTACGCCTGACACACTCCATCGACTTTTTGGATCTAAGGCAAGCCGGTATCCTCACGATGTTTTCCTTCAGCATTCGAGCGAATGTTAAATGGGCACAAAGACAGAAATATTGGTGCACAGCTGGGTATCAGACCTACGACTTCAAGGATGAGAGTCGCACGCTGAAGCCACTAGGCCAAAACTTATAAATATTCGTGAAAACAGCATAGTTATTGTTATTTACATGTTAACGGTAGGTATGTATATGTAACTTTCTAGTAATGAAATTTTGGCAATAATTCATTTAATTTTTAACTTTATTATGAAGCTTATGTCAAAGTCGTTTAAAATATGTATATATGTTATGTATTTAATTTGTATCAAAGTGTCCATCAAATTTGTGTAGTATTTATTTCAAGTATTTTATTTTATTGATGAAATTCTTTATGTGAACTGTCTAAAATTTCACATTAATCGATTCGCAAATCTCCTTGAACGTTTGTTTTGTACACCACAAAGTTCGCCTTCACGTATGAATGTATATGTCTAAAGAAGATGTTGGTTTGGTTTATAATTATACTATGTAATTGTAAATATATTACTTCAATTGTATTTAAATCCTAGCATAAATTGTGATTAATGTCTCTTAAGATTAGCTTTTATATTTTTATTTTTGTATTGTATATCATTGATGTCTGTAATTTTTGAATGCACTTTACCCTTAGTATTTCTTTTCCTTCTTCTCTACTAGGGTTGTCTGAAAGTGGTCGCTCGTAATAAGGCCGACCATTGACTCTAATAATTTATGTTATCTGATTTTATATGTACTATTAATGCAACAAACTGTTTATAAACAAATAATGTTATGGTAATATGTATATTTAGTAATGAAATAATATGTTAAATGAGATATATAAGAGTCATATTCCAAGACCGTAAACAAATACGCACTGAAGGACACTTAGCTAGTATTACTACGGCAAAATGAAGCCATACACAGCACGCATAATGCTTCCGTAGAAAAAGCGTTTCAGGTCTGAATACAGTCCATGGTTACGTTGATGTGTACTTATAAATACAGAAGCGGTCTCTGCTTCACACGGCTGGAATTATTTGGAAATAAATAGTGGGTAATTCGTTATAAACGTAGGGAAATACAAATCTTTCTTCTTTATAATATCAGTACTGATGTTCAACAGTATTTGTTTATTTATTAAACAGTTATTAATACTTTTTAACTGGCAATGTAACGTAACGATAAACATATTTTCTGCATTTTATTTTAAACACACACATTTCGAACAATATCGGATTTGAAAAAAATCCAAAATCCACTTTTTATCATATTTGAGTACTACATTGACTAAATATTACGGCAATAGCCAACATTAAAAATTACCTGTGTTTTAAATTTCAAATTAATCAGTCGGTAAAGTGACGGATTTGATAGAAGCATCTGGTTTTTCTAGAAAAAGGGTGTAATTTAACGATATTATGTTTATTATGTATCAAAACAAACCCTTTTGTTTCCTCATATGGCAATTTCATAATAACAGAATGTGAATTAAAATAGTAATGACAAAAAAACTAACATGATTACATTATTTTGAAATGGCTAAGTAAATGGTAAAGTTTACTATTTGTCAGATCCGTCACTATTCTACGACTATGACGATTTATTAAAGGTCATATAATCAAAATCAAACCATAGTTATATATTTGATTTTGAATTAAAACAATTATTATTTACCACATATTATGCGAAATAAAAGGGAAGGGAACGTGCCACATAATTCGCAGTAATAATTCGACTACATACTGATAAATTCTACTTTATGAGATTTTTAGTTTTGATATTTTAATTTAATACAGGGTATCAGCCTTTTGTGACATTAGAAAAATTTTTTTGAAGCGGAATATTCATATGAATCTCATTATAATACTGGTGTCATCGTCCTCAAAATACACTGTTATAAGAGAGGCACTGGACAGAAACCAGTGGACATGGATTGTCTGCTCCAGATATTTCGTTGCTGACTACGACCCTCAGACATGAAGTACCAACTGAAGAAAGAGAGATAGAGAAAAAACTGTTGTTCAGTAAAAAAAATTGGATTAATTTGTATCTATCAAATCTGTTTTTGTTAACATAAATATAACATGTATCTATCAAATCTGTTATATAAATAACGATACTGGGATGATAGGCCAGAATATATTTAAAAAGTTTTTCACTGTTTGCCTAAAATAAAACCATTAATGAGTTCAGTTCAGTATTTCAGGGCTTGACTGACTCGATCTTCTCAGTCATAGCTGTGTGTGAGGTCATTGTGAGCCCTTGCATTTGATTTACGCTGTCTTGCTTCGAGATGTGAAACAAAACTTTTCTACTAAGCCAAACAGGTTTTTCTTTGTATCTTCGCGAAATCTTCGTAAATGAGATATAGTTTACTAAAACATTTTTTATAGTATTTATAAATTAAGTTTTGATCTAAAATATAGTAAAATTTAATTCAAGTTACAAGACCAAAATGTAATTTTACACAAAATCTTGTAAATTTGTCTTCAATAAATGTTAAGGTTAGCAGTATTGGCCTAGTGGCTTCAGCGTGCGACTCTCATCCCTGAGGTTGATGGTTCGATCCCCGGCTGTGCACCAATGGACTTCCTTTCTATGAGCGCATTTAACATTAGCTCGAACGGTGGAAGAAAACATCGTGAGGAAACTGGCTTGCCTTAGACCCAAAAACTCGACGGCGTGTGTCAGGCACAGGAGGCTGATCACAAATCGATTAATAATCGACAAAATATGATCATTAAACAGATACAGATCTGAGGCCCACACCTAAATAGGTTTTAGCGCCACTCGTTTTATTTAAATGTTGATGTACTAAAATCCTAAAGTAATTTTAACAACCGAGGGTTTTCTTAAAAATAACAAAAATTATGCAAGATAATAGAACTTACTCAACCTAAGGAATGATAAATGAAAATGGTTTAACTCGTCGAAATAGTTATTTCGTATTAGACACACAATCTATATAAATCTATGGAAGATTAAAAAAATTTTGCCCCATTACTGTGTAAATGGACTTAAAACTATTACTGTTGTTCTCAAATAAATACCGTGCTTAACACTGTCTATAAAACGTAATTAAAAACAAAATAATTACATACATGTTAACTCATATTGTCTAAAAGAAACTCTGTAATAACCAAGCTAAGTTGTCGTAAGCTAAGAAAGATATGTGAGATATAAAATCTATCTATAACCATATATTTATAGGCTACGACGGGCAAAGCATAATAAAAGATAACGGAATCATCAAGGCACGTCGGTAACGACGCGACAACTAACGCCATCTAGCGACGCGTTTAGGTACTGATAGTGACGAAATCAGGATATTACAGTTCTAATGGCTGTATTTAGACGAAGTTTTACTTGAGTAAGTGACTATTAAAAAATTAGAATTAGTTAAATGTATACAATTATCGTAACTTCAGACTAATTTGTTACAAAAACATCTATACGTAATATAAATGACAAAAATATAGTTAATTTATATTTAATGGTAGAACTAAATATAATTATATATCTAAAGAACGAGGCTTCAAATTGTAATGCACGGTTTACGACTAATTTAAGGGCAGTGTACGACGTATTATAGCTTCCAACCTTAATTACTGTACTCTGAGTACGACTGTACATTAGAAACACTAAAAAATACTAGTAGTAAATAGTTTCTGTATTACAATCATAGTATATATTATGATCTTGTATTTTATAAAAATTAAAAGACGACAACATATTAGGACCTACAAATTCTTATCTTCATTGTTGCTAGATTAAAAAAAACAATAGTAAAATTTGCTATGTAATCACCGACATAATGTTTTCCGACTTATCGTGAAATGTTGAAAAATAAACGGAATAAAAAAAAAAATCATAAGTAGTCTAAGCTTTACGAAAGCTCTTAAGTACACAAAGTTAACAATCATTCCGGACTCAATAGGGAGTTTCGGTATCGAATTAAAACACACCAATTGTTTTCTTGTTTTAAATCTTTATAAATGATTTGATAATGAGCCCTTATGATTTCTCCGAATTTATAATAAAATATTCAAAGCTCTGCTCTGAAAGCTATGAGCACTAAACAGATAAAAACAATATCTAACTTAACAATTAACCAGCCTAATACGAAATAATTTTTTTAGCATTATTCTTCTATAGACCAGTGCCGATAATTTTTGAAACCTAAAAAAATTACAGTAGGATGAAACCCATTAGAAAAGCAGGGGAATATGATCAAAATTAAAGGAAAAATAAATTACGGTCGATCTGAGGTCGGGAAGGGGTAGGGGGGGGAGTTTTAAGGGTAAAAAACAGTTTATCTCAATTTCAGGCAAAACTACAAGTCTTATTGAAGAAAGTTAAATGGCAAAGTTGGAGGTAATAAAAAGATCTAAAACTTTTGTATTCACACATTTTTCACATAACCTCAAAATTTATGTGAAAAATTCAAAAAACCAAGTTTTTGGTTTTTTATTTTTATCTTTAACAAAAATATTTTCTTTTTAACGAAATTTGGTGAAAACTTACCTTTCTATGTCCCAAATACACTGTAATTTATTTGATTAAAAATATTTATTTGTTCACCTTATTTTGAATTAATATCGAAAAAACACCCTAATTTTCAACCGAAAATTCTGACGTCAAAATTTCAGCTTTTTTCAAAAAGTTGATGTGCTTTCAGTTCGTTGAAATCTCTACTTTCCTATGGTAAAAAAATATATATATATTACCATAGTAAATTTTCTCAGAAAACGCAAAAAATCGTATGCAGTAACGCCCAGACCTGTCATCCCCTTCCTTACTTCTCTATGAAATACGAAAATTTTAGCCCATCTAAAGGCTAAATTTTTTTTTTAGGTCACTCAGGCATATATAAGTTATCTTAAAATAGTAATAAATAGGCATCTGATTATAATTTAAAGAAGATTCATAGAGAAGTAGGGAAGGGGATGACAGGTCTGGGCGTTACTGCATACGATTTTTTGCGTTTTCTGAGAAGATTTACTATGGTAATACATATATATTTTTTTACCATAGGAAAGTAGAGATTTCAACGAACTGAAAGCACACTAACTTTTTGAAAAAAGCTGAAATTTTGACGTCAGAATTTTCGATTGAAAATTAGGGTGTTTTTTCGATATTAATTCAAAATAAGGTGAACAAATCAATATTTTTAATCAAATAAATTACAGTGTATTTGGGACATAGAAAGGTAAGTTTTCACCAAATTTCGTTAAAAAAAAAATATTTTTGTTAAAGATAAAAATAAAAAACCAAAAACTTGGTTTTTTGAACTTTTCACATAAATTTTGAGGTTATGTGAAAAATGTGTGAATACAAAAGTTTTAGATCTTTTTATTACCTCCAACTTTGCCATTTAACTTTCTTCGATAGGACTTGTAGTTTTGCCGGAAATCGAGATAAACCGTTTTTTACCCTTAAAACTCCCCCCCTACCCCTTCCCGAACTCAGATCGACCGTAATTTATTTTTCCTTTCATTTTGATCATATTCCCCTGCTTTTCTAATGGGTTTCATCCTACTGTAATTTTTTTCACTTTTTATTTATTTTGAAGGCTATCTGCACTGGTCTATAAACGTTCTTGAAGTTTTACTGCCATGGTGTAATAAAACATTATTTCGATCTAATAAACTGCATACATATCCTTGGCTATGTGAAACATATTTACGAACACATTCTAATTTACTATACAGCTTATAACATTGCATTTACAATCAAACTTATCACACGTGCTTCTTCAAATTTTGTTCAGAGCTTCAGATAACAAAAAAATAACACAAGTTACAACGAAACTTTAAAAAACTGTTGAACAATTGAGAAATTGCTTGTTAGGTAACCCATTTCATATTTTATTGCTAAAGTAGGTGTTTTTAAACTAAAACCAAGGTTTACGTCAATCGATTTATCGGTTTACGCAGATGTGTTACAAAGACAGTGCATTTATTTCATAAAGGTGTAAAAATAAGAATTACTTACTGTTAATATCGAAAGTATAAGAAACATGGGTCAATAACGTTGTAGAACAAAATACTAAATATGAAAATAGTACTAATTACAGAAACACTAAATAGCCATTACAAAACTGTAAAATTCCTTAACAAATAATCGCCGTTCAAATGAATATAATCTTCGATCATAAAAGCGTCCACGTAACTTTCATTTGTCCTCTAGACACTGCGCATGTACTCAAGTAAATAACGTATGTAAATACAGATAATACGATGTTATTAAAATGTATTCCTTGAAATCAGTGATATTTATTAAACGTTATCGAATTATTAGTATCTTAAAACCTTGTAATTGATTAAAAAAAGAAAATAAAAACATTAAACGATGGTCTAATTCAATTTTCAAAATTCAATCTTTGAATTTATTTATTTATTTGAATAAAGAACGATTGTTGAAAACGTTGAAGTTCTATAGTTTTTAACTTGAAGGATGAGCTGTATGAACATGGCAAAACAATATGGCGGTCTCAACTCTCAGCCGCCCAATGCACTCAGCAATCGGCATTATCGCTCAACCGTAGAACTGGCAACGCATAGCCGCATTCTTGGTAAGTGCGGCAACGTCGCACTCGCGCCGTGCCTTTGTGCCGCGTCACAAGATAAAATGTCAAATGAAAAGTGATGATTTTTCAAGCGCAATATCAGTGTTTTCTTATTATTACATGACATAATTTGGTTTATTTGCTTCAAACCTCGATTAAGTACATTTAAAAAAGCCTATTCTCCTATAGAATGTAACTTTTGTGTTAATAAAATTTTTGATTGTTGAAGGAGGAACTATGAAATAAATGTCCTTACAAATCTTTCTCTACAATAACACCAACGTAGATAATAAATGTTACGTACTTACTAAGAATAATTAAATTCGTCATTTGGTAGGATCAAGGGTCATGTAAATTGTATTGAGACTAGACAGTTTATCGTACGTAATTAATTTAAATAAATAATATATTTAAACAGTCTCGCCTTGAAGACATAGATTTCGATTACCGAGCATAAAAAATAAATGGAACAATGGATATATGTTATTGCTAGTAAGTAAATTATGTTTTATAAACTTTGCATAGCTGTCGTGCATTACTGTAGAACTTATAAAACATAATCTATATTTTATATAGACTTCTGGTGGTTTTTAGCTTATCTTTAGTAAACAAACAATTGTTTGGTATCTTTGACGGCACTTGCCTCCTAATTCAACAAAGACGAATTGGCGGACACAAAACTAGTGTTTAAGGGTAAGATTTGGGGTTTATAAGAGATTTAGCTGTATGACTCCTGTATATAACATTCAATACGTTTTTGACCGACGGGAGTCAGAATTAACCCTAAGGGTAATAAGAGAAAAGAATTAGCGCTAAGTCTGACTTTAGTAATGATTTTGACGGGAGTACACGGGTAAGTGCACCTATTAAGTGTTCAAATAACAACACCGTACGAGCCGTACGACCTCTAAATGTCACCAACATCATCTTGATGGTTGGAGGTCTTCCACAGTCTGTTTCACAAGGCATTTTCTTTTGCGAACTAGCGAACTGTGGAATCGACTCCCGGTGGGGGGTCTTCCCTCAGAGATACGACCTCCAAATGTTTAAAAAGCGAGTGTACTCCTCTCTCAAAGGTCGGCAACGCACCCACTAAAAATGGATGTCTATCTATGGCAAAGACTGCCCTTTTTGGTCGTCCCGTATTATATAAAAAAAAACAAATATAAATAGCTCGTAAGACCGAAGGCACCAGGAGGAAACCTACATGTTCCACCAGTAATCGACAACGAATTTCCAGAATCACCTTCCTATTTACCAAAAAAATTCAATGAAACAAATGTGATTTATAGCCTTCCATCTCCCAATACTGGGATAAAATTAATTTGACATTTTTCACATAAATATCTTATAAGTTAGTATTATATTCTTTAGAAACTATGAAAACCCTTAGTTAAAGAAACATTTTACAACTCATACAAGCCAAACTACTAAGCAAGCTGTTAAACATATATACGAAAAGTTTTCTTTATAAATTCATAAACTATATGTTGTAACAGTTATAGAATATTTTGTCACTTTTATTCATTTGCCGAGGAGTATATGCATGATAAGGATATTCAATGGTTAGTTGAGGCATAACAATAAGCTTACCAAAGTTCAAATAAAGATTATGTTAAAAAACGAACTTACTTAGACTTTATATGTTTTTTTATAATATGATGTTTTTTTACTATAAAATATGTATTTATGTAGCAGCAGAAAACATGGAAAATATAAATGTACTGTAAAAAATGCCACGAATAGCCTAAATAGTAAAATATAAGAATATATTGGTGTCTTAGCGTATCTGTGTGGTTGTACGTGAGAATTACTATTTACTTAATATTTTATTTTGTCTATAATCTATTAAAACTTTACAATTATATAAACTCTAATAAAATTACTTTTCTTTTATTAAAAACGTCTAAGAATCTAATATAGTATAAATATTTATCAATAATCCTTTCTGGAGAATCGAATAAGGATCGCTTAGTCACGTGTGATAGTGAAAAACTAATGTAATTTTATCTTAAAACAAAAAAGTTTTTAGTAAATAGTGTTTCATACATTACAATACCAGATTATTGTCTATGATATATTATTTTAAGATACGTAAATAAGTTACATATTACGAAGTCTAATTTTAGTGTTTTTAGAGTATTATCAAAACTTTTAACTAATAACTTTTACTTCCGTAAAGGTATTTTTTTAATTGTTAGTAGTATTGGTGGTTAAGTTTCATACTTAATGTTTTGGATACTCTGATATAACACTTACATTAAACTTTCTATGTATTCACTTATTTACGTATCTTACAAAAACATACCATAGACAATATAGGTCTATGTCTATGGTATTGTCTATGCCCTCACATTAGTTTGACAGTAGTGAAACAAAAATATAAACAATCAATTATATTTTTGTTTCACTAATGTTTTCTGACATAATACACCTTTAACCAAATTCATGTACCTACTACAAGTCGTACCAAGTTGTGATGTACCACTATTAGAAACGTCAAAATATACTTATAAGAGATAGAAATCGCTATTTCTAATTTCTATACATCTTCAAGAGATATAGTTTTTGTACATACTTTCACGTAATCTGAACGGCATAGTCACGCACGTCGATAAGTTTAATATTACTAACCCAATCATAAATATATATATATACATAAAGAAAATATAATTTTATAAAAAATATATGTTACAAACTAATTTTCTTATAAGACATGATTTTTTCCATTAGGGTATGTTCGTGCCTCTTCTAGCCTATTTACTTTCTAAGTCTTAATTTCACATATGATTTAAAATATGATATAGATTTTACTACTATGGTTTGCCTAAAACCCCTAAAACACCGTAATTCATTTACCACTGCAAAGATCTAGTGTTTTTTTATAGAAATGGGGTAAACGGACAGGAGGCTCACCTGATGTTGAGTGATACCGCCGCCTCTCAATGCCAGAGGGCTCACGAGTGCGTTTCCGACCTTTGATTTAGTGCACAACTTATATATTAATTATATTACTGTAATATAGAATTAAATAATAACAGGAGTGAAAATATATAGTAATTATATATAATAGATCACTGGATCAGCCAAAATTTAAGGTCCAAGACGCTTGACGCATGTGTTCATAATACAATGTGACAGAAAAAAATAGAAAATAATTGCATAGGGTATAGACACGCAACCCAAAGTCAAAGTCAAAATCGTTTATTCATATAGGTAACACAATGTACACTTACGAACGTCAAAAAAGAAATACATATCAAATGCTTCTAATTTTACATTTAAAACAAAACACGTAACTACTAGGGTATAGCTGCTAAGTCTACTTGCAGTCTGATACCTTAGATGTCCAATTACTTAAGATGTCATGTGGAACATGGTGTAATGGTAGCAGCTACTTACAAACATTGTGTAAAAAAACATGGCGATTAAAAAGAGTGGCGAAGAGTTTATTGCCAGTTCGTCTCTTCCGTTCTACGCCCTTGATTTGAGAACTGCCACTTAATATAAAGTTAGAGGCATTTCATAAACATTTCTATTTTGATGTTCATAAGTGTACATTGTGTTACTTATATGATTAAATGATGATTTTGACTTTGACTCTGCCGTACACCACGATAACTGAAATGCACTGAATATATCGATTTACTTTTGACAAGTTTAGTCTATGGAAAAAATTTATGAGGTAGAGATATACTGAGGTTAACCCACTCTTTCGAAGAATCTTGACTAACTAAATATTGTCTGTCCAAAAACCTATGAAAAAATATTAAACTATTTTAGTAATAGATACGTGTAAACTGTTGTATATTGAATTATCACGGTACGATGAAAAAAAACATGTATGGTCACTGACTATATTTGTCTCTGGATAGAAGAAGGAAAATCCCCGATAGACTCAGGTCAAAAAGGTGGTCAAAATAGAAACAGGAAAAATTAACCATGGAATAGATAAATCATTATGAAACGGACAAATTTTCCTCGATAACCTGAATTATTAAGAATCAAATCAAAATCATTTATTCATATAGGTAACACGATGTACACTTACGAACGTCAAAAAAGAAATACATATTAAATGCTTCTAATTTTACCGGTTGTCAAATGCCAAATGTCAAGGCGTAGAACGGAAGAGAAGTACGTGCAATAAACTCTCCACCACTCTTTTTAATCGCCAATTTTTTTGTTTACACAATATTTGTAAGGAGCTGCAACCATTACACCAAGTTCCACATGACGTATTAAGTAATTATGTGATGATTAATGATTCGTTAATCACGCGCTTTAGTTTTAAATCCTTGATAAACATGAATGTTTCTGCCTGTATTTTGGAAAAGACTGGCTGCTGTGTTTTTAAAGAATTCCATGATCATACTATTTTAAACGTAGAAATTATTATACTAGTTTTCTTTAGACTAAACACCCTTAAACTAACGAGCCAATAAGAAAGTGTGTCAATAGAAAGCATTACCGCGAAATGCGATGTGAAATTCGCGTCGCATCTATACCGGATGTTACAGATTTCTTTATTTACTTTTTATTATTCGTTCCTGATCGAACTGCTGTTGTGTTAAAGTGGGATTGGGACGGACATATGTCGCATCTCAATAACGAAAGCATCAGCAATAGAAAACCAGGAAAACCTTTGGGGATCGAGAGAAAACTGATCGTCGTTGACCAGGCAATCAACTTGAGGGTTCTTATACAAACACATATTATGAATATGTTATAATTATAATAGAATTATGTAAACTATGTATAAAACCTTAAAAGTAGCTAATATTGTGTGACTAAATGTCGGTTAATCTATTTTTAATTAACGAAAGAGTTTAATACGAAAAGGTTTGCTATTCTTACCTCAGTATAATACATAAATATCTTTAGCTGCAAGTTTTAAATTGAACACATATACTCTCCAAACGACAGTTTTTTTTTATATAATGGCAACCACACGATCATTTTAACAGCTTTGATTTCCGCATTGACGTAATATATACTAGGTTATGTAGGTATGAAAATTCATGAAGGAATGAATACACGGTGCTTGCACAATAATCGTCCAAAGTAAAAGTCCGAAATGATAGTCAAGGGTATTTAAGATATTTTTTTATTGGGCATAGTTTTCTAGCTGTGATTTAGTTAAAATAGTGGACTGCATGTTTCTAAAAAAGGAATAACGAGACTACAACAGAGTATTAATTATACATTTTTCGTTTAAGATAAAAATATAATTGTCGAATTGTAAAACACATCAAGTTATCATCTTCGGTATGTTAATTTTCAGAAAGCTCCAAAAATAAAGGTAAACGCAAAAGTTCTTGCAAAAAAGCCTTATTATTCGAAACACAAAAGCTTCAGCCAACTTTATAGTGCTTGTTTTTAAAACTGTGTTTTTTATCTTGATAGATGAGAAGGACTATTTTGTGTTTCATCTTTTTTTTGTGGTTTAACGAGATTTAAGAAAAAATATAGTGTTTTCTAAAATATAATATACATTCCCAGGCTCTACAACCCTCGTATCTCAGAATTCTATGCCTATAAAATAGATTATAGGCAAATAGGTTTCACTCTTCTGTACCAGATACGGCTTTAGCTGAATCATGCCGGTTTCATCACGACGTTTTCCTTTAGTGTTAATTAAGCACATAATAACAGGTAATATCCGGGATTCGAACGGAATTTAGGTTGATGTCGTTGTTGCCGTCACTGAGTCATGGTGGAAAATTACGATCTAGCCTATTGGTTTAGTTAATTTACACTTAACTTAATTTGCTAAATAAAAATACTTGAAATATACGTATAGTGTCTAATAACACTTACAGCCTATAAGTTCAGATGTTCTTTGATAAAGAACACTACTTAGCTAATCTAGGTACTTACATATGGCATAATATTCTTTTTTTAATTCCTTTTATGTGATTTATAAGAAAAAATGGTATTATATTAAAGTTACTAGTTGTTCTTAGTTCATAGTAAGTAAGTATAAGAACTATTTTATTAATCTTACAATAAACACACGAATCAGAGCAGCTGTTTAAAAGTATTTGTTATAGAAAATTAAGCAATGTTTAAAATACTGCTTAATTAGAAAACAAGTGATCAGCCTTCCGAGTCCGAAGACGTCAATTTGTTGGATTTAAAATCTCGCCTCATGTTTTGCCGATTTAACGTCACCAGCTCTGTTATGCAATGAACAACACCAACGTCAAGTTTTATAATTAAAAAATTACGGTACTTGATTACTAGCTACGGCCCTTCATGGCTCTAGACCTCGATTACTTCATCATATTGTTTACAGACAAAAGTCTAATCAGCTACTAAGCTGTTATTTCATATTTTATATAAGTACCCAGATTTAATTGTGCTAATTTTCTCGCATTTTCTTCCACCGTACGAAAAAATATTAATTAACTAAATAGAAAGATTATTTCTATAAAAAAAGGGAATTATATTTTAAGAAATTATTAAATACTTATTGTTAATTTAATATCTAACCTTCCTCATTTTTAAGCGTAATATATTACGCTTTAATATATTTCGTTTTATAAAACGATTAATCAAAAACCAAGGTGACATAAAAAGCAAAAATTGTGATTTTCCACATATACATTGAAACGGGAAGGAAAATATAAAATTTAATTGACATTAACATTATCAGCGAATGTACAAAAACGTTGTCCTCCATTACAATTTTATATTTAGTTGATATTAAAGTGGGTGTTTTCCAATAATTATATATATGAAGTGTAAACAAAAGTTAAAATCTGAACAAACAAATCAGTTTAACCTTATAATAAATCCTGTAACCTGTACTACAAGTATTGTATGAGAAAAGTATAGTTTACTACATTTTATTAAATAGTCCAGACCCTAGATTACCTACGCCAAAGCGCAATATACTTTACATGAATTAAATACGTGGAGTTTAAATATCTCCTACGGCACAATATAGCGCGAAAAAATTCGCAAATTGGGACAAATGCGCTCGCGCATTGTACGCTTGTGTGCGTGCGAGGGTACGTCACCTTGACACGAGGCCCCACGGGGTACATCGTGCGTCTCGCTCGTAGCACAGACGCGAGACAAGGATAGCACCTCGTAGACGCTTTCAGAAACGCTACGCGGCGGCCATTTTGTCGTTTTTGTTGATAGATTATTTAGGAGCCTCATCGCTATTTATTTTTGAACCGTCTCGTCTTTATGGGCGCAGGTTTTTAAAGTGCCCGATACGAAATGATTTAACTACCACATGTTTAGCTCAGCGCTTACAACTTTTTAAACGTTAACAATATACAGTTTTCTTTAAATAGAAATATCAGTAATGACATTTCCACACACACACCTACGTAAATTGTCTTCGTAACAAAGGTGAAAGAATAACCTGATGTTATTCAAATGAGTAATTAATTAGTTATTCTTTATTGCAAGTAAATAACATGTGCAAGTGTAGGTACTATGTCTGATAGACTCGTGTACTTTTCAAGCTATGTCGTATTCAATTACATATCATATTATTACATAACAAAAACAACATATACACGTTCCACGCGTTGAATAAACAGAATCTCGCTGATAAGATAACCTCATTTGAAAAACTTTACATTGAAAATTGTACTAACACTCTTTTTTTATTATAATTACATAAATACAAAATGTACGTGTATGTAAATTGATATTTAAATCAAAATCCAAGTAGATTCATTTGCATAAAATGTGCAGACGGAGAGTTGAAACTCGTGGCGCCATCTTGTGTGTAACTTGGTAAGCTAAAGCTGTCATCAGAGCGAGTTATTTTTACATCGGCTGCATGTTAGGTTCACACATTTTGACGGCTATTGGAGAGTATAATGATCGTGTGATATTTATCTTTTTAATAACTGATTTAAATATTTATTACGGATATAAACGAAAATATTAAAATGATTATTAAACGGAAACAATTTACTTGTGTAATTAATAATACACTGTATTAATTAATAATGTTGGCTTACAACAATGATTTTTGCAATTTACAATGTGATTTCTATAGCACAATCTTCATTGATTTAATTAGAAAAAAACTGTAACTTTGTCTTTAAAACAATTGGATACGTTTTTGTAAAACTTATGTACAGGAGTATCATAAATTGAATTATTTATCTTCAAAGACTTAACATACCTACATTACGGCCTTGTTTTTCTTTTTTTCTCAATTTGATATCCATTATCCAATTTGACGACGTTCATTGGAGTAATGACGTAAGTTTGTAATCCCATAGAATATTTAAAGCTGTTTAATAATTTCAAGATCGAAGCGCACATCAAGAAATATAACACTAACGACTACTATTTTTAGAACCGTTTCTCAAGGCTTCAGGCCTTTTAAATGATTTCTATATAACAGATATAATTTAAATTGAATGATCTTGAAATTTAAATTAAAAGCTTAAGTGTACCAAGCATTTCTTTTAATATATAATGATTTGATTAAGTGTTTTTATTTTATCAATGTCATATAATTTCTTTAATTAATATGTATTTGCAGTCAAATATGCAAAACATTGTTTACAACCGAACCAAATAACTTATTTTAGCCATTAATTAGCTTATTTATATCGATTATCTATATACAGTCAAAACCGTTAACGATAATAACGACATTGAAGGGACCGTATAGTTGCCGACGTTATACCCGATAGTCGTTATAAGCAATGTCACATACGCAAGTACAGTACATATGTATGTACATAGTTATATTATCATAGTTATCTATCTAGAATGTGTAGGTATGGGTTATAATATGGTAAGTAAATATTATAATATGTAAACGAGTCAAAAAAGAAACAAAAATATTGATTACGAAATAATTAGGTACAAAAGTAATCAGTCATTTTGGTACGTTTTTTAAGCCCAGTCTCAAATATTTTTTGCATTGTATCCATATGACATGAGGAGAGGTTCGGATGAGGTAGGAGAGGTTCGGATGAGGTGGGAGAAAGTGCGTAGGTAATAATATGCCTAAATATTCATTCAATGCTTATAAATAAGATTTAAAATCGTTGGTATTTTTTTGTTTTGCTGAGACAAGAAGCGGTTGGTCGTTATAGCCGATGAGTATCGATAAAATTTCGTCGTTGTAAGCGATATGTCGCTGTATCCGATGTTGTTATAAGCGGTTTGTTTACTGAATAGTTTACTAGGCATTCGGACGGGACCATACAATCTGGTTGTAATAACCGATAGGTCGTTGTAAACGATGTCGTTATAAAGGGTTTTGACTGTATATATATAATGGTATCAATCGCTTATACGAGTACTGGGAATAAATAAGGCGCAACTGCGTTTCTCTGTGAATACAAAAGAAACAACATTTAAAGCCTATATAAAAAAAAAATTAAAACATCTTACATCTATTATGTCAAGTGACAAATTAAACATCGTCGATTTCGGCAAAGAAGAAAAATAAAATATAAGAAGAGTTTGTATATGAAAAGGTAGGCTAGGCATTAAGGAGAAACGAAGTTCGCGGGGGCAGCTTGTATATTATAATATTATATTAACCTATGTTAGTATAAGAACCCTCCTTCAAGTGGAAGGTCTGGTCAACGACGATCAGTTTTCTCTCGATCCCTAAAGGTCTTCCTGTTTTTCTATTGCCCTTTTTTATTGCTGGTCCTTTGGTGACAAATATACAACACAAGAAGATACATTATTCCGTTTGACGATATTGTTAAAAATTTCCTTTTTTACGCTTAACGGCGGTGATTTTACTTCTCTATGTACTTAGCTCTCTTTTAGGCTTTAGCACAGGTTGAGATCACTAGGCTCATTACATACTGCCTTTCTTGATAATGTTTTCTTGTGTGCATATAGCTGTAATATAGAATTAATATTAACATTGATAATATTAATTCAAATTAATAAACTTATATATAAAATCAATGTAAAAACACAAAAATCGAGAATATTTATTTTTATTAACAATTTATATTTGAAGTACTATTATTTATATGTAATTAAAGACCAACTTCCTCGTAAATGTCAGGCCTTGCTTTTACATAGTGTTTACGTGTTGCGCAGGAGTGGAACGGAAACGTTTGTCGGTGTGCAATTTGTTACGTATGCAAGCTGGTTTAGATTTCTTAAAGCTAGGAAATTGTTTCACGAGTTGCTTCTCCGCGTATATGGACGAGAATAGAATGCCATCTCCTGATTTATATTGCCTTTATTTACTCAAATTATTTGGATATAGAATGATGACAGGTTATGCAGAATTAGATTTCTTTGAATTTGATATTCGCTAAGTCTGGAAAAAGAAAAAGAGGCCACCCAATGAACAGATGGATCGACGAAATAATTCAAATAGCCGGTAAAGACTGGAGCAGAAAAGCAATAAATAGAAAAGCATGGAGTGAACTAGCCTAGGCCTTTACCCTACATGGGGTTCCAATAACATAGTTTTAGATGAATAGTTATAAGATAAAAATGTTATTTAAGGATCTTGGAAATAAATGGGCTTTATTATTATTATTAAGTCTGGACTTCGAATCCGTCAGTTAGACTATTAGGTCCATATTGTAATCCGAACAGTGCCGGATTAAGCCAGCGCGGGGCCTGTAGCAAATTCTGCCTATGGGCCATTGGTTTGCTATAGGTTTTTAAGTTAAGGGTATTTAATAAAACAAAACTGTTTCAAATAAACTTTTCTGGGTTTAATATGGGCAAATTTAGAGATAACACTATCAATATCGACTTTTTCAAGCAAATCATTATCTATATTGAACAATGTGAGAAGATTAAGACGTTCTTGGCCCATCGAGTTCCTTAATTCATTTTTAATACCATTTAATATTGAAAAAAAAAAACGCTCGCCACTAAATTAATACTTTTTTTTATTACGGTCAGACAGGCGTTGGAGCGCGGGGCCCCTAAATTCGCGGGGCCCGTAGCATTTACTACTCTTGCTATATGGCTAATCCGGCACTGAATCTGAATCTCAATTAACTGAGCTGCATAAAGAATGATCAAAACATATGAAATTCTACTACCAAATTTTTGCGTCTACGGTTAAGTTATGCAACTTACAATCAAAAATTGTGGTAGGTACAATTCCTACTTGTCTATGAACCAAAACACGATACGGATGTCAAATCGCAAATCACTATTGAAAATAAGGGCTCAACATAAATGAAATAAATTAAAAGTTAAAAGTTTTTTTTTTAAGATTTTTATATCGTTATTCGTTAGCCTGTTCGTTTGTCTCTTATTAAAAACTAAAACCTTTTTATATCTTGCACCGTAAATAGTTGTAAAGATAATAACTGTAGTAATATGTTGACAACTAATAATATGTAACAATAATAATACTTTGGATTATTGATTGATTTATATAATTTATTATAATTATATGATAAAGCAATAACGACCTGAAAATAAAAGCTTCGATTCCCGTCATTGTCCCATCAACAGATAGAAAAATCTGACCAGCCTTGTGTTTTCTACTATGTATATCTTCCTGGATATTCTTCATTTAGATTTCTAGTATAACCTCAAAGTATTAGAGGAATATTTGCGAAATTCTTGGTTAAAAACTCCTATTGTGATATTCCGACTGTTAAAAATGCATATTTTATATAGTAGGCAGCCGTACTTAGAAAATGTTGACTCTGAACCCTGATTTATTTAATAATACAGGTCCACTGTGTATTATAATATTATAGTATTACATTTTGTGACATTATAATAATATAATCCCAATTCTTTAAGTTCAAGTTTTTAATGTTTGCGAATTGACATTTGTAATATATTTTAATACTTTCTAAGTTTCCCAAGTATATCCACTTCAACAATTATAAATATAAAAGCATTCACATTAAAAATAATTCGACCTATAAAATATCAATTAAACACACACACACTGCGACCTTTATGAAAACGAATTTTAATTTTATTTCCCTAGTGTACTGATAATTTCATGGCAAGAATTCAATTTATTGTTTGATTAATATTATTTGTAACTCATTTGTAAAAACTAATTTTTATTATGCTATTGAAATGTACGTCATCTATTTTCGCTAATAGTTTTCCTGTCAAGGCGAAAAATAATAATAAATATCATTGTGGGTTCAAAGTTTATTCAGTTTTAAATCTAACTACTGAGTCAAAACGAGAAAAATTAATTAATTTAACTTTAGAACGGGAACATTCCCGCGACAAATTCAAATCTTCGTCACTTCTTTTAACCTTAAACTTACACCCTTATCTAATAAACATACTTATACTTGACTGTTACCAATATTTTCCATGTAATAAGAGAATATAAAGTGAATCAAAAAAATAATATAATAAGAAATGACAAGTGGGATACTCTGTCTCCATTAATATCAAAGTTTTAGGCTGTTTAAGGTTATAAATAACGCTTTTAATGACTTGACTATGACATACACATCATCTTTTCCTCAACTCCTACGCTAGACGCATAATCACATATGTATATTTCGGAAGTTTGTCAAGAAATTCGTATTGTTTCATTAATTTTGTGCAAAAATAAATGAAACTTAGGTTTAAAAAGGTACGAAGAAACTCGATATATTTGGGTAGAACTGTAAAGGTACGGTATGATCTGAAGACATAAAACTGTAAAGCATTATTACCCGGTCCAGGTCCACACTGGTTTGATTGACGACTTTTTAAAATATGGCTTTTGCAACTTGTCAAAATGAAATTCGTACCAGTGCAAAATAAGAAAAAGAAAATAATGAACGACTCAAATATAAGTCAATGTCTTTCCTCCAACTTCGTTTTTTCCCTTCCCTTTGGAGGTTGAGGTTCAAGTGCACAGACGCTAATTAAAGATTTAAGTTGGCGCCTGGTAGACAGTACCGGTGACCAAAGCTGGTGCTTTCCTGGCTCAACAAATAAGTAATGCAATACAGCGAGGAAATGCTGCCATGGATCGACTCTTTGATTATACTAAAATGTAGGAAGTATGATTGTTCAATCGTGTTTTTTTTTAAATAACACGCAATGCCTATATTACCATTTCATTCCTTATTTACTTCGACTAGTTATAAAGCAAATTTATCTGAAGAATAATGCACTTTTTACTTGTCTGCTATGAGGAAGTTGTAGACAAAGTCGCGGCTTATTTTTGTTTGCAAAGCTTTTATTTACGTGGCATGTACTGAAAATATACATGACCCGTGCGGGTCGTTGACCGAAGGAGGTCACACGCTCTGATTAAGTATTTCATTCACATTTCTCGTTCCGAGTTTAACAACACCGTTAAAATTCACAAGTAAATATTATAACTGCGGGTTTGTTCGTTATGGAAAATCAAGCGAAAATCAAATCAAATTTTTCCCAAAATTTTAGGTAAATTAAATTATTAATAAATACTTTAGGTTTTAGATATTATTCATTAATATGTATCTTTGTTTTGAATTCATATTCATACATTTTATTATTATTTATTAATTAAGATGTCATGTGGAACATGGTGTAAGGATTGCAGCTCCTTACAAACGTTGTATAAAACAAAAAACTTGGCGATTAAAAAGAGTGGCAGAGAGTTTATTGCCAGTTCTTCTCTTACGTTCTACGCCCTTGATTTTGACGTTCATAAGTGCACATTGTTTACACATTCACACCTATATGAATAAATGATTTATGACTTTTGACTTTTGAATACTTTTCAGTTTGTAATTATGTTCACAATTTCTACCATAGAAAAATATTAAACTTGAATTGGAAATGCGAAAATTAACATTTCTTCTATCTTCAAAGAATAATCTATTGTATATCTCTCTATTTAAACTTGAGATATATAAATAATATAAATTAATTATATCCGTAAAAAGATTTATTTAAATATAGCATTTGCGTAAACCAAAGATAATAGTAATCTACTCTAAAAATCCTTTTGCAATTCAAATAATGCGCGAAAACCCGTTTTCCATATATACGTGGTAATGCCTACAAGAGTTGTTCGTAAACGGTTACTTAAACTTACCTCACAAAATTATTGTAGAATATGTACTATATACATATTTTATACTGGAGTAGTAATTTATTTATTATTATTTATTTTTATTCAAAGTCGTTGCAGGAAATACAGTACAATTAAAATAATTAAATAATAATTAGGGCAACGGGCGGCCTTATCGCTTTCGACTGATCTCTTTCGGGTAACCACTGTACGAAAAAATTACATAAAATAGGGTGAGATTAAGAAGTGAAAAACTACATAAGACATACAATTAATAATAATAATAATAATAATGAGCCTTTATTCATCCACATCTTATTGCCATACATTTAACAAAAATAGATATAGAGTTAGATAAATGAGCGTTTTTCAAGGCAGTTTTTGCCGCGCACCACCACTTTGGGGAACCAGTTCAACTGGGGTATTTCCGAACCAATTCAAGAAAAGAGCGTTCCAATTCTTAAAAGGCCGGCAATGCACTCGCGAGCCCTCTGGCATTGAGAGTGTCCATGGGCGGCGGTATCACTTAACATCAGGTGAGCCTCCTGCCCGTTTGCCCCCTGTTCTATAAAAAAAAATTTACTACTTAAAGATGCGGCCCCTATCCGGGAGTAGGCCTCTTATTTTATATATTTTCCACCTTATTTTATATTGTGCCATCGTCATCCAATCTTTTCCAGCTTTTCGATCCCGTCGGCCCATCGCTCTATTGGTTTGCCTTTGTTCCTTGCCATGGAATGAAACAAAACAAAGCAATTAAGACTTATGTAGACAATGAAAAGATCACATCAATTACGATAATTTCAGTCTGATCAGTATAGTACCAAAGTGATACGATGTGGACAGGTAATGCTTGTTCAGTAGAGATTTAAAGGAACACATTATGTATCCAAAACACATGTTTATTAAATCGTCTTTACGTTCGCTTTTCGGCCTCAGAACAGAGACCACAGACCAGTAAAGTAATCAGTTTTCTATGTCTAACAAACACTAATTTTTTTGGGCTAAGCCATGTCGGTTTCACAATTTTTCCTTCGTACAAATTGAAAAACTTATAATTTACAATTTTACTAAAGATCTGAGTTATGCACCAAAGTCATATTTTGCAACTTTCCCAATTTGCAAATTTTAATGAACTTAGGTTTTAATTAATCACCAGCTAACACATATGAATAATGAACCCATGCTTGTATGTTTCCGTTACACAAGGTTTGTTCGAAGTTTGGTTTTGTAAAGGTTTAGGCTGATTTGGTTAATCTAGACCACCGAACGTGGGGCCACAGGGGTCAATTTGATTGTTAAGAAAAGCCATTTGAAAATTTATTAAAATTATTTGGAATTAGAATTTAACTTTTTCATTATATGTTTTACTTACTGTGTATCGTTAACAATTTCTTCCTAAATAGGAAGAACTTGATAGGCATCTTTAATTTAATTTTTTTTTAAATTAATGTATGATGAATATTGCATAAGAATTTTAGTGAGACCAAGGTGGGGCAAGGCACAAAAAGGTTAGGAAATATTGATCTAGACGGTATGAAATTTGAAAAAAAATTACAATTAGAAAATATCTCACGCCTTATTCCCGAAGGAGTAGGCAGAGACCACGGATCTCCACTTGCTACAGACTGTTATACACTGTTACTGAAAATCCTACAGTTTCACGTACTACCTCTTTATTTACACCATGTGGGGAGAGGCTGGTGGTCTGAGATACAAGCCCTGCTTAGTTCAGTCACCAGTCTCTCACAATCTTATAATGTTTCCTTGCGACAATATATCTGTTTCTTAATATTTAGTTAATATCAATGTAAGATTGTGGAGAAAAATAAAGATTTTTTTTTTTTTTTTTATTGTTTCCTTAGAGATACAATCTAGTACAACTTGTTGTTATATATAAATTGAGGCTTTCGTATATATGAGGTTAGATCCCAAGCGATAAAAAGCACTCAAGCTCTTATTTTTTAACTCTTAAATAAGTGTAAATTAAAGTCAAATTATTTATTTCAATTAGGCCAAATAAAAGGCATTTTGAAAGTCAAAATTACAAGTTAAAAATATGAAAAATTACTCTAGCCTTTCAAAAGGTAGTTCATATGGAGAAGAATGATCAAGAAACTTCATACTTTCTCTTTTAAAATAGGTTTCATAATATTTTGTATACATTGATTTGATAATTATATGTGAAGACCATTTACCAAGAATAAAAAAAAACTACTATACTAAAATAAAATAGCCATGGTGTTATAAAAAACAATGCAGCAGATAACTAAATTGATTCCACAAACGAAAAACACCTCTTGAGTCTATTACTGAAAATGTGTTTTGGCCTTTTTGTTGCCCAGGTTACATTTACTCATTCCAACGCATTTGGAACTCGACTCCAAGCATTCTGTTAAGCAGAGAGCTGGGTAAGGTATACCCACTACATTTACCAATTAATATTTATTTGGCCGGCAACGCACTCGCGTTTGGCATTAAGAGCGTACATGGGCGGCGGTACTAATTAACATCAAGTGAGCCTCCTGTACCATTTACCCTGTTCTATTAAAACGTAATACATTTATATTATTCTGGGTCTCTATTTAAGTATGCCACTAACAAAACAAAAACAAAAAAAAATTACTCGGTAAATATACAAAAAAATGTTTAACTAATATCAAAATCACAAAAAATATTCTAATTGACGTTCACATATATAGGATAAAACATATTCAAACGGAAATAATTTTAGTTTAAAATGGCTAGAAGCTGGTGAAAACGTCAAAATGGCGCCGTTTCGCCATTGTATGCATTTAGAACGATCACAGGGTCATAGCGCTATTGTTTAGCTCGATACAAATAAGGAATAATCATTGAAATATAATACTTGATTAGTTTAGATTCGGACTAAAACCGGATTAGACGCTATTATGAAAACAAAAATGTCATCCATCTTATATGCTACGTTACTTTTGGTTTGGAGTAGGTAGGTACTACTTCGTAACACCAAATTCATACAAATTTTTCAAAAAATATCAGTTATGAAAAACAAATTTCAGAAGGCATCTATCTATCTATATATATAACACAACCAAGCGACAATTTTTATTTCTAAAAAGACAAAAGTCATTAAATATTTTTCAGCTAGGAACAGTTTTTATTGGAAAATTCAGTTGTCGTTTTTGCTATTTTTCTTTACTTATTATTTATGTTTCCACCATTTAAACCTTCCCTGGACTTTCACAAATATTTCAAGATCATAATTAGCCAAATCGGTCCAGCCATTCTCGAGTTTTAGCTAGACAATCTAACAGCAATTAATTTTTATATATATGGACATAGCGACCAATATAAAGAAATATCAAATATTAACCTTATTAACCTTAGGTATTAGCAAAACCGACAGAGCATTTTCCATATATTTGCGGAAAAGGAAGAGTACTTTAGTTTTCTATATTAATTGTTTATTACCTTATCAGATCGGATTAATTAAAAAAAGCGTTAATAATAACCTATTAGGTACCTAATCCGCAAAACAAAGGGCCTTTACAATATTTTGTATGTACATTGAATTGATAATTATATGTGAAGACCATGTGCCTAGAACAAAACAAACTATGATACTGAAATAAAATAGGCGCATGGTGTTATATAAAAACCTACAGTCAAAAAGTGTGTGAGCTACGTCAAAGCTGATTTCTTTTCGAAAAAAAATAAGAGCAAATATAAACCTATATAACTAGATAAATTAAATAAATAGATCGTAATATAACGTAGAAGTGTGTTGTATATATGGCGTGGTGTACTTTTATATATAAAAAAACCACATAGGTGGCGTGTTACGAGAAAAAATACTGGAAGAGACCTGTAAAAATCTGTAAAATTAAAAAAAATATGTAAAATTTATTTCGTTATTTCTTAACGCCAAATCTTTACTGAATACATATTGATATAAACTGAATATGATAACTATTAACTACATGCTACTACTTCAGTAAACGGTTAGATTAGACATTTTTGTGTGGAAAGCCCGAAAGTAAAAAGTAGCTACAAATTGCAAAAATAATTCTTCAGTTTGCGATTACTAAGTAGAATTTTTAAAAATAAATGTGATGAAATTGGACTTTCAGGTCGACAATATATATCATAATAAAAGTTTTATATTATAATTTCATTTATAATTAATGTTTAAATTTGTTTTTTCGTTTGCTATATCATACTCTACTAATAAATGTTATCACAATTAGTAACATAAAGAACAATGACACATCCGGTAGAAGCCAGGACATCGACTTGCGCATTCATGAAGTGACGTAACATCCGGTGATCATTTGAGCAGTGAACGACTCTTTATTAATTGCTGCCAGTCAACGGTATAGGGAAAGGTTATATTCAATCAAAATTTATATTAACATTTGATTGTTCGTCACTTGAGCTTAATATGTATGATTAAGGAGTTGTACAAATAGCATTAAACGTTTAATGATATCCATTGCGATCCCGACTTCAATGTCGCGTCATCAGTGCGAGGGATATTGGGAGAATTACATAGAAAACATTATAAGTTATAGGATACAGGCGCGTAAAGTTAAAATACATCAAATTTGTTTTTTTTTTATATACAGAACTGGACAGACATTTGGCCACACAATCCCACATGAGATTTAGTGAGACGTGGCCTATTGGAGTGCACAGCTGTCCAGGAGATGCCTATTCAACCGCCGCCGAATGAACCCAAATCATACTGTATAAGGAAGACGGAAGGGGGCCAGGGGTTTCACTCCTTTGCTGTTTTTATAATAAATGACGAACCAAATCATGCAGTGCGGCACTTGGGGATGTCGACAACGTAGAACAACCTATATTTATTATTCATTTTCTTTTACTTAATTACGATATAGGTTAAGAAAATTATAAATACTTACTGTATATGTGATTGTACGATTACGAGTACGATTGCACAAGTACTGTATTGATTACTAATGAACGTTTTTTTACCTATATTTTAAACCTAAAACAACTAATACTTATACTAAGAATTGTAAATAAATAAATATTGTATGGATTAATAAAGCTTTAATAATAATAGGCTAATATCTGTATATGTAACCGTAAAATTGTAAACACCGTTAGATTGTAATATATCTCGCGAGATTGTAAACTGTCGAAAGATTATGAACCTCAATGCACTGCTTACAATTTAAGGTATTATTATTCGGTAGTTATATGAAATTGTTGGGAAGTAAAATTAATCTGTAATTGACCAAAGAAGTTTGAATGATAACTAAGTTAGTGTAGTACAATCTACCGAATAATAATACGTTAAATTGTAAGCAGTACGCTGAGGTTCACAATCTTTCGACAGTTTATAATCTCGCGAGATAGATTACAATCTAACGGATTTTACATTTTTACGTTAACATATATAAAAATCGATCAAATAACTAATGTATAATTTTCATATATGTATTTCTTATTGAAATACCTTACTAAGCATAATTTAAAAAAAATCACCCGTTCAATTGAAGTTTATACAAGTGGCTAATATGGCTTTGTGTCGCCAAGGATAAAAACATAGAAATTCTTGTGTTGTGAAAAGGCAACCGGTCTTTAAATTACTATTATCAACGTGACTCGAATGTCATTGTTTGGTTATAAAGGCTTTGACGGAAAACCGAAGCCTAATGTTGAAGAATTAATATGAAAGGGTTTTTACGCTTTATAAAATAAATAAAACGTTTATTTTCAAAGAAAAGTGGCACATGCAGATATATTAATTATAAAAAAGACCGCACAATCAGCCATATAAAATAAGCATGCAAATGTCATATTAATTATCATTATGTCGAATTAAAAAGAACAGTTAATTGTCATTTGTTGTCAATAGTAGTGTAGTGTGTTTTTTGGTTTAAAGTTAGTGTTTTGATTTGTACTTATAAATCGATGCTGGCTGGCGTTAGATCTAAAGTGCTCGCAGTTTATATGATTCATAACTTGTACCTTTTTTTTATCGTAATGAATATAATATTTGTAATGTTGTGCTTTCTTAAATAAAATAAGAATATAAAATCCATATTCTACTTAGTATCTCAAGTCGAATTTCGTCTTAAGCTCATATGTAGTAACTAGTAAGCGAAAAAGTATAAAGCTCTTGAAACCAGATTTGATTAAAAATTGTAAAATCCGGGCATCAGAAAGTATCTCTGTGACCGGGCTATATTTTTTTATATAGCAGGTGACAAACGGGCTGGAGGCTCATCTGATTGTAATTAGTACCGCCGACCATGGACACTCACACAGGTCACACTGCCAGAACACTCGCAAGTTTGTTGCCGGGCTAAAAAAAAATCAAACTTAAGGTTACGATAAGTCGTCAAAAATAATTTAACCTTTGGCAACACTTTATTTGTTTTCCGCCCTGCCTTAGTGGTTAAAACGTAAATGGCGGTCCCGGAGGTCTTTGGTATAAGGCGGACCACCCATTTGTCTAAAAATATTTATATATACCAATTTGTCTAATAATCAGATAGACACAGTAATTTCCCTTATGAATGCCGTGGTCCCTATGTGATTCTACGCGCATATCAATGCGTTTTCGTATGTTCGGGAGTGTATTTTTTTTCCCTCTAAATTTAAGTATTAATTATATGTTTAAGAGCAACAAAGTTCAAGACTATAAAAAGATCTAAATATCTAGGTATTAATTATTATTTAAAAAATCAAAAGGCACCTCAAACATGGTTCTTTAAAAGTTTAGGTCTTAGTTTAGATTCCTGGCAAAACAATTGTACTGGATAGTAGACTCAATCAATAAAACAAGACAGAAATATGTCTGCGCCATACCCTAGCAGATTCCTGAACTTCAAGCACTAGACTCAAACAATAGTATTTAGCCAGAATCAAGGGGAAATCACTATCAAATATCAAATGTAATCTTAAAAATGTCATCAATCAAACAATAAAAAGGTAGTAAATTTTTTTATTGTATAAACAAATACAACTTTTAAAAACACCATAAGCTCTATTGCGAACCTATTCACAACCTACAAGGGGCATACCATCAGCTTTGTTAAAACGATCCAGTTGAGATCAATATACTAAATGTAAAAATTTCAAAGATCCGTGTGCATTTGTCGCGTATACATACGAAGAAGGATGCTATATCACTAGTATTATAATTAATTTTCCTTATAAAGGTCATGAATTGTATTATTCTCCGCTGCTGTTTTAGAAATAAACATAGGAATTTTTCAAATTTGTAACATAAATAATAGCTATTTAAAAATTCTAATAACAATATTTATTAACTTAAGATGTCGCCATCAAGTAAGAAAAGGATGTCAACAGGCAATGTTCAATTGGGATATACATATATGCATAAAATGAATTGGGACTCTTCTTCGCCTCTCTATTCCGCGAGCAAGTGAAGACTGAACTGTAAAGAAATTATTATTGTTTATATTATATGTATTGGGAAATTTAATGATGTAATGATTTACGGATGATAAATTGTTTTGTTATAAATATCGGTATTCTACATATTATATACCTATATACTAGCTGACCCGGCAAACGTAGTTTTGCCTTGTATATTATTTCTAGGAAACATCATTTTAGTTCAATAAAAATAACTATCTACAATAATAAAAATAGGGGTTGATCGTAGAGGGGTGAAAATTTCATAAGCGGAGTATGGGAACGAACATTGTGACACGAGAATTTTATATATTATATAGAAAAATAGATTATAGATATTCGAGACTTTGCATTCTGTTAATGTGCTTTCGCAATTGGATTTTAGCTATAACCCTAAACAAAGAGTTTAGGGTTCGTTTGTTTAGGGTTATAGCTCTCTCTCTATTTCTAAGTTTTTATACATATTGAAAGACGACGCTTCGGTGGACAAATTTGTGTAATATATTCCGTAATTTGATAAACTTCTGTATTTTTTTAAAATAATTTGTACTAATATGAATATGTTCATCGGTATACATACATATTAACCTTATGTTGCATACGAGTAGAAAGTAATCATAACCCAGTTGCCTTTGCCCTTTTTAGATAATGGCAACCATTTCCATAAAGTTCATTTCTGGATTTATTTCAATGATAATTTTTTAACATAACAGCCTTCTGTGCCCGTCGTCACTTTAGCATCAAGGAAATACCGCTTTTCACGTTTTCCTTCACTGTACGTGTATGTGTTTATTTAGTAACACAGCCGGGATTCACACCAACGACCTCAGGGTTACAAATCGCTCGCCTAACCACTCATTAACAGCGCTCTGCGAATGTAAAAAGAAATTTTACATTTCCCTAATCTAAATAATCCCGTTGATTGGGGAACACAGTTAATTATATAATCTAAGTACGTATTACCTAATTTCGATCCATTTTTGTTGTTAATGTTTGTACTGCCTTAAGCTGTTGCTGAGTCTGTTTTATTCTGATGTTAAATGCAACAAGTATTTAGCGCATGCCAAGGTTTGGGGATGTTTTGACAAGACCAGGGCTGGATTTAGGGGAATAGACTTCGGAAAAAAATGTTTTAAATACCGACTAGTAAACGCTAGTAAACAACCTTTCTATTGATATGTTTGTTAAATACTAAAAGGATCTACTTAGTTTCACAATAAATTATTGAAAACTCGACTGAAAATTTTTATTAAGCACCAATTCGATAGCGTTGATCTTGAACTATTAGGCCCTTTCTCCACTGCTCCGGTCCGACGTCGGATACCGGAATGAGTCATGAGAAAAATATCGGAAGGCCGGATTGCGCTTCTCCACTATATCCGATCCGACAATAATCGATACTTGTGTATTTATCATGCAACACTTATATTAACTAAAACCCAAATATTTAATTTTATTAATAAAACGTTCTAAATTCTGATATTTTATTGGCCTGGCTAGTTTATTACTTTTTTATATTGTCTATCTTGAAATATTATAATCTACTTAATAAACAGTTCACTATTACTATGGTATAAAAATATAAATAAATAGCAACATAATTTGGTTTGGTCCAGGTTATCCAGGTTCTTTCAAATTAAAGAAACTATAAATAAACCTGTGAATAATAATTTTTAACCTCTTGGATATACTTGGACCGATAAAACACCGCGTTCCGATCTAGCAAGTTATCGGATCGATAAAAACCGGATGCCGGAGTAGTGGAGAAGCACGTAAGTACTGTTGTGAGTTTCTAAATCGGATCGGTAATTAACGTTTGCCGGACCGGAGCAGTGGAGAAACGGCCTTATATTATCTATAAAGGTATAATTACAATTTCTATAATAAAACAGAAAATTTAATACAGCTTCTGCAAATTCGCTCTGCTACCATAAAATATTGATTGTTTCGAAAATATATACATACAGTCAAAACCGTTTATAACGACATCGTTTACAACGACCTATCGGTTATTACAACCAGATTGTATGGTCCCGTCCGAATCCCTAGTAAACTATTCAGTAAACAAACCGCTTATAACAACATCGGATACAGCGACATATCGCTTACAACGACGAAATTTTATCGATATTCATCGGCTATAACGACCAACCGCTTCTTATCTCAGCAAAACAAACGATTTTAAATCTTATTTATAAGCATTGAATGAATATTTAGGCATATTATTACCTACGCACTTTCTCCCAACGAATAGTTTCAGCCAACAACGATTTCCGAGGCTCTTAAAAAAATTTGTTGCCTTTAACGAACAGTTTGATACTGGTGATACTCATACCTTGAGGAGTATGAAACGTAAAATGCAAAAAATATTTGAGACTGGGCTAAAAAAAAACAGACCAAAATGACTGATTACTTTTGTACCTAATTATGTCGTAATAAATATTTTTGTTTCTTTTTTGACTCGTTTACATATTATAATATTAACATACCATATTATAACCCATACCTACCTATTCTAGATCGATAACTATGATAATATAACTATGTACAATGTACATACATATGTACTGTACTTGTGTATATGACATTGCTTATAACTACTATCGGATATAACGTCGGCAACTATACGGTCCCTTCAATGTCGTTATAACCGGTTTTGACTGTATATGTAATTAATCTTACCTTAAAATTTTGGTGAGCGTCTTGCTCTCCAGCCTCAAACTTATGTTTAATATTGTCTATTAGCATCTGCTTCCAGATTTCGGTCGCTATTTCGGTCCTAGAAAAGAAATTAATATTTTCACATATTTTATTATTTTTATCATATGATACGCTTTAGAATATTAAATATAAATAAAAGTAAAATATGCCATCCAATATCGATATAGAGGGCGCTTTTTTGCTCATTTATGGCGTGAAGAATTAAGACAGTCTTTAAGTTAAAAAAGGGGAATAAGTGAATTAGTTTGTGACGCAACAATAATTCATACTTGATCACTGATCGGTGAAATAGGGGCAGAAATATCTCTCCTCTATTAAACTCAGTAATTGTAATTAATGGACACAGGTTGTAAATAATTAAAATACATGAGTTTTAAACAGGAGTCTTGCGGGAAGATAATCTTGTCATATAAAGTAAGTAAAATATAATTAGACTGTAATCTTAAAAAAGGCGCACGAAATCATTTGTATACAGTATAACTAAAAACCGGAAGTTAGATCTTTCGTAGCCTTGCTACAAGCGCTACGAGGGGTGCTACGAAATTTTCGTAGTCATAACTAGATTTGCATAAAAATAATAACTTTTAAAACTATATCTATACTATTATTGATTTTACGTCAATTCTTTAATTTATATTGCGAAATAAACATATATATACCAAAACCTATCCCGTTTTATATTTCTTACGATTAAAAGCCAAATCTTGATCTATTGAACCAATTTAAGTACAAACAAAAACGTACATACATTTGTTTATTGTGATGCTCAAAGCTAAGTGGACTTGATGAATTTTCATATAGTAAGACATTAAGTATTATTCCAATTGCACGTACATAGACCCAACAATAGTACTAAAAGTCAATATTTTAAAAATGTATTAATATTAAGATGACAAAATTCAGTAGAAGCTGTCCCATGACTTTCATCTGATAAAATCTAATGTTTTAGTCATACTTAGTGCTAAGGATCAACTCTGCATCCCCTTGTCATTCATATTAGGCATAGATTATAGAATAAGAATGTGAGTTTTATTTATCATATTTTTTTTTTAGTCTTACGTTATGTTTTTAACACAGACTAAAGTCTGTGTTAAAAACATTGAAATTAAAGCCAAACACTGCCATCTTACTCTGAACAAAATAATTAAAACTTCTAACAGTAACTTAACAAATTTCTGCTGTATATGCAGAGACAAATTTACTTTTAAAAATTATTATAGTTTTGTAAGGAATAACATAATGTACCATATTCTCCTGCAACCTCTTTAAAGACCAGAATACTCTCGTGATCAACCTCTCACTTCAGTTAACTGATACTCCACATCCTTGAGTCTCTCATTGTAGAACTGGTCTCGGAGTAAAGCAAAGTAATGTTCAAGTTTTGCTGGAATTTAAAATATTTTCTTTTAATATTTTTTAACCTATACATGTAATGATAGTATTTGCTGGTTGGAATCCTTATAGTCTTAAGTGAAATGAGTTTTAATCATCATTAGATGTAATTAAGTATCTTGTAGCAATTGAAAAATATTTCAAATTAATCATAAAAATTTTATGTTCTATATAATTATTTATAGACATTTGCACAGCTACAATCTTAATAACAGCTGATTCAAACATTCATATTATTATGGAACACATGAATATGTGTTTAATTTAAAAAAGGTAAGTAAATAGATAAAAACCAAACTGGAGGACAAGACAACAAAATAACTAAAGACAATTCGCCAGGAGCAAAACAAACAATCTCAAATGAGGCTAAGTTTATCTACTCAGTCAAGAGACAGAGTGCTTTTGCGTCACATCAGCTATTAGCCTGAGCTCATACAATTGAATTTTTTGAATATCAAAGCGAAAGTAACTAAATTTAATACAACCGTTATCAGTTACAAGTGTATTATGTTTTCAATAATATAAATATTATGAGTAAGTCATTGTAATTGTTTTTAATCGGTAACAATCAACATTTATTACCCCTTTTACACAGAGATTTAAGACCTAAAAAAGTTTTGAATACCTGTAAGTTTATAAACATAACCTATTTACAAACCTTAAGTATCAAGACATTAATTCCTCCGCCTTTTGCATTCACTCTCATCTCAGAGGAGTCAACTGAGTCTGGTTCGTCAGGTTCCTCAGCACTGGAGTCACGATCTGGCCCTCTAGAAGAGCCAACTGACCTTTCCGTATCGCTACGGGACAAACAAACATTATGTTACCTCTGTCACCCTCCACTTACATGGATGGCATAATTGAACGTTAAAACGTATAAAATACATGAAACTGGATTTTAATTTTTATTCCACATAAACAATAACAACTCAAGCTGTCAAATTGAGAGATTTATTGAAATTTGACATTATAGTAGATGAAATTATAGAGACGTCAAAACGGGGCGGATGTTTGTTTATCTGTTTTATTAAACAACTTTTTAGAATTAACAATTTTAAATTCTATTGTAATCAATTTTATACTTCTATACACATATTATGCAATATGATTTTCTATTATTTCCAACAGACAAATATGCCTTATTTACAATATTCTCAACATCGTAATAATAATAATAATTAAAAACGGATGAATAGAAAATTTAAATAAATTTAAAAAGATTAAGAAATGAGAAATCGGAAATGTTTTCAAAATACTGCGTTTTAGTAAAAGATTTTTATTTTACAGTATAATTTATATTGATATTTAAGCTAAAACTTCGTACTATGTATTTTAGACGTCCAATATTCCATGTTTTAATGAATTCTTAAATCTATAATAAAAGTAAAGTCGTAGGAATTACGCCCTTTTGCCGTTTAAGGTTTTTTGACAAATGAAGAAACAAAATACAGAAATAGCATTTATTACTATAAAACTATCTAATCAGTCCTCTCTAGCAATTTCCTGACTAGCCTCCAATCTTCCATGATGTCAGCATCAGGTAACATGTAGACAACGTAAGGCGGGGAAACTGTCACCTGGAAAATTAATCTAATATGTTTGATATTCTAATAAGCAGAGTTAGATCGTGAAACTAAACTTAGCGTTTACTTCCTACTCTGAATCCTACCCTCAGAGTCAAATTATTAAAAGTGCACTAATTAATAAATTGCAAAATATTAAAATTTAAAATAAAAAGTAATTTAATTCCTTGAATCAATAATATAGGACAGTTAAGAAGAGTATATCACATCTAAACATTCTTTCACTCGTACTTTTTATTACGTACACCATTACTTATTGTTGGATCGGTCTCTTTGACTTTTAATCTGCAGATTCTCGGTTCAATCTAGTTCTTTTTAACGGTGTACCTTACCAAACGTTTTTGGTACTTCAAAAAGAAGATTTTTAAATAAATAAAAATAATGTTCATCAACTTTGCAAACGCCACGAGTGACCATGAACATACGTCGTATAAGCACGCTAAACATCGTGTTGTTATATAATTTTAGACTAAATACAGTAAAATGTAAAATAAAATACTTGTCTCTTTCTTCTTTTGCGTCCCCATTCGGCGCCACACGACCAGAGATCCACCGTATGCCTCTCTTCTTCAATTTTTCTTATTTTTTCTAGTATTTCTTCTTTTAATGATTCATAAACCAACCATTTTTCACTCTGTAAACAAAAAAACACTGGTTTGATGTATATATATGTTTGTACAAAATATATGTATAAAATAAGGTCCCGCACCACAAGAGTCGGGGGATATTGGGAAATTTATATAATAAAAAAAACACTTTTAATTTAGCTGATTTACTTAATTTTCGATTTTCAGGGAAATGGAGTAGCGGTAAGACAAAACAAATTTCCTAACATTTCAGAATACAAGGCAAGACTTCTATACCATTGTGTCTGCAGGACTCAAACTCTGTACTAAACCCTTGTGGTTTAATTCATAAATTCGGCTTTGGATTCGATAATTGAAAAAAAAATGTATAGTAATTCATTTAAATTTAAATTGCCTTTCGAGTCTGACTTTTAAAATACTATAATACACTTTAATGTATACTTAAAAACTTCTTTAACGACAATAAATGCGTTAATATATTTAATTATTTACATAGCATAGAAGTGTCGAGTGCTTTTCGGCAATCATAGTCAGTGACAAGTCTAGTAGTATATACTGAGGGAAACATGCTCTTGTGTTTTATCCACTTTCACTTGCTAGTGTTTATCATTTAACACTAATTGAAGTAAGTAAAGTAACTCTTTAAGTAATTTTAAATGACTAGAAGAGGTATTTATTAAGCACCAATACAAAAGTGTTGATCTTGAAACTATACAAAAAGGTATAATTAAAATTGACTTTAATTTCTATAAATAATATATAATAACAGAAAATTTAATGTCAATTCTGCAAATTTGCTATGATACCATATAATGTATCGAATGTTTCAGCAGAAATATATATCTATAAATAAACTTACCTTAAAATTTTGGTGAGCCGCTTGCTCTTCAGCCTCAAACTTATGTTTAATATTATCTATTCGCATCTGCTTCAAGATGCCTGCTACTTCGATCCTAAAAGAAAAAAATATAATTGCATATACAGATAATGGTATATTGCTTTATAAGCCTATTTTCACTAGTTTCGTAGGAACTGGTTTAACAGTTTTTAAGAAAAGTTTTGGCAAATTAAATATACATATATAAAAGCTTTCACTTATCTACTAAATTTCTAGTTGATTCTCAGCTAAAAGCTACTCAGGCAGCACTATGTATGCTGTAACTAGCAAATTGACAATCCAAAAATGTCTTGTAAAATTATTTGAGCTAAGTTTGGTTTATTTAAACATTACAACTATAAGTGATTTTCATAAATTAAGACAGAGTTTTACTTAAACAGGGTAATTCGAGACAACAATAATTATTACCAGATCTTGATTTATTGAATAAAATTTAATTCTTTCTTCAGTCTGAGACATCTAAATTAATTATGTTTGAAATATATACATTGGAATTCAGCCTAACACTGTTAAAATCTCAACAAAATATCTAAGTATAACTATATGTGTTACTTAAGGAATAACATAAAGTACCTTATTCTCATATTCTCCTGCAACCTTCTTAAAGGACCAAGATACTCTGGTGATCTACCACCTTTCACTTCAGCTAACTGGTACTCCACGTCTTTGACTCTCTCGTTGTATAACTGGTCACGGAGTAATGTGAACTGATGCTCAAGATTAGCTGGAATTGATAATATAACATTCAGTATTTTTTTAAGCCAAACATGTGTTTAAATTTTTTTGTATAGAGAAATTGATTTAAGTCATCATTAGTCCGTGGAGTCTTTAAACAACTTTAAAATATATATTTTGTTCATAAAGCATCAGATACACACAGTGAAACATAGAAATGTAATGGTTTATGACGTTTATTACCTGACTAAAATATACTATTTTTAATTATACTGAAGATTTTGAATTAAAACTAAATTTAAAACCACTGTAATAACAAGTATTGTTTTTAACAAGGTAAACATTACGTGTAAGATATAGTAGCTGTTTCTTATCTTTAACAATCAACAGTTATTGCCCTCTTACACAGAGATTTGGGGCCAAAGACAGTTTAGGATACATGGAAGTTTATAAACATAACCTTACAAACCTAAATTATCAAGACATTCATTCCTCCGCCTTTCGCATTCACTCTCATCCATCTCAGAGGAGTCATCTGAGTCTGGTTCGTCAGCTTCCTCAGCGCTGGAGTCACGATCAGGCCCTCTTGAAGAGCCACCAGACCTTTCCGTCTCGCCCCCGGACAAATCGACATCTCCATCACTGTCACCCTCCACTTTCATGGAAGGCATTATTCACCGCTAAACGTATAAAATTATTGAAACTGGATCTTCTTTTGTGAATGGTGGTAGATTTTAATTTTTATTCCACATAAACAATAACAACTCAAGCTGTCAAAATGATAATTCCTGTTTGTTGAAATTTGACAATTAGCATAGTTAAAATTATAGAAACGTCAGGACGTGTGGCGCGTATATTTTTACTTTGGATTTTATGCACCTTTACATGATCAATTCAATTTTTGCAAAAATATTGAAGATAGAACAATGATTCAACCAATGTCTGGGCAATCTCAATTTTTATTGCACCATATCATTGCATGTCTAGAGACTAGAGGGCACCTTAGGTTCTTATTTTAATGCCTCTCCATCACTGGAGGTTGTCCGTTAGTCTCTTGAAGCGTGTCTTGTCCTGTGCCAGATGCAGCAACTCTTCTGCAGTCACAATACCCGTCCACTCCCTAACGTTGCGAAGCCATGGTTTCTTCCTTCTACCAATCCGCCGTTTACCCTGGATTTTACCCATTATAATTAATTCCTTCAATTGAAGGAGGTGGTAGCTGTCGTGGCGCAAGACGTGGCCCAGATACGCAACATTCCGTTTTTAACGTTCTGCATAAGTTTTATCGACATTCCAACTCGTTTAAGAACCTTCTCGTTAGAGACATCCAGCTTATACGAAGCAGTGATAAATTTTTTGTTACGTTGAAAAGACTGTTGTGAATGAATAAGTGCCAGATTATGCAATGTTATGCAATGAGTTTTGTGGAATAGAGTTTCTTAGATTTAAAAAAAAAAATATTGGTTGATTGTAAAGTAGGTTTACGATCGAGATGTTTACGTGATAACGTCTTATTGGTGATATAAGTTTTTGGGAAGTAAGGAATTAATGAAGATAACAATTTTTTCAAATTTTAAATTACATCTATCGTTTTATTCACACTTTTGATGATAAATTTCGGGTGTAAAATGACAAGTTTACTTATTCGACTATGATATACATTTTTCTTCATACATTCACGGAATGACTGGCAGCGCTCGAGATGAGACGGGAGATCGGTCCGTCTCTCTCTCGTTATACCTGCGATCGCGCTCGTGAGGTTTTGGTGTGACACAAGTTTCTGAACATGTCACCCGACTAAAACGATTTTATTGTTGTTTGTAAAGTAGGTTTACGATCGAGATGTTTACGTGATAACGTCTTATTGGTGATATAAGTTTTTAGGTAGTAAGGAATTAATGAAGATAACAATTTTTTCAAATTTTAAATTACATCTATCGTTTTATTCACACTTTTGATGATAAATTTCGGGTGTAAAATGACAAGTTTACTTATTCGACTATGATATACATTTTTCTTCATACATTCACGGAATGACTGGCAGCGCTCGAGATGAGACAAAAATAATACACCTTACACACATACATGTTATAAAAAATTTATACGGTATGGTAGTGACAACCTTCGGTACCCATTTTATGCAACGAATCCATTTTATAAAATGGGTCTTAGGTAGTATACAGTATACAGATTTTAGTAGGTATTTCTAGTTTTTTATATTTATAGACCTCCTCATAAGACTTAAACTTTCCTTGAATGGGTTGACGGCAACGTTTTTTTTATCGAATTGTTTGTTTGGTTTTGATTTTTTTGTTTGGCGAATTCCATTTGTTTAAATCCTTCTTTTATTCAGAAAATAAAAAAAAATCGCCCCTTAAAGTAATGTGTCTAGACGACTTTATTGGAAATGACTGGCTAAAAAGGCTTTGTGTAATCTTTATCTATTACAGGTAGTAATGTTTTTATTTAAAACTTGTATGTTTTTAAAGGGCGGTTTTGATATTATGGTCATATGATCCTGAAAAAAAATGAGTTTTGTTAGCTACGCGTCACCTGAAATTTACTTTCATGCACTTTAGTGCATGGTATAATTTTGACCGGAATGTTATATTATATAATATGTTCATGTGTATCATACACATGAGGACTACACTTTGAAACTTTTTAGGACTTTTGCTGGAGGCAATATTTTAATAAAAGTTACGGCTAAAATTCTGACTTTTTTCTGGAACATGAGCCACGGTTACTTATAAAGTGTTAACCGTCGCCCATAGATAGCAGCAACACCGGGTGTTTTATCGAGCTTTGAGGATACGATCTTCTCTTGAAGGTCCCTAATAGTTCGAAAAACCCTCTACTTTCAGCTGGTTCTACAAAGAGGTGCGCCTGCGCGTTGTGATGTGGAACGCTAGGCTTCCGTATGTCAGAAACGTATGCATTTGACTTATGGGAGTCTTACTAAGTGCTGGGATAATCTCTACTGTGAATCTAAGTGTAAGTGTTAGTAATTATTATAAGCTTAGTTATATAATTTCGACGAAAGCTTTTGGCAATTTTTCAATACTGCGTAAGTCGTACATTTCGAATGTAATACTTCCAGCAAATGCGAAGAGTGACTGTTCTTTCCATAAAAATCTCAAGATAAATTCGGGACGACAGATTCATACATATTTAAAAAAGAAACAAGTTGTTATCTGATATTAAATTTAATAGGTATACTCTATTATTTACATTAAATTGTTCTCTATTAACATGGTATTTATAATAATTTCATAATCAATCAGTAAACAATAAACTTTATATACAGGAATATTTATAAATAATATTAATGTTATCAATACTGTGAAGTTCGACAATACCACATTTGAATACGTGCATAAATGTAAAACGTGGGAAACAGATTACACATAAATTAAAATGCATACACCCGATGCACGATTCGTAAAATTATACAGATAACAAATATATCCTAGAATATAGCACCTCCACAGGCTACCAGAAATATAACTAAGTAATGAAACCGCTTTAATCTAAATGACTCGATATTCATATCGGTTCAAAGGATATAATAAATTACAAAATATACACAAAAGGCTGGGCGCTCGTTTAAAATTTTAGTATTTCTATCATAGTCACGACGCTAACTGCAACGAGCGCCACAGCTTAATATAAAACCTTATACTTGTGATTATTAAAATAAATTGTTATTAATGAGACATATGTCTCGTATTTGGCACAAAGTTATTTGGAATGTACATTTACAAATAATTAAAAATTCCAAATAATTTGTTTATTTGAACATGGATATACAATCCGTCAACGGAATTATGGCATTCAATTTTGTAACATACATAATTCGAAAAACGATTGTACAAATTTGGCATTTTAACAATATTTGTGAAGGTTGACATTTGGTTAAGTGTTGTCATATTAAAAAAAATACCAAATTTCAATGTAGATTAAAAATGCAATAGGGTACCGTAATCGCTTAATGATTACCGTTATAACTATGGCTTTATAGGTATAGGTATACTATAAAAACAGATATGTCGTTGTTAGGTTCAAATATTGCTTTCTACTCACTATTTCAGCCGATTTTAAACATTGCCCAATATTTGTAAATATTTAAAATCTACCATCAAACCCCCCAAGGTACTACAGGAGAAAATTTCCAAAAAGTTACTATGTTTTAAAACCTACTGCAAATTTTTTGGAAGAATCGAATTATTCATTAGTTTTAGTTTAATTATTGTTATTTTAGAGTTTTGTCATACATTAGATAAATATTAAAATTGTAACGTGAAAATATATTAATTTTAATCGTTTTAATTTTATGATTTACATTGATTTTACCAAAAACGTAAATATGAATATAGAAAATTATCGAATTAACTTTATTTACGATTAAATATTCAGCACGAACGTGCAAAATGTAGTTATACTGATACCGACTATAATAATTATTCAAATGAGAAGCGTAACAATGGAATATTATCTTCAAAATAATTTATAGAAATACGTGATCCTTGAATTTATAGAAAACTCTAATCCACAAACAACTATAAAATACTATTAAATTTTAAGGCAGTTCTGAGAGTTTGTTAGAGAAAATACCCACGAAAGTTATTGCCATTCAACGTTGCCATATTTAAGGAATATACGACAAATTGAAAAAAAAAATTCAACTAATAAACAACGAAACGTCCCTAAGGACAAGAACACGTCACCACTAGAAAGAATAAAAATTCAGGAAAAATTGTGTTTACGATACAATAAATTGTATCACAATTTCATACAAGTAAAATAATTTTAATATACTTAAGTATTGGATTTCATGGCCGACGTTTGGTACGCGCCAAATGATGTATGAACTGTCAGATGTCAAGTATTACAGTTTTACGTTTTCTATTAGCTATGTCAAATCCAGTCAAGCTGCCATAAAATCCATCTGTAGGTATAAATGTCTAATTTTAACTAAATTTTTATTCAAACTAATAGCACTAGAGCCTACATTCCAAACTGTATTCCTTCCGCGTCAGCAAATGTAGAACCATTCGCGTAATCATTCCGATTAAGAGGATCGCCTTGAAAACGTATTCGATTACGACATTTACGCTCGCATCGGAGACACTCCATCGACTCTCGGTTGCCGGTGATCGATCGTCGTGAAATATCTGACTGGAATGATTGAAAATTCGATCAGGCGTGATCGACCTGAACGGTATTCGATCACTAGTCGACTCGATTCGATTAAATCGATGAGCGATGATCGTTCGCTAGGTGTGCTTGAGCCAATGGGCGGGAACCCACTGCGGCTCCCTTTCGAGGCTGTTGATTTCGTTGACGAGCTGTTGGTAGGCGCGTTGAGTGTCATTGTTGATGATGATCATGTCGAAGAGGTGGCCCCAACGAAGCTCCATGTCACGGGCTGTGGCTATTATTTCCTTCAATTCCTCCTCCTGAAACAAAAATTATAGTTAGAGAAATGGAGACTTGAATACATTTTATTTATTTATTTATTGATATTTACCACATTATACATAAACTATATCAACGGTATATCTTTTGGTAAACATAAACATTACAAAAAATAAACTAAAAATACTAGCAATTTTTGTTAAGCAGAAATAAATGTAAAAAATGACTAGCAAAACAGCGGATTAGGTATGATATAGTTTCTAGAATAACGGCGGCAATTTTATATGTGTTATATATATTGAAATCAAAAAATTATTAGAAACTTTGAATAACTAAAAAAATATTTAATAAACGAGTAAAAATTAAACTGACGATCCTATTCTAAACGAAATCCAATAATCTTTTACCTTATAAGCCTCGCCATTTCTGATTTTCTTCTGCCTCAATTTCTCCAAGCTGGGCGGCGCCACAAACACCGTGTAAGGCTTGAGGTCGGAGCCTCGTAATATCTTCAAAGATTGAGGGTGAAGATTCAAAACACAGATTTTCCCAGAATTCACCACTTCCCGAATGGCTTCTAGCGATGTACCTGAAAATGTATGTACATATTTTAATAAATTTGCTAAACTTTTTATTATTGTCAATCACATCACAAATATTATGAAATTGAAAAAGAATGATTATACCCTAATCGTTATATCTAAACCAGAGTTATTTGTTTGAGCTATGAGCTATTTAAAAATTGAAAATTAAAAAATAATAGAGTTTCGTGTTTTAATGCTGGAATAGAAAAAAGTACTTTAAAATAAAAAAGGAGTAGACTTAAGTTTTTACTCACCATAATACGCCTTTTCGTACTCTCCGTGTTCCACAAATTTTCTATTAAGTATATCCGACTCAAATTGCGTCCGGGATATGAAATGATAGTCCTGTCCGGGAACTTCGTGGTCTTTGCGAGGTCTCGACGTATCTGTTATGAAGTGATTGTTTCAATCTCCTAATAAACTTTTATAAACATATTGTTGCAAATGGTCAAAGAATCTTTATTACAGATCTGATATTAGAGAAAGTTTTTAATACTTTTATGAATAGTGAATAAGACTGACGGCGTAGGGCTGATGAGGTCTGATCGGAGCACTTATCAAAAAAAACTCAAACTAAATTATTATAAAATACTTTGGCAGGCTGTTTTTACAACTAAATTAAAACTAAATACAATATCACATAAAAATACATAAAAAATATATAACTCGATCTTATAAGAATATAACATGCAGCTATTACATATATATGCATATGTTACTTGTTATAATATATACAAAATACGAAATTAATTCTATCTGTATATCACTGTCAAAACTTTTAACGGTAAAAAGTGCACGAGGTACGAAATTTGACAAAATTACTTAAATGCTGTAAGTACAAAATATATTTTTATTATTGAAAAAGATCAACTCACGTGGCACGGCCGCGGCGAACCTGGCGGTGTCTTCCATGAGCCGTTGCCTCAACTCGTGTCTCCCGATGTTCGGAGGCCCGATGAGGACGATGGGCCGCTTGTGGGACGCCCGAGGGTAGTACAGGCCCACTTCTTCGTACGTTAGGATCTCTTCTTGCTCGTATTCTGCGAAATAAAATGTATATAGTTATCTCAAAAACGACTAAGCCGGTTTTGATAAAACTCGGGCTGTTGTTTAAATGGACAGACTTTCAACTTCACCTCAACAAGATAAAACTGCAAGATTAACTAAAAGATTTATTTATTTAAAGTGAAGAAAAAAACACATTTCTGTCTTCTTGATACGATAAGTAATAAAGCTCATTACCATCTCCACCGGAAGTGGAATAAACGGGATATCCGGCTTCACTGGTTGCTTTCTTGCCTTTCTTCTTCCTGGGCGGCTTTTTGGCACAGAGCAAAGTCCCTCCTTTGCGAGGCTTATCCCTCGCCGCTACTTCACCCGCCAGGGTCAGTTTCATTGATTCACGCCTGAGTGAAAAATTACAAAAATATAAGTGGATGTGATTTAAACAATAAATCACGAAAATGTTCGTATGTTACACATTTATACGCACTTTTGATAATTTTTAACCCTACAACATGTAAAGTATATTATCTAGAAATATAATGTACATTAATATAAATATTTTATGAGAAAAAGAAAAATTAGCCTAAAAACCAAAGTCTTATACTCACTGATGCTGAAAAGCCTGACTAGGAATGAGTCCGGCGAGGGTCTGGTCTTCCTCCCCTTCTCGGAAGGCCTGCCACCAGTTGGGGTCCTCGCGGCTGATCACGTGCAACACGTCGCCTTTTTGGAAACTTATGCCTGTAACGAATTTACGTCAAAATAAGATATTTGTTAAATCGAGCCTACTTCGTAAACTTGAAGTTACAAAAATATTATTAAAACATTATTCTGTAATATATAAGTCTTATCATTTAATGTATTATTATATAGTTTTTCAAGGTATCTTATGTCATAATCGCTTATTAGAATATGAGCTCATAGCGAACAATGGATCGTTCTTAATACCTAATATAGAATTCTAGGCACGCGTGTTTGTCAGATAAAGTAAGTAAATCATAAACTTTTATTTCTTTTATATGATTACTTTTAAATGAATTTTTTTTATATACTACCTGTTATATTTGTGTTTAAATGTGTATTCCCTATTTGGATTATATATGTAGCTAATAATAAAATAAAATATTAAGGAGAGAAACGACCTCCAACTATTTAAAGTTAGAGTGTACTCCTCTCTTAAAGGCCGGCAACGCACCCACTAAAAAACGGTGTCCATGGGCTGCCATGACTGCCCTTTTTTGGGCGTCTCGAAGGCTCATTCCCTCCCCTTTATATATATATATATATATAAACAAGGGAAATTAAAATAACTCACCGAGCTCCCGACAAGGTATGTAGACGTCGTCCTCGGGGTCGTAGTCGAAGTGTGCCCTGACGTGCAGCACCCGATGGGCGGGCGGCGGTCGCGGGCGGGCGCGAGGCGCCAGCACCACGGACAGAGTCCCCGCCAGTCCGCCCAGCAGCTGGCACACCTCGTGCACTGACTTGCCGCGCATGCTCACACCGTTCACTTCCAGCAGCTGGAAACACATTTCGATTTTTTTTATATAATTCTTTAATCTAACCTAAATATCTAGACTACTCTACTATAAACATGTTCATAGAGATACAGGGTAAACCAAGATTATAAAACCACCATCTGTATGTTTATATATTTCATCTTATTTTCCTGTCTCTACGCAAGTGAAATCCAAGAGTTATAGCGTTAGACCTGTATTAAGGGATACCAAAGTACATAACAAAGGAAATTACACTGTGATCGTGAATTTTCGAACATGAATTATTTTAATAAACCAAGGTGTACACGGAACCAGTAGCTGAACTTAGATACGGAATATCATCTACCTCATCTCCCTCGTGCAGCAGCCCTGACTTCTCAGCAGCCCCACCCCGCACTATCCTCCCGATTATCACCGCCTCACCTTCATTGCGTACTGTAGCACCTGCAGACGTAAATAAGCTAATGAAGCAATGATTACACCAAGATTGTTGGTGATAGTGTATCAGCAATAGTTTTTAAGATAGATTTTTTTAAATATGTCCTTTTTTATTGCATTGTACTTTAAACAACACAACTTAAGAGTTCTACGCTAAAACGCTCACTGATTTATTTATTTATTTGCAAATAAGGAAATGGTTTTATAAATTTCTCCATATTTCAATTAAAAGTTAAAATTAACTTACCAAGTGGTTCATTAGTCTTTTCAATTTTAATAATCTTAATAGTATCGCTGGTGTCGTCCGGCGAATTGGTCGGTTGGAACTTGTCGTTCTCGGTTACATGGTTTGCAGTCTGCGGATGAACAAACAAAATATTATAAAATGTAAGAGGTCAGTATGGAAATGTTTATATAGTATAATTAATCTAAAAACCTATAAATTTCAGGGGTTGGCAAAACATTTAATGTAGTTTTAATACCTGTAAGCACGCTGTTTATAAGAACAGATATTGAAGAATGCTAAAAAAGATAACTTTGAATTGAATTTGAATATTTTATATTTATTTAAACTTCGTTATATTAACATTAACATAAATTATAAGAGATAAAACGGGCGGCTTTATCGCTAACAAGCGATCTCTTCCTGGTAAGGAAAAAAACTTAACAAAAAAAGAAATACTAAGGGTAAAGTGCAAGAAGTGCATAACAAATCAACTAAAATAAAATTACTAAACTTAAACTATAATAAAATTCAATATAATTAGAAGCTAATATCTTGTTATTTAATTTTATACATTAACTGATGCAGGATATTTCTGAAATACCAAATTACTGACCTTATTTCGTTTGCCCCGCGCAAAGCAAGAGGGGTCAAGCAAGGCGGCAGCCTGGTCGTGCGCTTGCAAGAGGTTTTCTAACTCAAGCCCTCCCAGAATTGACAGCAGTTCCGCTGCTACGCCTGACGTCTCACCACCTGACGCTGTATGCGATCCTAGTACATCTATACACTGAAAAAAATATTTTTGAATCAATTTTTTATTTCAAATATAAAATTTTATATCTACCTAATAATATATAAAATTCTCGTGTCGCGGTGTTTGTAGTTAAACTCCTCCGAAATGGCTTGACCGATTCTCATGAAATTTTGTGTGCATATTGGGTATGTCTGAGAAACATCTATTTTTCATCCCCCTAAATGTTAAGGGTAGTCCACCCCAATTATTATTTTTTTGTTTTAGATAAGATTAAAAAAATATATTTTTTTATGATACAGAATTAAAAAATACAAACAAACCCTTGTATTTTCACCCCTCTACGTTCAAACCCCTATTTTTTATTATAAATGATATACATGGCAAAACGACGTTTGCCAGATCAGCTAGTATATATATAAAATTAAAAAAAAAATCTCAAATGTTCGTACCAGGAAACAAATGACTCAAATTTTGACGGATATGCGAAAACCAATTGAAGCCAAAATTATAGATCCCGGGGTAATACTGCAGTTTTAGAACGAATGTGTTTCTTAAAATAGGCATGTCATAAATTTATGACGTAATAGAATAAATAAATTGTTTGATAAATTATTTACAAGTCATTGTTAATAATTTTAATACAATGAGACAATAGGTATATCATATATAGGTTTAGCGACAGTAAAAAAATATAACAAACACTGTTTTACGATATAAATGACTTGTTTTAGATATAATGAACCTCCAATTATCCAATAGGGATTGAATGTTCCCTTTTAAATTGTCTATATCAACCCGAAACAATTGTTTTTTTCGCAGGATTCGAAGCCACGTTGCTGATGGAAACGATACTTGAACAGTACGGTTGTAGCTTTACATTACTACTTAAATTTGTCTACTATACTAAAACAGTCAGTGTTTCCCAACTTTGTTTGTACCATGCTCCACGTAAGCCTTTCTCAAAAATTTATGCCACCCTATGTAATGTAACACAATTTTGAATATTAAAAAATTGATCACTTAACAAACTTAAATGATAGGTTTGAGGATAAAATCACTAGGAAATTGTGAACGAAACACAGTAAGTAAATTATCAAAACAATGAAAAACTGATAATAACTTAGCCCCACGTTCGAAAGCACTGCCTTAGATCAAGGCAATAAATATTATTTTCTCAATTCAAGGTATGTCATAGCTAACTTACATCTTTTAATCGATCGGTAGCTCTCTGCGTCTGCGGCGGCGTGAGCGCGGGCCTTTTATGTCTAACAGCGGTGAGGACAGCTGATCGCGTCGCAAGCGCAGTGCGTAACCCTGGACTGGTTAAGGCACTGGCTGCTCCTGCAACTCTTGCTGCGAGACCTGATTCACCAATCGACCCTAACGCCTTTTGAACCCTCGATAGTGCAGCACAGACTTCTTGGTAATCTGAAAATGGAAAAAAAAATATTTTAGGTTTAAAAATCTGTTATTTGACTTTATTTTAAAAAATCAGAGGCGTATAACCTGTTTTTAGGTCTGGGCCTCAGATTTCTGTATCTGTTTAATTTTTCATTTGTCAATCTAATAGACAAGTAGGTAAGCAGCCTCCTGTGTCTGACACACGCCGTCAAATTTTTGGGTCTAAGGCAAGCCGGTTTTTTCACGATTTTTTCCTTCACCGTTTCGGCGAATGTTAAATGCGCACATAGAAAGAAAGTCCAATGGTGCACAGCCGGGGATCGGACCCACGATCTCAGGGATGAGAGACGCACGCTGAAGCCAACACTACTCGGACTTTTTCTTTACTTTTATCTAAATAAATGATTCCACTTCTAGGCACTTTTGTTATTTTTATCGATTATGATTTCGTCCAATCCAATAGTCTAAGATTGTTTTATAGTAATAATGAGTTCACAAAAAAATACACTTTACTAGACATTTCTGCAGGTTTATATTTAATTAAGCTTCGACGATTTTACGTACAGATTTCATCTCAAGATCTCTTTAAGAACAAAAAGTCTTTAAATAGAAAAGCAACAAAACTGCAAGAGCCGTATTACACGCTCGACTTGGTTCAATACTAACTTTAATTAGTATTCAAGATGATATCCTAACGGCTACTTTAACCTATTTTTTGCTCTTAATTAAATTTTTATCTAAAATGAACGTCTGACTCATTTGCTTCAAAAACCATTTTGTAATTTGTTCTGTGTGTTTATTAGAAATTAAAAAAAAAGCTACTAAATGGGGCATCTACACTCTATAATAATAAAACCTGAAGTGATCTTAATTACTAGTATGGGAGAAGAATAATCAAATGAGATCTTTTAGTCAGAAAAGGAACAGTATTTTCTGTTTAGACCTGGACAAAATGCGCAGGAAATCGTAGCTCTACAGCTTTGTTGGTAGGTGTTTTAAAGGATATTGCTCACCAGGTTTTAAGTAAGGTCAAATAATATCTGCAATAGATCAAGACATACCGACTGTGCGTGACTTTTACTTCCATTAGGAGTTTGACTTAATTTTTACTTAATTACTTAAAAATGTCATGTGGAACATAGTGTAATGGTTACAGGTCCTTACAAACATTTTGTAAAACAAAAAACTTGGGAGTGGCGGAGAGTTTATTGCCAGTTCTTCTCTTCCGTTCTACGCCCTTGATTTGAGAACTGGCAGTAAATGTAAAATTAGAAGCATTTAATGTATATTTCGTTTTTGACGTTCATAAGACGTGTATATTGTGTTACCTACATGAATAAATGATTGTTTACTTTGACTTCACTTCCCACTCTTCCCTTCTTCCATCTCTACCTTCGGAAGTTATTTCTAACCAGGTTTCTAACTACATTCTAATTAAGGACTTACCAACAAGCTGGTAAAGATGTGACGGTTCATCATCTTCCTCATATGCTTCGTTGACGAAAGAGGTAGTGTTTGGCGGGTTCGACTCCAGCGCCTGCAACTTGTGCGAGCCTCGTAGTGATGTACGTAGAAACTCATTCTGCGCTGCGATCCTCTCTTCTGCTTCTTTACGTTGACGGAGTTGCTCCTGGAATAATAAAGGAAATTTTTGAGATATTTTGGCAAAACATATGAGCAGTTATCCAAAGATTGTCGGAAACTTGGAAATCTGTAAATAATCTAAGCCAATACTAATTAGTGATAAGTAGGTAATATAAGCTTACAACACGTAGGGTTTCTATCTGTTATCGCTTATCTTATTACGTGCGAGTTACGGTCAAAATTACCTTGAGGCCAATGCCACATTCTTATCAAAAGTTATTAAAAACAATCATTAGAGTTAAAAAAAATTGACTTATACGTAGAAATTCCGTGATTGTTTAAGGTGGTAGAACTTTACCTACGAACTAAATTTAGATTCATATTACCCGTTTTTTTCACACTTTTCAACATATTAGATTAAAGTTATGAATTATTATAAATTTACAATTATTTAACATAATTTTAAATTTATCCGACGTTTCGCGTGCTTTACAGCGTGCGTGGTCAGGGTGACTACGACTACGAACATATTAGATTTTAATTTTGCAAGAATGATGGAGCGACTGGCAGGAGGCTCACCATGATAAGTGCCCATGGACACTCATAATGCCAGAAGGCTCGCAAGTGCGTTGCCGGCCTTTTAATAATAATAATAATTTATTGCAAGAATATGGCACAAAAATGTGTCAGGTGGTACAATCACATCAAGAATCTTTTCTAAACTTTAAATTAAATGTTCTATAAATATAATTGTTGTAAAATGTTAAAAGAACATATAAAACGGTCTATAATTACTATGTATTTCGTTATTCTTTTCTCATTCTAAATTTATTGCTTTTGACCTTTTTTTCTTCTAACTAGAACAATCAATGTGCTAATGTTTAATGCATCGTTACACATTAACCTTTGGGACTACATTAACAATTATATAACATAATCCAACTACAAACAAAATTCTGTTTGTAAACACAAAACATTGGCTGCATTAGGTACCGCGTTATATACGGGGTTACGGTCTGAATTAATCAATCTACATATTTAATCTAAAAATACCTTTTTACGGCCGCACAAAAGATTTTTTAAACAAAAGGCTTTTCAAAATACTAATTTTAAACGCATTGTGCGCAAGGGAAGACCTACGTCAGACGTCGACTTGTTCAATGTTTCTAGTGAAAAGGTTATATTTGCTATTGAAACAACGCCCTTATTTACACGATTGTTTATTTAAAAATTTCTATTTTTTGGTTTGTTGTAATTGTTTGTAATTACTAGTAACACACATATATTCTCGAGGCATACTTAGCCCACGCCTCGACTTAATTTTACCCTAAATCACAGCTGTGCTTAAATTTAAACACGAGTTATTTAACCTAACATTAGTTAAGTTACATATATATTTTAGTTTATAATTAAAAGCGTAAACAATCATCGCAAACTTGAAGCTTATATGAGCCCTTTAGTTTTTACCACACTCATAAATTGTTGGAACGAAGTTCCTTATCGCGCGTTGTGAAAGGGGGCTAGACGGAAAAAATTCTTACGAAAAGTTGTCACGACACTTTTTTGCTATTTGCTATTGTAATACACCGGTTCTCGTCCGATCACCAAAGTTAAGCAACGTCGGGCGAGGTCAGTACTTGGATGGGTGACCGCCTGGGAACACCTCGTGATGTTGGCTTTTTTTTTTCGTCGTAAGATTGGTGTCGAGAAAATCTATCATACTGTTGTGATACCAATTAACATATAAATTAATCGAAAGGAATTTCGTTCCATCCGGGTGTCCCTTGACACCTCTAAAGTTTTTAACATTCTCGTTTCCAATAATGTCCAATAACATACGTGTCAATTTAGGAACTCTTCAATAAGTCAAGTTAGTTTTTTGTTAATTCAGCATCGCAACCCCACTACCTCTAATGATATCTTAGTTATAAGCTAATGTTTTATTAAATTAAAGCCAGTTGTTACCCAGCTTCTAACAAAGTGTTTTATTTGAACATATCCATACAACAACCGCCACCGAATTTAATTCACGCCACAATATTTTAGCATGACAATCTGAATAATTATACTTTCAATCAAACTGTTCATAAATAACATTCATTCTTGACTCAATTAATATATTGTAGATATTACTATCTATATAATCTAAATTATCTTTCGCTCTCCATAGAGAAATTAGTGTCATCAATACAAGTAGAAAGCAATTTAAAAGGAATTACACCTCCATTGGATAATACCATTTATGAATTTACAATACACAAATTTCAGTATTTACAATACTCTTGATAATGATAAATAGAAAATAAAATAAATAATAATATTTACAATTATTTATTTAGATATTAAAGTTACAAAAGTATCAAATTTTAAATTTTATTTTAAATAACCTAGTCCCAGCTTTGACTAGACATTAAATACATTGCTCACGATGGATTTGCAAACCACAAACTGGGAAATGTATTTGGCCGAAAAACATTTGTTTTAGAAAAAGAAGGTAAATTTTCTGAAAATGCAAAAGAAGGCATGTTTCTAGGATACTCTAACTTTTAAAGCATACAGAGATTATATACCAGAATAAAATGAAGTTGTGATAAGCAGAGATGTTAGGGTTACTGACATAATGTATTTTAAAAATCAAATACACGTTACCAAAAGTATTTCTTAAAAAAGAAAAAGACAATAGAAATCGAAATGGAAGAAGATCATTTAACAATAAATTAATCAAGAGACGAATCGGAATATGAATCAGGCATCGTTTTTGAGTTAATTCGTTACAAACAAAAATCTGATCATCTACATAATACTGTGGGTTGTGTAAGTTATAAATAGAAAGCAGTTGTTTAAGTTGAATAAAGAAAAACAAAACATTTTCCGAATATAATTAAGTTTGACGTCAATGGCATAAAACTGAATGACCCTTTGCACTCGGCTAAGCTTACTTTATGAGATTTGGGAGTTATTTCAAATTTATGAAGTCTTTGTGAATAACAACAGTTTGTTAAGCTGCCATAACACTTTGGGACTTTTCCTAATCTAATATTACAGAAAAGAGTTTCTATGCGATTTCACATTGAAATATATTTGATGTAGGTAATTGGAGATTACTGTTTCGTCTAAATAATTAGCTTAAGAAAAAAATATTTGGAGTTGATTGAAATATTAGAAATTTATACAGCCTACAAGTATTTTTCAATAAGTAGTGTAGTACACGAATGTTTATACAGACTATTAAAATACGGAAAGTTGCTTATCTCAGATACGTTTTGCGTCATCATAGATACGACATGCAGCTCATAATGATGCGCAAAATTCAAGGCAAGAGACCGGCTGGTTGAAGGAAGTCGTGGTTGCGGAACGTGCGAGAGTGGATCGGCATCACAAAAGTAAAACAAAAACAATAACTAACCTTAAAATATAATAACCAAAATATAATATTTGAAGAAGTCCCTTTAGGCAAGGTTCCGAAGATACTGGCAGCGTTCTCCCTTTGAATTGCTAGACTAATTCTTTGTCCGAGGTAGCTGCCAGATCTTCGGTCTCCTGTGATGTCGACTAACCTTTTTTCTCTCTTATTGTTTTAGTTAAGAAAATTGTAAATACTGTATGATTAATGAATGTTGATTGAAAATTTATTTTTAAATGCTAAATATACATATTTCAAAGTAAAATACTAAACAAAGCAATGTTTATTTTATTGTTAACTGCATTGAATATTATTTTATACAGTTATACGAAAATAGCATATGAGAAATTCAACTTTAGTTCTGTGCCAAAAAACTGTCACAAATACTAACGGGATTATGTTAATTTAATTTTATAAACTCTCAAATGCATGCTAATATTAAAATCAAGTCAGTACAAAAAGTATTTTTGATATTTAATATACTTAATCTAGCCATATTTGAATAAAATGCAAATGAGTTCAGTGACCTTTGCTTTGAGAGGGTTTTTATGTCAAAGATTTGTAGATTTACGGTTTTAACGCCATTTTTAACCCTCATGCATTAATTCTTAATTACTTGGAGACCTTTTTGTATAAAATTAAGTACTTATATTGGTTCTACGAACCAAAGAGCTTGGTTTTGTGGTTTCAGTATGAACAAATTCCTATCATTTTAATTTATACTTTTACATTATAAATAGGAAAAATTTAACGAAACAGGAGTTATGTAACCTAAAATTAGTTAAATATTTTAGTATTATGACGTATATATTATATATTTTAGTTAATAATTAGAAGTGCAAACCAAATGTTACCAATTAAGGCACACTTGATGCTAATATGAGTCCTTTAGTTCATCCCACACTCATAAATTGTAATTTAACATTCTCGTTTCCGATAATGTCCAAAAGGTAGGCTATTGAAGTGTCACTTAGATTTAAGATCCCTTCAATAAGCCAAGTTAGTTTTTTGTTAGTCGCAAACCCATTACACCTAATTTTATGTTAGTTATAAGCTCATGTTCAAGCAAAGAGTTTCATTTAACATACATTTGAACATCCCTCTAACAACCGCTATCGAACTCAGTCAAATTATAAAATATTTTATTGAAGGCTTTGAACTAAAATATTTTATTGAATTGAAGTGTTTGAAGTTGTACTCATACCGTACGCTTATATACTTACTCCCAATGTCAATTATTACATAAATGATTAGTAAATTCCAACTATACATAAGTTAATTTTTTATATACAGAATTATATAAACTGTAACATAAACAACATGAAGTGGCAACTTTCACTTCTATAAAAACAGTCTTATTGATCAGTTTTAACTCTATCTCTTCATTAATAGCAGCGTAAAATGAATTGGGAAGAGACGTAAAAATACTATAAATAAATAATCACCAGCTGTAGCAAACTTCTCATCATAATTACCTCATGATATTGTAAATTATCGAAAATTTTGTTCCATATCATAGTTTAAATCTTACAATAGATTACAAAGTATCAAATACAAGGCTACTAGACAGATTATAATCTACAATATAACAGTGGCATAAGAAGCTACATAGATAAATTCTCGCTTGCGACTATGTTCGCGAAATAGTTTCAGTTTACAGAGTTCACAAGAGCTGATTGTTATGTTATTAGTTATAATTTCTAGGTACATATATTTAAATGTACTTTAATTTTAGAATTATCGGTGTAGGTAGTATTGTGTAGTTCTATCGTATTATAACTATTACGATATAATAATTATGTGGAAAAAAAACAATAATAGTACTCGTAGGCGAACTTTTATCCAAATTAGCATCCCCTATTTAACTACTATTTACGCAAAAATAGACAAGCTTTACCTAAAAGGAATGTTGATATCCAACCACTTACAAATATCATCCCAAGACGTATTGATACATACAATCCTAAACCTCTACTTTCCAAGGTACCTAAGGTACCTACTCGTAGCATACTCACTGCTTGCCTTAGAAATTTGAGTGTACCCGCCATGGACGGTGTAAGCACTCGCCCGGTACCGTACAGCCCTGCCAGAGGCAGAGACCCATTTTAATTTTATCGAAATAAACTTGCTCTTTGACTGGGAATCGAACCCGATACCCCTCCCCTAGCAGACACCTAACAAAACCGCTAGGCTACGAGGCCCTTAGATTACCTTTCTCTAGGTCAAGTCAATAACTATAATAAATTTAATTGAAATCAGTTCAATTGTGTAGGGGTGAAAGTATAACAGTCACTTTCGGTTAATATATTAGTATACGAGTATACTAGCTGACACGGCAAACATTGTTTTGCTATGTATATTATTTCAAGGAAAAAAAATTTTAGTTCAATAAAAATATCTATCTGCTATAATAAAAAATAGGGGTTGATCGTAGAGGGGTAAAAATTAAGGGTTGTATGTACATATAGATAGTAGCTCTCAGACTTACTGAATATGCATACCAACTTTCATAAGAATCGGTCGAGCCGTTTCGGAGGACTATGGGAACGAACACTGTGACACGATAATTTAATATATTGGATATATATAACGAGTACATTAGTATGTTACTGTAGTGACGTGATGAAACTAATACTAAATACATAACAAAGAGCGATAATTACGAAATTACATAAGAGCTTATGTAATTGACAAAAACTCGTGAGAACTTACCGAGTAAGCCTTAATCCTTTTTGGGTCAACATCATGCGACCGCGTCTGCGCACGCGGCGACGACGATACCATGATCTATGGATCACGATCTATAGATCTCTATAACGGTATACGTAAACATCCCAAACATGACACACTTTCACATTGCACTATACAATTTCGATTAATGGCTGCCAGATAGGTTTAATTAGTGTTTTTAATTGGTTTATTTAATTTAATGATTAAATTCTATTGGAAACGTTGGTTTATACTGAATGGATTTAGATTTAAATCTGTTAGAAGGCTTAGTCTTACATAATAAAAGGTAAATGGATTTAAAAGTAGATAAGAACTTTTTCCAATGCATTTTATTCCTATTTATTTTATGTGAGAACACACATTTGAGAAGAACTACTCGTTCTTTAAAACTCAATATAATACAAATTCCCTGAAGCACTGTATCCCAAACCTAGTAGTGGTTGACAGGAATAGGCTTCCGGAAAGTGTAATTAGTGCAGTTTAAAAAACACGTTGGATAATTTCTTTAAATCCGCAAATACGCGCGCATCAGCGTATTAAGCTACTAATGTGTTTAACTACATAATTGTATAATATATTTATGTTTTAACAGAATTAGACAGTACCGATAATTTCATTTCTTAGTTCAAATAGTTTAATTCTTTTTATACTTTGTTTTTTATAAGTTGTACTTCTTTTAGCGCGTTAGGGAAAAGTGGTGTGAGTAAATTTTTATGAGGCGCGCGCACACTCACAAAAACCGACACCCTGAACTGTCTGCACCATGACTTTCCTCCATTTTACCTTACACAAAAGTTATAAGTAAGTTACCTTTAAGTGGTAAGCAATTAGTATCATCAAAATTACGTAGTTTTAACTACGAATGTCAGAAATTTGGTCGATTTACGCTTTACGTAAAAATTCCGACGTTACCGTTACGATCGAGGTGACGATAAAGTTCACGCTAAGCTCATATATTACGTCACAGCGATATAACCAGGTTATGCGGTTTTATGATCTTTTTATAGACGCTATTATTTAAAATTCTGAGATTTCAAACCAGATCTTATTAAGACAATAACATGATGTAGGGAAAAAAAGTCGCTAGAACCTTTTAGGGCCTCAGATTTCTGTATCTGTCCCTTGATTATTTGTCTTTCTTATAAGAAAGTAGGTGATCAGCCTTCTGTGCCCGTACGACCTAAAGATGTACATTTGCTCCCTCAGTATTTATTAGTTTTACAAGCGTCGCGATTTCCTAAATCGTGGGAGTAACGCCCCGAGAGTATAGACGCAGGCACTCTCATCAACTGTTACATCGCATTCATTCATTACATTGCAATTAACATTTCATTATTTCGCTTATATTCTATTGTTGTACGCAAGTGGTTAATATTTAGTAAAACTAAAATCTCTATTATTTAAAGGAACCGTATATTGCCTGCGTCTCAGACATTCAGCGCGATTTTTTGTACTAGTAAGTGTTAAATGCGCACATTTTCTATGTGCGCATTTTCTATATGTCCATTGGTCCGCCGGATTCGAACCTATGACCTTAGGGATAAGAGTCGCACGCTGAAGCAATACTGCTATATAAAATAATAGGTTTTGATTACAATTAAGAATTCTTTCGTATCAAGTAAAAGCGACTCTTACTTTAGAAGCAATAAACAGCATCTAGTATATTTGAAAGATTCTTGTTTGGCTCTTAGGAATGAATTATTCAAAAAAAGGTTGTCAGAAAAGTCCTAAGAATTAGCGTTAATATTACAAAACACTTTCTTTTTTGCAATGTCAAAAACGTTAAAAAAATAAAATCATTATTTCCCAGCGTGGGGCTTACGCACCAATACAAGTTTTCAGTATGTTTTCAAAATTTACTTACTGTGTTTTGTTAACAATTTTTTAGTAAATTCTTACTCAAACCTATAAGTTAGGTTACTTAACTGTAACATTTTTTTTAATATGATAATTATGTATTCACATAAAAATTTTAATGCTAAGGTGGGGGGGGCGTCTTGGGACCGGAAAGGTTGGGTAACAAAGGTTTAAATCATATCTATGCGTTCAGTCAAAATATTGAAAATTTAATGACTTGTCAAAATTTTGTACTGTCTTACTTTGTACTTACTATTTTTTTAAATAAGTAAAATTAAAAACATCCATAGCTAGTTTATATAATATTTCATATTACTCAAGTATATTTCACACATCTCATATGCATTTAACAGCGTGTCGAATGCGTTCGTCATACTTCGGTCTTTCATTAGCATTTGATATTGAAAATATAAAGACTACTTTTGTTATTATACCGTTGATGCTAGCAAAAAGCTTCCATTAAGTAAGGAATAATAATATAATAAGTGTATATATATTTAATTTAGTAAATAAAACATACAATATATGTAGCTGCAAAATCACGGTACATTTAATATAATCTATTGTTGTTCTGTATTTCCAGTTGTATATTTTTTATATAAAAGGGGACAGGAGGCTCAGCTGATGTTAAGTGATACCGCCGCCCATAGACTTACATTGCCCGTAGACTCGCTATTGCGTTTTTTTTTTTAATGTAATAGGAGGCAAACGGGCAGGAGGCTCATCTGATGTTAAGTGATACCGCCGCCCATGGACACTCACAATGCCAGAAGGCTCGCAAGTGCGTTGCCGGCCTTTCAAGAATTGGTACGCTCTTTTCTTGAAGGACCGGAGTTTTAACAAATGGAACACTCTTATAATGAAGGACTCTAAGTCACATTAGTTGGGAAATACTATAGTAAAAAAAAATTCAACTAGTACAATTGTAAGGGTCACTTCCGCTTAACCAGTACGGGACATACTCATACATATTTCAACCCCATTAGAAACCAGTACAAAAGACAAAAGGAAAAAAGTCTTTCCGCTCACAATGGTTTAAAACGGTGTTTAATTAAGCTGAACTTTTAATTAGGGTAAGAGAAATTGTGCTGCCCCAGGGTTTATTTGCAGCGGAGTTATCTACTTGTTTATTTGTAGAGGTTTTGTCATAGGATGGCGAGTTTACTTTGATTTTTGAAGCCCCGATGAAGAGGTAATTTTAATGTTTTAAAACAGCAAAGATTTTTAACGAAATCAATATTTTAATTGTATGAGAAAATTTACGTATGTTTTTTTTCTACTTCGCACGGCTGGATTTTTGAAATATTTAAGAAATAACTATGTATATAAATATTACGCCTATGTTACTTAGGCATAAGGTATAAACATGTATTTTTCTCTATCATTATATTGTAATGTTTTCATTTCGTTTTTTGTATTAATTGTATTATATTATTTTAACTTTTAAATTTTCTTTAATTTCCTGTGCCCTTCAGGCACCAAGGTTTTAGTAGGCTTTTGGTATTTTCTATACTTTTACTTTATTTATAATATATTAAGCAATAATAAAAAGAAAAAAGGTAGATCAAGTAGGTATAATGGTGAAAGATTTTTTTAAAATTGGGAATTGTTATTGAGTTAATAAAGGATAGAAGCTTTTAAATTGTATATCTTTATAACATTAGTTAATACAATTATTACATTCGTTAAATACGCTCATAATCATATAATTATGGACCTAATTAGGTTTATTACGAGAGTACATTTCAAATACAATATCATTCATAGTATCATATCATTTATTGTTCACGCAAATTTTCTAGCGAATCGGAATCGTATTTCCCAACATCTTCCTTAACCGCAAGTTTCATAGGAACTGATTAAGTATTCCAAACTACTTCAAGTTCGTGGAAATTTGTTGACTTGTTACATACTTAAACCATACTTAGCGAGACATAGCTATGTAAATTTAAAAAATACAAAATTATGTAGTTAAAAATCATTAGTATTTAACTTTGATTATAGAAAGTAAGGCACACCAGCGATCCATCGATTTTATATGAAACTAAAGCCGAATTTACATTACGAAACTAGTGTTATGCATGTTGGAATGAGTTTCATGAAAATAGTTGCAGCACGTGTGAAACTACTTTAACAAAAAATAATAGTGTCGTGAAATCAACAGTATCACCAACGACATGGCTCTGTCAACATCAAAGCTTCATTTTGCGATGCAGAACGTCGTGGTACAGATGTTCATATATAAAATTCGAAAATTATATTTTTATCAACTGACCAACGATGGTTTGCCATTTTGGCGGTCATTTAGCTGCACGATGCACTCAAACACACACGTCTGCCCTGTGCAAATGCTTTCGCGACACTAGTTTCGTGTCGCGTTTTCATCGTGAAAGTAGTTGCGTGACATTAGTTTTACAAAAAATATGCGCATGGCACGAAATTTATCCAGTGTCGCGAAACCGATGCATGCATTATGAAACTGTAAATTTACAGGTGAAATTGTTGATGAAATTTATGTCATAAAACTAGTTTCGTAATGTAAATTCGGCTTAACTCGACCGTTGTCCTGCATGATATTTCAAGCGATTAGGATATTAAACAAAGTATGAAAGTTCCGACTGCAGCGCCATCTGCCGGGCTGATTTGTAAATGTAAGGTATTCAGGGCAACCTGACCCGTAGCTTAGTTCCTGAGCAACATTGTTAACTAATATACATCTGCGGTTTGTATCAAATAAAAAAAAAAGATATTCATGTAATGTAGATTAGAAAGGTGACCCTAGGACCTTTTATTCTGTATTTTATTATAGGTAAAAAAAACAATAATAATATACGCTATTGTTTGATTGAAATATCCAAGCAACATATTGATCCTATCTTATCACAAGAGAAGTCATCAAATCGTTTGATAAAATACTTTATAATAAATAGATAAAACGTCATATCAACAATGTGACAGTATCGGGATTTTGAAACATAGATAAATGATGACTTTTGCTGATTATATGTTAAAAATTTGGTCATGGAAAATATGTAATAATCTGTTGTGCGTGAAATACACCGTGGGGAAATACACCGTGAGGAATACGTCATTTCTTCGCTCAAATGTTAGACCACAATTAAAGATAGAAGTCTGATAAGTAAAGTCTATAAGGAAAATAAAAAAACAGAGTTATTAAGGCAACTAGGTGATAAACTATAACCCGCAATGTCACACTGATAATCGAACCCAGACCTCCAGATTAGACGTCTTGTACGAACCACTAAATAATGTGGGTTTGTTACGAAAAAGAACTGTATAAACATATTTTATGTGTACTTTTTAAATATTTCTGGCGTCACCAGTGTTATTGTAATGCAAATTTCATTAACTAGAAACACTTACGGACGTACGGAATATTTTATTAGAAAAATATTTAAAATATAAATAAGAAAAATATTAGAAGTGAAAAATGTCATAGAATTTTATGGTTAAAAATGCAATTCATTTTATGTAAGACAGATCTTATAACTTAAACGACTAGTATATATAACAAATTTCGATTGAATCTGATAATATTTATTGAAATATGTATATATAATTGTAGTTTCAATGGAGAAGAATGGGCAAGAAACTCTATACTTACTCTTCTACAATAGATTGCTATCGGAATTTACTATTATAAATTTATTGAATACATACATATAGTATATACAACTTGACCAATATATGCACACAAAATATAGAAGATAGTGTGAATTCAGCTAGATTGGATTGTTCCAATCAGACTGGCTCTAGCTCCGACTGTATTCCAGTAACTTGATTTTTAAGTTATTACTGAGTTGTCTTACTCGAAATAAAATATCTATGTTAACATTTTACCTAATCTAGACTTTGATTTCCACTTATTAGGACACTGATTAATGTATGCTTAAGTTATGACAAGCGTAATTCTATCACTAAATTCACATATGAAAAAGTAACATAAGTAAAGTAAGAGCTGATAATAACAAATTAAATAAGGTTCGATGAGGCGGAAGTTAATTATTATTGAGTCTTTATCATGTTTCCGACACATTTACAATAAATTTAATTTTATTAATTTATTCTATAATAAAAACACGTTGGATTTTAATAATAAATATAAAATACTAATATTTCATAAATTCTCTTTACGAAATTTTAATTTTAAAAATAGAATTTCTATGAGGTAATTCGCCCTTCTCACTCTCTCTCAATCGCTCTCAATCTCCCTTTTTTTCGACATAAACGCTGCACATCTTCGTGCCGCTTAGTTGCCCCTTATTATTATTGCGTTTCATTCGTAAAAAAATTACCCTTATGCGCAAGAAGTTTCACTTCAAAAACATGGCATCTAAAATTAATAAAACTTCACTGTACAAGACTTTGTGTTTGGTATTGGTTGGTCTTTAGGGTTGGCCTTTTCCTAAATTTAAGTCTCATTTAGCTTGGTCTTTCGATAAAAAATTAAGTATTAGAAAGCCTTTCAAATGTACTATGCAAGGTTGTGTTAGAATAATTACCTCATTATCACCTTGGTAATTCCGGCAAAGGCATAACTGTTTCAATCTGTCAACAGCAGAGCAACATCGAGATGTGTCCAACAAATTTACATTCAGCAACTGCATGACTTTTGCCATTCCGTCAAATATCACATGTCACTGACCAAAATTATACAATATATAAACGAATTATTGGCGCGAAATAAAATGACAATTAACTTAAAAAACCATGAAGGTTATATATTTTTTGATAAGGTGTTGCCGTTCGGAAAATCCTGCGAATACTGATGTTATCGGGCTATCTCGGTTCGAGTTTGTCACGCCAGATATTGTTTTGTGATGACGATAAGGCTGTGGGCGTTTTGTGTTTATGTTTTCCGAATACCTATTGAATTGTGAATTTGTATAGCTACTGTTGCAATGAGGTTGTGTCGAATATTTCTACGAAAATTATATACGTTTCTAAGTTATGAATTTTGCCAAATTGTTGATTTAGCTACTTCATTTATTTATTGACTACACCACGACCACATCACATATAATGTATCTACAGTATCAGTCACAATCTATCTATTCTAAAATACATGACGACGCTGAAAACAATTCCATTTCTTGCTACTACATGACATCATCTCAAATAAAGTGAATTGCAGCTTAATTCTAGAAAAATTGGCCTTCCTTGTTCCTGCCTACAAGAGTCGTAGTCGTACTTTGTTTCATGTTCCTCATATCAACAAAAACTATGCAAAAAACTCAGTATTGTATCGCGCAGCCCGGTCATAAAATGACCAATATTTAAGCCTTGACTTCTTTAAGCTACCGCGGAATATGGTTAAAAGGAGTATTAAGAATATCACTAGTGCAAAATCACCTGCACCTTGAGTATACCCCACATACAACCTTCACGTACATACTCTCACCTTTACACAATCACACAATACAGCCAAATTAGTAACTACTTAGTTAAATGTATTGAATAATTTTTATTGTTTTTCCCTTTTGTAAATGTTTCATCCTTTTTGTAAATATTATGTATTCCATCTTTGGCTATATTTTTAGTGTAATTGTTTGTTTTTATATAATTTTTTTATTAGCTGCAGGATTACGAAATAAATACCACAAAAGCTATTTAATGCTTATTACTTAAGCTGTATTATAAGAAATATAACATCAAAATCGAATTGAAACGGTCACAAAAATTATTGTGGAATATGTAGCAACAGATTTTTACTTTGTATATCTATTTGATAACGTTTAAATAATAAATATTCATGTACTTAGCATGGACAACAAAATGAGAACACGTAGGCATATTTTTATCGCATACAAAAAGGTACATTTCATAGAGCAAGCTCGTGGAAACGATTTTAAGTTCATCGAAGCATATGGCTCTGTGGAATGCGAACAGCTGCTACCTAGGTCTTAACACGTCACCTGTTTTCGTACAAATATAGAAACGTCAAAGTAGAATATATACCACCATCTTTGCACTAAAGTCTTGTACTATAAAGTATTTTCAATGTTAAGAAATTTAACATTTAGTAGTTTTGAGTACAATCGAGACTATTGCTGAAAAGCACTCGACACTTCGATTCTATTATAATGTAGTCGCGAGTTATTTCACGTTATTTAAGTTACATATATACGTATTTTAATGATTATAATATATAAGCGCAAATATATTCTAAAATGTTAGTTTTAATACTGAGCCATTTAGATTAATAAATTATAATATAACATTCTCGTTTCCGATAATGTCCAATAAGTCGACTTCACTTACATAGGTAGGTATAGGTATAGGTAATGGATGTGTCACTTAGTTTTAAGAACCCATAAATAAAGTTAGTTTTTATTTCCACCACCGTCGCAACCCAACCCCTGATTTTATGCTAGTTATAAGCACTTGTTTTATACGATTAAAGACAGTTGACACTTAGATACAAACAAAGTGTTTAATTAATTTGAACATTCCTCCAATAACCAATATATTAATATATTTAATAATAATTGAACTTAACTTGCGAAAACCAAAAATATTATTCTTAGTCTTATAATACAATGTGCAAAATAGCAGTGTTGGCCTAGTGGCTTCAGCGTGCGCATCTCATCCCTGAAGTTGTAGGTTCAATCCTCCGCAGTCCACCAATGGACTTTCTTTCTATGTGCGCATTTAACATTCGCCCGAACGGTGAAGGAAAACATCGTGAGGAAACCGGCTTGCTTTAGACCCAAAAAGTCGACCGTGTGTGTTAGGCACAGCAGGCTGATTACCTACTTGCCTATTAGATTGACAAATGATCATGAAACAGATCTGAGGCCTAGACCTAAGAAAAATGTAGCGCCATTGATTTTATTTTTTTTGTTTATATTCCAAAGTGAAGACTTCATTATAAGCGAATTCGATTGTTCTGAAACTTGCAACTGCTTCAGGCCGAACAATGTTAATTAAAATTTTATTGTCTGACTGAAGTTATTACTGCAACACTCAAAATTCTTCTACGAAAAATACGAACGGAATGTGTGCGAATACTTTAATAATGCCTTTTGACTGAAATGTGTATTGTTTTAGAATTTGCAGGCTTTTAATAAAACATTTAATATAGTATCGCAATTCAGCGAACGACAGCATTTATTTATATTAGACGTTGTTTTATTTTGTTCTTCAGTACTAATTGGGGGGTTAAAGGGAGGACATATTCTATGGCTCAATGCTAAGCGTGATTCTCGTGTTAACATTGGATATGACATTGAGAAGTGATACTTATTTATATAGAGACGCTGGTCCCCACACTAAGGACATTCCTGTATGACCAGACCCTCTTCCGTGGTTCATATATACGTAATACTAAACAATTATTAATGTAAAATTGAGTCTTAAAACAAAATTTATATATATAAAAAAAATCGATAACAATATATAATTTATATGATATTTATATGCAGAGCATGCAGAAAATCATAAACGGCACAAATAGAGAAAGAGAACTCTTAGTCTTTCCTGCAACTTCGATTTTGTTCGCTTTGGAGTAGAAACTCTTTAAAGTTGGCGCCTGGTAGATACCTGGTAGTACCGGTGACCGCAAAGCTGGTGCATTCCTCGCTCAACGAATAAGTATCGCAATACAGCGAGGAAATGCTGTCAGCTTTAAAGGTACACTGCCACAGGGACAAAACTATTTAAATTTGTTTTAATTTTCGTTTTAATAAATTTTATTATTACTTTGTAGATTGAGAAAATTGTAAATTATACAAATTATACGTATGTAACATGATTAAATGATTATAGTACAATTTATATGATATATAATATATAACACGACTTTGAATCTCAGCCTAACACTTGTCGGTATCCTCACGATATTAAACGCACGAGCATATATTAAAAAAGCATGCACAACAAGTGTTAATATTTATATGTACATACATATATAATTACGGCGTGGGCGTAGAGGACACTCATTCAACATTTCTATCATGTCTTAATTCATTGTTTTTAATGTAACAGGAGGAAAATAATAATATAATAAATAATGTGATTATAAAATCACATAAGGTTTGATTGTAATATAAAACTACTACGTAAAATTCTAATTTTTAATTATGTAACATAAATTTGCACGCTATTATATGTGGCAGAATATGCGGAGTTTAGATTGTACAACCATAAGATTTTTGTACCATTTTCTTGCAAATAAATTATTATGATTATGAAAACCTGTTAATTGATACCCATGGACACTCACATTGCCGAAAGGTTCACAAGTGCGTTGCCGGTCTTTTAAGAATTGGTAACCTCTTTCCTTGAAGACATTTTCATAATGGCTTGGGTTTTGTTTTGTCGGACAATACAATAATATTAGAAATATCACCTACGCTTAGATTTGAGTGTTATCGTAACATAGGACTTCCGTATGTCTTAATTAGCGATATCTCTCGTCTAAATCCCCACTTCCGAGTATAGTATTCTCCACCCAAGATTTCTATGACTGTCGTAAACTATAAAGTAAGAGATTAAAAAAAAAAAAAACGGAATACGCCAGTGGAACCCGTGATTTAAGTATGGAAATGTGTAATTACGCATTCGCGTTCTAGGGCACAATAAGAGGTCTTTAGAAATCCTAGGTCAAGAGACACTGCTGGCATAAAAGTATTCTCTTCATGTTATGTAATGTGCTGATTGCATTAAAAACCTTTGACTTATGACAGGTATTCTTGGTTTTCCTGAGTTAACTCTGTAGGGAGTTCTTAGCTTAGATGAAACAGAAGAAATCAAATGTAAATAGTGTCATATCGGCACTACCAAGGCGAGATGACAAGAAGAACTGGCAAGAAAGTTCTGCCATTCCTATTTTTAGAAAAATCTATGCGAATTCGTAACTTTAACCTGTTGATTTTAAGAACTTTTTTATGCCATGAGATACTGTTACTGTGCTCTGAATTAAACAAAAAGGATTTATTCGTAGTGTAAATTTAATTACCTAACATTAGTTAAATTACACACATATATTTTTGTTAATAACTAGAAGCGCAAACCAAACATTAGCAATTGAAAAAATTAGCAATTTTTCCTATCCAACATTCCAACGAGAATGTTATATTTCATTTTAAACTGTAATATAAAATTCTCGTTTCCGATAATGTGCAATAGGTCGACTACACTTATATTCTTTATAGGTAACATAAGTGTCATTTAGATTTAAGAACCCTTAAATAAGCCAAGTTAGTTTTTTGTTAGCGTCGCAACCACTACTCCTAATTTTATGTTAGTTTTGTGCTCCAGTTTTAAACAATTAAAGCCAGTTAACACCCAGCTTCAAACAAAGAGTTTCATTTAACATACATTTGAATATCACTAGTGCCACCGAACTTAACTCGCGGCTAAAGAGTAAAAAAATCCTTTCTTATTTTACTATTTTGTAAGATATAAAACAAGATTTATATAAAAATTAAATTTTATATAAAGACGCCAAAATGTCTAAACATTGTGCATCAAAAAAGACCGTATCATAAATGCTTACAAACTAATACAAGAGAACAGAACAGAATTACAAAGCCCTTTAACAACTTCTGTAAATGGAAATTTCAAGTAGAATACCGGTACTATAATACAGTTTATGAACGACTGCTTTCTCGACTTCCAACAATTGAGATTTGACCTCGTTTTGCCAAGTGTATATCGATAACAAGTAAGACTTGATAAGAGATTGCACTGAAATATGCTCTAAATAGGTGTATCACAAATTATACGTGACAAAGGACAATTTCATTTTCATATTATTCGGGGGGATTACTATTTGGTTTATTATATAGTTAGGTATATTAGGTTAAATAATTAATAATTTGGCGCCGTTCAATTATAACTAAAGCAGATTTACTGCAATTTATCTCCCTTCCCCTCGCATAGAGCGTAGCATAATATAACATGTGTGGGTAATATGTGTAAAAAAGTATATAATTACTCTTGACGTTATCACCAAATAAAAAAATCAAAGAAAAACCCCTTGTTCTGTACCTACTGTAAGCTGTGCATAATAATAATTAAAAAACAGGTTTTTTTCTCTCTCTGGACGGGGATTCAGTACGACCAGTCACCACATGTAAATGAAATATATAAAATTTATTTTCTCATATGATTTTAAGTACTTATATATGTGATGTAACACAAAATCATGGTCCCTTTAACCGCTCGAGCAATTCATACATAAAACATACAAAACGATTCAGCACCTGCCATACAAATTACTTGAATTAGAGCGAGACAGATACAATATGATTCATTGTCGCCATAGAGACGAACAGACAAACACGTATTTCCTGTATCCTGTTAATGAATGGAGCCAAGTTCATGCGTTCAATACAATAACTTGTATTAAATGTTTTTTTCCGTTTTACGCTTAAGCGATGATGTTTTTTTGAAAAGCACTTTAAAAGCAACGGATATAAAGCAAATTCATTACATTATTTACTGCATTCGTGGATATATGTATTAACTAATGGCTTATATATATATATAAGCTATATCTATATCTCGGCTATGCACGGCTGGAATATTTTTATGTAACACATTGCTTCAGCACTCGCAAGTTCGTTGCCGGATTTTTAAGAAATGATACGCTCTTTTTTGAAGTAGAATATAATCTCCCTCAAATTAATATCCCATAAGTATACCCCATATTACTAAGGAATAATGAGGAATTCTAATGGTAAAATAATTTTTAAGTCGTATAGAGGTAATTCGTTACAAACATACAAAAATACAAGTACTCTTTATAATATTAAAATATATGTAAACACGTCGCGTTTATATCCGTTAAAGTAAAATTGCATAAAGTATGACGGCCCTTGAGATACTTAAAATTATTACAATACGTAAGTATAAGATTTTTTTATCTAGCTAATTCCCCGACGATGTTATCGTCAGAGGTATTCAATAACTTACATATATGTACAACTTGAGTAAATGGTATTGGAAACCCGGATGATTGCCACTACTACCTATTCCTTTTAACAACTTTTTGTATAACATTTACAACAAATTCCAGAACGCTTTTAAGTTCGTCTGTGTTACTTTTATTCCCGTAGCTTGTTCAGTGTTATACCTGTCGTATCCAAACTTTTTACAGTCGGTCAGGACATGTAACAGCGTCTCTTCTGCTGTATTGCTACAAGGACAGGCCGCACTTTGTCTAAACATGAACACGTAAAGATACGATAAGAATCCACCGTGACCTATCAACATGTGGGTAATGATTGGTTTTATTTGTTTAATTATCGAAAAGGCCGAAACAACATTTGGAAGGAATAACTTAGTTATAAGTATTTGTTAGTTTAGGATTAGTTTTGCTGAGGTGGTACTCTCATAAGTCACGAGTTAAGTGTTTGGGATTCATTTAAAATATCTATTAACTAAATCTACTATACCAATGACATGTTTGTCTGTTTATCATTACGTTTCTGTAAATAATACTATTACCGTCGTATGGAGAAATCGTCAATTAAAAAATATATATCTATAACTTTATATATATTTTTGAATATATAACAAAACCAGAGGCACTACAACCTCTTACGTTGGGTCTAGCTATAAATAACAACATTTGAAATGAAGATTAAGGATATGAAAATAAAATAATGCTTTATAAGTTTATTGGAATTAATGGAAACTATATACACGTATGATTTAAAAAAGTAAATTCCAACTTCATTTACTTCCAATTCCAGGGACAAGAACAGGCAAGAAACTCCAATCTTTTTAATCGCGAAGCTTTGGCGTAAGGCAGTGCATGTCATGCCATGCTTCACAAGACAAGAATGTCATAATAACAAACGCATAGCAAAATAATGCATATAGGGAGAACATAACAGCCAAGTATAGGAAATTTTGATTTTCATCCATTAGGCAAGCAATATTATGGAAAAACGATGTTAACATTAGCATAGCACATCTTCCCGGAAGACAATAATGATAATATAATTTACCAAGATGGTCGCGTCGTTTTGTAATCCATGTATTTTTTTATTTGCAAACGCAACAGAGCAGTGTTAGCCTAATGGCTTCGGCGTGCGATTCTCATCCCTAAGGTCGTAGGTTCGATCCCTGGCTCTGCCCCAATGGACTTTTTTTCTATGTGTGCATTTAACATTAGCTAGAAGGATGAAGGAAAACATGATGAGAAAACCAGCTTGCCTTTGATCCTTGAAGTCAACGACGTGTGTCGTAATTAGGTTAAAACACCGTTTTGCACCTAGTTATAGTAATAAAGTGTGTAATCAAATAAAAACAGCTTGACGTACAAAGATGAAATTTGATAGGAAGGGAAGTTCACTAAGACCGGATTGAATATTACTTTATACTTCATTACTACGCGGTCATAGTCGCTGGCTACTGCTAATATAAAATATATATAATTAAAACTTTAACTTATAGATTTATAAATAATGCTGGGAATTTATGAAAAACGTTGATTTAAAATCGTTGAACGTTGAAAGATAATGTTTTAAATTGTTAAATGAATGATTGTTAAACGTTGCGAGATAAATCGGTAACTTAGTTACAAGTTTTCCTCTACTCTGGGTTATATAGTTTTATAAATAATGCTGGGAATTCATTTATGAAAAAAGTTGATTTCAAAGATAATGTTTTAAATTGTTAAATGTATTGGAGGGTGCAATCAAAAGCGCAGCTAACTGCTCCTCGTGGAACTGGAACTCACTCAGGGGGAACGCTGATCCGGTAGAGTAGAGCCTGTTGTGTAGCTTTAAATATATATAACAAAAATATATATTCCTCGCTCAACGAATAAGTATCGCAAATACAGCGAGGAAATGCTGCCAGCGTTAAAACTACACTGCCGCAGAGAACAAACTTTTAAAATTTCTTTTAATTTTCTGTTTATGTATTTTAACAAAAAACATTATGTAGGTAACAATTATATTATATGGATTTGTGACAGAATTGCAAAATCTTGATAAAATATATAATCTTGTGCCAATCTGATAATATTCATTAAATGTAGAATTGGCCGATAAGAGCATTTCCTTTATCAAATATTACAATTAAAAACTACTGAACAAACTAAACTTATAAACGTTGCGAGATAAATCGGTAACTTAGTTACAAGTTTTCCTCTACTCTGGGTTACATAACAAGACGCCCCATTACTGCAACCTCGGTTTATTTTTAGACCAATATGTTTTAATTTTAAGAGGTTCGATGCTATTGGGTGTGAGAAATAGACTGCGGCTCAAGAATGCTCTTAATATTCGCCATACATTTAAGGTTGTATAAGTCCCCTTATAACACGGTACTCTGATAACGCATTATCTTATTACGCGATTTCACTCGTATAACACGGGTATTCCCCCATATAACGCACACGATATATTTCTGTACTGTGACATTTACAATGACTTGTACGCACATATTGCATTCATAACAATATTTTTCTTACTATACGATTTAAATCCCCTTTAACGAGAAAAGTTAAAGTTGAACTATTTGTGCATAGCGCGTTATATGGGGTCATACAAGCGCGTTATGCGATAATACTCCGACAACGCGTTTCAAACGCGGAATCTGCGGTTTGGAGAGATTACTGTATAATATGAAATAGTAAAACATTCGGATTTAAACATTCTTTGACATTGATATATAGAAATAAATATTACAATCTAATTAGGAAACACGGAAAATCGGGGACAAAATCCTGCCTTAACTTATCCAAAGATCTGCCAAGTCAAATCTACAATGACGTATTCTGTGACCTGTCAAAAATTCTCTCCAGAAATGTCTGTAACTTGACAGCACTCGATTTTGAAATTCGAAGCGGCTCAAGCCAACTAATTTATTCCATCTGACTTTGTACTGCGGTCTCTGACGTTAATTGTGTGGACTTCAATCTTTGTGAGTCACTACAAATCTGTGTCATTGCCTTTCATTGTCCTCCAATAGGTCACAGCATCTTTACCAATTATTGAAAGCAAATTGTAGGTTGAATTATCACGACACGCAAGTTCTGGCTGTGTAAGTGTCTATGGGCGGTATCACTTAACATCAGGTGAGCCTCTTGTTTGGCTTCTGTTCTTTTATTCGTTTCTTTTTTTTCCGTTCACCGCAGTTCTTGTTTTTACGATTTTGGCGCATTTCCAGACAGCCAGTTTTGTACCCAAATTGTGTCAAAGATACAATTTCCAAGAGTTTCAACAAGTTTTTTTATTGTCAACAAGTATCTGCCCTTTCAAGGTCCATCAAAAACATTTACGACTAAACATAGAATAAAAATATCATATCTTCTCAAAGGATTACAAAAACACTTTTCTCTACTCTAGTAAAGATTCAACAAGCACAGATTACTACTTTAAATACGTTTTTTACATATAGTATAAGATCCCGCTATACAACGACCTTCACCGAGATGCTTATTTAATGAAACTTATTTTATATTTAATTTAATATGTCAATAAATATAATCCATATGGGTTGCCTAGCAAATTTCAGTCCAGAGTATGTTTAATTAATATTAAAAAAAAAATATTTTTTTATAATTTGCATGTAGTAAATTTTTTTAATATTTTTCAATCTATCAGTATCACTATAACTTTCTTTTTTACTAAAGATGTATATATACTTTAGTGTCACATAAAAAATATACACATAAATAATTAATTGATTAAAAACAACCTAACGTTTGCATATTATCTATGGGCTTCATACTTTCGATTGGTATAGAATTTATCTAATAATCATACCGGGGAAATGTTTAAAAAAATATTTTTTTTTTAAATTTATTAAACATACTCTGGACTGAAATTTGCTAGGCAACCCATATGGATTATATTTATTGACATATTAAATTATATATAAAATAAGTTTCATTAAATAAGCATCTCGGTGAAGGTCGTTGTATAGCGGGATCTTAGACTAATATGAAGAGTCATACATAGAAAGGCACTAATATTTTAAAAGGCGGACTATAAAGGCACCTTGCCTTTATACTCCGGGATTTAGACCATAAGTTTTGACAACAATTATAAAAAACTGTTCTTATTATTGTGACATGTTAATATTGACATTTGCATGCCAATTTTTATACGGCTGATTGTCCGTTTTCTGTTAATTAATCAATGTGAATGTTTCACTTTCCGAACTAAAAAATCAGTGGCGCTACAACCTTTTTAGCCCAGACCTTAAGATTTCTGTATCTGTCTCATGATCATTGGTCAATCTAATAGGTAAGTAGGTGATCAGCCTCCTGTGGCACACACCGTCGACTTTTTGAGTGTAAGGCAAGCAGGTTTCCTCACGATGTTTTCCTTCACCGTTCGAGTGTATTAAATGCGCACATAGAAAGAAGGTCCATTGGTGCACGACCTCAGGGATGAGAGAGGCAAGCTGAAGCCACTAAGCCAACACTGCTCAACTAAACTATTTATTATTATAACTTATACTTTATAAGAACTTTCTGGAAAAGCGAATGGCCTTTATTACATTAGATTAAATCCAGACTAGGTCAACGTTAGGGTAAGAAAAGCAACCAGTTAAAACCGGTTTCTATTCGGCCTACACTTGCATTGTAACTTGATGTTGATACAAGTACCTTACGTTTTAATACTGTAAATCTTGTGTATTTAAAGGTACGGAGAAGATTGTAGTCCCCTTAGGTGTGATTTAACTAGTTTATTTCGTACTCCTACAGCAAATTATATATAGATGTTCTTTAATATTGTAGAACATTTTTTTGTTCTATCATCAATAGTTTTCGCAGCGCATGCTATGAAAGATATTTTTTATACGCATTAGTAGGGATCCTTATTGTTTTCTTGCAATTCAAATAGCAAATTTTTAAAATCGGTCCAGTACTATTTGAACCAATCTGTTAAAAACATACATACAAATAAATTTATTTATTTATTTATTTTCTCACAAAAACTTAAACTTAGGACATAAGGAAGTGACAGTTATATTATATTTCTGTTTATGAAAAAAGCAAGTCTGTGTGAGACTGATGCCTGCTAAAGGTAATAGTACCTGAGTTACAGGTCATCAGGCCTCCACCACTTCGGATCGACAGAAGATACAATACAATACAATACAATACATTACAATACATTACATTACAATATATAGAGGAAACCACATAGGGTATGTGTGTAGGTTAAATTATGTGTATGTGTGTGGGTGTGTGTCTGTGTATGTTTTATATTTTATTGCTTAAGTGTTAGTCTATTAAAGCTAAAACTATTATAATCTATCCCCTTTATAATATCAGTATAGATAACAATTATACTAAAGATATACCTACCCAAAAAGAATATATACAAAAAGGTTCAAAGATTTACGAAAGGAAGAAACAATCAAAATTATTAAATTCTTATGATTTGTGAAACAGAACTTTGAGTTAAGACTTTTTGACAGTGATCATTCTCTTAGGACGTAATTAGCGAATTGGTATTGCAAAAAAAACATAAATATTGATATTTTAAATACACTGTGAAAACATAACATAATCTTTAGCAGAATAAAATCCACTTCAATTAAGTGTTTTTCACTTCCTCCAATTAGACTCTTCAAGATCCAATAATATCTTCTTGGCTACGTTAGTCTTAACCAGATCAAATTTATACCTTGCTTTTTTAATTTCTAGTCGCGATACGCAAACCTGAGGTGCTAGATTGGTACCCTGTTGTACACCAGTGAATTTCTCTATGTATGCTCAAACGGTGTGTCAGAAGACACCACCCGCTTGCATAAAGTCAGGATACAGAAATTTGCGACAACTGTTTTTATTAAAACGTTATTTTCTATGTGTTATTTAAAGCTAATCAATCTGTGCCTGGTATTCCGTAGCGATCGTGTCTTGTGCAATAAATTCTTTAGCGTGCTTGAAACACAATGCCTAAGGTCGGGGAACGTTACTTTTTTGTTCTTGTTCTGTTATCGGGTTGTATCTTTGAAATTATTTTCAGATAAATATTAAGATATAATCATTTTATAACGTATTATAGTTTAAATCGTATACTAAAGTCATATAATTGTTTGTTATGTTATGTTTTTTAATATAACTAACTAATGAGCACTTTAATAAGATTTATTTAATAACACGTATATATAATAATAAAAAGCATACATAGATATGCGTATATTAAAAATAATATCTTAATTATTAAAGATACACTGCAACAGGGACCAAACTTTTACATGTTTAATTTACTTTTTATTATTACTATGTAGGTTAATAAAATTGTACATTAAATACTGTATATATGATTGGTATGATTAATAAAATATTAGTATTATTTATCAAGTCAATCGAATCGAGTCAATCGTTCGGTGGCGTGGTTTAAAATGGAATTTATGTAAATCGAAAATCTGAAATAATACATCACATCTGGATATATTATAAAAATCAATTACGCAATTAACCGAAAATAAGAAACGCAATGCTCACACGTTCATCATCAATTTCGGATCATACTTGTTAAATTGAGAACGAAATCGGAAACCAAAACAAAGGGAGATACTCCACAGACCTTAATAAAACTGTTTTAATAGCGAATATTAAGTCTACACGGTACACAGATATATGACCATGAACATTTTTCCTCGGTTGTGCCATACCGCACATGTTTATGGTAATGTGTCGATGGTTAGCTCAAGGGCATAATTTAATACGTAATTATTTAAAAGGCGAATTACAACAATTTCAAAATGCCTCCTCTGAAAACGGCATTTTTTAAACATACCATATTCCTTAATTAGCTAGTATAGGGATAATTTAATATGTATTTGAGTCTATTATAGTAATGAGAGGTTTGTCTTAAGTAATGATTAGCCTACAAATATGATTAAACAAAAATGTTTATATTTTCCCTACGTAGGTCATTATAATTGATTTTTTAGGTATATGTTTCAATTCAAAATTCGAATCGATCATTTATTCATATAGGTAACAATATGTATTACGTCAAAAAATAAACATATATGAAATGCTTCTAATTTTACATATACTGCCAGTTCTCAAATCGAGGGCGTAGAACGGAAGAGAAGAACTGGCAATAAACTCTCCGCCACTCTTTTACAATACATACATTAAATAAATACTACATTTTTCTCAATTTTACAAGGCTTGAGATAAAATGTGAACTAATATTTATTTGCATGAAAATAATTTTATTTAACTGAATTGTATCACCTTTGGCTATTAGTATATGGGTTTAAATGTATCACATAAACATTGATTGATTCGGAATTGGTTTTGAAAGTAATAAAACATAATATTCCTACGATTGTACGTGTAACATTTAAAGGAGAAACCATTTTCAAAGCACGTGTTAGTCTAACTAGATTATACGACACACGTTCAGTGGTGAAAGTCAGCGAAGGTCATAGGGCATACTGTCACTCGTTTGTATCCTATACAAATATAGATTAAAACTTTCGCTCTTATTTCCTTACATATTTGCTTATATAGAATAAAAATCAAATAAAAAAATTCAGTCTCGCTAACCACGATTTCTAAAGTTACGTAAATGCAAAAAAGTTCGTGGTTATATTCGTCAAAGGAGTTTTATTTATATAGTACTCACGTAAACCAAAAACAACATTTAATCAACGGATAGTATGACAATATGGCTAAGAGTAACTTTTTATATCAAAGATTATTTGTGTCGAAAAATATGTTAATTGAAAAGCAGTATTTGTGTCACGCAACTCATAAATACCGCAATTCTTTAATTACTTATTTAAATCAATGCTTTATTGATTATGACGTCACTTTTATTTGCAAAAACTTTATGAAGAGAAAGTTGTAAGTGTAGGCTTCCATGGTAAGTTTTAGTAACTATAGTTTAGTATTTAATTATTTAAGTACTTAAATGTCAAAGGCTATAGTCATATTTTTTACGTACCAAAGTTCCTTACAACATTTATTTCAATAAAATACATAAATAATTTGAAAAACTTTTCAATCCATTTAAAATCAAAACATACACTAAAAACACTGGCAGCCATAACACATCACGAAAAAACTCACGATTTGTCAAAAAATTGTGGGAACTTTGACAGTAAACATCCGCCGTACGTCAGGCTTTCGCGCGAGTCCGTGGCACACTACCGTAGCGTCGTTGCGTTGTTAAGACCGGACTGACAGCCTAGTTTCCAAACAAGCTTTTCATCAAGAACAAAATGTTTTTAATATGAAACTGTACTTGATATAGGTTAATTGGAAGATAGTACAGTGTTTACTTGAAATTCTCTTCTCTCTTGCGTCTTACGAAAAATTTAAAACTTCGACTTACAATGGCTCTATTAATATTTTTACTGTAAATAACTGAATAATGAGATACCTTTGAGATTAAACGAGAACCTTGTGATTTAAAATACGTCATCGTAAATTTTATATGGCATAATTATTTACATTCAAGCTTAATGACAAGGAGACGAAAGGGAAGGGTTAAGAGAAGGAAGGAAATCGAGTTGGGTCGAGTCTTGTCGCTCATACTTGGGCAAATCCAAGAAATACTAGAGAAGGGAAAAGTTAAAAGTGCCCATAACCGACGAGCATGCATAGTGAATGTCTTATGTCATGCCCATGGAAAAAGTGAGAGACGTATGTCAGGACCGTAGCAAGAGGAGATCCGTAATACCTACCACTTCGAGAAAAAGGCGTGATGATATAAAAAAATATATGTTGTTAAAATCGAGTAATTTACATACATAATTTATGTTTTTTCGTTTCATATTAAGATAAATCTTTAATATTTGGTATTTCTCGCGGTAATTATTCTAGTAATTATATAGGCTCATATAGCTTAATCCGAAACATAAACACGCATATAGACCTTCCTTATATTTTCAAGTACAAAATAGTTACCTATAATTAAAATGATATTATTACTTAATCATATAAGTTCAAAATACTTGCTAAACTTATCAAAAGCAGAGAAAGTCCCCGCATACCATTAAATAATACATACGCAATTAACATATCTCATTCCAGAATGTATTTAAAATCATTTTGGAACATAAAGCTTTAGGGTCTATAACATTTATGCAAATGCTGCGAATACCTAATTTCGGCCATTAATTCAACAATTACGCTTAATCTTCCTAATGTTGTCATTAGATATTGAATGTTGTGCAACGTTTGTTGTGATTCAATATTTGATATTGGTAATGTGTCCAGAACCCTTACTTGGAATGGCCCAGTGGGAAGAAACAAGAGACGACGCCCACCAGAACCCTGGGAAGGTGAAATAAAAGGAATAGCGGGGTTTGTGGTGGCGGCGAAGATGAGAGACAAGTAGAGTTTGGGAGACTTCACTCGGTCGGAGGTCGAGTACTAATGTTAAACATAATGACATGCATAATTTGATTTGGATATTAATGATGGATTTTGATATTTTCAACCTCACCAAAGAGGATATGAGAAAATATGTATTGCGTGTGGTTCCCACGAGAAGGTAAGTGCGTGCTCCTATTTCACCATGCCTCCTGCTGATAGAGGACAAATCCTTGTTTTTAATTTATTTTATTATTTTTTATTTTTACTTAAGATGTCATGTGGAACATGGTGTAATGGTTGCAGCTCCTTACAAACGTTGTTGTTTACGACGTTGATAAGTGTACATTGTGTTACCTATATGAATAAATGATTTTTGACTTTGACATTTGAAGAGGCGGGAAGATTTTCACTTTGCAGTAACAATCTAATTTTCACTTATAATACCACAAGAGCTTCAAAATTATCGGGTATTTCCCGATAGGTTCGTTGCAAACAATTAATATAGTCGTCATGACGACTATATTTGTTTGCAGGGAACCTTGAGGGAAATGCCCGATAATTTTGAAGCTCGTGTGGTATTCGGGGGATTATTTTTCCGACCCAAATGTCGGCCAATAGAATTGCACCATGAGACGAAATGTACAGTTAACAAATAAGAATTTCATAATGAATAAAACAACTACTTAATACATTTCTTGAAGCAACGACCAGAGAAAATTTTCACAAAAAATTATCAGTATAATACCATGTAGGTTGTACCACGTGACGTCGAATGGTGCAATTCTATTGGCCGATATTTGGGTCGGAAAAATAATCTTTGAAATATTAAGTATTTACTGTCGTTGGTTTAATATTAAATTTCAGTTTACTTTTATTTTTTTGTTTTAGTATATTTATGTTCTTACTTATGTTTTCTGTTTCATAAGTGTTGTTTATCTATGTAATCTGTCTAAGTGTTTTGTTCATCATATGTTTGTTAGCTGTAAGATTCCTAATAAAAAAAAAATAATTAGACATGGACTTAATATATTCCTGATTATGTGGTACTAGGATACATACTATTTTTATTTTTTTATGTGTCCTTCACCTTATACAATCCTGGTAACTGCACCGGTGATGAATGTTAACAATTCTTATTTATATTCTTATGGGTCTTGGCGTCACTTCCGCATGTTTTTTTTTTAATAGACTCTAGAGACTTTTAATAGAATCAGCCTTCTGTGCCTGATACGTAGATTTTGGTTTAGGTCGAATTCGTCATTTCTTATTCACCCAAAGAACAAAAGTTATTAATTCTTATAGATAGAAATATATTGACGTACCTAGCACAACCTTACGAACACTTTTAAATGAATAAGAAATATTTGTTTCAGAAATCGTAATTTAATCTGTTTTTTGAATTAACTTAGAGAATAAAACAGTTCCAAGAAACGCAAGTAATGAGTATTATACCAAACTAGTCGATCATAACTTTAACCTAATAGACACTTTTTTTAAGGTTCACTAAAACAGAAGTGCATACAGCAAGATACACAGATAATACCTTAAAGACAACTGTATAGAAAGGACCAAATTATAATATAATTTGTTTTTCCCATGATTGGAAATAAAACGGGCTTTATTATTATTATTAAAAAAACGGCTCTATCGACACCTTTTCTGTATTTATTTTTAATTTATATTCGTCAACAGGCGCGTTCCAAAGTTCAATAATTTATATGAAAAACAACTCCAATTACATAATCATTTTACACAGTAAATATTATTGTTTATCAGTATTTTTCGCTTGCGTAGATCAAAGCCTACCACAACGTGTTTATGTGCTATTTATTTATGAAATATGAGAAGGTGTTTATACTCGATCGCTTGTCTATTTAGGAGAGTACTCAACTTTCTTAATAAGATTTTTAAATATCTATATTTGAAGTGAAACTTCTTTAGGTGCCTGAGGGTAAAATTATTACGGATGAAACGTCACGAAGATGTGCAGCGTTTTTGACGAAGAAGAGCGAGAGAGCGATTGAGACCGATTGAGAAGGGCGAATTACCTATATGAAAAATAAAATATGAAATATTAGTATTTTATATTTTATGCAAAATAATTTATTGAAATCTCAAATGACGAATTGTAAATTAAAATGCCATGTGTTTTTATTATCAAAAAAAAATTTCGACACTTAATATTTTCAATTAAATTCCTAACATATCTTCCTTTTTCCCTCCCTCTAAGCCTCGGAAATCTAAAGTTTTAGATTTGTATAAATATGAACATGACTTAAAAATAAGTTTGCCAAAGAATTTTCACTTCTGACATGTGTACTTTGTACGCACGCAGTTATTTTTAAATACAGACTGAATTAAGGAATGCGAAGTAATGTAGAAAATAGTGTAGTAGTGAAAACGCGTATGGTTCGGACGTTTTTAGGTTCGATGGAGACGCGGACCCTAACTACATATTTATAAATAGATGTCCCACTTTGTCGATAAGTATGTCTGGAACATTTATACATCATTGTTTTGAGGTCACATGAGAAACCTGAATTATATTTATATACACACTAGCTGACCCGGCAAACGTTTGTTTTGCCAATACATGTTATACTTCAATAAAAATAACTATATACAATAATAAAAAATAAGGGTTGTATGTATTTTTGTATGCTGTATCATAAAAAAAACAAGGGGTGGACTTTATCAAATTGAAAGCCAAGTGAGTCCTTACGGGTTAAAGAATTTTCTCGAGGAAATCATCGGAGCCTGGGCGTTGGTCCAAGCTTCTGATCAGAAATCATAATATACAGAAAATCCGTTAATTTAAAAACCTCTACTAAAAATATATCTAGTCAGTTATAAATATTATGGAAAGATAAAACACAAATGGTATGGTAATGCAAGTTATCTCCCGAGACGCAAACACATAAATTATTGTTTATCGTCTACTTTATAGCGCATTGTTTTTAAATTTAACGAAAACTAAGACTTTCATATTTTAAATTTTACCTAGTTGCAACTTCCTATAATACAAGTGGAAAATAAGACTCAGGGAGAACACCTTCATTTTATTTTGCTGCTTTTATTTAAACGATTCGTTACAAGAAATGCAGTGGGTACAACTAAAATTATTAAAAAATAAGGACTGCAAGGAATTATTTTATCCAGTGTTAGAAGATGTTAGAAGCATTGTTAGCCCAGTGGTTAAGCGTGTGATTCAAATTCAAATTCAAAAATCATTTATTCACGTAGGTAACACAATGTACACTTGTGATTCGTCATTAAAGAAATACATATTAATGCTTCTAATTTTACATTTACTGCCAGTTCTCAAATAAAGGGCGTAGAACTGAAGAGAAGAACTGGCAATAAACTCTCCGCCACTCTTTTTAATCGCCATGTTTTTTTTTTACACAACGTTTGTAAGGAGCTGCAACCATTACACCATGTTCCACATGACATCTTAAGTAATTAATATCTAATAATAACATAAATTAAAAACAAAGACTTGTCCCCTATCAGCAGGAGGCATGGTGAAATAGGAGCACGCACTTACATTCTCGTGGGAACAACACGCAAACACATAGTCGAAATATCATATCATATCCTTTCGGAACTGGTGCAGTTTAACTCTGCATTGTAGGGCATCTCAGTAGTAGGATCTTTATAAAACTTCCTGTCCTTCAAATAAATTTACGACTACAATTTTTTAGTAGAACACTGAGTCAATACTTGAAAAGTACAACTAGAAATCGGTAGTATAGATTTAATACATATGTATTTTATTATATTTATATACAAGATGCACAGATAAAGGGTGGACCTTTAAGACATATGATAGACATATAATAAGACTATAAAAAGATCAAGGAGATGAAGGAGAAGAGGGCGCCCCAAAAAAGGGGATAGAAGAAATAAAAGCGTTTGGGAAGGGAAAGGAGAAAGACAGCCATGGATATTTGGAAAAAGCTGGAGGAAGCCTATACCCGTGATGGGGATCCGATCAACATTAGTGAAGAAAGCCATGATAATAGGATAACAAGAAAAACACATCTAAGTTACTTTTGGTAATGATTGGAAATTAAACGGGCTTTTATTATTGTAATTATATTATTTAAGCCAAAGGTTACTAGACGTTCATTGAATCAAAATAAAAGTGTTTATGGTTTTTAAAACAAAGTACCTATTTAAATGTTCTATATATTTTAAACCTTACTTAAATTTGGTTCAGCGACTCTTATTTCAAGCGCACCCACTGTAAGCATTTTACATGCAAGAGTTATTTCAGAAAGTGCATTAACTTTTCTCTATACACGCTGTACAAGATCTTGCTTTTTACTTTTCATTTATTAAGGAGATTTTATGGGTCCCTACTACTTCTCTTGTCTTAAATTAATCCTATTTATATACTCATTACACGCATTGAGTAGGTACCAACTTGCCATTGTTGTTTGTGATATACTCATATCGTATAATATTGTACGATTTGCTTTTCGTAACTACGCAATTTGGCCGCAGTGTTGCAGTCTTGGCCCAGTGGCTACAACGTGCGACTCTCATCCTTGAGGTCGATTACCGGGTGTGCACTTATAGACTTTCTATGTGCGCATTTAATATTCGCTCGAACAGTGAAGTAAAAACATCGTGGCGAAACCGGATTGCCTTAGACTCAAAAAGTCGGCGTGTGTCAGGCACAGAAGGATGACCTAATTGTCCATTAGAATGACAAATGATCATGAAACAGATACAGAAATCTGAGGCCAAGAAAAGGTTGTAGCGCCACTGTTATTTAAGTACGCAACTTGCAACGTACGAAATTTGTAATGCAAAGGGCATTAGTGAAACATTATAAATAGGAAAATTAAAGTTCACCACTTCTGTTTCTCTGGATTATACAGAACCTTATACGTATATTACCAGAAACTTATTGGTACCTGGCAAGGGTGACGAGATTTAGTAGAAGTACGAGTATTCGTTCATTTGTTGGATAAAGTCTGATAACGTACGTGCTAATTATATACCTAGAGCAAGAGTTGTATCGCCACTTTTTGTTTTAATTAGTGTTTGTTTCTCTTAAGAGTTTAAACCAGTAGACGCAAAGTTGCAAGCAGCTGCTAGTAAACATAACGCAACATTCGAGGCGTTATAATTTTAATTAAGCCACCATTCGCTAGAGTTCATTTCAACTTGTTGAGAATATACGCGGAAATAACTACGCGAAATGTATTTCAAAATGGTCGGAAAAACTCATTTGCGAGCACGTATATTTAATATTCAAATTATTTTTTCCGTTTCATGTTTTGCTATAAAAGCGCAATTTTAAATATTAATTTTTCTCTTAATTTGTTTAAGAATATTGGTAAAATTAATTATATTGGAATTGAAATTAATTTTTACTTTAAGTGAAATTTGGTACAAAATAAATGGTTTGACAGTACAACAAAACGCAAAGCAAACAAGAACTACTTTCAGCTGCTTTGCGCAGACCAGGGAATTTTCTAATTTATTAAGGACGCAATTACGAATCAGACATATTACAAATATTAGTGTATCCTAAAGCACGTTAGAGTCAGTGCACGCGCACCTCAGAAATGAAATAATAATCGTGATAACAATGCAGCCAAATGTCGCAAAATTAACTCGTGACGAAAAAAAACGTCTACCGCATATCAGCGATCTATATATCACGGCCAGTTACAGCCACGACACACACTACACACTTAAAATGTACCTTATTCCTTTTTTTCCATAATTTTTAGTTGTTTTTCTTTTTTATTATTGTGTGTATTTCGTTGGTAATAAATGTTATGTCTATGTCTATTGTTATTTGAAGATAGTTTGGTTTCTACAAAGTACAAGCCTAATAAACAATTATTTTTTAATTACCTTAAATGTCTTCTCTTCGACGAAATTAGTTATTATACCCGATTAGTTTACGATGGATGAAAGGTAGCAAATAGAACTCAAATACCAGGATTAGCATCGCATAGCAAACTTTGGTAAACCCATATTGATTACAAAACGTTAACTCTCCACTCAGAATATCGCTAATCTCAAAATATGCAAATTAAAAAAGAACTTAAAATTTGCAAGCCACACAACACTATTGTATCAACATCGCCTCAAAGGTCTTATAAGCTCTTTGAAAGCTCAGATAAGCAAACATGCTTATCTAGTAATAAACTTAACTTTCGCATAGTTAAGTGGAACGGGTAACCAAAGTTTAGAACTAACCACAAAATGCTTTGTGATACCAAAAATAGATTATAGGCTGGTTGTTGAACTTTCTGATTCATTTGCATTACGTAATTAAAATATATAGTACTTATGCATTTTCTTGACAGCATGACCATGTATTTTTGAATTAGTTTTTTTTGTGAAAAATATTTTTTATGAAGCAGGAAAGCAAAAGAATGCTAACTGCCATGCCCTGAGGTTGAGGAGGAGAGCTTATTTTCTCATAACGTGTTGATGAATAATATATATATGTCACCGGAATATAACAAAATCTGCAAGTTAATAAATTTCCTAGGAAGAAATTTTCGTAGGATTCTAAACGAGAGATAAATTGTATTATTTTACGCTCACGTTTTGTTATCTCCCAGTGTCATATATATACAGAAATCGTTTGTTGTTAATAGCTACTACCAAATTTACCTAATTCATAATACACTAAATTTTTTTCCTTTTTTATCTTAAATTTCTTAGTGACCCCGACTCTGGTGGTGCGGGACCTTATTTTATACATTTCTTAATATAATATATATTCATATACTAATTACCGGGAAAAAAAATTAATTTGTAACAGTATGTTTTGAATTCGTATTGACATAACTCCAAGGTCTTTACTGAACTCACAGACTGAGGCTGCGCTGGTGGGATGGAGTTGTCAAGGACCTCGAAACATTAGGTGTTCGAGGACGCAAGAAGCAAGTGATTGCAAGATTGAAGGCCCATCTGGGGCTGTACAGCCATTGATTATGTATTTATTCCTTTGTAACCAGTCAAATAGTATATGCTAACTAACATTAAAAATTCATTAAACGAGATGCAGCATACAACTGAAAGATACACATCAATTTTTACATGAGCCATTTATTATGTAAACAAAAAAAAATCTATATATTAATATTCCATTCCTAAAAGCTTTGATGTAACGCTTGCATATTTCAAACAATATGTATGAGCTTTACGCTTACGAATGGAAACCTAAAGATTTTTATGAATGGTATACATTCCTAAGCCAGAATTACAAGGGATCTTTGTACTGATTGCAAAGCTGGCAATTGAGTGTCCATGGGCGGCGGCATCACTTAACATCGGATGAGCCTCCTGCCCGTTTGCCTTTTATTACCTTAAAAAAGCTTATTAAACACTGATCACGAGAATTCCTAAAAATAAACAACTTCAGTTGTTTATATAGTTCATGAAAATTAATTATTAATCCTATTATGTCTAATATTCGTGAAGATAAAATTATATTTCATAATAATCCTCCATATTGTTTTGAGATACAATTTCTTTCCAATTAATTCTATATTTAGAATTAATAGGATTATCGTTATAAATTGTTCAACAATTATAGATAGGTTTAGTCCGGATTTTTTTCCTGTATCACCGTAAAATAAGCTGGTAAATGAATGAGGGATACAATTGACACTTCGTGATTCAACTAAGGGCCTAGTGCGTTCATATACACGAGTGCGTAAATAAAATGTGTAAAAACCGACCTGTTACAAGAATACCTAAATAACAAAATTTTTGTAACTGAAAGCAAGCTTTATCGCCAGCACATTGCACATGAATTCATTATTATTTTTAAGTTTTACTCTTTTTAGTATAAATTATGTGCATCTTAAATTTAAACAAACCTGGTATTTCTTGATAGACTCCATCTGTTCTTTGGTGACATCATGAGCTGGTGGCCTCGGGGGTGCGTCCCTGGGTACCTCCCTTGGTGGTACCGCTGGAGCGATGCCCTTTGCTGTGCCATTCATCTGCTGTAATATATTGCTCTATGATTATTTTGGTACAGAGAGAACCGTTATGCATTCCCTGGCTATTAAACCAGTCCATACTTGACTGGTCTGTAAATGTAAATTCAACTCAGGTTCATAAGCACATATATATACTTGATGTATTGACTTTTAACATTTACGCTGTCTACTTTGCCTTCTAAAGAGACCAGAGATTTTAAAAGAAACCTTTTTTAAATTTAATAATTGGGGCTCTAAATAGGTTATCATTTCATTTACATACAGCAAAATCCTTAATACGTCGTCTACAGTGTACTAGTATGAGCAATAATATATCTTCCAATCCCAGACAATGTTGTTGAGATTTGAACCTTTCGCACAACGTATAAAATGATAAATGATTTATACATAATCCAATAAGCTAAATTCCCTTGAAAATATCCCAAGACATGCAAATTAAATGTAAGTAATATACAAACATACAAGAATCCTCTGAAAAATAAACATTATTTTCCTTATTAGCAATATCATTCTCATAGAAATACAACCCAGTATTTTAAATAATATGTGTACATAAATACATTATTATAAATTACATAGAACAACGTGCATACAAATTAACAAAATATAAATTAAGACGTATTTTTAAATCAGCGCCATCTGTTTTCATTTTTTTACTCTATAAAAAATTTAAAATAGCGACATCTGTTGGAAGAGTAACGGCTGATGTAGATAGTTTTATAAATAAGATTACAAATAGAAAGAGCGTTCGTGCAAAGGTGTTGATGATATGAAAATTGTTTAGTGAAGTGAATAAGCAATTGAAAAACTCAAAATTAAATGAAATTTGTAGAATATCTTGGCTTTTATGTTTATTAATATACACCAAGTAGCTTCAATTTTATTACCACATTGAAATGCGTCAATCGTTTTGTTTTTATATAAATCCATTTTGCATCGCTGGCCCAACTGCTCTAAGTTAGTAAAAATTCTAAAAAGCTTCATTAATATAAGTTTATCGCCTCATGTTATTGCAATAAAGAAAGTGAATGTGAAATCCAAAAGCGTAACTTTCTAAATGAATATGCAACACCTGGTAATGTTAATAAATAATAAAAGTGTTACAATTTTAATATTTCTTAGATGAGATTTATAAGGATATATGTTTACTTATAGTCAAGTACATACATATAAATATATTGAGTACATAATACGTCAAATACTCCGAATTAGCAAATATGCATGACAAAGACGATATTTTTTCATTTTATTTAATATCAGCTAACCTCTTTTACACCGCTGTAAGCATGCGAAATACCAGGACAATGTTGCATTTTCAATTTAAGTAACACATTTTAACCAGGTTAACTAGTATATACTTCCCAGAAAATAAATTTAACAGTCCTTATTGCGCAATAGAAAAGTTCAGTCAAGTTCTAACGGACAGTCATAATATACATATTCAAATTAATCAACCTTAATTTCTAGGCCCAAAAAGCACCGATACCTTACCAAACTAACCTTGCGATCTAACCCAATGACCACCACCAATGAAAGTGCAGTGCATTACCTGTGACGCAACGCTCTTTCTATCGCTTGGGGGATATTTTGGCGTTGTTTTCACAATCTGAACAAAACTGTCCGGCACATCAACTGCCACTTCCCTTCCTAGCAACACTGGAGTCGTATCGAAACCTGGCGGTAGCTTATACGACGCGTAGACGGCTTCTCTGATCAGAACCGAATCTGTCCTTGCCGAATAGGTCACACCTTCTCTGCAATCTAATAAAGAATCGTCGCCATTCGATATCAGGAGTTGTATTTTGTGATCGCTCAGATTGTGTGTGGCGTTGGAAGCTACCGACTCGGATCTATCCGATAACATATCGCATTTGGTTGTTTCAGAGGAGTTCTTGCTCTTCTTGCTGCCGAAGCTAAGCGAATCTGAACTTTGTGGTAGTGAAAGGAGCTCGATTGTGTTCTTGAAGCTTCCGGAACCGTCAGAACTCGGACCTGATATATTCAGGCTTTGGAGAACGGTGCTCTGTTTGCTCCCGAAGGATGTTCCTGAACCGCCTGATGATAGGAGAGGTTCTTCGTCCCTGGTTCGGGCGCGTACCTGAGGAGGCCTTGGTGGAGGGTAGCGCGGAGGTGTTTTGTTTCTCGCGATAAAACTGTCCGGTACGTCCACCGCCATCTCGCGGTGAGGTCCTGAAATTTAAAAGAAAACTCAATAATGATACAATAGAAAACTTACATACAAAAAAACTAAGAGAACTATAATAAAATAGTACGGATATATTATTATCTATCTATAGGATATATTTTATCAACCTTTATAGCCCACTAAGACAATACCTACTACAAAAAATCTTCAATAAAACGTTCAAATAGCAAAAGCAAATATCACATAGCCAAAAAATCCAATTAAATATATTTAAAACTGTCCTTTTTCCCAAATTAATCAAATAAGGCATAATTAGTAAACGTAACAATATATTTTTTGTTTATTTCTTGAAGGTCGACTGAACCACGACGTCAATTTATCAAATTTCACGGCACTTGAACTCAATGTCAGCAAAAATAATTATCTATTTGTTGAGACGTCGTTAATTAATTTTTCAAAGTCGAAAAGAAAATGTCCAAGTACCAATTTGCATTCGAAATTAGTTATGTCCATCATATTGAGTTTTGGTGTTTCGATCTTTAAAAATAAACATCTTCGGGTTGAAGTTAGATAAAAACAAAATATGCTTCGTTTTTTCAGCTTTAATTAAAAACACTATTTTACGTTATAGTCTAAAATTTAGGTTAAATAGCTGTCATAGACATAAACATAACATATGTTACTAACGAAACGCACACACAAAAACACACAAAATAATAAGGTATATTTTAAGTGTATAATGTGTGTGTTGTGGTTGTAACTGGCTCAGCATTATGCTCTGGAGCAGACGTGTCTGACAGCGCTGGCCATTCTGCCAGTCCAAAACAGTGAGTTTGCTCCTCAGACGCAAAAAAAAAATTATAATAATAATAATAGTAGAGAAAATAATAGTAGTAAAAATTTATAGTGTAAGTAAAGAAGTCTATTAATTATACGTATATCGTATATCCTTGGTTATCTAAGAGCAAATAAATTTTAATTAATTTATAATTTCTATATGAATAAGACAGCAAAGACAAAGTGTAAAATTCATAGTCGAGGCAATGCGCTTAGTATGACACTCGCATGTCAAAGACGTATTGAATCTGACAAATAAAAGCCTAATTTATTGTTATGGTATATTAGGTTACATATATTTACCCATGACTGCGCTATATAAATACAGTTTTATGGAATCAGTGGCCGGAGTAAGGGGTAAAACATAATCATATATTCCGAACCAAAACTCGTTTAAGAATTTATCGTGTAAGAGTAAATTGTATTTTTTCGATCACAATACCGTTATTTACCATGACTAAATTGAAACTAACCGGTGTCTGAAGACAGTGAGAGCATGGTGAGCATGTCTGGCCCGTCATCCGGCGGTCTCTTCTCCTCGTCAGCTCCCACCACTACGATGCTGGATCCCGACCGGCGCCGCGGTCTGAAACGTTACACACATTATTAATATAGAAATTTAATTACGCCTTGGTCTAGAAAGCTGTTAGCTACTTATTTGCTTAGATAAGAAGACGTTTGCACAAGATCATATACTTAATGATAACAAGAATACTGAACAAAACTTAATCGTAAATTTATTACATCAAGTGCTATACGGCAGTCGTGGTCAGCGAGAAACGCGTATCAAAATTTCCACGACGTGGTGTGGACAATGCAAAATCGCTCCTATTTCAATAGAATTAAAGGTAAATGAATACAATTAATTGTCTTGAATGGATAAACCATTGGCGTGGGAAAATCTCATTGTAAACATATCCGATCCGCAATTACTTGATGCTCAGTCCATAATTCCAGGCCTTTAGCGTGCAAATTTTATTTAAAGATCAACTTATGACTAGACAAAAATCATTACATACGAATTATCCAGTCAAAATATAATTTCTGCACAGAATATTCGTATTTTTCTAAAGCCTGACAGTTATCAGCCCTTATCTACAATCTCAATTAAATTTAAACGTTAAATAATGTTCAGATTCAGTGTAAATAATATACAGAATGCAAGATGTCCCAAGGTTAGTTGTGGAGCGGAGGGCGCGACGACGCGTGAAGTCACGCAGTGTGCTCACCGCTTTATGTAACGGTTTAGAATTTTAAATTTGTCCATCGTGTTCCACACTGTAGCTTTGTCCATGTGTAACAGGTTGCGTAAATATATTCACGCTATATCCATTCAATCTTTAACCCGTAAATTAAGCATATGACAAGAATATACATTAACACTTTTTTACTATAAAACATTTGTGTTATAACGTGTTTTTTTCCTTTGCATATTTTTTGTTTAATCTAAAAGTAAACAGTGTAACAAACATAAACACACCCTTCTCTGTGGCTAAATAAAGATGGTGCTGGAGATATTTTTAACTGAACCTATTATATATAGACTACTAGTAGACCGTTTTTGTTATATTACATAGTAGTAAACTATTCAAGGGAAACGGTAGGAGAGCTTATGTGAAACGTTGGTACTTTTAACACAGCGCCATCTGTTAGAATTGTTTCAAATAATAAACCAATATAAAATAATATTGCGGGTATAAATTGAGATGTAAGCTATCCTATCTTTTAAGTTAGATCAAACTGCACACGGTGTGAAAATTTGATTGATATCGGTTCGGTAGTTTAGGAGTCCATAGCGGACAAACATATATTTATATATATATTAAGATTAAGTCATACTTCTATGTATGTCTAAAACATATTGGTTTGGGACATACGGGAGCTATATGACAGTTCGCGCTATGTCTGTGAAGTTTAGACCTTTAGACTTGACAGTTACGATATTCTCTTCTAAAAAAATGGGTTTAATTCCGACATTTTTAACGCCTATAACATAGTCTAGCTTAAAATCCATTTTCGTCGAAGGATTTGCAGAGTATTCGTAAAGGTCTAGAATATTGTCAAACGAAGCGGATGATTACAGCCTAATACCGCCCGGCTTACATTTATTGCCGCCCGCTGCCGCTTGGGAAGCTGATGGAATGAACACGACTTTGATTTAAGACATACGAGTTAGCGAATTACGCAAATTAAGAAAACATAAGACATTTAAACTATATTAATTTTTTTTATAGAACCAGGGGCAAAGGGGCAAGAGGCTAACCTGATAGACACTCTCAATGCCAGAAGGATCGCGAGTGCGTTGCCGGCTGTTAAGAATTGGTACGCTCTTTTCTTGAAGGAGTCTAAGTCGAATAGGTTCGGAAATACTTCAGTGACAAAACCGAGAGAAAATATTTTTAATCATGAAGGTAAAAAACTTGGTTTTATCTAGGCTAATTTATTTTTATTTTATTTATTTATTTACTAAAAACACAATATTGTCTTAACAAGTGACCAAGAAACCAAATACTTTAAGAATTCGACCAAAGAATCTATGTCCAATAAAAATTTTACACGCAGAGCATCTAGGTAGGTAGGATCTTAGGTCACGTGGTCCTACGTGATTTCGTGAATCAAGAGTGAACAAAACCAAATCCCTTTTATGTATATAACAAAAAACCTTTTTCTTTCACATAACAAAAAATTATTAATACACGCAGATAATTTAATGTATATTGTTTCTTTATATTAAAAGAAAAGTCGCTGTCACCTCTGCTTTGGGACCATTTCCAGCATTCCAATTTTGTCAGCGTATGTAGATACGTAAAATAAAACCGTAGTGACACAATGGTAGGAAACTGAATGAAATTTTCATATTTTATACACTGGTTAACTACTGATTCTTAAACAAAAACCAGTAAAGTAGGTCAGTTGGTTTTTGTATTTTATTGTTTAAAAGTATTACTTATAAATCTCTAAAAGTAATTTCAAGGCAAGAGAAGTCTTGCTTCTGATGTTTTTACAATGAAGCAACTTGGCAGGAGGCTCAACCGCGTCCTTACTCTGTAACCGCATGACCCCAAGTATAATCATCACCGCTACGGATATTTAGGGAACTTCCAAATTACATACAAACACATCATAATCTGTATCGCTATTAGACCGTTAAGCGTTACACGGTCAAAAGGTAAGTCACCGCCGGTAATTCGAGAATTGAGAAGTTATTACACAAATTCACTTAGGTAGTCGCTCGCTCAACGTCGCTTTTACTAGGTGTTGTGTAAGAAATGGGTGCTTTTTCACAGGACATCAACATAAGAATGATTCACAACCATTCGTTATTAGGTAAACCATAGTCTTCCTATTGCCTCACTACACCGTTTTTGTATATTTTATTATAGAACAAGGGGAAAACGGGAAACTCAACTGATGTAAGATACAGCCGCCCATGGCCACACAAAGCCAGAGGGCTCGCGAGTGCGTTGCCGGCCTTTTAAGAATTGAATGTCCCCCATTGAGAAGTATTCCCTAAGTCGAATTGGTTCGGAAATACTTCAGTGGGCAGCTGGTTTCACATATTGGTTTCACATTCTAATATTGATCAATCCAAAGTATATCATTAAAGACAAAATACAAATTTCAATACTTTTGCCTTCATATATCATTTATGTGTATGTGTTTGTGGGCTTAAAAATAAATAAAAAACATAACTAGAAGTATCTGTAGTGACTAGTATTCGGTATTTATATGTATTCTACTAATATTAAATTTTAATAAGAAATCACGCGTTAAGTTTCGTCAATAAACTAAAAATTTGAAATTTTTTAAAACAAGTATCCTAAAAAGGAATAGAACTGTTTAAAATAACCATAGAGATTAGATATATTAGACGAAGCGCCTAAAGCTGATTTCCTAATCGTTCACCAGCAGTGAACGTAAGTGTGAAATGTTATTAGATTTCGCTATCGGCGATTCATTGTATTCAATTTTCAAAATTATAAAAAAAATATATTTATTCATATAGGTAACACAATGTACAACTATGAACACTTATGAACGTCAAAAAAAAATGAAATGCTTCGAATTTTACATTCACTGCCAGTTCTCAAATCAAGGGCGTAGAACGGAAGAGAAGAACTGGCAATAAACTCTCCGTCTCTCTTTTTAATCGCCAAGTTTTATGTATTACACAACGTTTGTGAGCTGCAACCATTACACCGTGTTCCACATGACATCTTATGTAATGAATAAAAATAAAATAAATTAAAAACAAAGGTTTGTCCTCAGTCAGCAGGAGGCATGGTGAAATAGGAACACGCACATTCTCGTGGGAACAACACGCCTATAAACAACAGTATAATTTTCACTGTAAATCAAATTCCACAAAATATCCCGAAACACGGAACACTTCAACATATCCGCTACAAATTTCCCCTACATCGAACCTATAAATAGGCGATTGACGCTCGAGTGAGTATCTCTTGACAAAGGCCGAATTAGGTCAGGTACCTGCTACAGGTAGCATTGTCACTTCCGGTTTAGAACTCTATTTAAAACTCACTTGACAACCTGTTAGCTCCAGAAATCAAGAATCTACAAAGAGGTAAGCGGTTCTAATCCCGGAGAAAATGCGATATAATGTTAATATCTCGTCGTATGGATAATATAATGATTTCTTTAAAGAGTAGTTTATTGGTATTGTTAAATTAGAACTTTCTATGTATAAAATGCATTTTTCAGAGTGATTTTATATAATATATAAGGTTGGAAATGCTATATATATATATCAAACACATACGTCAATGCCTATTGTAAATGTAAATTAACGATTAATTTAACTTGACGATTCAAAAGTGTACTTGGTTACCCACTTGAATAAAGATATTTTGAGTTTTGAGTTTTTGAGTTTTATTATGTATTTAAAACCAATGAAAAAAAATTAGAACAGAGGAGGCGGCGAGCAATGGACTTTCTGTGTCCATTGTATCCGTTTAAGGCATGCCGGTTTCCTCACACCCAAAAAGTCGACGGTGTGTGTCAGGCATAGAAGGTTGATACTTGCCTATTGTAAATGTTCACGGAACAGAGACATAAATCAGACTCCCAGCCTAAAAGGTTGTAGCGTCATTGGGATATGTTAGGAAAAGTAAAATCTATAGAAATCACGTATTATGCGACTACATCAAAAATAGTTTCTAAAAATACACACAATTACCATTATCACTATACGTCAAACTATGCTAATTAGGTTTTGTTTTACATGTAATCAAATCGGTGTTATCGCCTGAGCAATGTGTTTTACTACACAGCGCCATGATAGATATCAACAGGAAAATTTTAAATATTTGAATTAAATCATTTAAATAATTCGGTTAACTGTGATTCTGAATAACAGGTTTTGTTCGTAAAATGTCAAATAAATAAAAATACTTTTTAACAAAAAAAAAACACTTTCGAATTGTGACATCATTTTTTTATTTTGAACTGATTTTTGAGTTCTCCTCGGTTGCCCTGGGATACGGATACCACCATCAGATGTTTCATGCCGTTTATGTTCATTTCAACAAAAAAGAATAATTAAAATCTATTCAAAACGTGATCTGGCATCACATAAAAATATACGGCCGAATTGAGAACCTCATCCTATTTTGAAGTCGGTTAAAACAACCGATCTCCAGGGATCCGATCTCCGATCTTCACTTTGTGATGTGGGCAACCATTTCATGAAAAGGTGATTTCCTTTAAAATACATTGTACTCAATACGTTTCTCGAATTTTGATGCCCTTCATAAAATCTGCAACAGCTCAACTGCTGCTGTCTTGGTGCACTAGTTACATTCTTATTTCCAATCTACAGCAATATTTTTTTATATACATAATTGGGGTGCAAACAAGCCTACGCGATTTGCTCAATAAGGGCAGTCATCGCAAGCCCATGGACTCCCATTTTTAAGGGGTGCATTGCCGGCCTTTGTGGGAGGAGTACACTCTAACTTTGATGTTGATAAAATTTTGAATTGATACGGCTCGTACGGTGTTGAAACGAGGCAGGAGGGATCAACCCAAACAATTCTTCAGAACACTCACCATAGTACACTTTGTAGAAAACGCAAAACGCAATATCTCTGCATAGAGAAAGACAATCAGGCCGATCAGTAATACGTTGGAGAATGACCATTCGCTGAATTTGGTCAAAAGGAAGAATCTGGTGTTTGGGAGCACCAGCTCAGAGATGTGATATATGAGGTATATATGAGGTCTAACTTGAACCTTGTAGAGCCGTTGTACTTCAGTGAAATACTGCTTTTCTTCCAGATGACTGCGAAATTGGACTTTCCATGTACATACATTATTACATATATTTTGGAAGTTTAAAACGAGCTTTGGAGTTTCCGTATAAACAATTTCACATGTACTATTGAATGACCCTCTAAGATTTACACGGTTATTAAGAATTAAGTGAAAGTCCACATTGTTATAACCACCTAGATTCTCGACTAATGTCAATATAGCATCAGCTTAACAATGCAACAATAGTCCCAGGGCTACGAGAAGCGAATATAAACCAGGCTTTCTATAGGGTTGCCTTGAATAAGTTAGAATAACGTAGATAAAGAAATCAAAATAAATCAGTGGCGCTACAACCTTTTCAGGTCTGGGATTCAGATTTATGATACTGTTTCATGTCAGTCTAATAGGCAAGTAGGTGATGAGCCTCCTGCGCCTGACGCACACCGTTGACTTTTTGGGTCTAAGGCTAGCCAGTTTCCTCGCGATGTTATCCTTCAACGTTCGAGCGAATGTTAAAGTCGCACATAGACCGAAAGTCCATTGGTGCACAGCCGGGGATCGAACCTACAACCTGAGGGATGAGAATTGCACGCTTAAGCCACTAGGCCAACACTGCTTTAGATAAAGAAATACCATCTTAAAATCTAAACCAATCTGATAGTTTTGTTTACGCTGTCATAAAAAGAGAGATTTAAAAACAGTACAATCATGTTGTATTTGACTTGACTAAAGACTCATTTCATTGGTGTAGGTACTTATGGGATTAAAATCCTAGCCTAATGTCGATGGCAAGCACTTTATGATGACATTTATTTGGGCTTTTTCTCGCATTTTTATGGAATAGGAGGCAAATGAACAAGGGGGAACACTAAAAGTGAAGTGTTTATCACCGCCCTTGGGGGTCCAAGGCAACCGCAAAAGACCGAAAACACATTCGCGAGCCCTCTGGCATTGAGGGTCCATAGGCCTCCATTCTGCCCGTTTTCTCTCTGTTCTAAAAAAACACTTTTGTAAGTGCGTTGCCGGCCTTTATTGTAGTGGTACGGCCTAAAGATCGAAACATTTGTTTAAACACATACTTTCTAGTTATAGTTTGTGGTGTATATCTAAATTGCGTACTCTTTAGTTATGATTACAGATGAACTAGAGATGAACATTGGCAGCCCTATACTGTTCATGATTCAATTGACGTGATATCCAACAATGTGTGATGTGTTCAATAATGTTCATTGTTTTATAAATTCCGTTAGCAATGAATAGCTTAGCTTCTTACTAACTGCTAACTTGAAACTGAACTCTGCCATATATATTGCTGCAAGTAACGAATTGCAGAGCTGCATAACAGGTCTAATGAATCCTTAATGAATCCAAATTTAACAAAATGTACATTTAATTAATCGATTGTATTACTGATATAAAGTATGCCATAAGTGGAAATGGGCGGGGCACATGGCAAGAGAAACAGAAAAGTACAGCAAGAAAGTATTAAACTGCTGCCCAAGGTACAATAAACGCAAAAGAGGAAGACGATTTAGAAGGTGGATAGACCTGATTAAGGAAATAGCAGGCAGAGAGTGGCACAGTGATGGCAGAAATGACGGGATTTTGAGGAGGACTTTGCCGAAAAAGGGTACACAGATAGATATCTGCTATTGCTAGATAGCAAGAATGAGATTATAGAAATATAAATGTATTTAAACATTAAATATTAAAAAAAAGGCTTTTATTATTAAAAATGAATTAATAAGTATTCTATAATTTTCAAAGCAAATATTTTTAGCTTAATAATTAATACTTAAGTTGTAATGATAAGTAAGTTTCTTTATCTATTTCAGATATTTTTTATCTTTAAAAAAATATTTCTTAGCTTGTTCCGTTTTAGATTATCGCGATTCATTGTGTTGGTTGTGTATTTCTTATGTTTTGTTTAAGATTTATATTAAATTAATTTAAACAAAACCTGTGTTTAAATTTTTTGATAATTCTCAAAACTATGTGTTTTCAAATACAAATATAGACTATAGAATACTTTGAAGATGTTTCTGGTCCAGATTTTATCAAACATTGTAACATTCATATTTGCAAAGTTCTGCAACAATGGACATTGTGTTGGACAAAACTGTTCTCGGGTCCTTCTCACGTTTGTTATATCTCATACTTTGTAAGCTTTTGATCGCTTATATAATACCATTAGGGATGTCCACGACATCGTCTAGCAATACTACTTTGATAAAGTTAGTAATAGTATGTTTTGTCAAATATTTTTATGAAAAGACTGCGCCCATCGTGAGGTTAGAATTTAATACTTAGTGAAACTCATGCGCTCAAAGCTTTTGGTACCAAAATGTAAAAAACCCTTTACAATATAAGCTTAATTATTGATTTATATACAATTTTTAATGAATTTATACATACAGAAAACAAAGCCGCCGTGACTATATATAGCCGCCGATATAGCCGTTAAATCGGTATTTTCGACATCCGGGTATAATAAAACTTTTCCGAGGAAAACTTATTCAATATGAAAGTTGTGCTGCAGCCACGTGAGGCGGGAGTTTTATGCGGGGTATAATCCTTCCATTATAGACGCCTAGTTATAAATAGATGTTTTTTTTTATAGAACAGGGGGCAAATGGGCCGCCCATGGACACTCTCAATGCCAGAGGGTTCGCGAGTGCGTTGCCAACCTTTTAGGAATAGTAAACGCTAATTTCTTGAAGGAACCGAAGTCGAATTGGTTCGGAAATACTTCAGTTGTCAGCTGGGCCCACATAGTGGTGATCCGCGGCAAAAACTGCCTTAAGAAACGCTCAGTTGTGGAACGGCGGACGTCGAGGTGATACGGGTGGAATTTCGTATTCTGCCTCGACGTCCGATCATGAAACTCAGCTGCATGTATTTATCCGAAAAACTCCAATGAACACTTGGTAGAAGAAGCTGCTCGGAGAGGGATTGGTCGTCGACGATTCGAACAGCTCTTCGTTGCATACGGTCAAGTGGAAGGAGGAAGGAGCTGGTACTGGGGATATAGCTATTTTAATTACTTTAATGTTTTAATGACAACTAAATTATGATAAGAAATACAATAAACTTATTATTTTAATTCATGTACACTTGATTAGCTTGGTGCTCAACTATAAGCATGGTATAAATAGTTGTAGTATTCGATTGAATTAAATAAGGAAAACCTTTAATGTTGGAAAGACTAAACAGCGATATCTACTATGTAAATGCTGAGGTAGGTAGTCTAGTCACAGATTACTCATATAGTATCACAACGCATATAGGTACATACTGCATAAGGCTGATGTGACCGTGTATACGATGCCTAATATATTCAAAATGTTTGAACAATGCATTCGCCGGTTTACAAACAAAAGCCTGAATGGCAAACCCAAAACAAGTATTACAGGTTTTGCCGGAAGCGGGCGATCTGATCACGTTAACGTCACATCCGTGCGTAAGAGACAGGGCGAGCCTTCTCTGTCTTAACACAGCTGATTCTAACGTATACAATGTAATTTTGATAATTCAAAACAACATAATATGAATAGATGTTTAATTTATACCATTACAGATATACTTATAGACTACTAGCTGACCCGGCAAACGTCGTTTTGCCATGTATATTATTTCTAGGAAAAAAATTTTTAGTTCAATAAAAATAACTATCTACTATAGTAAAAAATATGGCTTGATCGTAGAGGGGTGAAAATTAAGGGTTGTATGTATTTTTGTATGTTGTATCATAAAAAAAATAAACATTTTCTAAAAAATAAAGATAAAAATTTACGGGTGGACCTTTAGGGGTTTGAAAGGTAGATAGCAGCCGATTCTCATTAAAAAATTCATAACAATCTATCTAGCCGTTTCGGAGGACTATGGTAACTAACATTGTGACAAGAGAATTTTATATATATATTAGATATTACATATCTGTAGCGAGGAAACCGTTTAATTTTAAAATCAAACAAATTAAGAGAATCACCAAATATCATTTACGCAAGAGAAAACCATAATAAAAATTACATTAAATATAATAGAACTGGAAAAAATATCATCCATATAAAAACAGATATGTATTGTAAAACCTCCTTGCCTTCAGTGGTAAACAATTATCCCAAGCGCACTTGATTAAGTACGGCTTCTGTTCTCCGGTTAAAATCAATAACTACTGTGTGATTGACATAATCTAATTAGTATAATGCTTGTAGCATTCAAAGATAAGCAGGTTTATAGGTGTTTTCAATATAAAGTTAGAATTTTAAAATCGTAATGGATTTGTAATTACTTAATGATGGTTAGTACTTAGTAGGTACTATGTAGCACACTCGAAAAATATGGCATAAAGCCTCCTTCCCTCTGCTACCTTTATCAAAGAAGTTAGGCGTATTTTAAACAAAGTTTATATTCATGTGGTGAATAACTTGGTATAACTATAGAATAAGGCATTTTTTTAATTAAAAAAATTATTTCACGTTCCTCACATCAACTATGCAACAAAACCCAGTTTTGTATCGCGCAGCTTAGACAATGACCGCTATTTAAGCGTTGACTTGATTAACCTGTCGCGGAATATGTTTAACAGGAGTATTAGGAATATCCATAGCGCTAAATATATTATTTTTTATAGAACAGGGGGCAAAAGGGCAGGAGCCTCACCTGATGTTAAGTGATACCGCTGCCCATCGATACTCTTAATGCCAGAGGCCTCGCGAGTGCGTTGCCGGCATTTTAAGAATTGGTGCGCTGTTTTCTTGAAGGACCCTAAGTCGAATTGGTTCGGAAATACTTCAGTGGACAGCTGGTTCCACATAGTGGTGGTGCGCGGGAAAAAATGTGGAATTTCGTATTCTGTCTCGACGCACACCCACAAATTGGCCAAATTTAATATTTTTAATCATGTTTAGCCTTTCGTAAATATTTGAACCTTATTTGTATACATGTATTGCATATGTGGCTATATGTTTAGTACAATTGTTTTGTGGTATTAATATAAGTTTTATATTGATTACCAAATATATAATTGAGATTTACTGTAAAAGCTACTCTCACCAAAATCTATATACAGTATGCTAAGAATATATAATTGTATCATTTACCCCTCAACAACACGGTCCAGAAATCAGTGAACTATAAAGTTGAACGGCGACCCTAATAAACAGTAATTAGGCCTTGAGCGTCCTTTAAATTAACTGCGGGCATCTTGTGACTAAATAAATACCTTTACTGAGGTATAATTCAATTGGAACAAGCTACTGATACACCTTGTCATACATAACATACCCGGTATGTTCAACGTTTAGTACGTTATAAATTCCTGGTATTTTTTCTTTTATGTACGGGCTTCGATAAATCTTAGATATATGACGGGCGGATAATGAAGAAAATTGAATTGTGCAGTTAAAATTTTTGACATACATATATTATAAAGTAAGTAAACTTATGTAAAAGAATGATGAATATTCGGTATTCTATAAAACAGTTATGATTGATATGAACAGTTATGTCTGGTAGAGTTACTACCAACGGTTTTGCATTTGTTTCATTTATAAAGAAATCATTAAAGTTGAAATAGGAGACGTAATATGAAGAAAGTCAAAAGGCAGCCACAGAAGGCTCGCCCAACTCTTAACTAACCACGAACCGCTAACTTTACAAGGTTTCCGACTTTTATTGCGTTTTAACAAAAAAATTCTAACTTATTTGAAATTCTGCTTTTAACAGGTATTGTTTTATTTTTTACGCAGTTTTAGAAGCCAAAAAAGGGCATTTCTATAGCCTTTTGATTTCTAGGGTAAACCAAAAATAATATGCGTTTTCTAGGTTAGTTTTAGTAATATGTAGGAAAGTTTTCTTTTTTTTTGTGTGAGATATTAAAAGAAATGTGATCTATGGTGAAACAAAATTGGCGCAGCCATTTCTAAATTATTCGTTTAATTGGTTCTATCTAATTCGTGAATTAGTGTTAGTGCTAATCAGTTGTAAGTGAAAAAATAGAATACTTAAATTATTTATTTATTTATTTATTTATTTATTAACACTTCGTTGCAAAAAACAATAAATCAAACTACTTATTAGCCTTAAATTAGATCGTAATTTTAAACGGTTTTGAAGAAACAGTTTGTTTAAAAAAAATGGTTTTATCCTTTCACTGTATAATTTATACGAGAAAGAGATTTCTGATTAAAGTAGATCATTTCAATTATTATTAAACATCTTATATCTATATGAGATGAAGTAAAAAGCAAACCCGGACGAACCATCAAATAATATACGAGAAACTTTAGAATAATACATGAAAATATTATACATAAACATTGTGTATGTAAAATTCTTCACGATTCACGACTTTCGAGGCTAAAAACTTTCATACATTACATATACGTATTAGATAACTTTCACAATTTCTTAACATCCATTGTTCTAACATTATGTAAGTCATTAACAGATTACATTGACAGTGATTTATACATCACTTGAAATCAATAAAGCACAATCATTCTTCTATCAGATATTGCTAAATAATATTGTTATTTAAGGCGCAATTAATCTTATGCAAATATTGAACATGTACAGTGTACACTTTTAAATGTCAATAACAAGAATATTTTTTATATTTACTTTTAAATCCCGAGATGGTGCCTGGTGCCTACCAGAAAGAATGGAAATTCTCTTGAATCGCGAAGAGATTTTTTTTTAATTGCTTAAAGCTGCAACTAGTACACGATTAAAATAGGCTTGTTTATAACAAATATCTATATATATAAAAGAAAGTCGTGTTTGTTACAACACTTATAACTCGAGAACGGCTGGACCGATTGCCATGGTTTTTGATTTGTTGGATTTGTTTCCGTCCCGAATAGCAGAATAAGCAATAAAATATCGGATAAGTTATCGAATAACAATAAATTAATTAATTAATTTTACGAATGCAAAAACCATATGGTGCCATCTGTTGACAAAACTACGCATCATTTAACGTCGAATTCATGTCAGTTCAAGAAATTCCGATCTTGAGGTGAATGAGGAGATGCATAACCATGCTTTGATCCTGATCAAAATATGTTGGATATCAGAAAGTGCTTAACATGCAGTATCGCCATATTGACGCTAGAGAGAAGATGCCTAATGTGTAAAACTGCCATTCTTCTTTCGCAATGGCAAGCAATAAAACATTTCTGTATTTGCAAAAAAGTTGTATTAAAGTAATACTTAACATTAATGAAATCCTAAAATAAGTTAAATTAAAGTAACAACGATACTATAAGGTTGTAGGGCGGAACGAAGTTAGCCAGGTCAGCTAGTTTTATAATAAAACCGCAATACGAAGATATACAATATAAAATATAAAATTATTTTATAGATTCGTCCGATTCGGTAGATAAATACAAACACTTAGAAAACAACAAAACAGTTACAAAAACTACACAAACTCTTAGAAAAACAATGCAAATACATACAGTTTAATTAAAACAGTCTATCACATTAAATCACTGTATGAATATTGACTGATAATGTTATTTTGAGCTACCTTTCAGTCTAGAGTCTGATCTATTTATAGGCAGACTATATTTGTAGTAAATAGGTCAAACTGAAATTTTAAACACTGAAAACCTGGAGAATATTCATTTGGCATAGAAAAACTATACTTTAAATATAACTTTATATGCAGACTATATAGACCTTTAGGCCAAGTCTTGAGTATATGACGTTATGTTTAGGGCACAAAACCACAGACGGCGTTAATATTAATTAAAATATCGCAGTATCCCAAATTACCTACAGTATCCCCCATATGATGCAGTTCCTCTACTTATATATATTTATATATATAATTTGGATTATCCTTATAATTTAATTAATGTAACATCGAATTTACCATACAAATACTCTACGGAAAGAGTAACAATAAAAATCGCGGTACAATAACTTAGAGACAATAAAGAGAATTTCAATGGCAGCTATTGAAGAGACACACCCAGAGGCGCGCCGCGTGGGAAGTTAATAAGGCTTTGTATGTACAATTATTTGTACCAGATAAAAAATGGGTTTATTATATACCAAAAATACCTCTACCCTGACCTCGTCCTCTTATGATTTGTTTCAATATCTTAACTACTTACGAATCGTAGTTCTCTAATATCGGCGCGTATACAAAAACGGAGCCTTATTTATTTTGCAGGATAACATATCGTTCAGGTTTCTGTCTATATCAAAATTCATGATCAATTAATACAAATCAATATGATGATGCTTGATATAACCTAATATGTCACATAGGAATATTTTGTGTAAAGAAAGAAACTCTAAAACTGGACCAATTTTTTTTTCTATGTAACTTAGGCTGTATTAAATTGACAAATATTTCAGAAAGCTGTGTGCAGCTGTGCAAAAATCTTATATTAATATAATAATTACAAATGAGAAAGTGTCAACAAAATTCTTATCTATGTAAATAAAAATGAATCGCAAAATTTGTTGGACCAACTCGAGTTTTTTTTCTTTGAACTCTTCAACTTTATGGAAAGGAAAATTGTAATAAATTTGTTTTATTTAATCCGGAAAAGCAAACAGTCTCTATGGGATAGCATAGTAATATGTTCCATAGGTTGGTATGTAGCTAAAAAGGTAGGCTACGTGATAATCATATTAAGGCGAAACGAAGTTCAGGCAGCTTAAGCTATAAAATCTAAAGTTGCTTAAAAAAGTATCATTTAGAGATCATCTCTATTCGGAAGCGGTCCGTTCACATTTATCGTATAAGCTGATATGTCTAGTGAAATGAATCAACACGTTTCGTAGCAAATTATTTTCACCCGACCACTTTCAAAAATGTTACATAGCCATGATATCAAGTAATGTACATACTACATATATATATATAAAATTCTCACGTCTGTGACACTAAACTCTTCCGGCTAGACAGATTATTAATATTTTTTTGTGTATATTCTATATAAGTCATATTGTTTGTTTTCTAAACATTATTTTTCTATTCTCCATCTATCTCAATTTTAAATAAGGAAAATACAAAAAAAATGGTTACTAGTTTCTAGTTAATTTTAACATTTCTTTTAAAATGAAAATTTGTAATTTGATTTTCGTAATACAAATAAATACAAAAAATGTATTACTAAAACATTGCACATAACTGCCAAAATTAAAAATGAGTACATAAAATTAACTTCTGCTAATTTGTTTTTTATTATTGCTTAAACATTAAATACCAAAAAAGGAGTTTAAGTTGGGTGTCTAAAAATCTAAACGTCAAATTCCTTTAAATAAAAACTAAAGAGGTAAAAAAAAATAGAATCAATATAAAAACGAAATGAAAACAGAAACATGTAGACAGACGTAAATATACTTTTTTATACCATATAACAGAACTGTCTATAGAAATAGTTTTAGAGAAGTGTTATTTAATGGTAGACAAAATACCTTTGTAATATAAAACGTGTTATGATTGCACATACGTGAGATATCGAGTATAGTTTCTTATTTCTGTTGAACAGACACGTTAAGATATTTCATAAACTAAGACGAAGTTCTTTTTAATAGAACGTACAGTAGGCTCTCACTAAAGGCTGTGGTTGTGCCCCGTTAAAACTATAAATCTTTACAGTAATAGTTTTAGGTTATTCAATTAAATCTCGTAAATATTATAATGAATATAATCTTAATGAGTAGGCTCCAGCCTAGGGCGGCCGATTTTTGGGGCGGCACTTGGAACTTTTTTTTCCATAGAAACCAAAAAGATTTCTGCATGACGGGTTTTTGGTGTTTTACAGATAGAACTGCCGATGTATTTCCCCTCTCACTTCACGTTCATTTGGAGTAGCAAACTTCCATATTCTTATGTAAAACAGCAAGTGCGCCCCCCAACCAGTAATCGATGTCTGCGCCCTCTAACACTTTGTATGAGTGAAAAGAGCGAAATTGCAGAAAATGTATTTCCTTCTTCTCCCTTCCTTCCTATCTACCCATACGTGTCTGTCCTACTACTGGTTAGAGGCTGCGAACTGGATGGTTTATGTATAATTTTGTGCTCAAAAATAAAACCCAAAATTATGTTACGTGCAATTTCAACGAAATTGTTGGATTGTAGTGGCAAGGGCTAACTAGCCTATACCTTGAGAATTGTAAATCCGCCATTGTTCGTATCTCCCGTACCTTTCTCGTCTTGAGCACTGTCAAAGTACTTAACACTCGATATAAATTTCATTACCCGCTAAATGTTTTTAAATACTTGAGTTATTAGGAATGTTATTACGAATGATTAAGTTAAAGATTATAGTAATTTAGTAAGCGTTTCCTAAGTTAATTAATCAATTATACAATTAACACATAGAGTATAATTTGTCAAAGTCGTTTTTGTCTATGGTGTAGAGATAGCACAGACTAGGTTTTATAGCAGTAAATACTTGAGTGAATACTCGTATATTATAAAAATACAGTTTGAAAAATACGTATATTAGAAAGTATGACAAAATAGTTATCAGTGTCGTGTAAATCAGACATGGTGAAACTATTTCTCGTCGCACGAGAGTAATCTCCATGCGGGCATTAAAAAGTACATCTAAGTGGTACTTTTAACAGAATTATGATTAATATGTACGCCCTAACTGCAGGAAGTACAGAATTGAATGGATTTTGGTCTTGGATATTCCTGAAATTTTATAAAGAACTGACTTAAGTCGAAATAAATTGTCTAAATAATCATAGTTATACGTATACAACGTGTTTACATACTCATCCCTGAGTTCGTAGGTTCGTTCCTCGGCTGTGCACTAATACACCCATTTAACATTCGCTCGTACGATGAATGAACATCGTAAGGAAACCAGCAAGCTTTAGACCAAAAAAGTCGACGGCGTTTGTCGAGCATAGAAGGGCGACCACGTTATTTCCTATCAGAAAATGCTTCTGATCACGAAATAGGTAAAAAAATCTGAGAACCAGACCTAAAAGGTTGTAGCGCCACTGGTTTTTTCATTGTATACGTGTGGAAATATGGACGAATTATCGACAATTGTAGTCAAAAACTCGAATAAAGAATATTATTATTATTTATGAGTAGACTAAACTATACTTATAAGTAACGAAAACAGTAGTAATTCTAAATAGTAGATTACGTCTTAATTTTTAGAAGAAAATACAATGAATTGGCAAAAGTTCCGAATTAGATACATATATTAGGTCCATTTGAAATTGGCGTTTTGTATGGAAATTTGAGATTGTATTTAAATAGAATATATTTAATTAATCAAAGTATGTACTATTGCTATCTATGCACTTTTGCCATCTTATGTAGTTCATTGATCCCCTTACTAATAAAACCATTCGGACGGGAATCAATATGTTCAATGGGTTCTATGTATTTCATTATTACAAGTAAACTATGATATTCTCGTCTTTAAGATATTCTTAGCTTTTCCTATGCAATTAATGATAATCGGTGACGCCATAGTAAATAGTTATTTAACGAGGCACTGACTCATAACTATTAGTGTTTATTATTGCGTAAGGAAAACTAGAATTGTTGTAAAGAATTGGGACAATAGCAATACTTCCTTTGAAGGAATGTCACTGAAATACGCGAAGACCTCTTGTAAATCGACACGTCAAGGACCGATAGCACAAACTCAAACTCAATATAACTTTATTCATATAGGTAACCAAGTTCACTTATGAACGTCAACAGAAAAGGTGTTAAATTGATACTAAATTTACATTTACATAAATTAACGATCACTAGACTTGAGCAGCACAGAGTGGGCGTTTCGAGCTGAACTCACGATAGTCTGAGATATTTTTTTATTTTTTATCTTATTTTTTACTTTTATTTTTTTAGTTAGGTTGTTTGTTTATTTTTTCCTTTGATAGTAGTGCTTATGTTCTAATATAATTGATGTGTATATGTCACCGTAAAATTGTAAAAACCGTTAGATTGTAATCTATCTCGCGAGATTATAAACTGTCGAAAGATTGTGAACCTCAGCGTACTGCTTACAATTTAACGTATTATTATTCGGTAGTTATATGAAATTGTTGGGAAGTAAAATTAATCTGTAATTGACCAAAGAAGTTTGAATGATAACTAAGTTAGTGTAGTACAATCTACCGAATAATAATACGTTAAATTGTAAGCAGTACGCTGAGGTTCACAATCTTTCGACAGTTTATAATCTCGCGAGATAGATTACAATCTAACGGTGTTTACAATTTTACGTTAACATATACATACATGTGTATGTGTGTTAAATTTGTGATGTCATATTTTCTTGTATTTTTAGACATACACATTGTTTTAGAACGTATAAATAGATAAATAGACGAATGGACAAGTCCTTTTTTTTAAATATATAATCTAGCTAATTCCCCGACTATGTTATCGTCGGAGGTATTAAATAACTTACGTATATGTACAACTAAAGTAAATGGTATTGGTAACCCGGATGATTGACACTTCTACCTTTTTATATTTCTTTTAACAACTGTTTGTATAACATTTACAACAAATTCCAGAAAGCTTTTAAGTTCGTCTGTTACTTTTATTGCCGTAGCTTATTCAGTGTTATACCTGTCGTATCCGTACATTGGACAGTCGGTCAGGACATGTAACACCGTCTCTTCTGCTGTATTGCTACAAGGACAGGCAGCACTTTGTCTAACCCTAAACCTGTAAAGATACGACAAGAATCCACCGTGACCTGTCATCATGTGCGTAATCAATTCCGTTGGTTTGCTTTTTGATTCTTTGTTTAATTATTGACGAGTAATAATTGTGCTAAAGACGAGCTTACTGTAGAACATTTAAATAGCTTCTAAATCATTTTCGAGATTACGTTAGCGTAAATTATTTGTTCTTTCCCATTTGGTACCTTCAGTTAAACTTACTGTGCACAGTGAACATACATAGTGTAAAATAGTTAATTGTATAATTGATAAATTAACTTAGGTACACTAAGAACGCTATACTCCATCGCTAATTATTATTTATTTATATATTAGATTCCTAATAGTAATATTTCGAGTTCTTGTGATACGAACATACAACTTAATAACATCTTTGATAGTAAGAAAACAAAATGAAAAATTTGTGAAAGAAACTCAAGAAAAGTTCATAATTTTAATATAGACAAACAAATGTCTAAAAGTTTATAAACTTGTATATTGAGACTGATTCCCGTTATCTCTGGGGTATCAAGATGGCGTCGATATCTCGTAGCCTGAGAACCTCTCCTCTTACCAGACACCTGACACTAAGTGTAATGTTTCTTGTAACTGTCTTGCAACCTGCTGAGACCAACTTCGACCAAACTTTGCCACAATTATTTAAGATGAGAAGGTTTAGCATTTAAACAGCGTGAACATCTCTATGACTATCACGGCAAACCAATACATAATACAGAGATTTCAACAACAACGCTTATCTCGACGCTGGACCCTTCGTTGTTGACATCCCCAAGTGCCGATTAAAAAGAGTGGCGGAGAGTTTATTGCCAGTTCTTCGCTTCCGTTCTACGCCCTTGATGAGAACTGGTAGTAAATGTAAAATTAGAAGCATTTAATGTACCTATATTTATTTTTTTACGTTAATTTTAATAATTTTTTTGTGTTACCTATATGAATAAATGACTTTTGACTTTGACTTTGCCGCACTGCACGCCACGGATTGAAAGGAGTGGAATTCCTTCCCGACTATCCTAGACAGTTTAATATGGGTTCATTTAAGCGGCGGTTAAATAGGCATATCCTGGACAGGCGTGCCCTCCACATTTCATTTAACATCAGCTTTAAACATCTACGGTAAAGGAAAAAGACAGTACATTTTGTTCGGTTCTTAATAACAACGTCATCGGCTGTTACGACTATCGGTTTTTACGACCAAATATGAGTAGTCCCTTCGATGTCGTTATAACAGATTTTGACTAAAGAAAAATACTGATGGTAATTCCGCTGTGCTGTGTGATGGTGTGGAAGTTAGGGTTTTTCTTGAGGGTGGAGGGTGGGTTTCGTTATGGATGTTCTTAATACTCCTTTTAAGCATAAAGTGATGTGCTGATATATAAAATTATTGCATATATATATATACCTATTACATAATTTACATATAAGTCATTTAGATATTTTGCTTGCATTTCCAGGCAGTTACCATTGAGTTAATAATCGTTATTGATTTCAATGTTAGAACTTCGAACAGAAATTTGGATGCTATTAACATTCGTGCAGAGTGCTTAAAGTTATTTTAACCTAGTTTGAGTGAGTAACGGTTCAGCTATTCAAGCACAAGTGCGACCGATAAGACATTGTTTACAGAATTATCGTGAACCAGGCCCTAATCGGGAAAGGAATGTGAGGAAAGCACTTTGAAAAGGACCGTGTCGCTGTCTCTATTTATATTATGTGAAAGGAAAGGAGAGCATTAATGGAGTCAATTTCTAAACTAAAGGTATAGATTAACATACAGTTTATAGAAAAAATTTAAAGCATATTTTCCTATTGTTGTTAAAACTACAAGGTAATAATTACCACTGTAATCTTAAGTTTGGTGATTTCAAATACTGAAGACATGCGTAGGAACCCAGATTTGGAATGTATTTGTTTTTTTTATAGAAAAAAATACTGAAGAAAAACATGGCCCTTTTTTTTAATTTTTATTGATCCCTTTTACAAATCAGCTATTTTTGTTTCACACACATTGTTGATGTTTTTGACACGACTAAGGGCTAAAAAAAAGTTACAGACTGTCACGACTGAACCCAATAGAACAAGAATCACTTAAGAATATTTTATCGGTTCTACACGCTGGAAAATCTAAGAATATCCAAGGACAATATAATACAGCAAATTAAAACCAGTGTCGAAAAGTCACTGGCCGCGCCTGGACCACGGCAGACACGAGTGGAACCGGATGGAGGAGGCCTATGTCCAACGGTGGACAAACCAAAACCTGACAAGGCAAGCATATGATGGTTCCTAACATTGTATTGTACCTACTGTTAAAAGTAATTTTTTTAGGATCGTTTTGGAAATAAAGGCATTTGTTATTGTTAAGGGCTTATTGGACACAGTCAGGATTCAAATCCACGTTCACAAGGTTCAAATTTACACGCCAGATTAGAGTAACTGATTCGAAGAAGCGGCAAAGAAGAGTACAAGCAAAATGTTACCAGGAAAACATAAATGTTCTCACGGAATAAACAATGACCATACCGAAGCTACAAAAAAGTCTATAAAAACCAACATTCCACACAAAGGTGATTCCCGAAACGTCAGGTAATAATCACCCTTCAATGACGTCACGACTTTGAAACACGATTTCGTAAATGTTTTGATTTTTTTGTTGATAAATTTAGGAATAGCGTGAAAGAATAGTAAGTAAAACTACAAGCACATCATTATCATATAAAAGTACTATATTTTACAAGCCGTATTCCTTACGGTGTTTTCCTTCACCGTTCGAGCGAATGTTAAATGCGCACATAGAAAGAAAGTCTATTGGTGCACAGCCGGGGACCGAACCTACGACCTCAGGGATGAGAGTCGCACGCTGAAACCACTACATTAATGATTTACATTCTAGACTGCAATAATTATGGCTAATAAGTAATATTATGTTGACTTAAGTTTCTACAATACTAGTTAATAGCTTAAACCAAGGTAATGTAACAGTCTTAGTGTTTTATATTATACTTATTCACTATACTAAGTTTACTAACTCAAAAGGTTCTTTAGAAGATAGTTTAATAATAAAAAAGTAAACATCGCGTATTTTCTCACGACAGTAATTTCTTGCGTTAGCTAACAAAGTATCGACAATACAGCTTCAAAATCTTTACGAAGCGCTAAGTACTTACACATGTTGAAATCACTTAAGCTCTAAATTTATAAATGCAAAAACTTTAAGTTAAAAGCTTTTAGTATGAAAGTTTTCAAGTGTTAAACGGATAATGAGAAAAATATTTAATTAGTTTGTACAACGTTTGTAAGAATACAAATTAGCGTTTTTAATATTTTGCATTTTTACCCGCTGTTTTTAAAATGGAGATTTATATTTAAATAATATTTTTTGTTATTTCGACTTTACTGTGTTTACAAATTTAAACTAGTATGACATTCGTCTGTCGAAATCTTCTGCAGGAACTTTTTTTTAATTCATTTATTTTACAGAATAAAATCATAATATTTGTATAAATGTAAGGCCGTGGCCCCATGTCTACGGCACGGCACCGGCTACCGTGCAACGGCACGGCGCCGTCGCCGTGACACGGTACGACGCCGTGCCGCACCACGGTGCCGCGGGCGATGTGCGCGGGGGGCAATTCTCAGTCGATATTTCGCAGTTGTTGTACTCGGACGTGGTTATCTGGATATGGATCACGAAATTATTCTCCTGATGTTACTAAGACGACGAATGAAAAAAAAACAGAAACAGAGGAAATTTTGGGTAAATCCATATATTCTTACAATGAACCAAGATGGAGGTCATTTCAAAAGGAAATATGAAGCCCTAAAAATATGTGGGAATGAGAAATATTTTAGAATGACCATAACAAGTTTTGAACAACTATTTACCAAATTAGCACCTCGTTTACAAAAACAATACGTGTTCAGAAAACCTGTTGATCCTATTGAGAAGCTTGGTTTAACTGTCAGGTAAGAATAAAACGAACTTATAGTAAATCAAAATATGTTTATTATTTGTATCACAGGAGTTTCAATGCGATTTTTTTCGCTCTAGAGTCGTGGTCCCCTGCGATGTTCTTAAATTATCTAACTAGATTTAAGAAAAATCGTATTCGGACTCCTGTGTGTTTGATAAGATATCGCTTAAATTATTAGATATGTTTTCTATGGTTGAATTTGGCGAAGTTTGGTCACGGACGATGTAGATGATGGATTGTGAGTTGTTTGATAAGTCGCTGTAGCTTCTTGTGATCTTTGGTAGCTACTTTGATATGCTGTCTGGTAGCCGCTGTATGACTGTTGATTGTATTGATATGTGGGTTGATTAAAATCTGTCAATATTTGCATTACACGACTTTGATAGATCAATGTTTGGTGGTCGTCTAGTTTTTCCAGAAATGGTAAAATTGATTTAAAAAAAGACACATGTCTGTTCTGTGCAATTTCTAAAGTTTCGATAATTTTGTTCTCAAAATCATCTTCAACGTATTTTCTTTTACGCGTAGGTGTAGCATAAGGTCGGTATCGTGACCTAGTATTTTCATTTGTCTTTGGACCTTCAGACTCTTCTTCCAATATACTACAGTCTGTTAAATTTGGTGCGTTTTTTTTTAAAAACATCAGTTGTTTGTGCAAATGATATTCTTTCAAGTTCTTTGCACCAGCTCCAGATTTGTTCGCAAGCTCTTTCTTTTTCATGTATTTCATGTACAGTAGAACCTCGTTAAGTCGAACCTCGATAAGTCAAAAACCTCCAAATCTCGAAAAAATGTTTTGTTCCCTTCCCTTAAAACACCAAAACCTCCATTACTTGAAATCTTGACCCTCTGTTAATCGAAATAATCACCGAGTCCCTCCAAGCCATTTTGGTACATATTTTCACTCTATAACTCGAAAAATTAAATTTGACCTCTGTATCTCGAACATAGGAACGTTCTATTTTACAACCTTTACAACTTGATCATTTGGAATTTATTATCTCTATTGTTCGAACAAAAATAAGTTACCGACTTTAAGAACGTGCCGACAATGTGAGTATTGTTTCTTAGAAAACATTTTAGGAGTATACAATAATAAATTTATGACTCATGGAAACACGTGTTTGCTTGCTTTGTGTCAGGTGTTCAATTTTGATTCCCTTTGAAATTTAGCTAAGCCAGTCATTTGTTTTCGACTTAAATACTGTCAGAAGTAGTTTGGCTCAAAATTTATAAGAATAAACCTCAAACTCTTTATGTCGAACCAAAATCCGCCTAAGTCGAAATCCTCCATAAGTTGAAAACTCTATAACTCGAATTTTTTGGCGTCTCCCTTGATGTTCGACTTATAGAGGTTCTACTGTAGTTGTCTTTGATGTTTGTCCATTTTTTAATTATGTCATGTCCTGCAACAATAAAACATTAGGTTAATATTTTCATGACTACATGTATTTATCATAGGGTATACAAAGTGTTAGCCAAAGTATAAATTCAAAAAAGCAATTCGAAAATTGAGCTGCTTAAACAGTTTGTGGTAACACTGTTCTAAGAAACTAGTAAATATATTTTCTCTTTTCAGGTTTTTGGCAACAGGGAATTCATTTAGAGATATGGAATTCACAGATTATCGAGGAAAAAGTACAATCAGCAGAATAGTGCAAGAAGTATGTCGTGCTATTTGGGACATTCTTTTATCTGAATGTATACCGACAATAACCGAAGAGCTTATGGAACAAATAGCGGAAGACTTTGACAAAAAAACAAATTTCCCAAATTGCATGGGGGCCTTAGACGGGAAGCACATTCGCATTAACAGTCCCGCCCACAGTGGATCTCTTTTTTTCAACTATAAAAACTATAATTCTATCGTGTTGCTGGGACTAGTCGATTCTAAATACAGATTTGTGTATGTCGATATTGGAGCGTATGGAAAAGAATGTGATTCGACAATTTTTCAGAACACAAAACTATATGAATTATTAATTCAACATCGACTCCCCATACCAGTTTCAAAGCCTTTGCCAGGCCTTCAAAAACCAGTTCCGTATGTCTTTATTGCAGATGAAGGCCTACCGTTAATGAGTAATCTAATGCGTCCATACTCAGGGAAACATTTAAGTATTGATCAAAGAATTTTTAATTACCGTTTGAGTCGGGCCAGACGAAATGTCGAGTGTGCTTTTGGCATACTTGCAAATAAATGGCGTATATTTCACAGGCCTTTAAACGTCAAATATGATTTTGCAACAGACATTATCAAAGCATGCTGTGTATTGCACAACTTTGTTGTATCTCGAGATGGAAGTAAAATGTCCGAAGAACTGTATATCGATGACTCCTTTTTGGACTTGCGACAAACTATAGATGACGTTTCTTTATCAAATCCAGTAAATATAAGAGACGAGTTTTCTAAATATTTTAATAGCGATGTTGGCGCGCTTAGTTGGCAATTAACCAAAATATAACTCAAAACCAGTCACGAAAAAAAAAAAAAAACCTACCTGCCTTCTATTATCAAGACTGAATTCCTATGTGGAAGAGACGTCATCTCAAAGTACACAGGAACTGTATGGTGTACAACCATTATTATAGATCTTATTACAGCAGCGCAAGTTCTATTTCTGCATAAAAATATATCTCGATGAGACCACGACTGTACCTACTCCATTATCATAAAAACATTAAAAACAAATAAATGTTAGTACTCACCCAGTTTTGTTTTTTCTTTAATGTCCTTGTCATCAAATGATTCAAAAATGTTTCGGCAAACATCTTTCCACGCTTCTGTTTTTAAATGTTTGTCCTTATAATTGTCATTTGTCTTGTCCCAGAGCACTGTACGTGCCTCCACTAACGAAATAAAGAAATCTACATCGATATTTTCCACCATTTTGTTTTAAACACATTAAACACATGCACGCACGCCACCTGCGAAATATCGACTGAGAATTGCCCCCCGCGCACATCGCCCGCGGCACCGTGGTGCGGCACGGCGTCGTACCGTGTCACGGCGACGGCGCCGTGCCGTTGCACGGTAGCCGGTGCCGTGCCGTAGACATGGGGCCACGGCCTAACCATAGCAGTCTTGTCAGGAACGTGACAAATGCTTTGAGTAGTTTTTCCACTTACTTTTTATGTTGGTTAACGTTAGGCTATCTAATAACTGACCGGGTAGTCCATTTATTAGCCGCGGTAGCAAATACCTAAACGTTTTCTCGCCATAGACGTTGTTGGCTCTCGGTGAACAGAGCCGAAATTGCGTTACCGCTCGGGTCTGTACGTCATGTTTAACTCGTTTTTTTATGTCATCTCGAAGACAACGAGATACAGTCACTGTAGCCAATAGACAACAGGACTTTACTTTTTTTTAAACAATTGGAGATTGTATCTCACTAGAAGACCCAAGGAAAGATCACTGGGATTTCACAGCTCGTTTCGCAAAAGAAAGTGTCTTGTCTACAACACCCATACTTTATCACTAGCATACTTTAGACATCTATATAAACCCACCAATATCCATACTCATTGGAGACTTGTGCGTGGGTGCGTAAATCAATACCATTATATTTTAGAGGATCATAAAAGCTTATGTGATTCGTTGATGAAGTCCAGAATAAAATTTGTCCTTGACACTAATTAACTATGAAAAATATTTGTTTTCATATAATAGAAAAATGGACTTAATAATATTTCCTTCACTAGTTCATGGATTACACATTTCAGGTCTTAGATATACGTTTTTCCCGAAGGCTTTCCTCTAGATATATTACCTTTTTATATTCCTTTATTATTTTTAACTTTAACTTCCCACAAAAAAGGTACATAGGGAAGTCCCAAATATTATTAGTATCTTCATTTTGCGTCTGCATAGTATTATTTATTTAATTTCAATTATTATTTTTCTTTTGCGAAAATGGAATCACTCCCGGTGGGTTTCTTCCCTGGGAGATACGATCTTCAATTGATTAAAAAAGTGTATACACCTCCTCACTAAACAACAACTTGTTCGTTCGTTCCATCATTTAAAAATATGTATATACCCACAAACGTAGGGTAGATACGTAGATTTAAGCGTAGTCTACTAACACCTCTTATTTAAGCTTCCTATTAAATAAAAAGCCTTAAAGCCGTCGCAAGTTAATTGTATACTTAATACACCATACATAAAACTATTACGGCCCAAGCTTGATTTAAGGATGGCTTAATGCTTCGGGCGATTTCATAAGTGCTTTCTACATTAATGAGATTCTTTAGATTATATTAAACTAGCTATGAATGTGAAAGTTTTTGTTGTTAATACATAACTATGTTTATAATCGTTCGGTTGATATTTATATTGATAGGTAAATTGTATATTAAATCTAGTACTGTAAAACTTACAAGTCATGAAGTGATTATTGGGTAGGTATCAAACAATTACCATACAATTAAATACAATTTATGAAAGTTTATACCTAGGTATCTAAAATTAATATATATATTTATCTCTCATCCCTGAGGTTGTAGGTTCGTTCATTTAAAACTCGCTTGTACGGTGAAGGAAAACATCAACAACAAACAACAGGAAACCGGGCATGCCGTAGTCCCAAAAAGTCGACATATCAGGCACAAAAGGTTGAACCTACTTGCCTATTAAAATGATCACGGAACAGATACAGAAATCTGGGGCCTGGACCTAAAAGGTTGTAGCGCTATTTGTAAAAATTATTAATAAAAGTATTTGTTTTATGTGCTATTTACAAAAATCAAAGTACCTTTGCAAGTCTATATCCCAGTCAAGACAACAAAACACAGACTTAATTCATCCATAGACCATAACCTACACAAACGTCTGTTGCCACTGTTTGATTAAACGATCAAGTGAAATTGAATCGTAACATAAGGTGATAAAATACAATTTCCATTAAATTGAAAAAGCATTATGGTGATATTCACGTAAATGTTTAATAAAAAACGACTCGATGGTTAAAATAGAAATGTTATTTAAAGAATAACCAGTATTCTCTATTATTATTTATTTATAAGTAACCTTACAGTTAGACATATTATAAAAAAGAAAACACTTTGACAATATACAAAGCCAAAACAGATTAAATTGTTAAGCCAAATATACGAAATAGATAACATAAGTCAATTAAATACATTAATAGATAACAAAGTAAACTGAAATTAAACTACAACTTAATATTTTAAAGAAAAAAAGATATTTGTAGTATTGCTAAATAAAGTCCAAAGTCTTCCCTCTTTCTAAAATATTTCCTTGGTAAGGTGGAAAATGTTTACATCTTCATAAATTGTATTGTAGGGAGCTAAAACCCGATACATTGACGAATTACGCAGTAATAGTGTTACTATGAGACCCATGGAACAACTGTGGATATATCTTGTCGTATACAGGGAGGGATTCTAAAATAAATCAATAATAGCAACAGTCCTAAGGTAAAATCCTAGGAAAACCATAGTAAGCAGCTATCACCTGCAAAAAGATCTTTGTGACATAAATGTACAAAGCAAAAAACTATCCCTATCATTTAATTAAAAACATTATTTTGTAATTATAAACCAATCACTTGCGTCACCAACATAAGAAATAGTAAAGGTTTATCGTGATAAAGAATAGTTTACGAGGCTTTATACGTACGTACGTTGATCATTTATCTTCTAAATCATTATTCCTATAACGTAAGGATTTCTCGCGATACTATTGATATTCGACATCGGTACGAGATTATTAGTGATTCTAGATACGTTACTTAAATTGTTTCGTTGTCCGTCCACGACAGGATGAAACAATTACCTTTTTCCTGAATCGGAACATCGTTTGATACATTAATTTTTGTCAACATAATTAAATAATAGAAAAAAAAAATCAAATCAAATTAATATTTTTCATATTAATTTCAATTCAATTGAAGCGCAAAAGCACAATTTACTATTAGTATAAGATCCCGCTATACAACGACCTTCACCGAGATGCTTATTTAATGAAACTTATTTTATATTTAATTTAATATGTCAATAAATATAATCCATATGGGTTGCCTAGCAAATTTCAGTCCAGAGTATGTTTAATTAATTTAAAAAAAAAATATTTTTTTAAACATTTCACCGGTATGATTATTACATAAATTCTATACCAATCGAAAGTATGAAGTCCATAGAATATGCAAACGTATTTTATATTTAATTTAATATGTCAATAAATATAATCCATATGGGTTGCCTAGCAAATTTCAGTCCAGAGTATGTTTAACTAATATTTAAAAAAAAAAATTTTTTATAATTTGCATGTAGTACATTTTTTGAACTTTTTTCAATCAATATTTTTAATCAGGGTAGTATTATATATGTATCACTATAACCTTCTTTTATACTAAAGATGTATATATACTTTAGTGTCACATAAAAAATACACATAAATAATTAATTGATTAAAAACAACCTAACGTTTGCATATTCTATGGACTTCATACTTTCGATTGGTATAGAATTTATCTAATAATCATACCGGTGAAATGTTTAAAAAAATATTTTTTTTTTAAATTAATTAAACATACTCTGGACTGAAATTTGCTAGGCAACTCATATGGATTATATTTATTGACATATTAAATTATATATAAAATAAGTTTCATTAAATAAGCATCTCGGTGAAGGTCGTTGTATAGCGGGATCTTAGACCATATCGATTTCAGTTTCAATATTACGACGAGTCGGCATTCGTAACAATAAATAGGAACAAACCCTATCCTATCCATTTTCTCTGCTTACTAGACATTTGAGAAAAAATTTCGATATCTGTGCAACACTTCTCTCACCGAAATCAATCAAAAGTATTTTTACTGCCTTGAAGTGGCGTAGGCAACCTACAAAACTAGGTACATAAAATTTTTCATGTGAATGTGCACCAGCTATTTTAAATTCTACTAAAATATTGACATGCAAATCAAGATGTTTATTGTGTCCTTCATTATATAAAGTTGAGATCGTGTAACGTGCAAATGACGGCATTTTAAGTGCATCATAATTGCGCATCATACACCTCCGTTTCCTTGTAAAATATGCTATGGTCATTTACTAAAGTACACCACATCATAGTGCATTTTCTATAGTAAAAATTACAATCTATGTATTCTAAAACACATGACAATTATGAACATAAGTATATTACACTATAAAGTATATTTCACATCCAATTTTAGTTATTTAGAAATAATTGTTTGCTTAGCAACGCTTTTTTTTTTAAATTTATATTGAAATAAGCTATTATCAGACGAATTTAAGTTTATCCTAATTTACTGTAATGAACATAAGAATATTATATCATAATATATATAATAAGATATTCTTATTATATATAATAAGAATATCATATTCACTTAGGGAAAGATTTAGATTAAAATTCAATGAAGAACCAAGTCATAACTCTAAACATTAGGGTAAATGTTGTTTCTAATCTTGCCTTTAGTCTTTATTACGGCAAAACACAAAATTGTTGTTTTATTAAACCACGGGAATAAAAAGCGTTTATTTGTAGACACTGAACAATTTTTTTAAATTAATAAGAACTTTAAGAAACCAAGAATTTTTAAGTTCATACAAGTGGTCTTTACAATGTGTTTTGATTTAAATGTTAAGAAAATATATGAATATGATGCGCATTAAGAAACAACACACGTAGAACCCTCCAGGAGTAAGGCACTCAAGCATAAAGCTTGTACTTTGGAATAAACGAAGTACATATTATAACAAACATTATACTAGGTTCATCAAGACTAATGCCTCTGTAAACTATGCTCGCTTTAAAACAATGAAGAAAAATCTATTCAAATATTTAATAACGGTTAATAATAGATACTAATCTACAAAACTACTAAACGTATACATTCAGGTAGCTTAAGAACGCATAGCTATGTCTTTTTGTCTAATTCCTCCTGCTCCAAAAGACAATACAATGGAACATATATAGATAGAATTAAAAGAAAGATGTCCAATTTCTACTAGTTTTGCCAAAGATTAGTCATTAGTTCGTTGATTTTCTAACCGGTTCTTATCCGTCAATGTTTTATCACTAAATTAAAAATACCGATACAAAAACTTTAAATATACTTAAGGTGAATAAATACCTTTTAAATAGTTTGTAATGCATCCTCAATAACACATCACTACACCCACTTAAAATAAAACACAATTCACAATTTTAAATTTTTAAAGCACACACGACACGACCGCCCGCTAAACTCGTTAGATGACTTCTGAATCAACCTTGCCGAGTTGCGTGGGAAAGAGATGGAAAAAACAGGTATGCGCGGACGCATCAGGTGGGATCCGACAGGTAAAACATACCCCTAGGGTTTTTTTTACGATTAATTTTATCTTGCTATGCCTTTGTTCGGGAATTATTAATAATTATTCCATGCTACTTCCGTTTCTAGGAATACTGAGAAATAATGTAAATTTCAATGTATTTCTACGTGTATTCCGCTGATTTAATTTTGATTTGTTTTTATTTATGTAAAATATAATATTTTTAATATCTCATATTAGGGTTTTTATTTAGAAAAATACTTCTCCATACCTGATATGAATGTATTACTAACAAACTCAGGGGCCAGATTGTTAAATTGTTAATAGTATTCAAGTTCGTACCTAAGCTTAAATATATAAAAAACTATTTACTTGTTGACAGATGGAATAAATTATTTTTATATTACGTAAAATAAAAAAAACTGTGATAGCTATCCTAACATTTAACCCAATTTGAAATAATATCATTGAGTATTTAACTGATTAAAATTGTATGTGATTTATCTAGTGACAAATCAGTTTTCCGTCATAAAGTTGGATAAATATACGCCTACGAGTATCGTATAGGCACGTATCAGACTACACCACAAGACAACACATAGTTACTATAATAAAATATGAAATAGTAATATATATAAATATTATAAATGGGGAAATGTGACAGATTACATTCACAGATATTTCTTCTTTATAGGCATGTAAGTAGCAGCTTACTGGGCATTCCAAAATATATAATCTTAAGTCATACAAAAATAAAAGGGCATATAAAGCTAGATGCACAGATAAACTTACTTTAAAGACAACGATATTTAAGGAAAAGATGGCACCCTAAAAAAAGGTGGATAGAAGATATAGAAGCGTTAGCAGGAAGCGAATAGAGAACAAAATATTCGGGAAAAGCTAGAGGCTTTTAACTGTGACGGATTTTCAATCAATAATACTGAAGGAAGTTACGATATTAAGATAACAAGAAAAGAAAGTAATAAAAGAACTAAACTGCATTTTAAAAGATTAGAAATAAACAGGCTTTAATGTTATTATAAGAGCAGTGTTTGCTTAGTGACTTTAGCGTGCGACACTCATCTCTGAGGTCGTAGGTTCGATCCCCGTGCACCAATGGACTTTCATTCTATGTGCGCATTTAATATTCGCTCGAACGGTGAAGGAAAACATCGGGAGGAAACCGACATATCTTAGACCCAAAAAGTCGTCGGCGTGTGTCAGGCACTGTAGGCTGATCACCTACTTGCCTATTTAATTTAAAAATGATCATGAAATCTGAGGCCCAAACCTAAAAGGTAGCGCCACTGATTTATTTTTTATTATTATTAAATCATAGATCAATCTAAATCTTATTAATCTTCTATAAGACAATCTCGATGGACGACTCGGCTATTAATAAAATATAAATTGGATAAGGAATTACCGAATTCAAAACCGAGTCAAACAAAAGAGCACGTCATAAATATGGCCGTAGTCTAACAGCTGAATAACTGTATTTTTCTTTAGAGTGACGCAGATGTTACAATAATTTTATATAGCACGCGGTTTATGTACTGCTAGTATAAATAGTATATAATATCATAAAACAAGTGTCTCAAGGCGTGTCTTTAATTTTTGAATTTCGAATGTTAAATTTAAATCTTGCATTTTTCTAGTACAGTGAAATCGATCGTCCGCTTATAACTTAGTAGTATTTTCGTGAAACTCATTGTATGTGCGAATTGCATATAACATTTTTGTATATCATAGTTGCCTTCCAATCAAAACCATCCGTATCACCTCGACGTTCGTCGTTCCACATCTGAGCGTTTTCTAAGGCAGTTTTTGCCGCGCACCACCACTATGTGGAACCAGCTGCCTACTGAAGTATTTCCGAACCAATTCGACTTAGGGTCCTTCAAGAAAAGAGCGTACGAATATTTGCCGGCAACGCACTTGCGGGCCTTCTGGCAGTGTATGTCCATGGGCGACGGTATCACTTACCATCAGGTGAGCCCGTTTGTCTCCTATTACATAAAAATAACCTTCTGATAACTACGCTTTAACACACACATGGGTGATATAGTTACAAAAATGATAACTCACCGATTTTCACCAGGCGTCAACTTATCCTGTCCAGTCGTCCTATTCACTGATTCACCCAAAAGTTTTTCACATCTGCCGTTACTCAAATGCTCTCTGGCCACATTCAACGCGTCACTTAACACTACACTATCACATTTATCACTTAAATCCTTCTCATTCTCCTCTTTCTCCTGGACCCCGTTGGCTATGACCGGCGCTGGCTTCGCTTGGAGCGCTTTTGGCTGTGATTTTGGTGATGATATTACTGGTTTACTTTCTATAGCCCCGTTTTCGTTAATAGAAGTTACGTACACTGTGGAGTTGGCTATGTATCCGTTCAGTTCTTTGCTCTCAGATTGCGAACGCTTTTTTCTGTTTAACTGAAAATAATGTACAATATAAGTACAGTGTAATATTACATACAATTAATAGTGGTGTTTATTAATGTATAAATACTAGCGGATCCCGCAGAGGTTGTCCTGTACACACGTCTTATAAACAAACAAAAATTTAATACGATTTTCTCGACTCCCACAAAAAATTTCATCAATGTCTGTCCAGCCGTTTAGGAGTTTTATTACTAACATATGCACAGAAGATTTATTTATATATATAGCTGTTTATTTGCAGTATAGATAAATAACCTAGATACCGACTGCAGCGCCATCTGACGGGCTGATTTGTTAGTCTAAAGTCTAAACTATCCAGGGCACCACCCAAACGCATAAAACCTTCATTCAAATCGGTCCAGCCGTTTAAGAGGAGTTCAGTGACATACACACGTACAGTAGATTTATATATACAATACATATTCCTTCAATGACTCGGGCCACGTAAGTTTATGCAGCCTGTCAAAATACGGAAAGTCGTATATATGGGACACGTTTTGCGTCATCACGATTTGTTACAGCTCATGATGATTGGCAAAATTCAAGGCAAGAGAGGAAGAAGTAGTGGTTGCGGAACGTACGGGAGTGGATCGGCAGCACATCCGCCGAGAAACTAATAAGACTAGCGCAAGATACCTGGCAATTCAACTTATTAACAACCAACCTTTAGTAAAAAGTGGCACCTGAAGAAGAAGAAGATATATGAAGCAATATCTTCAGAAAGAGACTTTTAACATATGATTTATTTTCGGTGATCACTCCTATTCCACATAATTTTATCAAATTAAAACATGATTTATTATTAATGAAACAATAATATATATTATACATAACGAATAATATACAATAGACCATCAGAATGACGGAACTAATATTACACTACTGTTACGTAAATCCTGTAGCTTTCACCGGCCATTGGAGTATTGCAATTTTATGCATTATACATTATACTTATATACTGGGATGAGTTTTAGTATTTAAATTACAGAGAATTGTCTAATAAAAATACAAATATATAGTTATTGTGCTTTTTTTCTAATTATTATTTACAATCATTTGAAACAATTATTCGCAAATTACACGTTCTTTGTCGTGCAATATGAAAAGTATAATAAGCTAAATAAATAACTATAAAAGAAACACCCACTCTAGCCTGCGCCGTCCGCTTGGTGCGGAAGATATTTTTTTTCTATTGTCTATTATTAAATGCCTTACGCCTTTTTTTTTATTTTACATTCGATAATTTAAAAAAAACATATTGGTGCAACGGGCGGTCTTATCGCTTTCTGCCTAGCTAGTCTTAACAGCATACATAAAAAAGATAGCAAGATACACAAAAAAATACACATCGAATTGATACCCTTTTTAGGTGGGTATTTTAAAGTCGGTTTATTAAATATAATATCCAGAAAAAGTCAGCCCGTGTGATTTTACCCACTGCAATATGTTGTCAAACTCAAAATAACTTTATTCATATGGGTAAACAAGTAGGTACACTTATGAACGTCAACAGAAAAGATGTTAAATTGATTCTAAATTTACATTTACTACCAGTTCGGAAGTCAAGGGCGTAGAGCGGGCAAGAAGAACTGGCAAGAAACTGGCGTCACTCTTTTTAATCGCCAAGTTTTGAGTCATTCAAATTGCTTGAACTGGAGCAAATCAATCCCAAAGATAAGGATCATTTAAACGGACGGTAAACTCTTTTAATTGCGCGACTAACATCCAAATTTAATTTAATTAGGATTTAAAACGCTACTAATTATCACTGTTGATGTATTATTGTATTTAAAATAAGCATTCTTATAAACGAGCTAGGTCTGGATATACATAGTTGCTCACCTCTATAAAATGGATTTTTGTTTAGTTTTTTGTAATTAGAATTTTTTCTTTGATAAGTAATTGTTTTGTTTTTTTGTTTTGTAATGTTTGTTTTGTTTAATAATCTCTATATGTACCTATGTCATGTTTGCCTATAAGTGCTTGTCACATTAAAAATTGTATTTTGTGTTTGTTTTTACCAATGTCTCAGTGTGCCAAGCGTTGGCAAGCTTTTTCTCAATAAAAAAAAAGACCTTGCTTTACGTTTAGACAGGTCTTCAATTTTGTTCTTCAAAGCTTTTGATTTGTGATGTATATCATAGATACATTTGCGAAACTTGAATATGGGAATCGATAAATACTTGAACCCACTCGAGAAATTTGACGACAGAGTAACAAAAAAACCTAAAGTGGAAACAGCTAATTTAGAATGAATAATTGTTGCCATAAATTGTTCGTTATTTAGAGGTCGAAGTCATTATTTAATCTACATCGAAGTCTAGTTAGACAATAGCTTTTACTGGTTTCATCACATGACTTATTTAATAGGATTGTTTTTCATAATAAAATGTAGACAGACAAAACGATTTGTTTTAGTTAAATTAGTGTTTTCACACTTAAAAGACTGCATCGACAGAATCCATTTCCGGTGGGGGTTCCTTCAATTGTTTAAAGAAATAATATACTCCTGCCTCAAAGGCCGGCAACGCTCCCACTAAAATGGGGTCCATGGGCTGCGATGACTGCCCCTTTTGGGCGAGTCGTTTGCCTGCTTGTCCAATTAAAAAAAAATAGACAATGAAAGAAAATATCCTCTACACACTCGGAGATCGGGACTATGGTGTCAAAAGTAAAGAGCCGAAGGTATCAGGAATAATATAGTAAATCTAGTTTCATAAAATTTTCTCCGCATTTCAAGGATGTCTGAAGGGTTTAGAGAGGCGGGACGCGAGACGACGGGCTCCCACTCGCCTATATATAAAGAAATGGAAATATATATAGAAAATTTCTTAACAAAATATGTATATAAGATAAGTTTCCGCACCACAAGAGTCGGGGATATTAAGAAATTTATAAAAAAAAGTGCGTGCATACAAAGTACACATGTCAGAAGTGAAACTTCTTTGTAAATTAATTATTACTAAGGTAAAAGCCCCAATAGATGATCATGTGATCGTGTGATCAATGTAAAAAATGGTTGTCTGCAAAGTCGCTTGACGGACGATAGTTTAACGTCACAACAAAACATTGATGAAATGACTCCATACTTTTAATTAATAAAATTGAAACATTTTTATTGAATTATCACTATTCTGTATACGACGGACGCATAGGCCAATCACTAAATATGGCCCGTAGTTAATACAATAAGTACTTACACTCACCTCTAAAGAGAGTTTTGACATATCAACCGGTGTGATCCGTTTGAGAGCTGACAGCCTCTGCAGCCGCTGCCGAGCCTGCTCCTCAACCGCGATGAGGAAAGCATCCTGGATTATGTTATGACCGATATCTGATACTGAAACAGAAATAGCAACGATTTAACTTCGTCTTAAATAACACTACAATTGGACAGTAAGCCAGCCATAATTCTAGACCGATTTTGTCAGTAGTGGCGATTATAAAACGAACACGATGGGGAACACCCAATACCTTCTCACGTGAAACGACTAAATCAGTGTTTCTCAACGTGGCAACGCACTTGTGAGCCTTCCGGCAATGTGAGCCTCCTGCCTGGAGAGTGTTCAGAGGAGTAGTTCGGCCTAATACCTGCAGCTGAGTTTCATTATCGGACGTCAAGGCGGACTACAAAATATCATCCGTATCACCTCGACGTCCGTCGTTCCACCACTATGTGGAACCAGCTGCCCACTGAAGTATTTCCGAACCAATTCGACTTAGGGACCTTCAAGAAAAGTGCGTTCCAATTCTTAAAAGGCCGGCAACGAACTCGCAAGGTCTCTGGCATTGAGAGTGTCCACGGACGGCGGTATCGCTTACCATCGGATGAGCCTCCTGCCAGTTTGCCCCCTGTTCTATAAACACCGAGGCATACATTCATTTTTTGTTTTACATTATTCCTGGCCAGTCCGAACTAAATCCACCAATGTTGTTTCTACTTAAAACTAGTATATGAATCATTTCCAGCTGCGAAAGACGTTACATAACACTAGACTATTATCATTCAGGCTGTGTCAAATTCCTCGATTTGCAATCAAAATTAACTTATTGTAGAATAAACCCTATTTAATTTACAATACACGCACTAATTGAATGGTACTGCAAAAGTATAAAGCAGGCGATAATGATGCTTATACCAACTGTATTGTGCTCAAAATTGTATGTAACGCAAGTCGACAATGGGTTTGACGCCTTCGTATGAATACGTAATGATGGTGCGCGGTTTATACCTGAAGCATCTTCAGTTATCTTGCTCCATACAACTAAATTTGCAACATAATGTAACGCTATATTTATTTCCATACAATAATATAATAATATATACATACTATATATACTATATATACAGCCCGTTTTATTTCCAATCATGACAATAATTATAATATACAGCTTAGATTATTTTACATTTTTACACATTTTTTGTAAATGTTATCCTATGACCTAGCTACCTTCAGTACCGTCAATTGGAACCCCTTCACGGGCAAAGGCCTCCTCCAGCTTTTTCCAACTAACTCTATCTATGGCTCTCTTTCTCCATTCGTTTCCTGCTACCGCTTCTTTTTTTCTATCCACCTTGTTTTTTTATGCATACAATAATATGCTATTATAAAAGTCAAATTAGTGGCGCTACAACATTTATAGATCTGGGCCTCAGATTTCTGTATCTGTTTCACTATAATTATTAATTTGTCAATCTAATAGGCAAGTAGGTGATCAGCCTCCTGTGGCACACAACATCGAGTTTTTGAGTGTAAGGCAAGCCGGTTTCCTTACGATGTGTTCCTTCACCATTCGAGTAAATATTAAATCTGCACATATAATTAAGTCTAGTCTGTGTATCGAACCTACGACCTCAGGGATGAGATTCACACACTGAAGCCACTAGGCCAACACTGCTCTTATATGTTATTAACACTTACAAATACAGCATCGTTAATTTAAAGTTCTTCAATATAGTACGTTTAATTATTGCTTAGAAATGAAAACTTATTTTGTTTTAAAACATGACACGAGCACTCTGGCATTGAGAGTGTCCATGGGCGGCGGTATCACTTAACATCAGGTGAGCCCGTTTGCACCCTGTTCTATAAAAAAAACTCACACACCAGAGTGGGCTACATCTTCTCTTTATTTTTTCTTCGATATATCATACCATATTCGGCTAAATCTTTAATACGTCATTGGGACTTCTAATACAATAAAAGACAAGTTTTACAGAGAAGTAAATTTTTGTTACTTAAAGTCTGCGTTTTTAAATCGCTTTGAAGAATTCTTTTGTTTCAGTGCCATTGTTAATCAGATAACAATCGGCTAATCTATTGATTTTCAGAATATAACCCTCATTTAATCTTTAATATTAAGCTTTGTACAACATTCCACAACCCGCTCGTAACTGACATTATAAAAAACTTAATGTAGTTCGACATTTGTGTCTAATTGTGCGGTTTTTTGTAATTCATTTATTTTATGTATCACGTTCAAATAAAGCATTTATTATAATTACAATTGTATGTTTTATTATAAAAAATACAGTTTTCCAAATTTAATCATTTAAAATATACAAATGTACGAGCTGACTGTGTAATGTGTATTAGGTAAATAAAAACTCGATAACGCGTTTTCGTATAACGCGATTTTCGTCATGCATATAACGTTATATTTCTGTAGTGTGAAATTTATAATGATTTGTCCACAATTAGTTTTGCGTACCTTTGCACCTACTTCAATTTTGTCGTTATAAAATAAAACTAAAAAACTTGTGTTCCTAGTTTTTGACTTTAAAAAAAAAACGGTTTTACGAGAATACTCCTGACGCGATTTCCTATAACGCGGTCCGGTTTATAGGAAGGGGATTACTGTATTTGCAACCGAGATATTAATGTTACAAAGTTTAAGATCAGCCCTGCGATTCTGTAACTCACTTCACGAACTCACACAGCGGTTTTCGCATCGGCGGTCTCTCTCAAATCAGTCGTGAAGCAGTCATTTTATGATTTGGCATTCTGATTAACAATAAAGTACAAGCTCCCACCTTTTCAGAATGCCAAATCATAAAATGACTGCTTCACGACTGATTTGAGAGCGACCGCCGCGGCCGATGCGAAAACCGCTGTGTGAGTTCGTGAAGTGAGTTACAGAATCGCAGGGCAGACCTGAATATAGCTTATTATGGATTTAATCTTCACTATACAATAATAACATGTTTTATGGCGAAAGCATGGCATTGTACCATTGTCACTTACATCCACTATCCACTCTGTTAACTTAACTGATGTTATCTGATTTATAATAAACGGAAAATCTACAAAAGAAACCCTATTTTCTAGACAATAGAACATAGATTCCTCTAAAATTTATGTTATTGTCATCACAGCGAGTGGAAAAATGACAGTTATATTTCAGAGAGTAAAGTTTAATTTCGTTTGAAATAAGAGTAATGTTAGCCATTTGGAGTACGTGTAAAACCTGTTATCCACAGTATATTATATGTTTTAGCAAACTGAAGGGGTTAAATTGTTTCGTTACCAAAAATTTAATTTATATACTATATTTATACTATTATACTACAAGGTAAATCAACATTTGATTTCTCGTAATAAGCAACATATGAAAAACAAAGAACAGGACAATAATAAAAATAAAAAATATAAGTGCGTGCGTACAAAGAACACGTGTCAGAAGTGAATCTTCTTTGGCAAACTGATTTTTAACTCTTGGTATTAATACAAATCTAAAACTTTTGATTTCCGAGACTTAAGAGGGAAGGAAAAGGAAGATAATATGTTAGGAATTTAATTGTCATTATAAGTGTCGAAAATTAATACAAATAATAAATTTACTGTTTTTAATTTATTCCTTCGATAATAAAAACACGTGGCATTTTAATGTACAATTCGTCATTTGAGATTTCATTAAATTGTTTTGTATAAAATAATAATATTTCATAACTTCTCTTTACGAAATTTTAATTTTAAAAATATAATTTCTATAAGGTAATTCACCCTTCTCACTCTCTCTCCATCGCTCCACGGCGCTCCACGTCACCACAATTAAAATTATGCACTTTCAACGTAAGTATCATCCAAAACAAGACAATTAGATCTAAACAATGCATTGAGAAAAATAAGAGAAAATTGAAAAATATGGAAGAGGCTAGTTGTTAGTTAGTTAAGGAAGTTGGTGGAGATTGGGAGAAAAATGCTCGAGGTAGAGAGTGATGGAGCCAGTTGGAGGCCTATACTATAGATCCTTGGAAAAAAACATAATTTAAAAAAAACTCAATCAATATTAGTAAAATTGCTATGGCTCAAAGCATGTGAGCAACTGTTTGTTTGTAAACTGTCTCCTACATTCCAAGGAACGGTACACAATTACAAAAAAGTAAAAGGTACGTCTCGTGTCTTGTCTACTTCATATGCGCATGCGACGATCTTCATCCGCCGTACAAACAACAAACTAAGTTTAGAACACCTTCTAGTGGTTGATAGGCAGAAAATCTATGAGCTTAAGACCTTCAAACACTTTGACCAGGTTTCTATAAGTACATTACGAGTCGTAGAAAATACCTATAGTAAACCATAGATAATCCTAGAGATAAATAATAACTGAACTAGTATCTACGCTTAAAAGATCATAGTGAAAAAAACTGATTGTAAAATATATATACATACACAGTTATAATAGAATTGAATTGAATTCTGTATATTGAAGCCTACACACACCATTATATATTATATCAAACGTTACAACATGTATACGTTTTACACTATAAAAAACAGAAGAAATATTTTAAAATATCGTAAAATCCCTTATACTTAGAATGTCATTAAATTTTTCGCAGAATATATACACTTATCTATGGTTATCCCCGTAACATTTTTGGTTTCACAGACTAAAAAAATATATCTGTGACGATACATTTTGTGACGCGTATGATAAGCGGCTTTTCTGCTTGGGATTATGAGGCGTTATAAATGAGCTGGGGTAGCCTAATGCTTATTTAGAGCGTGGATTATTTCCATCCAAAGTTTTACGAAACTGATAAATATTAAAGAATCGAATCGAATTTATCGCCTATTAGTAGAAGTAATACCATCCGTATCATCCGTCGTTCCACAAGCGTTTCTTAAGGCAGTTTTTGCCGCGTTTCACCACTGCCATGTGTAACCATCTGCCCACTAAAGTATTTCCGAACCAATTCGACGTAGGGTCCTTCAAGAAAAGAGCGTACCAATTCTCAAAAGGCCAGCAACGCACTTGCCTTCTGGCAATATGGGTGTCCATGGGCGGATGTATCACTTAAAATCAGGTGAGCCTTCAGCCTTCTGTTTGCCTACGGTGACATGAAAAAAAGTAACGTCGGCGTGGAGTTGTGAAGTTTGGCCCGAAATCCTACTTATTGATCATTGATTAGACAATATTAAAATTAATTGAAATTAATATCAGTAGCAGAATCGTTTTATGCTATGTGTATAGCAGGGAATCAGTGTTACATCAAAGATTGATATTTTCTAACTTTACAATCGAATTATTATACGTAGGTGTATTTCGCTTCAAATAATTTAATATATATTTATTAAACATGTCTGCGCTTAACAATGAGCCGCCCACGCGAAGGCGGTATGCGGTGAGGTATGAAGGCGTCGTGAGGAGAAAGGATGTAACGTTCCATTATTTATAGATAAAAACGTAAATCCAGAAATATTGCTGACTGTTTTCTAAAGGCTAGCAATACACACGTGAGTCTGGCACTGTTGCATTAGCAATGTCACCGGATGATTCCCCAGCCTGTTATCCCAGGTTTTATAAAAAGAAATGAATTGCCTTCGTTTTAAGTCTGCGATAAATGCGAATATTAGCAGGTAGATCTCTACCTAGTGTCGTAAATCTTTACGAGAGACACTTCTACAATAACATATAGTGAAAACATGAAATTCCCAAGATATAATGTTTTTTCAAAATTTTAAAAATGTTTATATACATAATTGAAATTACCTATTTTGTATTCAACTCAAGAGTAACCGATGCATTATGTAGGTGCAATTTGCAGCAGAACAAATTGAACTAAAATTATTATGAAATCTGTGTTATTTTCGTTTAAATGGTTCAAATAGAAACGCGGAGAAAATTGCTAGCGAATCGATATCCATGCATACATTTTTCCAAGCACAACAGTACTCAGAGTCGGTCATTAAAAGTAAGGCTAACTTAAGGTTCAACGTGTACCGCTCTTTAATTAATAATTAAATGGACGACTCTGACTGACGCTGTCTGAACCATGGTATGGAATTAATTAAGGTAACTTTAAATCGATTTATAAATATATATATATTATATATCAGTTTAAAAATTACAATATTGAACACATATTAGACTCGTTTCATAGCGATTCTGATTACATGGAATCAACAGGTTTAGCTAAAAATCTATAATTCTTCATATTTCAGAAACTGTTACACAAATTGCCGATCGCCAATAATCCAAGAGTTCGTAGTACGTGCTCATTTTCTGTGCACTACATTAATGATACAATAAATTCCAACGCATCAAACAATAGTTGTTGAACCAACTTTTACGTGGTAAATTGCAAACAATGGCTGCTCCGCAATCATGACTGTATGCCAAGTATGATAGTTCAGTAACGCAAACGCTAATTAAACCATTGTTTTAAGTTTAAAACAAGCCCCAATTTTAAGAAAAAACATTTCACAGCGATAAATAATAATTATAGTGTAGAAATATCCCATGAAAATCTGCTATGCTATTAATGCTCCATTATCGCCAAATCACGGTGAAGGAATATTATATCCGGAATATTATATTTAAATCTCTTGAATTTAAATTTATTATTGTACCTACGCTGTATTATTGACATTCGTATGTAGTTTGATGTCTATCTGTCTGCTTACCATGTAGTTCTAGTTGATAAAAGGGCCTGGGACTAGTACTAGACAGGCTACTTCTAATTAATTTGCGATATTTGTTTTAAAATAAGTATTGTTCGATGATTTGCTATTTTAAAAGAGTACCTACCGAGAGTTTTTAACGCCGGCTTTTTCTCTCAGCCTACACCCACTGTCTTCTTTGTCGATGAGTAGAGATGCCTACAGATTCAAATTGAATGACGTGAAATTAGTGATACCTGTATCTTATGTTCCATAATAAACATATTTTATTTTTTATTGCAAAAATGGTATGCCCCAGTTGTCTGCTTCAGGAAACCTTTTTGATTCGCTTAAGTTTTATAATAAATCTTAAGTTATCCCCACTAATTGTAGCGAATAAAATATATCATTACTAATGTATTTTGACTAGTTATACAAAAGCAGACACGAACCCTGGTTGCTTGAGGGTGTATTCAAGTATTAAATTACGTATTTTCAATCGATTTCATATACGTGTGTCGTCAAAAGTGTACGAGCCTCACAAACTACTACGGATGTCAGTAACGGTACAGTGACTATGTTACACTAGAACAAAATTGACCAATTAGTCCGTCGAAATAAACCTAACTGTAAAGCTCAATTTCACGTTCTAGCCTAGGATTCCAATATTATACGCATCACGTTAACTCAAGACGTGCTTACATACGTTTGAATCAGTGACGAAACATACCTAATTGACAATGACACGTGAACTGTAGTCTTGATAAGACACTTTAGCTACGGTAGTTTTTATTTTTACGCGTTTTTTTAAACAACACCACTATTACTATACTATATTAAAAAGCTACGTAACCTTAATAGATCATTTATGTACGGTAAGGTAAGTTAGGAGCAAGGATTCTTCGTACATCCTTCTTGTTTTACTAGCTAAATAACTTGATGTTTAAAGCCAGTTAAACGTGTTTAAATATAAAGCTTATTATATTGTGACGTCTGTCTGTTCTGTGTTGAAACATTCTACCTATTCAAAATAAGCTACAGTTTTCCTTATCTATATAATATCCAATTAATAAGTCATTTGTGAGACAATCTAGTAATGAACTAGCACTTTCAAGTTAGTAACAGATACCTACTTATAATTCAATTAAGTGAAAGTCCCATTAACCTTATGACCACATCATCAGTGTTACACGGAAGTTATGAATTTCACTTTAACTTTGAGTTTTTAGTTGCGTTTTCTGGTTAAAATTACAGTTAAGGCTTAAGAAATTGCAGCAGTTAAGGCCAAAGGCGCGAGGTCACTCACCTTAAGAAACTGGTCACAAAAGCATCACAGAACTAATACATTTTAGTATAATCACATTCACATCCAACGTATGGTTTTTGTCAAAACATGAGTAATTGTTTTTCAATAATATTGTTCACTTGAAACACCGGTAAATACTAAATAGCCGAGCGACGATGACTCGACCGTCGACAAATTTTCTATCTCTGTCTCACCATGGACTGCTATATAATGTGCTGCCATATTCAAAAGTAATATCCACTCAAATTGTTTAAATAAATAAATTTACAACTAAGAAATTACAATATTTAAAAGTATTGTAATCTAAGGGTAAAAACGGGATAAATTTTTTTTGTATGTCCATTTGACTTGGTCCAACACAATCAAAAATATATTTGGTCATAGCGAGTAATACTAAACTAAAAAGTGTAAAATTTCTAGTTAGATTATTAGAATTACTTGTACAGTTTAATTTTCTGCCAGGAATCTTATCCGAATGTTATGTGCCTTCCACTTCCAGTAATATAAATTTACGTTCAAAATTTGATCAGAAAGTCACATCTTTACATCACAATTAAAACAAATTTGTTAATTAAATATAATTTTCACCATGATTTAAAATTTTCTCAAATAGAGCTGAATACACGGAAGTGGCAACACTGCTTGTAACCTCAAAGGCTGTGTCCAGCGAAAATGGAGAACATGTTTACTTAATTTGAAATGGTTCTAACTTTGGTGCAGCCTAGCAAGCAGTAGAACTTTATTTAATTAAATTCTTTATGTTGTTTTAAATGTTCAGCTACATTACCTAAGTCATTCACTGTTATTGCAATATAGGTCTTATAACTTTTGCATAAAATCTATTTCAGCCTTATGCGATGATTAATATTTCAGCAGCATTGTATAGAAGCCATGCCTTTAATCACATTATTGGAAAGAGTTCTACAATTGTATTAACGATGATTGGACATGACTCATAATATATTGATGATGTGTTTTCATATTTTATATTACACCTATTAGTCATTTATAAAGGAATATAATTTATATAAGTACCTGGATAACTAAATATCTTTAGCACATATAGGTTTGGTTTATAGAGCTTCATCTACACGGCATGATAAATATATGAGATGAATGTATTTAATTTAAAAAAAAGGAACACAACAATTATAGTTATTAGGTATTTATATAGAAATAACAAATATGATACGTTACGTTCCAACGTGATTGAAATCGTAAAAAATTGCGCCTGTCAAGAGTTTTAACTGATGCCTTTTATCATTGCTAAGAAACAAAAACAGGCGCATCATTTCCTGCAATTGGAAGATCGATTATTATTTAGCTATGTAATTAAGGCCACTTTTTGCAATTATCTATTTATATATCTTATATATGAGTCACATTCCTGTGTTGGTATTACTTCTTTATTGAATAATTTATTATTGTGCTTAAATAAAAAGGTTTTTAAGAACAACTTACAACTAAATATTAAAAAATGCTTACGCAATTTCGTTTCACTCCTCCTCTTAACTCGTAGTTTGATAACACATGATGATATACACTGTAACAAAATATTATATTTAAACAAAATGAAAATAATAATTACGACATTGCATACAGGAAGAAATGTATTAAATTTATGATTCCAGTAGAGAACACGATTTAATGTCTGTTTCTGTGTTCTTCACACTCAAACACATTTTCTTCTCACAGACAAGAACAGAATAACGTATACAAAAATACAAATTCCAAAAGCCTCCGTTTACCTTTCTTTCGTTTAGACGAAATTGTGTATATATAAAATATATACTTTTAATGCAAATAAAGATTTAAAAGCTCCTCAAAATTAGCTGATTCACATAAAATAATACGTTTAAATACATATATCTACTATTTCCGCGCTTCAAAATATAACATGTCTCTTGCCCCGGGGAACTAAGTCGTAAAGCATTATTACGACTGTTTTAATGTTTTATCATTACCCAAGGATGTCAACCTTGGGTAATGTTCTGTAATTTTTTTCAGAATTTTGACAAAACATTTGACTATAAAAACACGAAGATGTCTTTATCCTACGGAAATTATTTGTGAACTGTGTTAGTAATACTTTAAAAGTTTATAATAAAAACGAATAAATAGTGGTAATAGATTTCTTTCTAAACTTTCGTCAAAATATAAGTGTGCGGTTACTGTGTCGTCTGTAATTATGTTTAAACAGTGAAACAATCGTAAAAGCTTTTGTTCTTCAATCTAATGAGATAAATTACTTATTTTTATTATTTACTTAGTAAATAACAACCATGTTAAGATTGCACAGAAAAATATAAGCTTTCACTTGATATGTAGGTATAGTTGTGTATGTGTAGTTGGAATCCTAGCATTACCTTCTTTTATTTTTCCTGAACAAAATAGATTTTGCTTTTACGACTTTGTTCTTCGGGGCAAGCGATGTATTTAATTATATGACAGTATCTCTTAGTAATTATATTTGATACAATACAATATCCTGATTCAATGAAGATAATCAACCGAGACTTGTGGCTCTTGAATTATTTGGAGAGGAGCCAGTTCTTAATGTCTCTTTAGTGGCTATATCAAGAAATAAGGGATACAGTTATACCCATGATCTTCACCGAAATATATTATTATAGTATGATGTAATGCTATGCTTAGAATAAGATAGAGATAAACAAACTTTCTTTTACTCCGGAGATGTATTTTGACCGATAAAATACATAGTCACTTATAAGCGATAATGGCGCCCTAAGTCTCGTAAGTAACATGAATAATTTAACTTCATTTAGGTATACTATTAGGTAGGTATTTGTTCAGTAATCCTGGACAAGCTGGTTGTCGTCGGCAAGGTGGAAGGCCAACCCGCTGGTGTGACCAACTCACGATTGGGTCTCATGGGTCTCCCCATAACAGCTGGAAGCTCAGACCGAACAAAGTGGAGAGGTATCACTAGCAGGAACCTTACAGTGATACGACCTTCAGCAATGAGGAAGACGTTTTTAGAATCTTAGGATGCTTGATTTTTATATAATTATTAAGGATGATTAAATTGGATATACCTCATGTATGTGACTCAAAACTTCCGTGCGAGACATGTCTTCCAGCCTGGTTTCGTTGACGTCCATTATTTCGTCAGCCAGCTCCAAGTTGTCGAAGTTTCCCGCTGATGGTGATCCTATTCAGAAAATTGTATTAAAAACGGGAGATGATGTAGGTGGATGTAGAGCTGGGAGATCTACATCAGATAAAAGAAGGCCTTAGCTAGGTAGAAATAGAAACACAAAATTGAGGCAGTGTTGGTTGTTACCAGTAATGTCAAGAAAGAGTCATAGTAACATATCATACAGCTTCCAAACGAATAAGATAATTAAATAGAGAATGGTCATGCTGAAGGGGGCTAAGTATTTATATAACATTATGCTGTTTTATGTATATTTAACTAAATATGCGTGACGATATGCTAAGCCGTCCTAGGGAAGAAATAATTAGATATTATTTATTTTTAGATTTGACACCAATTATAAATAACTTAACTTATTATATGACATAAAAATTAATATGACATTTGCATGCCTGTTATGTGGCTGATTGTGCGGATTTATGTAGTTGATCAATCTAATTGTACCACTATCTAGGCAAATAAATGATTTATTATTATTTCGTAATCGTACAGCTAACATAAATTGTATAAAAGAAAAACTAAAGGTATAGCCAACACTGGAGTAGTACGTATACTTAAAGGTTCAAACATTTACATAAGAAAAAAAATTATTAAATAAATTTTATTAATAATAATAACTAATACCTAATTCGGCTATGTCGTCATGATGTGAAAGTGTAGGTTATAGTATAAAACTAATTAATCGTATAATTGATAGCAAAAATCAAACTGAGTTGCTTGGTTTGGGCTTCTCACGTTCTTAACCGAAACATAATATGTTTTACGTGAAAAAACTAAAATTGATTAACAATTAGAACGATGACTAAATAAATTAACAAACTAGCCTCTATGATTTAGCATAGACGCTATTGAAGCATTTATCCAGGAGAATATAGACTTCGATAATCATCATAATTTTTCTTCTGTGAAATGATACCGTTATCATCACTTCGGCACATTCAAGAACGTGGTCTTAGAAGACAATTTACTAACTTAGTATACATTTTTCCAGGTTCAAAAATACCTCATTATTTTAAGGATAATAAATATCGAGATCGTTACAAATAAAATCATGCATTTATATATTGCATGAATATTTAAATAATTAAAAGCACTTTACGTCAAAATTAAATTAAATTAAACCTAAGATATACCTACATTGTCTTATGGTAAAGATAATTTAGATATATGTATATATATTTTGAATAAAATAGATATATACTGATCATAATAGACTTACCATATAATTTTATTTTATTATCCTTAGTTTGAACAACAATAATAACATATCCTTCTAAATCCACGGATTTGCATTTCACTGTTGTTACTTTATCAATCGCATTTATTTGCGTTGTAGGTGCATTGAATGTGTTCATCTTGCTTAATTTTATATTAACGTTAAAATAAAAAATCGTTTTAAATTAATCGTTTTTTTCTAACCCGTACCAACGTTTCTCCCAGCACCATTTCAAGTATTTCGAACCATTTGATACGTTCATAGTACATTTTAATTTTCAACCAGGCGGTAATTCGGCCATTATTATAATTATTTAGTTACATTTCACATAACAAACACAATAATATCATGGCGATATATACGCGGCACTTTGTGTTAATCTAAAATAATTTAAATTAATCTGTGATTTCAGTTATTTTTATTGTGGGCGATGTATTGTCGAATTTTCTCTCATTTTGCAATTTGCGGCGGTTCTCACTTGTTTTTTGCTTATTTTGTGTCGTTATTTGTGTATTTTTCGCGATATTTCGGACGGGGACGTAAAAGCGCGATTTTGTATTGTCAAATTGTTATTTTTCATGTATTTAAGCGTGTTTTTGAGGTTTAGAAGCGGTCCCACGTCTCGCTGGCAGGGTGTAAGCCGCGAATGGATACATCTATCCCACTTTCGCGCGATCAATAATGCTCCCTACCCAGCATCCCTACATTCACAACACTGGCGTTGCAAATAAAATAATATTCTTTTAATAATATAAGCGTTCCTGAATATATTCAGCTGAGGAGGACAAAATATTAACTTTTCACATATAATATCAAAAATGTAAAAAGAACTCCTTAGGTCCCACCGAGATTTGAACTCGGATCGCTGGATTCAAAGTCCAGAGTGCTCACCATTACACCATGGGACCTGATACGCTTAGAGGAGAAACAACTAATTGTTTAAAATACTTTCATATGCTTAATGCAATATTTTAAGGAATAACAAACTAACAGTTATAAAAACAATCACCGAAAATAAATTTGAAGGAGCTAAGCTAAAAAAACTTATTTTCTTTGCAGGCTTATATTAATTAGAAGGGTAGATATGAAGGATGCTGCATAGTTTTTTATGTATATAATTTTATTAAGGGTTAATCACTAAAATATACCATGAGGATTCAAATCAAGTTAAGATAATTACAACTAGTTGCTGCAAGTATTATAAATAAAAAAAAATCTTTATTATAGCTTTACGTCGCTTGGCTCGGTAAGTATAACTAAAACGCAAGTACAGGTAAACAACAAACTGTTCCTCGGAAACTTCCTTTTATTGTTTTTTCTTCTTAATAATCTAAATAAAATAATGTATTAAAGAAGTAAAAAAATAATAAACAATAATAGTTTGTAAATGTGTGGTTGTGCCATCTATTGCTGAATAGGTATAACAACTATAACAGAAAGAGTTCGTATTTGACACAGAACTTCTTATTATAGACTCAAAGTTCAAAACAGAGACAAGAAGTAATAAAATTATAATTTTAGATGTTATGTTAGTTAAAAATAATAAGGCACTTACAACTTTTGTTTAATTAAAAAAAACGTATGAAATAATAATTATCATTCAGTTTCAAAAGTTTCTGTAAATCTTGCCACCACCAAAAAATATGTTAGAGCGACAGTTCACAAATAAACCATATGGTAACATTATCTATGACAGTTTGTTACTGACTTCGCTGTAGTAAGGTTGTCATTTCGTCCATCTATTCAATAACGTGATAGATGAATGAGAAATAATTAACATTATTGCAGCGAAGCCAACACAAGTCTCCTTTCCGAAACGATTGCCGGGGCGCTATTTATCGAACGTGTCTGACCGTGGTGAACGCTTTCAAACACCGCCATCGCCATGATCGATGTGGAAAACAAAGATGGCGGAATAATACGGTGATCATAACCAAACGCTCTGAATTTTTGTAGTTATGTACATTAGTGGGCGGAGGTGGCAGCGGTGTCGTGGTGTCTGAGAGTGGGGGAGCTCCATGGTCCGGCCGGGGTGATGCCGCCGCGGCCAGCGGCTATGGCGGCTGAGGAAAACCGTCCCCCACTCGCTCTGTTTACCGCCGTCTACGACTACGTAGCGCAGGGGGAAGACGAGCTCTCCCTTCGCCGGGGGGAGATCGTCGAGGTCCTGTCTAAAGATGCGAACATATCGGGTGACGAGGGTTGGTGGACGGGAAAGATTGGAGATCGTGTGGGAATATTTCCCGCGGTATACGTGACAGAAGAAGACCCGCTGGCCGTCACGTCTGTCATAGGAGATGTGGACCCCCCTCGAGTGTCGTTCTCTGAGCTTAAACTCGAGGAGGTGATCGGCGTCGGCGGTTTTGGTAAAGTGTACCGTGGTTATTGGAATGACGAAGTGGTAGCGGTAAAGGCCGCACGCCAGGACGCAAATGAGGACATTGAAGTTATCAAAGACAGTGTGCTGCAAGAAGCAAAGCTGTTTTGGATGTTGCAGCATGAAAATATAGTGTCGTTAAAAGGTGTTTGTTTGGAAGAGCCTAATTTGTGTTTGGTGATGGAGTATGCTCGTGGTGGCCCACTCAATAGGGTGCTATCTGGGCGGAAGATACGACCTGGGATTCTCGTCGACTGGGCTATTCAAGTCGCCCGCGGTATGGCGTATCTCCACGTCGATGCGCCTATTTCTCTTATTCATCGAGACTTGAAGAGTTCAAATGGTGAGTAATAGAGAAGTAAGCTTATCTTTTTTGAATACCTATATAAAGTTGCGCTATTCATAAACCACCAGAAATAGGGGAAAACTATGATATGTTATTCTGTCAGTCAATAATTTATACACAACTTTCACATTTAAGGTTAAATACTTGTGGACTTTGACCTTAAAAATTTATATCATGCAAGCTTAGCTTATAACCATACTGAAGCCTCACTCTATTTTGTCTTCTTTTTTCCTAAATTCTTACAAAAATTACCTATTATTGAGAATAAATGCAAGTGAATGCTAATTTAAAAAAAATATATTGCTTGGAATTATACTATGGATATCAATGATATTCTGCCTATATGGTTCTGATTCATATTCACTTCTTTATGAGACAATCTGAGGCCCATATTCTACAATATCAAGCAAACTTAAATCTGTTTAAAGCTGTCAATGTAATTCTTCTATATGAGGTTTGACCTATGACTGTGCTCTAAATCAGATTAAGATTTGAGATAACAATTAGAATTTAGAAATAGTTAACCTGAACCCATTGGTAAAAGTCATTGCTCTGACTGTAAATAATGTTTCAAACATTTTTAACAATTACAAAGTGCAATCACCTTACTTCCTTTTTAACAATAGATTATTATTTACTTTAAGGTTGACAACCTGATCCATCCTTCTACCTAAAGGTTATACTCTACATACTGTTATCACAGAGGAAATTACTCATTTTTGATAAGCCAGATTTCAAAGTCATCTATTTCAATATTGTTGCAATCTAATAACCACCTTTCAAAGGTCTAATGGAACAATATATGTAACCAAATTAAAAAAACTTTAAGTTGTGGAATACAATATATTATAATAGGTAATAGGTTTTAAATGCCAATTAAAATATAATATGTTAGTTTATGTGTAAATAAATTAAAAACCAAAATTAGCCTTTAACACCAACCAAAGCTTGGTGTGGTTTGTTTGCTGCTCGACCAAGTTTTTTCAATAGAATAGTTATTACTAATTGTAATGATTATTTTAATATTTAGTAGATAACTTCTCCCCTGATATCGATGTTACAAAGACGTAACAACTAAAAGTCTAAATATAGCAATAGTTAATCTGGTTGTAGAAACTATAAAAAGTCTGTTTAGTATTGGCACATTGGGGTATATATGAACAGTATTTTGCCTTCTATTACTCTATAATAATTAGTATAGTTTACTGCAGATTAATAAAATATAAACTCTGTTTTTAAATTAGTTAGATAGGAAGAACTTCTAGGTACAGGAACATTGTACTTTCTCACAGTGGTTGCCTGGAAGGCCGCCAATTGCCTTTCCTTTACATGTAATTTTTATTATTATAATGCAACAAAGTGTAAATAAATAAAAAATAAAATAAACATTTTCAAACCTTTCATATTCTTAATAATGCCTTGAATATTATTATAAATTTAATTTTATATTATAGCAGCATACTGCAGATTTTTCAGAAAACAGTATAAGAAACATCCTAAATATTGTTTTAGAACAAATATTTTTATAGCTTCATAAATATGAGGTCAAGATTACAGACACATTACTAAATTTAAAATTTGATTGATATAATATTTTGTATGTGGGTGCTACATTGTAAAGTTGAGTGGGCTGAACAATATGAGTATGTTGCATAAGGGCCTGTGACATTGCAAATATGCCTTGTTAACTGACTTATGAATGGCCTTTGTAAAGGAAAAGTTTAATGTATCTTTGTTACACCTCAGCACAGAAAACAGGCTGTTTCAAGACATTTAGATTTATATATTCAAGACTGTTGAAATCTAATGTGACAGTTTGTATCTTTGATTCTTAATAAGTCAAGATAAAAAGTAGGTAGTTGGTCCAATTCCAAAAAAACAACCATACCAAATATTTTTCTTAGTTGTTTGTTATGTTCATCATCATCACTACTTATATCATATCATTATCACAAACACTACTTTAAAGATGTATTAAGTGTTAAAAACTTTCTAGTGAAACCTGCATGTCGGGACAAAAACAAAACTTGCCAACATGTTTTTGCCGGCAACGCACTTGCGAGCCTTCTGGCAATGTATGTATGTGTCCATGGGCGGCATTATCACTTCACATCAGGTTATTTGCCTCCTATTACATAAAAAATTTAAAAAAAGGCACAGCAGGCTAAAATGTGAGAAAATTAAAATAAGCATTAAAAAACTACTTAAATATTAAACAGTATACTATTATTTCCAATGAACTCGAATATGCTTTCGCGCCCTATTGCGCGATCGTCCCTATAGCCCCCCAGCAGTTCTGATCCAATCAGCTGAAAGCTTCCGGTCTCCCCTTTCTTACAGATTACACCATTACTTTGATGTTTTCACAGCTTGATGTAGTTAAATCTATATTTTATTTACATTAGCTGCTATTTCTATTTCTTCCTTGGCACAACAAACTCCTATTACTTAATAATAATACTCTGTTGCAAATTTACCACTTTTAGTTAGTTAATAGACATTACTTTAGTCATCACTCATCAGTTATTAAAGTAAGACTAAAGTTAAGACTGAGCACTTTTTTTTGACATACTTTATTTTCTAAATTGCTTCTCAATTAATATTTATTACATGTACATACATAGTTTATTCTTTGCCTAATATATTAATAACAAAATGAGAGATGTATAAAATGAGACATTAGTGACTATCACTTATTACCAAGTACAATAACAAAAAACTAGCTAGTGTGCTAGTTCAATAAAAAAATGTAATTGCCCAGACATAACAGTTAAATAAATTATATGTAAATTATCATGTTGAAGCAACCTTTTTGTAACATGTTATTAATGTTTTTGCAAATGACCCTCTGCCTCAATAAGTAATAAAAATTCTTATGAAATGATTTAAGTGTTCTGAAAAATGTTCTCTTAAAGCAGAATATTTTAAAAATGCTTTTACTTCCCTCTTTGAACTTAACTTTATCACCAGTTTGCTATGTATGGAGTGAAAGCATTAAATGCAATTTAAATATTGCAAGTGACATAAATTTATGCAAATAAATTGGTTGGACACTTAATAGTTTATATGTAAGTTATTCAATTTATCTCAATTTCTTATTAGCTTGAATAGTATGTACTTAAAAATTCTTCTACTATAAAAAAATTCTCCTAGATATATATGAAGCAGAAATTTTGATTGATGGCAAGACAATATATGTACCTAGTTAAAAGATTTGTTATTTTGCATGGCAACACCAAAATGCATCGTTTATTATTCCTGAACATGCGATTAGTTGACCTATTCGTTAGGTATTGCGAATAACACGCTATGGTCACGTAATGAATGTAGGGAATGCGCAACGTGACAACCGCCCTACACAGCTGGCGTTAATGACATGCCGCGAAATTCAGGTATTATATGATCAGGGGTAGATAACACCTGAACTAGAAATTATTAATTTGACTGAAAATTCATTGAATCTAACTTTGTTATGAACTAAAGTACTTGTTAAAAACTAGAAACAAATTAATGAATTTGCTTTGATTTAGAATTGCTTTGTCGTTTTACTTTTGTTGGCTCTATCTAAATATTGGAACATACCATAATCAATTTTTTCAATATAAAAAACCTAAATACTAGGAACGCTATCGCTCTGAGAATTAAAACGACTCTAAAGTTATACTTACTTAAATTTTTAAAGTGCTACAAACGTATGTGCTGTAAAACATTTCAGTCTTGTGGTGTAGGCTTGGAACCTCTGTCAGTGGCTCAAGTTATTTGACTAAATTAAAGTCAATGTGCATTGCCATTTTTGGTCGAAGCGACTTTAGTCTCGGATGATTGCACGTGGAGGATGATATGTAATTTATTATGATTTATTTGGAGTTTTTAAGTATAATTATGGCTTTAAACTTTAGTATATAAAAACGTGTTGGAAATTAAATTGTATGCAATTTATTCATGTTCGAAAATTAACCATAGCTGTTGTGTACGGTTCATTTCTTAAAAATACACTTATTATTGAGTGAAGAATGCGTAAGCGTATTACAAAATTTTTCGAAAAAAAAAACTGTTAATAATAATATATTTTCCTAATAAAATTTTAATAGGTATAGGTTATAAAACTATAGTGTATGTTATTTAACTATCATATAAGAAACATTTAACATAGTTCTTAATTAATGAGCAAAGGCACAGTTCTCAATAATTAGTCAGTAAAAAACTAATCGTAAATGGTTTAACACGTAATGTCGTTAAGTTTTTCTCCACATTGCGTTATCGAAGCCTGTTGGAGATTTTGTGGTAATTTTCCTAATGAGCACCAACGCACCTTGGCGACACATTAACCGAGTGACCTGTTAATGGGGCCTGGGACTTTGGTAAATGTCAAAAGTTCTATGCATGCATTTATTTATGAAGATACCTTTTACATAAACAATTTGTGAGCAATAGTATATGTATAGTCGATTTAATATTTAATAATGTAAGGGCTACATCACGGAATAGATAAATAGGAGTGAAAGGGTAACATAGCGTCCGTAAATACTCTTACCTCTACAGTGTGAGACTTTTTATATATTAAGAAAGGGGTAGGTCAATCAGGATGACACTGGTTCATGTACAAAGTTGAACCAAAGATACTTCCAACCTTTTTTTATCTATTCTGTAGCAAGAGCAGACCAGTAGCATTTTTAGTAACAGATGGAACAGATGCCTCAAAATTCCGAATATAGTGAGGACTTCTAATAACCGCAAAGAACAATCAGCTGTTGTACGAACGTTTATAATATAAAAACCACACTTAGCAAGGGTGGATATAGCATGCAGCGGTTACAAGCCATGCGTAAACTTTGTGCATATTTTCCTAAAATACATATAAACATCAGGCTTTGTTAGCAGGGATCCGTGTAATTAGCTGATAATTATTCTAACTCACGACATGGGGTGGGTTATGCGATTGCATAACGAGATACCACTGGGGGTACATTTATGACCTGAAAATTAAACTTTAATTTTAAATTTTGTATGCGCCAAATTTTTGTTGTAATTAAAGGATGCCGTGCCTATGTGTTTAACCTGTAATATAGATATCCTTAACTTGTAATAGTTAAAATTTGAACGAACTATGGCGCGTTTCGCTTGACCGGGATTAGTCCAACGGAACGACAGATTTTGTCACGTGTTTGTCAATTTGATTGGAGAGTAGGCTTCACTAGTTCAGTATCCCATATATTTGGATTTTTATATTTGTCTACTTCTCCCTGATATCCCATAAGCAGTTCAGGATTTAAGGAAAGCGTATAAACGTTCCAATAAAACAGCAGATTAAGCACCAGCCTTAACTGTCATCTGTTTTTTATTCATTCAGATTTATATAAATGAACAGTGTTGATCTAGTGCGTTTAGCGTGCAAGGCAACGAATGCAAGTCGTGCGTTAAGATTCCAGCTATGTTTCTATGTACGCAGTTAACCACCAGCTCTTTTTATTATTCAGCCTTTATTGCTGACACCCAGTATAATATATTAAACTTTTTTAAGTTACATAATAAAACTTAATCTAATACATATGTCCCGTTTTTGGTAATCAGCGTGTCCTGTGACCTCTTCCAGCTGCTTCTATTCTTTTCTGATGTTAGCTTTTCTTGTCCAAGTTGTGCCTCCTATTCTCTTTTTATCGCCTGCCCATCTCTTGGTCTGTGTTCCTCTTTTCCTTTTTCCATAGCGTGGTTGCCATTCTGTAATTATTTTTGTACATTTCAACCTGCTATCTCTCGCCATGTGCCCGGTCTAGCGCTATTTCAATTGCCTTATTTTGTTTATAAAGTCCTGTACTTTGGTCATTGATCACCAGCTCTTACGATGAAGATATACATCGTGTGGAAAGCGACACGTCTTAGACGTTCACAGAAGTAAACCTACACCTTCATGTGTACAACTGTACATGTATTTAGAAATAAAAATGATGACGAAAACAGATGCAATCTGAGGCTGGAGTTGTTATTATTACCGATTTATAGAGTCCTGGTAGAGTTTATTTGTCTCAATTTTTACCAGGTTCAATTCTTAAACTCATATAAGAATATAGTATAGCCATTAATGTTTCAAAACACTTTCATCATTCAACACACGCGCCTTTATGTCAATATTATGGTAATACTAGATCGAGTAGTTGTTTGACAAGCTTCGCCAAGCTTGGCTCGCGTCTGTTGATAAAATAACATTGTGGATATACGTATTAATGTGAGGCCTTTAAAGGTTTTAGAAACTGTATGGGATAATTTTAAACCGAATAAATAGGCGTCCCCTTCCCAAAACCTTAAAATTGTAAAGTACGTTTTGTTTACGTCTTGACTATTTTAATTAAAGTTCAAAGGAATACTAAGTCTTACATCTGAAATCATCCGTGAATTTGGTTGCAAATAGTGTGACCATATGTCTTTTAAATTTTAATATAATAATAGCCTTTATTGCTGTAAAATACTTATCATAGTATATAAAAATGTGGAGTACTATAAAAACTAATAACTAATCGCCAAGCTCGTTAATTTCCATTTTACAGCTTATCTTGGACATAGGCCTTCTGAAAAAGCTTCCACTCGTCTCGGAGTCTAGCTTTACGTAGCCACAGAGGGCCAGCTGCTTTACTTATATCATCTTCCCGTCTTTTTTGTGTTCTATCCATTTCCGTTTCAGTCTTTTGCTAGAAGTAACAGCGTTTCCAAACATTGTCATGTCTTTTACTTTTTCTAGTTTTACTCTTATCTTTAAATTTTAGACCCAGAACACTCCTTTCGATATTATTTTTACATACTCTTAGTTTGTTTTCTTGTTTGTCAGTGAGTGACCAGGTTTGACATGCGTATATCAGGCATCAAACACTTTTCCCTTGTAAAAACAATTTTGAAGTTTCTGTTTTTCATTACTTCTTTAATTTAAATAGTAATATCCTGTACCAAAAAAGTATAGAATTTAGAATACAGACCCTTTCCAGTTCATTAACCTCGTTATCTGCACCTGAGCTGTGATCGTAAGCAAACGTGCCTAATTGAACTGCGGGACCGTGACGCCTCGGCCCTTTGTGGGCTAATCGCTTGATACGGTTACAACCAACTTCAGATAACCCTTTGATATTGCGTCGATTTGTTGTAGATCACACACCAACCACGTGCCGTCGAGGATTTAATCATAAGTACCTGCTAAGTCCTTTGATCTCTGAACAATGGCATAACCTATCACCAGCGACGACTGCGATATTATTATAAACCCTTAGTTTCCGATATAAACCATTATTCAGTAAGGTCAGTTAGTTACGCCAAGTAAGCTGGCATTGCTTTATTCTACGTACATATCAGTTTAAATCAAAAGCTATTCATTAGTATAAAAACATGCCAATATTGAGTTATAAATACATATAACATAAATTTTACTTTGTGTCCCCTATAATATGAATAGTCTTGAGTATGAACTGTATACCGCATACCGTTTAGCTATCTAGAATACAGCCGTGGGAATCTTTTTATTCGCAGTAATAACATGATTTTTCCAAGAATACACGTCATTCTCATCAAGTCTGCAAAATGCAATGGATCATAGTTTGTATTAGCTGTTATTATCACCACGCTTTTGTTTTATTTATATGTATATTAATGTACTTAATAGTTATGACTATTCTAACTAGAATATAGTGTGCACTTTAAAAGCCTTATAAAAACGGTCTGATGTGCTGTTTATCTCTACTTCAATAAACTTAGTTCAATTGTTTTAGCTGAAGCGAAAAGGACTTCTAAAATAAATAAATAAATATATTATAACCACAATTGAAACAATCGCCGCCTAGTTGCTATTGTATCATTGAAGTCTCTCTGTTTATATAATATAATAGTTGACAAGACTAACATAATATGGGAAAAACCCAGCCGTACGCCGTTCACTGCCTGTTTAAATTACGATAATATTAATTACTACACAGTAGCTTAATACAATATTTAATTAATATTTTGATAAATGAAATCTTAATAAGGTTTAATTAAGGAAGTATGTTTGCTATTAATTAATATTTCTTAGAAATAAATAATAGGTGGAAAATACGAAACAGTTAAAATAATTTGTAATTGTATAATACATATTTTTGGTCCTATCGTCTTCTTAGTATTTATGTATATATAATAGAGGCATAAATGGGTGATATAAAAATGTTAATGATATATTTAGTTGGCGGGGAAATTGTAATTTAAATAAAATGAATGTATTCTAGTAAATGATAATGGATTTGATAGGAAGCCAAAAGACATTAGTGATTTTAGAAGACTGTGACTCAAATATTAAATGATGGAAATTATCGTGATTCACTTTCGTATTACGTTTGAGTGGTTTGAATTATTTTAGATGACTCGGTTTTAATGTGGAGATATCAAATATTAAAGTAGTTTTTATAAAAGAAATATCGGTATCCAAAGAAAAATATGTACATAGAACAGTTTCAAACTCAAACTCAAAATAACTTTATTCATATATGTAAACAAGTACACTTATGAACGTCAAAAAAGAAGTTAAATTAATTGTCAATTTACATTTACTATCAGTTCGCAAGTCAAGGGCGTAGAGCGGGCAAGAAACTTTCCGCCACTCTTTTTAATCGCTAAGTTTTGTCATACAATTTGTTTGAACTGGAGCAAATCAATCCCAAGGATTAGGATCATTTAAGTATACATCAAATTTATATAAAGTTTGGTATTAATAATATAGTGTTCCTTTTCGACTATATTCGCGTGGAAACAGATTTCGTAGCTTTAAAGATCTTAGCTTACACTCAGCGGGGAGCCAGTTTGTTTTATACTAAGTAGAGGCTAAATATTTACTGTATATATTTCTGACATAGACTATCGTCGTATATAATTTAATTATATTTTGCGTTTCGTAATCTAGCAATTGAATACGCAATGCGAGAATAGAGAAGTCACCATGACACTCGGCACACTTGTCGGTCATCGACCTTGTCGCCGAAAACTGTACTTTTTGCAAACATTTGTTTTACTATACGACAAAAAATTTGCAAATCTTGTCATCCTTATATGAACTTTGTACAGCAGATCTCATAATGTAGGCGTTGTTAATGCTAATTATAATAAATTTGATAATGACTTAAGTATAAACATACATGACATCATATACTTTTTTACGGTATTTAGTTTGATGATATTTAAGTATAAGATGAATTTATAGCGTACTAGCTGAGCCGGCAAACGTTTGTTTTGCCGTGTATATTATATCTAGGAAACATTTTTTTATATCAATAAAAATACTATCTATTATAATAAGAAAGACGTTGATCGTAGAGGGGTGAAAATTAGGGGTTGTATGTTGTATCATAAAAAACTAAAAAGAAAAAAAAATTGGGGTGGACACCTTTATCACTTATGGGTTTGAAATATAGATAGTAGCCGATTCTCAGACTAACTGAATATCCATAAAAAATTTCATAAGAATCGGTCGGGCCGTTTCGGAGGAGTATGGGAACGAACATTGTGACACGAGAATTTTATATATAAGATAGAGATATATAACTTACATTATACATAATTATCTAATATACCGCGAATGGCTTTAGGTCTATGTACTAATACGATAAATGCATAATTGATTGTGAGAGAGCTGCATAGTGATATAAGGCTTGTCCGTGACCTCCAGTGCCAAGCGCGAGCTGGCACGGGGATTCGTGTGAAAATCTATCGTGACTGCACCATTAGATAGAAAAACTTTTGGTATTCCTTAATATAATAATATAGCTAAATATTGCATATAACAGTTACCAAGACAGTTTTGTTTACAATTTTTTTTAAACAGATTCCATATAAATCTTCGGTAAAGCCCTGTTTGCAATCGAAATTCTCTGGTATCAATTAGTTGGTACTTCAATTATTATGGATTTTTAGCTATATATTCTTGCAACTTAGTTGTATAACAATAACCGTATTTTGAATAACAATATTTAAAATTAGAACACAAAGCCGCAACAATAAATAACATTTATAATAAGGATTTTGATGATGATTTAAATTAATGTTTCAACTCTAAATTGTCTACATTTAAATGTAGAGTTGAAACATTAACTGATTTCTCGTATTTCCCAATCCCTATAATCCACCGTAAACAAAGTACGGCGCGTTGTGAGAGTTGCGTTGCTCTACCTTACTGGTTAATTAGAGAACAAGAGGCTGCCACCCACGAGGAAAATAGTTCAGTTGTTCTGTTAGATGTTGTTATAACCAGTTCCGTTATAAACCTATTAATTTATAGTTAGATTTAGTCCTGTACTTTAAACCGCCTCGCGGCATAAAAAATGCGTTATGTTGTGGTATATATTCAAGGCTCTAAATCCGATTTCCGTCAAAACAATATTAGAATAGGCACAGCAGGACAATTGCTTGTCTTAGAACCCCGTGGGAGGGTACAGAATTATAAACGAATTTGACACCTACATATTTGCTGAACAGTTCACCCCTTATTGATAGATTTGAACCATATTAACTACTCAAACAGCATGTTATATACAAAAGAAGCGAAGCCTAGTCAAAATGTAAAGAATCGAGAATATATAAAATTAGTCTCCATCGACCATAAATATAATAGAATCTAGTTAATTGTCTTAGCGACTATTACGTATCTATTACACGTTTGGTTACGACAGGTAGTGACGTACTTGGACGACAACATGCAATGCGCATGGACCACAACTTCCGGTCGCGATTACAATGACGTTACTGTTTTATCAGTATTTTATAAAACAAAGAGTGACCATAAAGTAGTGTTTCGGTTAGTAAATAGGTAACTAATTGTTGATTTTATGGCTATTATATTTTTTATTTTTTAAATTTTTGGTACAGAAACATAAAACAGATTGATTAAATACATAAATATTACACACTAAACAACATTTGTAAACCTGAAGTCCAATTTCATACACATCATTTAGTGGCATCTTCAGTGCTCGTTTACTAAATATTAACTTTTACATACAGTATAAAATATATATATTACATACTATGATTTTTCTGGTATCTATACCTTATATACTTCTTATAAACTTAATTGAGCGTGAACCAGTAATTGGTTGGAAGGCACAAAACTGATTAACTGGATCTAATGCCCTATAACCTGTAGATGGGACAGAGCGTTCGGTCTTCGGATATCTTTCAGGCACTCTTTGCCCTTGCAGGTTTCTTGGGACGGCCATGGGTTCCAATCAAGCGCCTGCTTGGGAATCTCTTCGGAGTGTATGGTCAATCCATTTCCACTTTGATTTAATTGATTTGATAAGGGTTTTTCGGCAGTGCTCACAAAGTAGCTCGTTAGAGATCTTCTCGGGCCAGTAGTTACCCAATGTACTTGTATTTTAAATTAATCAAAAAAGTTGACGCCGAAAGGTATATGTCTAATAAAATATGGACTTCTGTACGTTCGAAGGAAAAATACTATTTTTGAACAGATTGCCACATAGCATAATAACAAACACACAAATGATGTACATCGTGCTAAACTCTTTAGCTCTTCAAAAAAAAATATATATATATTTGCTCATTTTACTAAATAATAGATACAATTGTGACTATGCGAATTAATGAATATATAACATATTATGTCCCGTTTCTCTATCTTTAATTTTTTCACAAAGAGTTAAATGCTCCATACATTGAAACAACGGGCCAAGTTATTCAGTATCGCTTGCCAAATTTTACTGCAAAGAGTCAACGGCCTGAGGACGGAGGGTGTATCAATTTGCCGTTTTATGGGCGTTAAAATAATTTATGCTAATTTCACTGTCTCCTAATTAGCGGTATATATTGCGGGTTGACTTTTGTTTACTGATATCGACCAATTTATATTGAAATGTTCTCTTTGTATACTGCCCCCTCTTTTTTGTTTATCACGAATTCGGTTTTATAAATAATTTTTATCCATACTTACAAAACTTTTAATCTTATCTTTTAAACTAACAGTCGTCACTGTATTCTCTTAGACCTTGAATAAGTTGCAATTATTATTTTTAATTTCACTTTGTAATAGGTACATATAAAATCTATTACAACATTTGAACAAAGTTTACGATAGTTTTATCAATTCTATTTTTATACAGCAAACTGTATAGCTACATAAGTATAGTTCCGTAGATTCTATGAATGTAGAAATTTTTGGGCAAAAATGATTGGGCTATTTAATATTAAGTCTTATTCATACTAATGGTACAGTTACTGGGCTAAAAATTGTCTTGTTCGGAATCGGAACACAGGTAATATCTGAATAAACCAACTGTCTCACTAACCACGGAAACGGATTCGATTCGCAACCTTAGTAAAGCTTTAAAGTTTTCGTAGAATTGCAAATGCAGCCAAATTGCATTGAATGGAAGCCGGTTTCGTAATTTTAATAATGTATCGGTATCGTGTTTTTCTCCCACGCGAATATATTTTCTCACGGCATCTTTGTCCTTTAATGGACCTATTTGGTAAAACCTCTTTTGATCTGGAGTTTAAGATATAGCGGCACATACAATTTTGTTAGGCGTCGTTTGATTAAAGATACAGGGTGGATAATATCACGTGGTTGGCCTTTTTTTTTATTGAGGGGAATACATTTCCGCACAGAGTGTGGGACTGGCTCTAAAACACTACCCACTAAACCCCTCCCACCAATCACGTCACAGTTGGGGTAACTTGGGATCGCGTAAGCAGCTTCTACCAAGAGACCCCGTGACACGGCCTGTGGCCTGTGAAGTGGGGCAAAATTAACTAAGTTTGGTAAATATGTAGCTATAGCAGTTATTATAATGAAAACAAATTAGAAGCTATTTTAATACTTAGGTAAGAGATTTTCCATACAAATCCTATGTAAATGATCTTATTACAAATTGCATCATATAGTTACTTCCTCGGTCGATATAATGTATGTTTTTAAAATGGTTCCTTATATGTTAAAGAACATATAAGAAGCCGAGGCGCCACGTTAGTGCCCTTAACGGCTCAGACGTCGTCTAAGCAGGGATCAGCTCGTCAGGACGTTGAACCGAGAAGAATTAATTACTCCATATAGGGGCAGATTTTATTGCTATACATGTTGACTCCTAGGGGTGTTTTTATCTAACATGTACTGTTTCTTCTCTAAGTTGTTGTCTTTTTCTAAAAAAAAATAAAGACGATTGTCTAAATATAGTATCGTTACAAATTTCCGAGCTTATTTCAAATCGTATCTTGGATATGTATGGAAAAGTCTTAATATTTTACATACATTTTAGCCATTAATTTTGGTATACTATTATTATTGTATATGACAATATGTGACTACATATTTCCTAAATAAGCACAGCTCCACACTATTATATTGGAGTAGTATTAATTCCCTTTATATATATATTACTTGCATATTTGATACATGAAGCATGTAGGCCTTAGTAGTATTCTACAAAAACACTGTATTCTAAGCCCTTTCATTAAATTTCATTAGAATTTTAATAACGTTTCATAGGAACCCATGTTATTTATACTTTAACTATAATTCACAAATGCTGGTAAAGCTTTAGCTGTATAAAACTTACTATTGTTATATTTTAAACACCCCGTAAAGTTATTATAAGACTATTTATAGCATTCAATATTTTACAAGTAAAGTAAGCTGCGGTTGAAATGTTCTATTAACGATCACCATAATAGTCCATTACGTTAAATATTTATAATGCTTTATTTATATCTCTGTTTATTTCTTGCAAGTTAATGTACACAATCTGTGATTAGGATAAAAGTTGAGTGTTTTCATGTGTAAAAACATACAAATATAAAAAGATAACCCTCTTCCAAACTAACACTTCAGTATTACAATAATCATAGTGTTTTGTCAAGTGAGCGTGCAAAAAATAATTCAGGTTTGTACTGAGATTACGCACTATACAATAATACAACATAATAATCGCTTAATTTTGCATGTCTTAAGCAATTAACGCATGTAAACTTTTCAATATGTTGTTATTCAATGGAATTATTTTGTTATTGTGAAATATAAAATTATAAAATTCTTTTATTTTTTGCTACGAACAAAGTCCTAGTTTCGCTTAAATGCTATACTGTCCTTATTTTAAATGTCACGAAATAGTTGAAGTACCTTAGTGTTTAATGTAAGTGAACGTTATAACATTAGAAGTAACTGTTATGTCGTTTAATAAATTGATGTGAATAACATTATTATATTTATTGCGTAGGTGTATAAAACGGTGTCAATTCGGGCGCCAAGCTATTTGAATATCAAACGACTATTAAGATAAAATTCTACATTTTCTCATGTGTTTTAAGTGTGTGTTAAGTGTGTGTTAAGCGCTAAATACGTAAGCAAATGTATGATTAACTTTCTAACAGATATTTTGTCGAAGTAGTCGCTATTTAAAACTAAAAGCAGTTCTTGCAATCCTCATTGAATTCCTCCATCATTAAAATTTGGTTGACATTATTGTGCTTTCGTAGGACTTTTTAATAATTTTAAAAGATAAATACAGCATGTTACCGATTGGGTAATGTAGTATAGGATAAGGAATAATAAATTGAATGGGCAATCAAATGTCTTCACCAAAATAAAATGATTGGTTTAAGAGTCATTTTCTTTGCTTATAACATAGTAACATATTAAAACCGCTATAAAGAGTATTAAAATTATGCCAGTTTTATAGGTTCTATTAACCCGCTGTGGAAATGTTGCGTGGGTGTAAAAACGGTATCGAGACAGGCGCCGGCGCAGCCGCAAAATGTATGTTTATTCTGTTGAGCGACCATTAATCATCTATCGGTTTTGATACTTTGCGAGCATTGTATTGATAAGTTCTTGTTTGTAGTAATATTGTTTGTACATTTTCAGATAGAGTAAATACGCGACGGTAGAATATTATATTTACGCAGACATACATACTTAAGATTGAATTTTTTAATCAGTGTTTGTAACCTATAAATTAGAAGAATATTATACAAAATCACGTAGTTTGTTAAACATAAAAATTAATTAGTTCAATTGTATTCGTCCTAACGCAGTTTCTAGGTTTGATAAATGGTAATTTTTGAATGTTACGACATGAACATTTAAGCTTACAAGTAGATCATAATAGGGATTGGGGTTCATTCAACGCGCCAAGTTGCCGTATCTGGCAGTCGCTTTCAACTAGGGAATGCAATCCCGACTCGAGATCGTAAATTCGAGATCCCTCGGGATTAGAAATATCAATCCTGCGGGATCCCGAGATTTTCGGGATCTCGTCATGTTTAAAAAAATGTGAATTTCACATGACTGAATATGATGAAAACTGCTTGTTTGTGATGAGATAAGGTTAATTAAAACAAAATATTATTTGAAAGAAAACAAAGGCCTTTAGTACTAACTTAATAATTAACAGTTTTACGAACATAAACATAATCAAAACAAAAGTAGATATAATTTAAGGAGATTAAAAAGTAGTAGATTTTGAAAGTTACTTCTTAAAAAAAAGTGTATCAAGAGTGCTATCTGATAACCGACATCTAATGTTCGTTGCGATGTTCCCAGCTGCTGGGAATGCTTTCTCCAACTCAACACTGGTTGGCAACAGCGTGAATAAGCAATTATATTATGTAAACTGAAAAAATCGCCCCCTTGTTCCACCACACTCAAAAAAAATCCATTTATTTTTGTATTACTGACTCTAATTTCTCTAAGCTAGCGTCTAAAAGTAAAAGGAATTTTAGACGCTCGGAGAGTTTCTTCTAATTCCTCTTGAAGTGATGTATTAGTTTGAGTAGCAGTAGAATTTATACATATTTAAATCCTCTGAAATCATAGAAAGTGGCAAGTGATCTTCGTTTAATACTATATATTAATTTCTACTTGTTCCTACTACTCTCTATTAATCTCTATAATAGTGTGATTATATTTTTTGATTTCTTTGATTAAGATATTTGCTTGGCAATTGGAAAGTCTCATTGTCTTTCCCTTGCTCCAAATCATCTTCAAAATTATCCGGAGTTTTCAGATTTTTATCGAAGAGGCCAACTTTTCTGAGAGAGTAGTTTCTAGGTCTTCTATCTTTCGAATAATGAAACGCAACATATGTTCTGCACTAACTAAATAAGCATCTCCCAATCCCGTCAATCTCGAACGGGATCTCGTCATATTATGCTTCGGGATTGATCCCGAAAAATTACACGGGATCTCGCGAGATCAGAATCCCGCGGGATCGGGATTGCATTCCCTACTTTCAACATAGCGTGTACTGTTTTTCCTGTTTCTTACTTATAATTGTTTGTTTGTGATATGTTTATATATAGCTAAGTCTAATAGTTTCGAAGCTATTTTTATTGACAAAGAATAATATGATTGTAAATAATATAACATGTGTCGTTATGTTGTATATTAATAAATATTGTGTTTTTAATGACATTCTTCAAGTTAAACTGGATATTTTTATTTAGCTAGATAACAAAGTAAAATTTTAAAAGATATTTGTCACTAAAATGTGAACTAACTCAAAGTTAGATTGTTTGAGAAGAATTCTTCCTTTTACGCAGACGAATTCAAATACGTCAGTTCCTTTTTGTATTAAATAAAGCATGAAACTCTCTGGTATTCAAAAATGAATAGCATCCTCTAACTAGGAAGTAACAAAACAACCCTCGGAAGGGCTTTACCCCATCTTGAGGTTTAATTAATTGATGTCTGAGTATTTCCAGTTGCTTGACAATACTGTTTCAGCTTTGAGTAGGTACATAAGATTGGGTAAGTTTGAGACTGCATTTATAATCATTTGTAAACATATTAAAAAATAAATAAATCAGTGGCGCTACAACCTCTTTAGGTATTGGCCTCAGATTTCTGAATCTGTCTCATGATCATATTTAAATTTAATAGGCAAGTAGGTGATCAGCCTTCAGTGCCTGACACACGCCGTCGACTTTTTGGGTCTAAGTGGCATGTCGGTTTCCTCACGATGTTTTCCTTCACCGTTCGAGCAAATGTTAAAAGCGCACATAGAAAGAAAGTCCATTGGTGCACAGCCGGGGATCAAAGCTACGACCTCAGGTATGAGAGTCGCACGCTGAAGCCACTAGACCAACACTGCTCAACTGTAAACGAATTATATGCTTCAATAATTTTATGTTTTGTCCTTATCATATGACAGTTGTATGCCAAACGCGATAAGCGCAGTTGAGGTTTGTTTATGTTTATGAATATCGTTATTTGTTTTTAATTGGGGCAGAGTATTTTCAGTCAATCACATTTCACAGCTTAAGCAGCTGTGAAGGACAGTTAAATTGCTGAATTTTTTAAAGGTCATATATACAATTTGGAAATCAAATTTTAACTCTCAAATCTATTTTCTTTAACATTTGGGAGTTAAAATGTCTTACTGGATCGCAAAACTTAGCATCGAAACGTAAATTTTATTCGCTGTCGATCGTAAAACGCTCTCGACGTCTTTTGAGCAATAAAAGTAACAAATTCATGTCCTCGTGGAGACATGAAAGTTTTTATGTTCTTCATACGTGAACTTCTTAAGATGCTGGTATATTAAACCAGGGCATTCAATTCACATAGTACTTTTATATTAATAATATACTTTTAATTATTAGCCTGCGACTCTCATCCCTGAGGTCGTAGTTTCGATCGGAACATCGTGAAACCGGCTTACCTTAGACTCAAAATGTCAATGGCGTGTGTCAGGCACAAGAGGCTGATCACCTACTTGCCTATTAGATTGACAAATGATCATGAAACAGATACAGAAATTATAATTTATTTAAGTATGCATTATAATTTCCTATTTCTCCCTTTCGTTCACTGCTAAAGTTTTTATTATTTTAAGTACTTTAACATAATATTGGCCTGTATAGTATATGTATACTTCTATGCGTACACCACAAGCATTTATCACTACAGAACAATTCTAGCGTACCAGATAAATTTGATAAATTTATCAGTCGAAAGTCAGACAGTCAAATGCGTTTAAGATAAGGCACTCAGACTGTATGTCGCCTCACTGATACGAAACGGCTACGTCACGATTATGATTGATTTTCCTCGTCTCGATGTTATCTGTACAAATAAACAAAATAGAAACAAACAGCAACGGGAACTTGTTTGGCCCCCGTGCGCCGGTTTCAGCTGTTTATATGATACTGTAGCTTAGGACTGATTTGCATAATGAAAAATACTATAAAGGAATATTTGTACTGGTTTCGTTCCTTCAACATTTTCTCAGTACATATCAGGACCCTTATAAACACCTTCAGAGAATAAAGGGATAGACGGCTCCCGAGAGAACTATTACCTCCCCTTTGCATCTATCAACCCATTGTCTTAGGAACGTGAAAAACATCCCTTGCGCATAAGAGGGAATTCAGGTACGGCCAGCAAACCCGCAACTAATATGCCTTGCCGATAAAAGACTAGATTATGAAACCAAAAAGTTTAATTCTAAAATGTAAAGATTTTTGAATTAAGTAGGTATTTGCAATGAGCAAAGCTTTGTTGGCGGAGCGATGTTTTTGTAACATTGATATAAAAAGTACCGACGCTGCTTATTTTGCTGATAGTCTTCTGCCGACTTCCTAGATACATTGTCACACATATACCCAGAACGCACCATAAGCGTTAATACAACTACTGCGACGCATGCTTGGTTTTATTATTTTATCATGCTAAAGAGTAGAGCAGTAAGAATAGAATGATATTAAAAGTAGTCTAACATCGACTACCGTTTAAATAGGAGTCTAATATCGACTACCGTAAAAATAGGAGTCTAATATCGACTACCGTAAAAATAACACTTGTATTTTTTTTAATCAATAAGTTTCTTTTATACTTTTAAAAAAATCTATTGAATACCGTCGCGATTTGACTACCTACAGAGGTTGTTTTGTACCACTATGTCATGTTTTAACAAAGCTACCAAGTTTAAGCATAGCTATATTCGTACCGTGTATATTATAACTAGAAAAAAATCAGAATCATTTAAAGAAGTAACTCGAAAATCTAATTTTTTTTAATATTGTTTGTGGTAGGTTTGTGTTTTCATACAAGGTATTTCTTGAGCTTGAACTTGTGACTTCGTCTCTTAGTTACAATTTAAGGTAAAAACTGCTTTTGCTTTCAAATATTTACATCAAGTCAATCACGATGTAAAGGCAAATTATCAGTGTTTGTCTTCGGTCGGAAATTTAATGTATACGCTAAAGAAGTCAGGGTTTGAGAGGAACAAACATATTCCTCGGAAGTCCACGATTTTAAATGTTGATTTAACCATTTTTTGTTAAATGAATATACTTTTATCAGATGATAGATTTTTTGAAGTGAAACTTCTGCGCCTAAGCGCATGAGGGTAACATTTTTACGGAGCGTCACGCATATGTGCAGCGTTTTTGTCGAAGAAAAGGGAGAGAGCGATTGAGACCAATTGAGAGAGAGTGAGAACGGCGAATTATCTTATAGAAATTCTATTTTTAAAATTTAAATTTCGTAAAGAGAATTTATGAAATAAATTTATAATTTTATATTTTATGCAAAATAATTTATTAAAATCTCAAATGACGAATTGTAAATGTTGTTTTTAACATCGGAGAAATAAATTTAAAAAAATATTTTTATAATTTGTATTATAATTTTCGACACTTTCAATATTTTAATGACAATTTAATTCCTAAGATATCTTCCTTTTTCCCTCCCCCTAAGTCTCGGAAATCTAAATTTTAGATTTGTATAAATATAAATAAGACTTCAAAATTAATTTGCCAAAGAAGTTTTCACTTCTGACATGTGTACTTTGTACGCACGCACTTTTTATTTTTTTTAAACAGCAGTGCTCACAAGCGGCTCTTATAATCTCACAATACCAGCATATCATGGCATATCTTAATTAGAACACGTTTGGTAATTAGGCAAAAATTCCGGTTAACATTTCAATTTATTGCACTTGACATTATAACATCCTGTTGCCTTCATAACTGGTACGTGTCACGAGTATCCTGTATCAATGGCAAATAGACAGATAGATCTAAAAAGCCAAGACCAGTCCACTAACGCCCGAACCCAATAATTAATCCACAATCTCAAATTAAAAACAATCTGAGATCAGACCGTGACAGTCGATCGATCTCCTATCTGCATCCCAATATCCATCCCTACGAAAATAATCCATTTTTGGCGACAGATAAAATTCTCTTTGTAGTTCCATTTTACCGAGTTTTCACTCATATTTGATAATCAATGTAAACCGAATAAAGTAAATAAAACCGTACAAATAACATTAAAATATACATGTCTATGTTTAAAACATAACAAACAGCTTTTTAATTATTTAAAAAACTGGTGTATGTTAAAATCTGTTAAAATAATTGACTGTTGGAATCGAGCTTTCGTCAACTGTCATTTTCATACAAAGGTTTATCCACAGACACCGATCCGACCTATCATGGATAGCTTGTATCGACAGATTTCTATACAATCCGTCGATTGGTTATTGGTACACTTGTTACAACATTTGGATTAAGATTTCTATCTCAGAGACCAAAAATGGATTGAGATAGGTTATTGGGTTCGGGAGTAAGAGACATGTGTTCTATATTTTCCATTTCACAGCTACGCTCACCTAACAAGCGATGTTGATTGCAACATCTATTTTCTTTAAAAACGGTAATCCTCAAGGGATGGGTTCTAGTTTATAGAGCGGGGTTACTTCAGCTCTCTTTGCAAAGCTTAGATGAAAAATGTTACCTCCACTATAAAGCTCCGCTATCGGTTGGGGCTTGCGTAATTTACACTCAGGATTTCTATCGGTGTACCACATAGATGACGTATCACATTGCACCATAACTTGTCCTTGACGATATGAAAAACAATGAGCAAAGCAACTTCCGATACATTTGGGATTTTACATTGTTGTTACGTGATGTCGAATACAATATTGCATACCATTTACATATTATATTGGTATTTGCGGTCAGCTGATATGACATTCCGGACAAGATTTGACTAATTGCGATAAGATCTTGTTTAATGGAACAACATTCGGAAAATCAGATATCATTTTAGATTTAATTAAAGTTTTATTTTTATTTCTTTTTTTTATATTTAATTCGAATTATCATCATCATCATGCTATAAAAACGCTCGTTCCGCAACTGAACGTTTTTAAGGCAGTTTTTGTCGTGCACCACTACCAGCTCCCCACTCAAGTATTTCCAATTCGACTTAGAGTCCTTCAAGAATGGAGCGTACCAATTCTTAAAAGGCCGGCAACGCACTCGCGTGCTCTCCGGCATTCAGAGTCCATGGACGGCGGTATTACTTATTCATCTTAATCTTTAAGCTATATTGAGGTTTCATGCAAGCTTGAGCTTATCGATATTTTATTAAGGTATACATATATATATATATTATTTAGGAATTTTGACGTATACGAATGTGTGTAAATATCATTTTGTACATCAACTTATACGTGAACAAACCAATTATTAATTTGACTTTATTATTATTATGAAGTATCAATAATTATGGTAATCCACCTTAATACGCTTGTTTAAAACAATATACAAACCTTTACACATTATAAAATAAAACTGTTTAATTGCAATTTAAACGTTGCCAAATATGCCAATAAAATCTTGCTAATAAAACAACGTCGGTATTTTTGTGTATGGCGGCTACATACGCTCCCACGCAGTGATTTGCTAAAGGATATTTGGGCTGTCTGCACCGCAGTTCATATACCTCTTCGTGTTTAATTTCTCAGAAGACCAATTATTTTTATGTATTTTTCTTATTATGTAGGCGGAGTTAGATATCTCGGTTGCAAAACTTGAAAATGCAATTCTTTATTACCCCGTAATGAAAATAACTACTACTAGAACAGTGTTGGCCTAGTCGCAACTCTCATCCCTAAGGTCGTAGGTTCGATTCCCGGCTGTGCGCCAATGGACTTTATTTCTATGTGCGCATTTAAGATTCGCTCGAATGGTGAAGGAAAATATCGACAAAATGTCGACAGCGTGTGTCAAGCACAAAACAAATACAGAAATCTGAGGTCAAAAAAGGTTGTAGCGCCACTGATTTTTTTTAATGAAAATATCACGAAAATTTGATAATTTAATCTCATTTATTCCTATTTATTTCCTTCACCCATCATTAGAAAAGTGTTAATATAAATATATAAAAAATACATACACTTAAATATTTATATAGAAATAATTATATATGTTTATATTTTTTTTCAAGGACCTCTTATAGAGATAGAATAGGCATCCTCCAACTGGAAACTCCAATTTTCTTTTCCCTGGTGACCCTTTCCTATCTGGTTACCCTGTTTGTTCTTGCAACGGTATGGCCCACCCATTTCCACTAAGGTTTTAGCAATGGGATATCAATAACTTTTGTTTTGTTCCTGATTTCTGTACTTCTTATTCCTTTAGTTTTAAATTTAGTACACTACGTTCCATTCTTCGTTGACAAGTTGTTATTTTTTTGTCGGTGTTCGAATCATACCTTTATCCATGATTTACTACCGTAAGAAAGACATGGCAATATATACGTGTCTAAGACTTTCTTCTTTAAGTATGGTGGTATATCTGCTTTCGGGACTTCTTTATATCCCCACAACTTGTTCCATGACAACCTAGGTCGCCTATCGACTTCATGATTCCGTGACTTTTTCAAAGATATTCACGTGAAAACATAGTATATAAGTATTTATTTATTATAAATAGTATATGGCAATATTTATTTTACATGTTTAATCCAAATAATGAAGCTTTTTGGATCTTTTCCATACTTAGATTCTATCTATTTATAGAAATAGCAATTGTGGATAAAACAATGTTATCTCACAAATCATTTAAGTCTGGACACCGGATCTGTTTCCTGTAAGACGCATTTCCTGCGTCATATGGGATGAATTATTCATTCCACTTGAATACTGTTCAACTGCGCGCTTCTTTATGTTTGAGGGAGTCGTAACTCTTGCCTTTTTAAGTTGAATTGATTAAGGTAATGCACGTTTAAGTAAAAGTTCTTTAGTGGATATTAACGCGTAGTTATTGCTAATCGTCATTCCGAGTGATTTATATGCGTCAAAGTTTAATTTAAATCATTAAGCTTCTATGAAGAAACTTATAATTTATTTAAACATCGTTACATTACAAATAAAAATAAATAACATTAATGATTAAGGATGCAACGGGCGGCTCTATCGCTAACAAGCTATCTCTTCCAGGAAACCCTAGTGTGGAAAATAAGTAATAAAAAATAAAAATACTATGGGCAAAATGCAAGAAGTGTGTCTATAAGAAAATCAACAAAAATAAAATTATAAGTAATTCTGAATTACATATACAATTACCAATATTAATCTAAAATAAAAAATAGACTAAAACTAAAAGCTAATTTCACGGTTCAAAAAATTACAATGCAATACAAAAGAATAAGAAAATACATGATTACAAGAGTCACAATTGCGCAGGATAGGATATGTGGGTATATAAAATGTATGATTAGGAATATTATTTTTCTTAACCGATACTACTACTTAACACTTCTTATATATTCAAAACTCTCACTTTTATTATCTATGTTAAATATTTCACCAGCTATAGGACTTGTTATATTAAGTGGTAGTTAATGAGACTACACCTTTGAGACTAATAATTCTCGGGTTTGATAAATGTAACATAATGTAATGATCTTATATACGTAACTTTTAGGTGTAAATATGTATCTACTCAAAATTTTCCTTCGAGAATATACTTCTACGCATGTAACGACGGCTTTATCCGTCGGGAATAATGGTGGAAAGATTTATGTAGAAAAGACCCAAACTAATTAGTAAACACCTATTATGAATCCATTCCAGTTCACCTCAAGTTCATTAGACCTTCGGCCCACCCAAGCTTACGTAACGTAACTTAAAAACAAAAGATATAACCTTTATAACCTTCGGTAAAAACGTGTTACATAGGTTTCAATACAAAAGGTTTAGATGTATAGAGACTGACAGGTTTCAGTATATAAATTAATATAAAATTCTGCAAATTGTGAATTACATTATTTTATATATATATAAATAAAATATGAATAATGAATATACAGAAAACTTTGTATCGAGCTAAAAATATGTGAGTAGAGCAGTAATTTTCCTACTTCCAAAGGTATAAAGACTAATATATTTATATACGCTATAAATTATTATTCCATGTATGTAATACTATTAAGGAAACAAAATTAAGTCAATATAATATAGTAAACATTATCTTCCTTCTATGACTTTGTACGCATTAGTGATTGAAAATAATAAAAAACAACTTTATTATAATCTATCTTAATCCCAAATACATATTTGAAGAGGCATTAAAATAGTAAAAGTAGTTCAGTAACAACGCATAAAGCGTTTTACAATGTAAAGGTTTAAACGTAACTGATGTTTGACACGCGGATAGTTAATGTAAACTTCTTGCTCACAAACACAAGATTTGAGGCCTTTATCCGAAGTATCACGTTGGCATTATCATACGTGGTCGTGGGTTCGATTCAAATGTCCATCAATGTCAAACAAACGGCGCCTCGAAATGTCGGCTCGATGTGATTGTTCAGAGATTTTGTAACAATTAAATGTATATGAATACCTATAAGGTAAAAGGGTTCTGTGTCAATTATAATTTTGTGATATCATCACGAGATTATGTTTGTTTCTGTAATGAACGTGTATTTGATAGCACGTGAAATGTTAATTATGTTTAATGATATTTAATTATTATATTACTAGTAATAGTAAACGAGTTGGGAGAAGGCCTATGTCGACAGACAACCTGACCAAAGTGGTTGCTAATAAATTATTATTTTAAGCTATGTAAATTAGATTTAAGAATACTACTGTTTAATAAGAATAGCATTTAAGTTAAAAAGGTCAGCGAATAAAGGGCTTTTATTATTATTATTATTACTAGTAAACTAAAAACCATGTTAGATAATTTACTTATAAGCTACAGCCAGCACTTTATCACACAGTATTTTAATGCCATTGAAAGATATAGGAAAATCTTTAAAAGAACCGTCGTAGTAACATTTCCAAAAAACTAAAATGGCAACAATGATTGCATATCCAATTATCTTTATGATGATTCGATAATTCTCATTTGAAGAAATGAACATAAATTCGTATACAATTTCGTCAAGACATCTTGTTCCATCCGTTTATGGCAGCTGTAATAACCATCGGAACGCTTTTAGCGAGAAAGGCTCGGAATTGTGACGGCTTAAATTAAAAAATCGTTTTATTTTATATTTTAAGTGTTTCAGACTTGTTTATGTTTAAATCGGTCCACGTTTGTTTTAAATACAACTACAGTCAAAACCGTTTATAACGACATCGTTTACAACGACCTATCGGTTATTACAACCAGATTGTATGGTCCCGTCCGAATCCCTAGTAAACTATTCAGTAAACAAACCGCTTATAACAACATCGGATACAGCGACATATCGCTTACAACGACGAAATTTTATCGATATTCATCGGCTATAACGACCAACCGCTTCTTGTCTCAGCAAAACAAAACAATACAATCGATTTTAAATCTTATTTAAAGGCATTGAATGAATATTTAGGCATATTATTACCTACGCACTTTCTCTCAACGAACAGTTTCAGCCAACAACGATTTCGGAGGCTGTAACAATTTTGCAAAAATTTGTTGCCTTTAACAAACAGTTTGATACTGGTGATACTCATACCTTAAGGAGTATGAAACGTAAAATGCAAAAAATATTTGAGACTGGACCAAAATGATTGATTACTTTTGTACCTAATTATTTCGTAATAAATATTTTTGTTTCTTTTTTGACTCGTTTACATATTATAATATTAACATACCATATTATAACCCATACCTACCTATTCTAGATATCTAACTATGATAATATAACTTGTAGATACTGTACATACATATTAACTATACCTGTGTATATATAATATATGACATTGCTTATAACGACTATCGGATATAACGTCGGCAACTATACGGTCCCTTCAATGTCGTTATAACCGGTTTTGACTGTATATACATATAATTGTTTTAAATACGCAAAGATTTCATTTTGCTTTCAGGAATGTCACAAGATTTACTATGAAATCTATGAAAACAAAGATTATCTTGTTACGAAAATATGAATTAAAGTTATTTATATATAAGTACTAGTCATGGGGACCACCATGCTTTTTTGGTGGTGATGCCATTAAATTGTAGCTTATGTGAAACGTTGGTACTTTCAACACAGCGCCATCTGTTAGAATTGTGACTATCAAATAATTAACAAATAATTTGCAATAAAATATATATACGGGTATAAATTGAGATGTAAGCTATCCTATCTTTTAAGTTAGATCAAACCGCACACGGTGTGCTAATTTGATTGAAATCGGTTCAGTAGTTTAGGAATCCAAAGCGGACAAACAACGTGACGCGTAATTTTTATATATATATTAAGATATTAGAATTATATGCACACACTTCACTTTAATCATGAAGTCCCGAAGCTAACTATTAAAACTTTGCAAAGTAAATTAACGCGAACTTGGTGATTTAGTTTCATAACTGAACCGTCTTACATGCATGCTATATAGCTTTATATAACTTCGATAAGTTGCCAAACCTGTCAATAATAAAATTATATAGATTTTAAAAGATAAAATGATAAGTTAATGAAACGTTGCTTGAAACCATAAATAATTATTAATACATAATAGCCGACGTTTTAAGATCGCTCGTCAGATATGTATTTAAATAATGAAACGTAAATATTCCATTTCAATTTTTTATTTCTTTCGATTGATTAATTTTGAGTTTAACAAAATCATCACGTGCAAGAGAACCTGCCGAATTAAAGTCAAAATCTATTTAGTTATTTAGGGAGTTTAGTATTAAGTAAAACCTTTTAAAGAAATAAACTTTTTTTCATAGCTTTCACAAAAGCTTAATCGTTGGCTAAGAGCCTGTTAGGCACGTTGAACGCTATCTTTCGGTCTAGACTTTGGACACAACGAATTGACCTAGATGTGGGAAATCGATTCCACTATACAATTTACTTGTTTATTTAACAGTCAACTCGCGTAGAAAATTCTATTTTCTAGCAAACAACGGCGATGCAAATTTTAATGGAACGCTTATGTAAACGTTTTATTTTATTTGTATTATGGGAAAATATTATAAAGATACACCTATTAAAACCTGGGCTCAATATCAAAGTATGGTTTACATCTACACTCTTAACTTGTCTCGTATTTTACATTTAATTTTTGAAATAACATTCTAGCTTTTATAATCATTTTTAAAATAAAGAAAATTAGGTTAGAAATAAATGGTGTCGGGCCATTTCGATTTTACTTAAAGCACCACACACCATTTTAGCTTACACACATAAAATTAAAATAATTTTATTTTTGTTAAAATTTATTTTTTTATTTTATTTTTTACAGTGAAGGAAAACATCCAAAAAGTCGAACTACCTACTTACATAGCTTTTAGATTGAAAAATGAGCATGAAACAGATTCAAAATCTGAGGCCCAGACCTTTAAGAGGTTGTAGCGCCACTGATTATATATGTATTATGCAAAAGTATGTTTTTTTTATTATTACGCCACGCGTTATAGTTGCGGTACGCTTGTCGTGGCGTTAAAACCCTAAAAGGGTACAATAACGCAGATACCTGTTTAAAAGCTTAGAATATTTTAAAACTAGATGGAAACAATTGAACTTTTCAGTTTACTGCCCACTGAACTTGCCAACTCAATTTTTCAATTGAAACGTCGAAACAAAGTTATGAAGCCAAGTAACCTATACCCTGTATACGATTTGAGTCACGTAGAGATCCACCCACGTACCTAGAAATCGTGACTTAGGACCAGTTTCACTAAATCCTATTTCCTGATCTTCAGATATCTGACGCACTAGTATTCAGGAGTCCTTTGTAAACTATTATGTATAACGTTATAACGAAAAATTCGCTACATTTGTTTGGTTTAACACAAAACCCATATATGAATTCATGTAACAATGAAATATTTTCATATTTAGACATCAACAACGTACTTAATTGTAATTGTTTTTATAATCAGCTTACAAAACTAACCTATTGAAGTGCCGAAATTTCTAAGAAAGACACCTGAGGTCATAAACAGCCTTCTCGCCTTTGTTATTGTTAATTGTATTACAGGTGTGCTATTATTCTTAGATTACATTGCCTGTAGGAAATTTTGGTCTCAGTTATAAACGCACCCTTGTCACCTATTTATTATATACATATATATATATATATATATATATATATATATATATAAATTATTGTAATTTACCAATTTGGTGTTTTTTCTCTTTCCTCCGTATAACGAAGAAAAATGCTCGGTCTCTTGACATTGGTTATAAAGAGTTGAACTGTGCCTACAATTATTATTATTTTTAAATACGACCTCATTATTATTCTCTTCTAAGAGAATACACCAAACAAATGCTTAAATCTGTCGATTTACACTGCTTTCACAAGTTATGGTTAGGCGTAGACAGAAAGCTATACATTACGTTAGTTACATAAGTAATTAAGTTGTTGAGTATAAAATGATGCGTTTTTAACCGATTAGAAAAAAATACAGAAAAATAATTAGACTTGTAATTTTGACGCTTAAGTAAGTATATCACCTTATCTTATAAATCCACTTTATTTAACAGCTAAGTAGTTACACCAGCAATCGGTGAAACTAAGTTTGAAAAGTACAATTGAATATCAGAACTTCACGAAAGTTTCGCCAAGTTTTCCTGATCTGTTATTGACTTTCTCTCTCTCACAATCAAATAAATTATGTGGATCCGCATACAGATTAAAAGTAGTAGTAGTATTACACTTAAATTTAAAAGTCTATAGGTTTAATTATTCTAGATTTAATTATCACGGCTCGGGCGTATTATATAGTTATGACTTAATAAGGCGACCGTAATCGCTTATTATTTTAAATTTGTTTGCCTAATATCATAACTCATTCCAAGTATATTTTTGGTTATCTGACTGGGCTGTTTACCTTACACCGTTCACGCACTATATTTGACAGAATTAATTTAATGTTAACTTTTTAGAAATGCAAATGAACTTAAATACGATGTTGTTACTGTACCCACATAAAGCTTTTTAAGACTGAGTGAAAGAACTTGCCATACTCAAACTCAAAATATCTTTATTCATATAGGTAAACAAATACACTTATTAACGTCAAAAAAACGTTAAATTAATTTTAAATTTACATTTAGCGCTCTAAGAATTCTAATTAAAGATGATAACTTACGATGAAGACTTCTATTTATGTTTATATTAGATTTTATTATTATATTAAAAAATTGAATAAAAACACCCTACCAATTTAGTATTTTGCCTTCCATGCCTAAATTTGATGTCGACGAAATGTAATGAGTTTTTTTTTAATTTCAGTTTTGTTAAGTGAGACAATATTAACAGACGACATGTTAGAGAACAAAACTCTGAAGATTACGGACTTTGGTCTTGCCCGGGAGGTCTACAAAACGACAAGAATGTCTGCAGCGGGGACTTACGCCTGGATGCCACCTGAGGTTAGTCAAAAAGTCAAAACTCCTTTATTCATATAGGTAACACAATGTACACTTATGAACGTCAAAAAAGAAATATACATTTACTGCCACTTCTCAAATCAAGGGCGTAGAACGAAGGAAGAGAAGAACTGGCAATAAACTCTCCGCCTCTCTTTTTAATAGCTATCTAACAAGTAATGAGGATTATAAAAAAGTTTTATTAAACTTTAAAAAAAAAGGATGACTTCATGAATATAAATATAAGAGAGCAAGGGTTATCATAGAATGTTTTTTATTGTTTTTTAAAACGGCGATTTTTATTGTTTATTTTTTACAATCTTTCTAAAAAATTTGATATTTGTATCCATATTTCTTTAAAATTAGGACTGAACAAACCTCAACAAAACTTCCAGGTGATAAAGAACTCGACGTTTTCCCACGCGTCAGACGTCTGGTCATATGGGGTTTTACTTTGGGAACTACTCACGGGCGAGACACCTTATAAGGGCATCGATGCGTTAGCGGTCGCTTATGGGGTCGCCGTCAACAAACTCACGCTGCCCATACCCAGTACGTGCCCGGAGCCTTGGAGAGTGCTTATGGAAGGTAAGGGGATGAAAATGTTTCATATTTTTTCTCTTTGGTAGTACATTAACATGTTTTACTTAGCTTTTTGTATTCGAGGATAGAAAGAAAAGACGAGGTACTTGCTACTGAAGAGAACAGCGCCTTGACCCACACATGTAGTTAAATCAAGAGTTTGTCATAGTTTAACGTAGAGATGTTATGGATATGTTATTTCGGATCTGGATACGGATATGGATATAGAAATAAAATTATATCGATTTGCGATACGGTTACAGATTTTTAATTATTTCGGATTATCCGTTAGTTTCGATTACGGTTATTAGATTGAAGTGAAATATAAATACAAATACATAGTATGTAATGATTTAGTTCTATTTAGATTTTAGACTCTTATTATTATTATACCGCTTCGAAACTATCCGAAACGAAATGGAGCTCCATAACATCCCTGGTTTAACGTACAAACTCTGTTGTCAAATCTGTTTAAAAGTTTTAGAGTTATGATACCATAAGCTGTAAGACTTCTCATACAAACTTTTGCTCCGCATCAGGTCCCTGTATTAGTATATTGTTTGACATAGTATTTTGTATTGATAATTAAAATGAGCATATAAAAAAATATGTATACTCAACATAATTTACAATCTATTGCATTCATATTCCAGCCTGCTGGCATTCGAACCCTCGAGAACGGCCGTTATTCCCTGAAATCCTGGAACAGCTGGATCGGATCAGACAATCAGAATTCACCCGCGCACCTCACGAAAGTTTTCACACAATGCAAGATGGATGGAGGATAGAAATTGAAGAGGTTCTGAGGGATCTAAGGAGAAAAGAGAAGGTAAGGGAGGTTTACGGACTGGCGGTACCAAAAAGTTATGTGTTCGGCAGACTTGGAAGTTAATTTATCTTTTTGATGTTTCAGAAAAAAATAATATTTGATAATAGTTCTATTATAATAAGAGGAGGTAATTTTTGCCTGTAATCTTGTCTGTTTGTGTCATTGCATTTTTCATTAAACAATATATGTATAACTTAAACATATCAACATATTTAATTGTTGTAACAGCGTAGAGTATTATGTATTATAATTACAATAAAATAATGCAAATTGTCTTCTATCTGCTTACACATAGGAATGCAAAACTATAGAAGAGGTTAGTGCTACTAACTCATAGTATTTCTGTTGTAACTTTTAATGTAGTATATAATGTATTAAGTGTGTTTAACCGCTTGGATTGTAGATTTTTTGTAGATGTAAGAAAGTTAAATATTTATTTTGAATTATTATTTCTTTGCAAATATGTATTACTGTTAAGGAAATAGAGAACAGAATCTCTGGTAATAGTAATAAATTGCAAATGACATCTATCTGGTATTTGTAGAAATTCTATAATCCCCAAATGCATGACGTAGACATCTATTTTTATTTTGTTTCTCCACAATTTAAACCTACAACCTCTAGGCCATATGCCATGTGCATAATCTCCAAGCTATGTAAGCAGTTGCTGTCATTTTGTATTATATAATCAAAGATAAAAGAGAGTATGAAAATAAATCTATGATTTCAATATTACTGATTATATTTGTCAATTAAATATAAGTTATTACACTGACTCAAGAGCTAAAATCAATAAACTCCAGTTTCAGACATGGGTGCCTCAAGGAGGCATTAATAAAAATTAATTTAATCAATATAATTATATTTTTTTTCAATCTGTTGCTCATAGACTAAAAAAGTAACCCTATTTTTTTTAAATTGCTTGCCTGGATTTGTTTGACGGTCATTTACAGAAATATTTTGATATTTCAGGAGCTTCGATGTCGCGAAGAAGAACTCACCAGAGCCCAGCTCCAGCAGAGGCTGGTAGAACAGAACCTCGCGCAGAAAGAGAGGGAGTTGGAGATGAGAGAGATCGATCTGGCAGCTCGTGAATTGCACATACTAATATTCGCTAGTAATATGTCGCAACAACCGCCGCAGCCTAACAAACGGAAAGGTAAGACGGCTTTTAAAAAAAAATTGTCATTTGTAAATAATAATTATGTTTAAAAATTGAATGCATCACATGTTTATATCATGTTTAAAAAAAAACACTATAACAAAATGATAACAATTAAAATGTATTTATTTATTGCAATTAAAATATAGTGTCCTTGAAGAATCGTTAATTATTTATATAATAGATAACCAGTAACCCTGCAATTATATGAGTTTTAACCTCAGATTGCCGAAAATATAAAATTTTCGAAGATACATTTTTTAGATAATTTTAAAAATTTCATAGACAACTAGGTGGGCCTATTTTTGTCTATGAAATTTTTCTTCTGTTTTTGACACATGTCATCGATTTTTGGAATTGAGACCCGTTTCAGGCCGGTTTCCTATGTTAGCCTGTGCCAGGGAGCAACTCCTAACTGCACATATAGTATGAAATTTCCATTTATGCACTGTCGTGATTCAAACGTACGGTTTGATTTGCACGCTTAAGAGTAATTCTTTGCAAAAAAACTGTCTTTACGATGACACTAATTTAACGAGAACTAAATAATAATAAAAAGGGCGTACGTACAAAGTACACATGTCAGAAGTGAAACTTCTTTGGCAAACTATTTTTTAAGTCTTGTTCATATTTATACAAATCTAAAACTTTAGATTTCCGAGATTTAGAGAGAGGGAAAATGGAAAATATGTTAGGCATTTAATGAATTAAATTGTCCTTAAAATATTAAAAGTGCCGAAAATCTATTCAAATAATAAATATAATTTTCTTAATTTATTAATAATAATAATAATAATAATCTTTATTGACATATTTGTAATTACAGAAATCCTATGAAGACTCTGACACCTAAACTAGGCTTTAGTGCCTGTATCTCAGGAGTCAGTGGCTTCTCCCAATATAATTCGTAACAAGTGTCAAGAGAGCTTATTCAAAATTTTACAAGACAATACTTTTTATAGACATTTGTAAATTCCAGATATTACATCTAATTATCTTCTTACACATAATATACTTAAACAAAAATAACATATATTAAAAAAAAAATGTTTCAGTATAAATTACAATGAATATAATAGGTAATAAAATAGGTACATACACATAAAATACTAAAATACATAAATATACATAATACATAAATATACATAATTATACATTTTACATATGGGTATATGTAACACTAGTATAAATATATAAATTATACACATAATTAATGAATCAAAATAACTAAAATATTATTGTAGCATGTTAGTTAAATAGATCTTCTGTTTCCTCATAATTTAAGGACAAAAGCCAAGTCTTAACAATTGATTTGCAGTCATGTAGTGAAAGAGGGTAGAAATTTAATTTTTTGTTTATTTTATTATATAGAAAGACTGAGAGATATGCTCGTTGTCGCCTTGCGAAGGTAGTACGGAATTTTGCTGTGGGGAGTACATTTGGTATACAGCGTTTGTTACTGCAAACCTCTGGGTTATAAGGGGTATGGACATGTTGTTTGGCTATTATATTAAAGACGAATAACTGTCTAACACTGAGGAGCTCACACTGTTTATATAAAAGTGTGGTTGAAAATCTGTAGGGTTTGAAAGTCATTACTTTTAGTAAAGATCTGTGGGCTCTTTCAAGCTGAATTAGATGTGACTTGCACGCTCCACCCCACACGCTCACGCAGTATCCAATAACCGATTTTACTAAGGCAAAGTAAACAGTGCGGAGTAGTTCAAATTCCGCGGCATAACGTAATTTTTTGAATGTCCAGATTAGTTTTCGCGTGCGTGCCGTTATAATCTCAATGTGAGGAAGCCAACTCAATTTATTATCTAATTCGATACCGAGGTATTTAATGGTATTGGATTTTGTTATATTAATGCAAGTACAATTGCGCTCAGAGACACATATGTGTATTTTAAGATTAATATCAGTCATATGGGAATTAATAGTTTGGAACTGAATATACGAAGTTTTAGAAATATTTAAAGTAAGTAAATTTTCCCTGAGCCATCTAGCCACCTTCTGCAGTCCGCTTTCGGCAATATTTTGTATCTCGGTCCAGGTGTCCCCATAAAAAACTATAGCCGTATCATCGGCATAGGTAAACAACCTGCAACTAGTTAGGGACATATTACATAGGTCGTTTATGTAAATAAGAAAAAGACTTGGACCAAGAATACTGCCTTGCGGAACTCCAAAAGTTACATTTGCGTCGGAACTAATATAATTATTAATCTTAACCCTTTGCACCCGACCACTAAGGAAATCTTTAAAAATAAGCAGGGCTGAGTCTCTTATTCCAATTCGCTCCAGTTTGTCCACAAGTATAGGTATTGAGACGGTATCAAATGCCTTGGCAAGATCGAGGAAGACACCAAGGCACTTTTGTTTCCTGTCAAGTTTTTCTGTGACAAACTCAATCAAGCTACCCACAGCGTCTTCTGTTGACATACCCATTCTGAAACCAAATTGTGAGCTGGACAGAATATTGTACCGATTTAAAAACTGTATTAACCTCACGTTAAGCATCTTTTCTAGGATTTTTGATAGTGCTGTAAGCACAGAAATCGGTCTGTAGTTTGCAACACAATCCCGTGCCCCACCCTTGTGAACAGGAGTAATGAGAGACCTTTTAAAGACTTTTGGAAAGCAGCCTTCCCTAAAACATGTCTGAAACAAGATAGTAAGCGGCGATACAATGACATGTCTTACCATTTTTAGAAATCGAGCTGGTATAGAGTCCCAACCAGTGGCACAATCATTTTTTAAGCTTAAGATGAGAGATTCCACCTCAACCTCATCTGGTGGCATTAGTACGAAGGAGTTAGTCAAGCAATTAGATCTTGTACATATGTAGTTATACTTACACCCTGTAAGTTTTTCAGCTAGCTCTCTACCAACATTAGAAAAATAACTATTTATGTCCTCAACCGCATCCAATGCGTTACAATTCCTAATTAACTCATCGGCAGAAGATTTTTTACTTGAACTATCGGTGACATATTTTATTGCAGCCCAGGTTTCTTTATTTGATTTTGCACTTTTTAATAAGAATTTATCGTGTTCGCGCTTCAATTTTCTAAGTAATGAGCAACAAAAATTCCTGTACCTTTTATAGGTTATTTTAAGAATTTCATTTTGGGGGTCCCTTTTTAAATTAAGATGCAGTTTATCCCGGTGACGGATACAGCGAAGTAGGCCCGGAGTCATCCAGGGCTTAAGAGATTTTTTGCGCCTGGGTACACGGACTTTTTCAGTGTTAGCTTTAATAGCAGATGACAGAATTTCAACAAATCGAGTCGCAGCAGACTCGGCGTCTTGCTTGTTAGTCATAAAAGTAAAATCAGCCAATTCAACATATTTTATAGCTTCACTAAAATTTACTCTTTCAACAATGGAAGGGCACTGAGTATTAGTCCGTTTACTGTTAAGGGATAGATTTATTAGAATAGAGTCGTGATCAGTTACGGTGGAATTTATAACTATAACACTAGTTTGTAAAACAGTTTTAACCATTACATGATCGAGACAATTGCTTAATCGTGTTGGATATGTGTGGCCTGGCAGAAAACCCAATTCGCTGGTTAAATTTAAGTAAGAGTTACTGTTTCTGTCACCGTTTCCAGGTTTTATATCGATATTTATATCACCTATTAAAAATATATTCTTAGATTTTATAGATTTAACAATATCATTCAAAGCATTCAAAAAGCGCTCAGTGTAGTAAAAGGATGGTGATCTATAAATAGCTAAAAGTACAATATCTGGTACTATTTTAGCAAGCAGAAAGTTAGCATCTTTAGGATTAGGTTCTTCAATTTCGCAATTTATATTTTGTTTAGCATAAATTATAATACCGTCATTTTGATTTAAGCACTTTTTTGTGAAATAAGAATTATAATCCTTGAGACTGGGTATGGGTTTATTATCGTTTAACCAGCATTCAGTTAAAATTATTATATCTGGATCAAAGTACAGACGAGCTATATGGGCCAAGAATGCATCAATATTTTTGTAAACGCTACGGATATTTTGTGTTATAATTTTTAGGGAGTTTCCTGATTTTTTAACTAAATCATTACAATTATTTATATCACAACTGTAGGCAGTTGCCACTGTTATATTATCAATATCATTATTTATATTATCAATAAATCTAGCCATTTGTAAAATATTAAGCTTTTTGTCGCAGCTACTCGTGTCTGAGAAATGCTGACATTTTTACAAAGATAAGATCTCGATTTCAACATGATCACTAGACTAAGAATGTATAATTTTTTAGTTATGTAAAATACAATACAATGAACAGAGTATAAGTATGTATATAAAGTAAAACAATAATATAATATATAAAAAAATAAAATAATATCTATAAAAACAATAATTAAGTGCCGGATTTTCACAAACAGGAAAGTTATCGTAGGCCGGCGGAGTTTCCTGGGGGCCTCAAAAAGTCATTGTTTTAGACGAAGTTTATTTAAATCACCCTCACTATCAATTCTAATATGCCGTTTACCTTCATCTTGTCTCAGGTAGGTTCTTCCAAATGAGGTCCAGCAGAATTTATATCCATTTTCCTGAGCAAATGCACGAGCCAGATAATTTAATCGTTTTCCGCAGGGTGATAGACATTCTGAAATAAAAAATGGCTTTGCTGGTCCTTCCAAACTTAAGTGTGCCGTGTTCAATTTGTTAGCAGAATTCATTTTGTTAAATTTGCGTGCCTTTTCAATAATACCATCTTTCAATATAACGCTGCCCAATTCCACAATAATTGCTCCATGTCCAGTTTTACTTTTTGTACGATAAATATCCTTAATATCCTGTTTCTGTATGGGAAAATCAATAACATCTGCAGCTTTTGAAGCAATTTTACATAAACTATCCTTATTTTCACCGGTAATCTTAGGAATATTTCTTAGTTCAAGTTTAGTTGAGGCAGACGTTCGTTCCAGCGACTCGATTTTCTTTTCAAGCTGATCAATATACAGACGATCTTCATTCCTCTGTTTTTCCAACTTCTCGTATTTAGCTTTCATATCTTCGTACTGCTTAGAGACAAAAGCAATGGAGTCTTTTATTTCTGTATTTTGTGTCAGGATTTCTCTCATGGAGGATTGCAAGGAGGTGAATTTACTTTCATTTTGAGAGTTTGCTTTAGCAAGCATATCCTTAATTTCGGTTATGAATTTTTTAATATAGGACTTATTTCTTCGATAATAAAATCACGTGGCATTTTAATTTACAATGTGTCATTTGAGATTTTAATAAATTATTTTGAATAAAATATAAAATAGTAATATTACTTAAATTCTCATTACGAAATTTTATTTTTAAAATAGAATTTCTATAAGGTAATTCACCCTTCTCACTCTCTCTCAATCGGCCTCAATCGCTCTCTTCCTTTTTTTTCGTGACGTTCCGTAAAAATTGTACAGTTCAAAAATAAAATTTTCAGGCAAATTCAGCAAGATCCGTCTGCTAAAGAAGGACACGATCTCCTCGCCCTTGGACTTCCGTCACACGCTGACCGTGAGGCCCAACGACGAAGCCAGCGTGAAGCAGTTAGTCGCGGTCGCCAAGGACACGCCGCCCGGATCCCCCGCCATCATGCGGGCCATCGCTCGTGAGTATTCTTTGGGAGGAAAGAATTGCAAAACAAAAGACTAAACCTTTAATCTTAAATTAAAAATAATGTTTAAAATATCTCTGCTATTTCATGTTCTTTGATTAATTATTTTATAGATAAATGCTTAAGAATTATCTATTTACATTTTAAGTATAGAGTCTTTCTCTTTTATTTCTCAATAAATATTGAGATATTTAAAAGACGTCGACATCGCTTCGCAGTACCCGCGGACGGCGTGAAAGGCAAGACGTGGGGTCCGTCCACCGGACACACGCGCACGCGGACGCATCTGCCGCTACCCGCCCTCCGCGCCCGTCCCCACCGCCCCTCCGCCTCTACCTCCGCCCCCCACCTCTCGCCCGCTCGCGCCTCGCCCGCCCGGCATCCCGGTGAGTAGATTTATTTATCATTCATTCAGACTTATCAAAACGCCAACAGAAAAAAATGCCGTTTGCCAAGTACAACTATTGAACCGATTTTGACGAAATATAAACCGTTTCTCAAATTGGAATAATCCGAGAAATTTATGGATAAACTTACGTATACTTATGAAGTATCGTGTGAAGGTATGCGAAGGCCGACCTAATATAAGTTTTGTCCACACGAAGAAGCGGATCGGCCCGGGCTAATAATAAGCGCGGTCGAGCACCCGAAGCGCAAGCCTCGCAAATCGAAATCCCAAGTGCGCGCGCCCAAAACCGACCTAGCCGCGAAACGAAGCGGCAGCCACGACGACTTGCTTTACGAGAACGACGAACCGCGACGGAACCGATTCCTCCTCTGCCCCATGTTCACCTCCGCCGCCGACATCCCCCACTACGACACCGTCTTCGGCCTCCCCGACGGCCGCGAGGGCCCCCGAGGCGAGATCAAGAAGAACTTCCTCAAGTCCATCCGGTCCAACAGCCTCGCCGGCCTCCTCGCCGTGGCCGGGAGCCTGTCCTCGGACACCACGGAGCTCTTGAGGGACGAGTGACGTCACGCTGTATCCCTTTCGCGATCGAGTCCCTGACGCGCAATTATTATCGCGACCGACCTCGTCCCTCGACGGGTTCCGGGCGAATGAGTCTCGAAGATTCGATTTAGTTTAAGTTTATAAGATAAAAAGACTTATTTTTCCCTAGGCTAGATTTAGTTAAGGACCAGTGTTCTCTAAGTTATCGGCTTCACCCTGTGAATTCCAAAAATCGAGGCGAATCGGAGAATAGTGATTTGACATAGAGCATTTATTCCGACATTAGATACGCTAGAGTAAGACGAGTCGCCGGCGCCGATAGCGATATTTTTCTATGACAAAATCCTACGAAGCGTCGCCGGCGATTCCCTAGGTTTAGGTTAGGTTAGGTTAGAGAAGGTGACGCTAGATCTGTGAGGTGTGTCTCTAGAAGACTTGATAGTTCTCAATCGACTGATTTTTTTAGGGTTCTTGCCAACGTGTGAGTCGATGCGCGTAGAGATCTCGTATAGTAAAAAAATAAAAAAAAAATCGTTTCTACGTCGTATCGGCGACACTAATTTTGTTCTGATTTTTTTTCTCGCCGCTAAAGGATCGTCAGACAATCTGCCGTACCCTTGTAAGTATATTCTCGAAATGAAAACGTAAATGAGAAGTTGTCATTAGTCACAAAAGTAGCGAAGCCGTAGTTCGGCCGAAGGTTCGAGATGTTTGTGTGTCGTAGCCTAAGTAGATTTTGTAATTTTCTATTGTTTTGTGAATTGTAAGCATTTGTTTGCTTGAGCCTGTTTTACGCTATGCATGCTTATCAGTTCGATCCGCTATTTACGGGACGGTTTATTATCTATGTATTTTGTACTTACGTTAGACATCGCTTCTTCACCTCGTCGTATCGTGGCACGCTTTCAAATGTTTACAATGGCCTCTCGGTTTCTGGAAGCCTGTTCGATTCCGCGTTTGTGTCACGTCGGACAGCCTTTCAAAGCTGGAGTAGAGTAGGATAAAGGATAATGTAAGATAGTACAAAATTTCCGTTGTAACATTCGATAACACGTTCCCGTGGTGGTGGACCTAGACTCAGAAATTGTCGAAATGTCACCGGAGGGCCGGCTGCGAGTCGACGGAGGGTTAATTTTCTGTTTTCCGTTCGGGTTCTAATCGTCGGCAATCGGTTAACAGCGATGATATGATTTTTAAACTGCCGCCCCACCTAGTCACACCGAAATTTCAGTTAAATCTATTTGAGATCGGGGACCGATCTTTCCTCCGCCGACTCTCCCCGGCCGAAGTTAAACCGTTAGGGCAATCGAATAAAACTCTTGGTGATCCGGTTCTTTAGTTTATACTTAATTCTTTATATATCAATAAACCTTTTCCATAAAATCGAGTCTGGTGTATTCTTTTAACATGGGTCTACTAATAAAGCTAACATTACCCTTAACAAAGAGACTGTCTCGTTGACAAATACAAAGAGAGGTGAAGGAAAAGGAGCTTAGCTTTTCTAATCGGGACTCAATCGATGGAGGATAACATTATAACAATTAAGAGACAGATCGCGCCACGATTTCATTTGCAAATGTAAGTATTTTACTTTTTTTAGTTTAGCTCGAGTCAGTTTATCGTAAACGAAATATATTCTACATTTTATTAAAATTCTGTAAAATAATTGGAAATTCAAAATTCTGTGTATATTTAGGATTTTATATATGAACGTACGACACGTACAAATTCAAATTTAATGACGTGGAATAAGTGATACATGTATCTTATGTTCCATAATAAACATATTTTATTTTTATTTTACGATAAACTGAAAGTTCGATTGGAAACGCAAATAAATAACCAAATTGAGAATAAAAATTTGTGTTTTTAAGCGACGATTGCTTTTTATGTTGCTTATGAACTGTGTGGCATGCGTAGATATTTACACGCGTTTTATTCGCACTATTCACATCGCATCTTTGAACTTCTAGGTGTAATATAAAGTGTAACTAAATAGTGTTAAAACAATTAAGTTATTAATGTGTATTTGAATTAGAATTTCGCAGCTCATCAATTGCAGACATTCGTTCATATCATTGCACAATGTATACTATAAATTGCTAATGAAGCATCGATGTAGACTTGTACAGGGTGTATGATTTCAAAATAGAATAGGGCAATCAAAAACTACACAATAGAAAATTATTTTCTTATCTCGTCTATCTCCCAAAATTTGTTGTTATGAACGGTAAACGGTAATTTAAGACTGAATTTATGAACCTTTTAATGTAAAACTTCTCGAATTTCTTTATTGTCAGTGGTCACATCGATGCTAATTGCTAATATAGATGTTGTGAGCACGCCCCTAGTCTAATGCCTATGTTTCTATTCACATAGGTTGTTTTCTTCCTTACACAGACTTCAGTCCGGACGAATGGGGTCCAGAGTTCCCACTCGGTACGTCGTCGAGGTATTCGATACCCATGCCTACTCTTTATAGTACTGAAGGTATGTTCACAAGCATTCTGAATTCACTTCTCTAACTTTAAGGAAGTTAAAACTAAAAAAATATTCTTTGATTCCAGGTTATAAGTTCAAAAAGCCGAGTATAATCGAGCTGGTGCTATACAATATGGCGGCGTTGTTGGGCGGCGTGGCTGCCGGATATGACGTCAGAGTTTCCAACGTCAGCCCACTGCATCCTACTTTACAGCCACACAGGTGTGTTTGTCACTCTGTTCAGTGTTCCGCCATTCGTCCCGATAGTTATATAACTTTAAATTTAACATACATTATATTTACTACCTTATGTGATATGTATATATTATTGGGATGTTCGGGGGTTTTGTTGTGTTTCCTCAAGGAAGTCGGTACGGAATAACTAAGGAATTTAATATTATGACACTATCTGGTCAATATATTCTTGAAGTCTTGTTGTATGTACAAAAAATATAAACGATTTTAAAACACTGACTTTCACCAGTATAATACTCGAAACAGAATTAGTCTAAGCGTTACGACCAATCAGGCTCCAGAAAATAAACCACTTTAAACAACAATTATCACTAAATAAATTCAATGAATTAATCAATAAAGCTTTTTATAAATTTGACGAATACTTTAATGATCCTTGGGATTGATTGGTGGATTTGTATCCTTTCTTATTATGTAATTTTAAATGTTTTCAGAGCGGAGGAATCAGACGTGCTAAGTCCGTCAGTGTACGAGGGATTCGGTTTCGCGCACAACACCTACCACGGACCTACAAGGCACGTCCGAGCACCGCTCAACGCTCTAACGGACCCCGTGAGTACAAATATCTCTTTTGATTTCACCTGTCGAAGCTTGGAAGCATTTATTTTTGAGCTGTCCCGACAGACTTAGCTATTAGTTAGATTTTCCAATTTGATTTCAGATATCAAGCCTTCAAGCGGAAGAACAAAAGCCTCTTCGATTCACGGACTCTCCCACGCATTACGCGCACCCCTCCTCTTCCTCTGGCTACGGCCATTCCGCTCAACCGCTCTCCGGCACCTCCGGTCTCGGGACCAACTACACTTCGACCCAACCGACTCCCTCTCCCAGAAGAACCTCCTCCACTTCCGATCATTTAGCCGATTTGTACCAGAACTACCGAGAAAACTTCCAACCTTCCCCTTCCCAAGAGAGACAGGACTTCTTCTACAGACCGGACTATTACGATAGAACCGCCGACTACGTGGTCAAACACCCGTACTACGGGTACGACGAGTGCTCCTTCGAGTACCGGGAATCGACCCCCGACTACCGATTCACGCATAGACGGACCCCGTCGAACTCCTCCGCGTCCAATTCGCACCCGGAAGAATTCTCCCCCAAATTCCAAAAGTACCCCAAAGACTATCGCCCCAAAGGCGAGTATCCTCGAAAGAACGACTACTCCCTTCCGAGGGATTTCTATCGGGAGGAAGCCGAGAGACCGGCGAATCTGGGGCTAGAATTGGCACCCACCAAGTTACGGTCCAGTCTGAAAAAATACAAGAAGTCGTCGGCGTCCGGGGGCAGCTCCGGGGGAGGGACCCCCACCAACCCCACCCCGCCGGATAGCTTAACCAGCGAAACGGACAGCTCCTACGTTTCGGCGAGGGACGTCTCCATCGGGTCGCAGTCCAGAGTCAGGTTAGTCCCACTTGCGAGTTAGTGTTTAAAAGTTCCACTTACCTTATCTCCTAGTGATAATAGTGTGACTTGAATGTGAATCGTGTCTTACAGATTCAGTCCCGAAGCGTTGGAAGAAGGAGTGGTTCGTCGCGGCTCTCGGCACTCGTAGCGAAGGCTCACGAAGTTCGACGATTACCTCGTGTGATACACGATCGCACGGCGCGTCGGACGACGTTTCGGCCTCGCTTTAGAGGGTGTCTCGGAGATATCTCTCTTTCTCTCTCTCTACTCGCATACGGTTTGTGCTTTCCACGTTTTTGACTCGTTTGGTGGACCCTGTGCTAATATTGAACGTTGTTCATGGCTTTTTGCCACGATATTTGAAGTGTAATCTCTTAGATTAATTTTTATATAACGACGTGATTAGGTATCAGAAATGGCTGACGGACGAACTGATATTTAAGAATTTGATTGTCGTCAATGTTCCGATTTTCGAGAAAATATTTTACAAAAAAACTAAGCGTAGAAAAGTTTAATAAGAAAATGATATCGGTCACGCTTTTATTAGTTCACAATAAAATATGTTTTACACACGCACTCACTAAATGCCATTAAAATTGGGATTCGTTACACTCGCTCACCGCGATTGTATACTTTAAGATGTGTATTAAACTCTCGTTAAATGTATAATTTGTGTTTTAGTGAAACAATTATGTTGACAATGAAATGAATGTATATGAGATTATAAGTTTAGGATTTGGCGGCTGAACGGTCTTTGAGATTTTAAGATAAATGATTTATATGCAAACTTATATTGACATGCTGAAAAGCTGTTTTGAGTCATTGATTTTTCAAAACAAACGGAGAAAAATATGTTTTATCGTCAGAGTTGTGAAGCAGAGTTGAAATAATGAAATCTGCCTTTCAAACCCTTTTAGCGTGTCATTTATTTAAAGACGGTCGCCTCGTACTCGAATATTTGTCAGGCACACGTGTACAGTGTAAATACGCAATGTACAAGCTTCATTTATTTAACTGGCATTTAAGATTTCTTAATAAATAGTACAAATATGTTAAGGTATGTAGAACTATATTCGTGTGTATATTTAAAACTATATCGCATTTTGTACAAAGTATTGATATTTTTTACTGAAATATCGTTTGGCTGGAGCCGTAGATACTAGAGTGATGTCATTTCATTGAATTAAAAAAATGTGTAAATTTTCTAATGAATTTGTATGTTTATGATAAGCGACAATGTTCAGATAATTTTTGGCGTATATCCGTGCCTTCAATGTGGAATGAGCTTCTCACTCCGGTGGCTATGGCACGATCGGCCACTCTGCGTAGTCTTAGTGGCTTTTGTATTCAAGTTATATTTAGGTGGAAATCGAAGTTACTAGTCGGCGTCATCATAAAAGATGCATTTTGTTGAAACGTGTTATTTTATTCAGATTCATATAATTAAAATTGTTTGTTTTTACCAGATCGCTTTTTCCTTCATGTGAGAAGAGACTTGGCGCTAAGAATGTTTCCCCTACGCTTTGGATTAAACAAACGAATTTACTGTATATTTAATTACGTAAATAAGTAATAACAAAATAACACGTTTCTAATAGTTTCATTGTGACAATACGTTGATATTAAAGTCGATATTAGGTACGCATTTTGTACTGTTAATGTTGGATTTGACGAGTTACGAGTTGTGATCGACCGAAGTCGCTAATATTGAGCGAAAGAGATATTTTTATGATCGAGGAATTTGAAAACTTGCGTCGACTACCGATCGCTTACATTGTTCACTAGCGTAATTAAATGTAAGGTGTATATCAAAAGTAATATAAAAATTAGCTTTGATATGATTAGCGAAACCAGTGCCTCATGTTTGCTGGCGAAGTGTGGAAGGTCAGGAATTGGCATTTTCATTATTATATTTTGTATTATGACAGACTTTATGCAATGTGATTTAAATATCGCGGTTTTATTTGTGCAATATGCGGGAATTTTTTGCGTCCATTATTTTTATTTATAACGTCGTGAAACAGTATTGGATACAGTATTTCAATCAAGAAATTATTTATATGTATATATTTTGATCATTAAGTAGCGCGTAATTTGAGCTTGTCTGTGCCAATATTGCGCTTTGAATTATTTATTTAGTACAAACCAAAACCTAACCAAATTATGTTAAGAATCTCTCGTATTATAAGTTTCAGATTAGTCACAAATTGTTTTCTCGAGTCAACGTAACGAAACTGTAAATATTCACGGCGCAATTACTTAAAACGTCTAGTCTTACTTTTATTTGAGTTTTGTTTGGTTACAACGGTTTTGCGCTCTTTGCCTGTCATTGAAGACGTTCCATTTTTCTTATCTAATGGAATATAATAATCTGAATTTCTAGCAAAGATCTATTCAGAAGATGCTAAATTCTTACTTTAATCATAGAAACTGTCTTCTCTGTAAGAGTGCAAATCCGGGCATTCCATTATTTTGAACTAAACATTCCATGGTGGGGTGATATCGAGCTCGTAGTGAGCGAAAGTATTGAAGGTTCTGTGTGCCAATGTATTGGGAGAATGCCTTACGTCTGTACGTTAAACCGACAAATAAAATAGATTAAGCTTTTTACTCTTGACTATTATTTAACCCTCACTTCCGTAAACAATCGGCAGACTGGCCACCTAGCTGATATTTGTACACTGTGTAGCATTTAGTGCATTTGTTTGGTCACAGCCAATTATAGCCTGCATGTTAATTGTCAAGGTCACAAGATTTTTCCGGTTTCCATTGGAGGCAAAATATAGAAAGTAATAACATGTGCAATGTTTAATAATGCTGTTTTAATTGTACCAAGGGTAAAATATTAAATACTTTATTTCCCTGCTATAGGAACTGAGGTTTCGAGAAAATAAAACATTTTGCTAAAGTATAAAAAGAACAATTTATTTTCTGCATAATTATAGTATGTAGTGCACATATAAAATATAAATTTACTTATAAAATCGTGTCTTAAAATTCTATTTATGTACACGTCTCAAAGAAAAATGTCAATGATTTTTATCACAATTGTCCTTTACGAATGTCTAGATCTAAACAATAAGTGAAGCTTCGTTTAATCACTAGTTTCAAACCATTTGGTTTAGTAATTTTGGTTTTTAACCTCTTATTCTATAATCTAAAAATATTAACTGAATATATCACAAAGTATAAGTTATATATTCATAAATTTCTATGACTAGTGGAACATATCTTCGACAGTACCTTTAAAATTTTGTGGTTTTTTTTCTTGTTAAGGAAATAATTCATTATTACTGAATATACCGTAAAACATTACAAAATAAAGAAAAATACAAAAGTCAACCCTCCGTACATTAATGGACGGTTTTTGTCGTTCTTCAGCATAATCTGGAAAACGTGAAGTGGAACAAAAATGTCTAATTATGTGACCTCCATACAGTAACAAATAAGTCAGCGAACATAAAACTGTCATGTTTTCGTTGTGAAAAGGATACTAAGTTTTATTTTCCACGGTTGAACGGCCACGCCTCATCAACGGTTGCTTTGTTAGCGCCTCGTGGATCGCTGCCAAAACAACTACTTAACGACGATTTATCATAATATAGTATTATCGAAATTTTTACAAAAACTTATACGATCTAATATGAAACTTCCAAAATCTTCATAAGATTCAGACCAATGTTTTCCAGAACAGTGGTTCTGGAAGCTCGTAAACCTCCATGAAATGAAGTCATATGCTATCATAAATGTTTTTTCAGGCTAAATATTGAGTGTGTCAGTATGCAAAAGTCAATACAGGAAAAGTATTCAAATATTTAACAAAATATACAAATAATGTAACATATATAAATAAACATAATTTTTCGTTAAACGAAAGTTTATAATAATCAATAAGCTTGCCATGCCAACAATGCACGAATCATACGAATATAGATAGAAAAGCATTTGCATATAAACATACGCCGAGCTAAAGGGAACAGTCAGATAGCAACGGAACTTTTTGCAAAAACATCAAATTGAGACTGATCAAATGTTAAATTTTCCTATCCTCCTAAATTACGGTGCGTCCTAGAATAGTTTATAGCTTATTTAATTCCTTCCTTCCTCTTAGTAGTCGTGCCTGTTGGCAACTCCAAATTCTTAGAAATCAACTAGTCAAAGCGGCATGTTCAACTTTGGTATTAACGAAATAACAGGTAATGGTTTTTCAATTAAACAGATCCTAAACACACCCGTGACGTGGTAAAATATTCCCCTATATTTTGACCGCGATCTAAACTGCTATTGTTACAACTGTACAAATAGGCATGTTACCGAAGCAAACTTGTTTTTGTTCCTGCCATAAATAGTCTACGCACCGTTTCAACGAAGAATCCATGCCTCTACCTAGATTACGTATAACCTTATCAATTTAAATAAATTTCACGAAACACCAGTCGGTTTGAAAACTCGTTTTAACAATAATTAATACACGGAACTCGATCAAAAGTAGCAATGAGCGCAGACGGCACCAATTTCGGTTCATTATTATATATTTTACCACATTGGTATTAAGTATACAATTTAACTACATGCGTATCGTAATAAAAAAAATGGGTTTTACAATTCAAACTATCGTATTGTTTCAGTGATAATAGATATCGTCGAAAAAAAAGTCCATCAAAAATAACGTTGGAAAACAATTTGAAACAACTATCCACAAAGATACCTTTATCCGATATTACTAGGACAAACCCAAACGTCTGCCCTATGGGAGGATTATTCAAATAAGTTCCGAATATTTGTTCATTGATTTATCAGTTAGAGAAGAACACGTCAAAACAGTTATGCGATGTGTTTTACGGTGTTCAGAAAAACCTTCATATTAAAAAAGTTTATGATAAACACCACTAGTCTACATAAGATATTAAATTTAATGTACGTTTCCAACGACCAAGAATAAATTGACTTATTAAATGAAGCAGTTTATTGATCACAAGACATTCATTATATTAATCAATGTGCAAAACCATTGTAGTAACTAAATAAAAAGAGTCTTAGTATCATGGCATCCTTGAAAACCTAATTAGTTAAAGTAATCAGTCTTTAAGTATTTGAGATCGAGACGGTTTGCGCCGAAGAGCTAAGCCGAGGAAAGGTCGTCGACATAAGTTCAGACGAATATTTATAGCCAATGACCTTGAAAAGGACAGATGAGACGACGGCTCCACCGAGTATGAAAAGGAAAATCAATATATTCAGCCAGTTGACTGTTAGATCTTTTTTACTGTATTAGTTGGCATTATCAACTGTTATCTTTCTATATTGATTAGTTTAGTTCAACAAAATGTTGTAAATGTTACGTTATAACTATATTATTGTACGTTTATCGCAAATATTGCCATGAAATTAAAATATTTATTATTAATAGGTAGGTTGTAAAGAACGTTAACGATACGCGTGGTTTCCAATATTTTATAGCCTATCGCTGCACTTTAAATTTGAACATAATATATGATTTGAAATCGCCAACGATGTTTAGCCACGCCATGGACTTAATTTAATTCTAAGGACAATATTTTTTATGTTTATGTTGATTTGTGGCAGTAATTTGAATTAGTCATAGTGGCTTTTCTACCATTGTACTTTCATATCTAATCTTTTTCCTGGAGCGCAAACACGCCACGATAATATACATTTCTTATGTAGGCATCTACAACAATTCAGAATTAATTATTAGCATTTCTACCGTTTTGTGAAACCTTTTAACTTTAAATGTGAACACATCCTAAAGTCACCATCAGATAGGGGGGACTTGGTTTTCGTGAATACGGTTTAGTGATCGTTATTTTGAGCGTGACTTACAGCGAAAAGATTGTTTAAATAGAAAAAATACTAATGTCGGCGTACACAATGATGGTGGCTATAAAACTGAGGTAATATAAACAAATAAAATCTTATTTTCGTTCTCTACTACACAACATGCAATATTCAAGCAATTTTACACAGCGGACCTGCCGTTGAACAATACAAATAAAATACTAGTATAATGTAAATGTTAACTACTGCCACAAATAATAATTATACTTATTATGAATATTATGTATATTATTATACGTAGATAGGGGTGGGATGAGGATTTGAATATAGAAAATCAATAGAGAAATATACAATACACAATATTTAAACATGAAGTTTATTAAAGATTAAAAAAAACATACAATGCTTGTTTACACAAAATAAAATACCTGGAGGGTTCAGGCGGAGAGGGCAACAGGCAGGCTATCCCTGCTCCAACCATAATACATACAATTCGACAGGGCCATACATAGTCAAATAATAAGATACCATATCATATGATAAAGTACACATATAAGATAATGTTAAGCCAACTCTACTCACAGGTAGTCATGTTGCGCTCTTGCCAGTAGAAAACTATATTAAATCTTACAAAAATACTTATGTGACTAATTTGAAATGCACATAGAGGATCTCACGTCTCGACTACAAAAATATTCTTGAGATTGGAATGAAAATCTTTAAGCTTTGGGCCTCCCAACAATCACAAACGGCGTTTATAACGTCCGTTAACCTACATATTATTTCTCTTTTGCGTCTTAAAGCTAACAGAAAGAACCTGTCCATTGAGCGTGTAGCCATTCAGGGCCTGGATGGCCATAGCAGCTTCATCATACTCACGCATGTTGACAAATGCAAAACCTTTGTTTTTCTTTGTCTCTGGATCCTTGATCACTTTTATTGAATCTATTGCACCATATGGGCCAAAGAGCTGCCACAGTGCTAACTCTTCTGTGTCTTCACCAATGTTGTATACATACACTGTTGTTTGGTGTGGAACTGCAGTTGTACCTAGGAGAGGGACAGGACTTGCCGGAGCTCCCAGTAATGGTATTGGTGTGTGATTGGTTGCAGCCATTGGATTAAAGCGCTGTTGGCCTTTATTTATAAAAGGTAGAGCTTTTCCAGGTGACGGTAATAATGGAGGAGGTGAAGCCTGGGGAAAGCCAGGTGCAAATGCGGCTGGTCGTGATCCAAATGCTGCGCTTAAGTTAGTACCATTAAATGCTGGAGTAGTGCCGTTAAAGACAGCCGTCGCACCGTTATATGCAATGGGTGCAGCTGACATGCCAATTCTCTGAATGGGCCTCATTACAGTTTTGTTTGCATTGGGTTTATTTGCAAATTTGACTACAATCGGCCCCGCACCAGGAATGGGTGTCTGACCATTCAGGTTGTGGATAGCATCCTCTGCTTGCTGTCTGGCTTCATAGCACACGAAACCGATCCCTTGCGAGACGCGACTATTAGTAATATTACCGAATTGATTAAAAAGATTGTTGAGCCGCTCCAAAGTCATATCTGGAGGTAGGTTACTGATGTAGAGATTCGATTCCGTATCCGGCTTATGGCTTACTTTGTTTTCGGGATTGAGGAGCGCGAATGAGACTTTAAGAGTCTTCCCCTGCATTAAGAGGCCGTTAAAAGCAGCGCGCGCCTTCTCGGCATCCTCGTGCTTCTCATACTCGACGAAGCCGTACCCTCTGTTGGCTATAAGCTTACAACTCTCGATCTTTCCCATCGCCGAGAAGAGAGCATACATCATATCACGTGTCATCAGCTCCGGAATATAATTGACCATGAGTTTGGTCGGTGACACATTGGCGTCGACGCCGCCATTCTCATTCATTTCGTTTTTTATCATTGTTCTTATTTACCACAAACTACACTACAGAAAACTAAATACTTAAAAGTTCACACTGATCTTAGTTGATTAATTCATTTGTGATATTTAAAATTAATAAAAGGTTAACAAAAAACCTTACACAAACTAAAACGCCAACTACACAACGCCGCGCCGGTTCACAAGTTCATCATCACACCGCACTCGGCTCACGGACACGAACAACTTGAACAAGTTTGTATTTTGAAATGTTACCAGTTTATAGAGATATTTGCTTTACTTTGATCAATTATCATTGCTTATGGTAGAAAAATCTTTATTTGCTCAATGAACGTATTTTAAGTCAACCATAATAGACGTGTTAAATTTGAAGTCCAATCAATTTAAATTTGTTTTTATAACTTTTTTACAGTACGTGGCTAAGTGAGACGTGAGTGTACCCGCTGTCAAGTGTCAAAATTAATTGTTAATTTTATACAACGTAAACTCGGCAACTGTAGTAGCGCTAAATAATCTAAAATCAATTAAAAACATATTTATTATTTTAATTTTCAAAATAATACATATCGTAGAACCTCCAGTATACACTAACAAGTAATAGACCAAATTTTAATAAACTAATCAATGTGGTGAAATTGAATAATTGTAAATTGACATATGCCAGCTGCCAAGCGATTAATATAGCGATTGATATATCTATTGATATGATTTTTTTGTTTTCTAATTTCTAATCTGTGACCTGTACTTTTCGATTCTTAGTTAATAGTTTCCACTCAATGTATTGTATTGATATTGCTTGATTTGGTATTTCAATTTTCAAGTACAATTTAGATTTATACGTTTACTTTAATTAAGGCACAATGCTGTTAACGAATGTTTTGTTAAAGAAAGCTAAAAGCAAGTAAGTATTAAATAAGTTAATAACCTGTCTTAACACATGAGTATTAACAACAGCAGAAATATTACAAAATAAATTCTCATATGAATAATTATATTTCAGACACATAATGGTTTTAATGGAAAGTGTTGTATCGGGGCATAAATTCAATTCAATACGTGAGCGGCTTGGGGATAAATTGGAACTAATTCGCTTTGACCCATATAGTGAGTAAAAATAACTTAATGCCTCAAAAATCTCTCTTTTAAATAGTTGATTTTTTAAACTTAATTTCAAGTGTTAAATTTTACTTAACGAAAAAGTATGCAATTATATCCAAAATTTTAATTTACATCAAATAATAATTTGATTTAGTTGTGTGTCTTAACTTAAACATTAAATGTTTGTAATGTTAAGCTATTTGCTGTTTATATTTTTAAGTTATAAGATTATTATATACATTTGTCAAAATATTGCATAAATTTATAATCAAAGATATTTTTGCATATAATGTTCATTACATATATATGACAGTGATAGGTATATCACTTTTATTTATTTGAGTTATAAAGGAATTTGTATAAAACTTGATTTACTGTCAATGACAATGAAAGTAATTATTAGCTCAATTTATAAAATATGTAAGCAGATACTAAACATATTAAATATTTTAGTAGTTGTTGCATTTTTGGATAAAGAATTATATAGTTACATTTGCATAATAAATACTTATAAATATAACCATTGGTTGTACTAGACCAAGTCTTCGATTATCACTAAGAATTTTATTTCACCTTATTAGACCTTTGCTTTTTTCTTCATGCAATATGAAAGTCTTGAATGTCAAAAAGTGATTTTGACCACATTTTGATTTTTATCCTTGAATATATTAGATTTTTATCTTTCAGTCCAACATGAAAGTCTCTATAAGGAAAGGAAGAAAATAAGGAGTATTAAAAAGTAAGGATGAAGGGAGTTAAAAAAATTGTGTACACATTCTAAATTAGTATAATTTATTTAGTTTTAGTAAACTATTAAATAAATCTTTGGAAACATGTCTATTTTATAAAACCTTTTAAATTTAAGTAATTGAAAATATTACAAGATTAATTATTTTTCATAAAGAATGTTTTAATCGTAATTTACACTAAGGGCCCACATTCCAAATCTAAAACTTGTACCACTCCAGTAATTACGAACAATAGTTTGAATTAGTGTTGAGTTTCTATACATTTTGTAACATGGCCATCAAATTCAGTGTCCAACAGTTTTTAAAAATATTCAACTGCATACAGTCATACAAATTTTATTGTAATTTAGAATATATGCTTTACATTAACTCCTGATAAATAATATTACATCCATATAAATATAAGGAGTGCAATAATAAAATTAGGTGCAATAAAATTTAACACTAATACTGATAACACTTCTTAACCTTATATAAAAGAAAATTCACCCATTTATAGGCCTGAAAATAGCGATAAAAACTATTTTATAAATTTAGCAATAATGATAAACTAATAAAACTTATGCTATTCTCACTATAATACTATGTGCTAAGATTTTAAACCTTTACAATTACGTTAACAGGTAAAATTCATATAAATTATTCTCGTAACATGTCACTGGCTCATAAAAATTGACTAGATAATGTACTTGACAAAATTTAAGTACTTATGATAAATTATTTGTTAGTAAATATTTTATAATTTAAAAAATTAGGAGAAAATTTATACTTTTTAATAGTTGGTCCACTAAATATGAAGTTAGAGATTGACAGTGAGATGTACAATATTTAAGTTACAATTATGTATTTATTATCTTACAAAATAAGAGATTAAGAAAATGAATATTTTGGGTCTTCAGGGTCTACGCACTAAGTCTAATGAAATAATTTTTGAAATATTAGATCTTATTACCCGTAAAAAGAACAATTAAACTTTACAAATTCATAAAGTTTTTAAAAACTATGTTTCATGGTTAATGTTTTTATAAACTAGAAAAAAAATTCAAAGTGCATTCACACTTTAATTTAAATGTTCTGTTCCCAAAATAAGTAGTTGATAAAAACTATTAAGCATGGCATGATAAACATTTTACTTTTTTTCAATTCCCAATTATTAATCTTGGAATTAATAATCAGTATTTAAATAGTTTTTTACCCTTATAATAATTTTAAAACTAATTATTAACTTACATTAGTATTCACAGTTTAGAAGGAACATTTTATAATAATAACATATTTAAAAATTAGTGCATAAACATAACAAAAACCACTCGAAACAGGAACAAACCAATAAATAAATTTACCAAACGAATATTTGAACTTTGAAACAAATGCTCAAATTCATTAAAACATTAAACTTATATTTAAAATTTAATAAAATTGAAAATCTATAATGATTTTTCTGAAAAATAAACCTATTTTTGTCACTAGTAGGCGTAGTAATTTTTTTATAAATTCTTGTAATTTAACGGAAAAAAGAAATAAGTACAGATACCGGCAAACATTTTGAACAAAATGTCCTTGACTGCGCAGAAGCGATTTTTAGGTATCACTTCGGCGGGAAACTGAGACTTTGTGTCCCGCGCTGCGTCCAAGTCAACAATCTACATAAAATAAAACTAACTATTTTTAAAACTTATATACGTAAAAAGTATTCTACAGTAAAATAAAATAGTTAGACCCTTTTTTTGCTCGTATGTGTACGATGCGCAAACTTTCCCCCATTCCTTTGTTTAATGCTCAAGAAGTTTGCCGGTATCTGTACGTAAATGATGGTGTTATTTTAAATGTTAGTGCACTGATAACGTTTAAAATTAAAGATCACTCGTCACTTGTCAAGTCATTTGTTGAATGAGAGGCGCAATGTCCGGGAACTTTCATGCTAAGAACTCGGCTTTGCTCGCCATGTCGAACTCGGATTCTTCCATTTTGTACATTTCGATGAGCTAAAAAAATATAATAAATTACAGCCGGAAAGTCATATACCCCAGTGGGCTATGGGACAGTTTTTAACTACGAAGCAATCCAATAGCAACGGAAGCAGTAAGCAAAATGAGTCATCATAAATACTGACGTTATCTATGTCCTTCCCCAGTTCTTCCACCTGCTTGTCGTGTGTCACCTTCAGCTTCTCTTTCTCGCGATTTTGCTTTATTGTTTGAGTCTGGAAGGAATATTAGTTTGTATTTCATTGTCGATATTTCAAATCAATATGCGACTAGTCATAACAGCGAAATGGATAATTATTTACTGACTAGAATATAAATTTCGACATTCCTTATATTTTTAAATGTGAAAAAACAATAATAATAATCACTATAGTACAAAAAGTAATTTAAAAGAATTTACTTAAATACCTGTAACTATGTACATAGTTAAGTATATCATGTTTTATCGAAATGCGCGGATAACCAAATCTTCAAAACTACTGAACCGATATTAAAGAAACCTAATCAATTCCAAAGTTGGAATATACCAGATTTAAATTAATATCAGAGTGAAATGACACACATACACACGTGTTTTTGTGTTTAATAGATCGTCATACTGAAATGTTATTCAACTCCATCAATATCAAACTTAGGATAAAAATTAATAAATGAAATCACCTTCTTCTCGTCCATAAACTTCTTGATGTTGTTCTGCTTCTTCTCCCTCAGTCTTCTGTCCTTCTCCTGTTTAGTCTTCAAGGTCTTATCGTTGGCCACTTCCTTACTCGTCTCGACGCTGATCTTTGCTTGACGAGTGTTCATTTCTTTTAGTTCCCTGAAAATTTGTATTTATATTATATTTTTAAAGTAACTTATTTGTTTGAAGGGATTTTGAAACAAGGTCAAGATTACTGAGTGAGTTTGACTTTAGTGTATCTTTATCTTTATAATTCTACTGTACGTGTGTATATCACTAAACTCCTCCGGCTGGACCGATTTGAATGAATTTTTTTGTATGCGTTTATGTTTGTTTTTGTATGGCGCTGCAGTCGGTACTTTCATACTTTGTTTAGTATCCAAATCACTTGAATTATCATGCAGGACAACGTCGGTCGGTCCGCTAGTAGTATTATGATTTTCAATGTACATTTTCATGAGTATATCACAAAAATACTATGCCTCCATAAGTTCTCTCTGAATATTTTTTTTATATTGAGCGTAAATTAACCATATTTAGTAACTGGTACTAAAATATGACTAAAAAAGATAGTTTCTTTGAATCTTTCATAACAAAAATATTCAGAATAAAATGTTTAAGAAGTAAAAAGAACTTTGATACCTCTCATGCTTCGCCTCGAGCTGCTTCATCTGCGCCAGCTGCGTCTGCTCCATCATCTTCTTGAGCAGCTCCCGCTGATCGTCCAGCCTGGTCCTGGCGGCTGCGCATTCCTCTCTGCGGTGGCGGGAGACCAGCTCGCTCCACGCGTTGGACTGGTCCGTCACGAGCGTGCGAAAGGTCGTGTCGTTCGTCAGCTGCTCTTTACTGGATAGATTAACGAGGAATTGTTCATTTAGACTAATTTATCTTGGAATAAGACTTGCTTTGACAGGCATCAAAAATGGACAAATTTTCGTTAGAAATCATATTTATATAACTAGCCGGTGCCCCCGCCACTTCGTCTGCGCTGGATTAGTATTTCGAGTAGCTTAGCAATCAAATGCAGCTTTATCGAATACTCCTCACGGTTAGCTGTTGTGGCCTCTCAGCAACGCTCGCCACAATTTTGGCAGCGTACGCCAGAATAGCTCGCAAATGGTTGATGTTTTCCTACTTACTTGTTATTTTGGACAATTCACACAATATCGTTATAAATGGTAGCCTATGTGTTATATGATGTATATTATTATAAGCTATACATATTATTGTATAGTTCATTAAAATCCATTCTGTAGTTTTTACGTGAAAGAGTAACAAACATCCTTCCATACTTACCAACTTTTGCGTTTGTAATATTAGTAGGATAAGTGTTTCTTAACAGGATACCATATTACCAACTGAACAATATTTGTTAGAAAATTGTCAATAAAAGAGACAAAAAGTTGTCCTTACAGAACTTTACACGTATGTTTGCTTTAAGAATCTATATAAAATTGTGTTAATGATTATTTCTTTTATCGAAAACCCTTACTTCTTTCCCTTAATCATCTTCTCAATAGCAGCACACTGCTGTTTCTGTAAAAGCATCTTCTCCTTGGCGTGTCGCTTTCTCATCGCCTCCAAGTCTTTCTGCTGCTTCTTGCTGGTCTTGAGGAAGCCCTTGTCTTGTTGGAGGGACTCTACTGTTATTGGCTCGAATACCAGCGGTTCTGTAAAATTTTCGGGATTGTTTAATATTTTACGTCCGAATATTTTCTATCCCCTTCTTTAAAAATGTTCTTATTCCAAATCATTGTTATTTTTTTAATATTGCCATATTTATCTGATGTAGAATGTTACAATTTTGTAAACAATTGATTTAAAATGCCTTTATTTGACTAAATTGCGTAATATTCCCATATCAAATAAACTTTTTATTAATTCGTGGCAATTAAGGGATTTCCAGTATGCATTTAATTTAGTTTAGCTTGTGCACAAATCTAGAATAGACACCATCCACCATCGATAGCCGTTATATTTACATCATTGAGTATTTGTAGTAATTTAAAAAAAATATGAAATGCCTTAATCGTACAATGATTTCTGTATTATGCTGTCTTAAATTTTAATTATTCACAAGTAATTTTTATTGCGTTTCATTGTGGTTAAACATTGAGGATAATTAAATAGTTACATCCGATCACGTGCTGACTTGCCTTAAAGCTCTAAAAGTACCTACTATAAAATGACGGTGTCAAATATGCAGCTCTGCGCAACGTACCCAAATAGCTAATAAAACTAGTTCAATGACAAGATGTTCGCCACCGCCGGGTAACCTAAATAAAATCATCCATTGCAATAAAAGTTATAATTAATTTTATCTTCCGATGAAAACGAAAGAGTTTTCAAAACAATTGTTTTACATATATGTTTAGAGTATATCTGTGAATGTAATTCCAAAATAAAAGAATTCCGAACCAGGGGTTCCACGGTGTCAAGTTAGAATATAGATATAATCTAGACTTGTAAGAAAACAAACGTGCACTGCATCGAACTGTCACATTTGTAATTAAATTATAAGTTTTATTTTAATTAAAGTAGATTATAGAACTTGTTTATTTATATACACACATGATTCTTTTTGTTTACCACTTTACACTGTCATCTCATTGTCCGAACTACGCAAAGTAAGCGAAAAAGATTTGAATATGCAAATTGAATTATTATTGAATATTTATAGTGGATATGATAATTATAATAAAATTGTTATTAAAGTTTGCTATGAATAAAAATTTACTATTAATTATTAAAACAATTCAGATATCAATCCTATAATTGAAATAGAGTGGACATCGATAAAATTTATGTAGATAAAAAAAATACCTTTACAATTTCGCCAATTCATATTTAGTACACTTCACTAACATTACACTAACAAGTGAATAAACTGAAACCGGTGGTGTAGTGAACTGCAACCCACGGACTACGCATAGGAAATGAATCTTGGAAACGTATATTAAATATTATTTTTAAATTGCAGGAGATAGCGGGTAGAGATTTATTATAGGTAGTACTTTTAACAATGGCATCTTTGATGGGGATTCCACGTATTAGGTAGACAAGTACAAAGAGAATAACTAACGTAATATACACATAATATTAAACTTTAAATCTTCAAACATGGCTAAAAAATCATCATTTTATTCATTATATTATTTTAAAATATATACCTACCTATATAGACATTTATTTCCAACACACAAATATACAGTATTTACAATATTCACAACCTACATAGTAATTATTAAAAAGTCATAAACAAAAAATTAAAACAAGTGTAAAAAGTTTGGTCCCTGTGGCAATAAACCTTTAATACTGGCAGCATTTCCTCGCTGTATTGCTATACATATTCCTTGAGTGAGGAAAACACCAGCTCTTGGGTCAACGGTACTATCTACCAGGCGCCAACAAATCTTTAATTAGCGCCTGTGCAGTTGAACCCCACGACCCAAGAGGGTCTACTTCATTATAATTGAATCGGTGTAACTGCTTAAATCATGACCATGCATCTTTTTATTACAACCTGAAGACAATCTAACGCAAGCAGCATGAACGTTACGAACATAAGTGACAGTGTAAAAATCTGCGCACGCACGTCTTGGTTGAAAAACTTAAGACAATGGTTTGTTCAAAGCACCAAGTCATTGTTTAGAAGCGCGGGATCCAAAATTAAACTAGCCATGATGATCGCCTTCATAATCCTTCATGATGATTCTTCGCAAGGAGATGGCACGATAAGAAGAAGAATCTTCTCTGAACAAGACAAAATTTTGGCTTCAAAAGTTTGGAATAGAACTTTAAAGTAATCGCTAATCGCATGCTTTGTGCCCGACTATTATACAAATATAATTCGCAGATAATCTGAAGTCCAGGCGTTCGTAAATGAGAGCTATTTGTGGGGTTTGCGTATATAAATAAATTAACCTGACTTTGCGCTTACCTTGACGAGTTCACATTCGTGTTTCATAAACAGATATGAACGGAAGTTTAGCAACTTACAAGAAAAAGTTGTAAATCATCTTATATTTAAAACATTTTATAAGTTTTAATAATTTATTTCGTAATCCTATAGCTAACATAAATATAACAACTGGCCAAAGATGGAATACGTAATATAAGCAAAAACTTTCAGTCATTTACGAAAGTTAAAAATTATTAAATACATTTAACTAAGTAATACCTAATTCGGCTGCGTTGTCCGATATTGTAAATGTGAGGGTATGGACTGAGGGTGTATGTGGGGTGTGCTCATGATGCAGGTGATTTAGCGCTATGGATATTCTTTTAAAATATTCCGCGATAGATAAGGGAGCGTTGAAATATTACGTAACGATTTTTTTTTCTTTTGTAAAACGTTACGATGCGGGGCGGGGATTGAATTACGCATTATTTTTAATATTATTTTCGACTTTCCAGTACTTTACACCACATAATGGTAACTTTTAGGTATAAAGAGTCACTGGGTGGTTTCAATTAGTCTACTTCTATTTTAAGACGTATCTGAAGACACTGTAGGTATTGATCATTGTCACATTGAAAAATCTGGTAGAAATCTTTTAACAATTAGCTTACAACTACTAAGGATTGATACTAGTTTTAAGTTTGAGTGACGCTATAGAAGGCCTATCAAAAGTTGTTACCGACATAATATTTTTTCTAGATTTTGCGACAGTGTGCAATTGAAATACTTACTACCTTTAAATGTGTCAAAAAGAGAGGCCAAATCTGGCATTATAACTTTTAATCTACAGTTTTGAACATTATGTTAGATATTTGAAATAAAAACTGACCTTCTTTCTTCTGTTCAGGCTCCGGTTTCTTCTCTGGCCCACTCTCCTCTATGCCCATGGCCTTCATATTGTCTGTTCTCTCCTTCGCCGCTCCCATGAAAGCACGCGGATCGGACAGAGCCGCCATGAAATCTAATATAGATTTTTGTTAATAATTTACACTTTTTCTGGCTTAAAACGCGTTCAATTATCACAATTATACAGCAGACATTTCAAACAACTTTCTGTGTAACGGAAAGTGTTATGCAGATTTGTAACTCCAATTTTAAACATATAAAACTCGATACGATATTAGATCAGTAACTTTAATAGTGAATTTACTTATGAGTCTGGACTACTAGGCATTAACAACCTTAATGACGTCATTTTGGGCGAAACCCATACATGGTACGAAAACTTATATATCGTGGAATCACCACTAAAATGTATTTTTTTTATGTTATTGGGATCTTTAACCTAACTTTTACAATAACTTTTACTTTGAAATTAAGTAAGCTTACTAGTGATTTTCGATTACCTTCAAAGCCATCAGGTACGTAAATCTTTAGCTCAATGTTACAGAACAGCATAGGCAATGACATTGGGAAGTTGGCTTCAGTTCTGAGGGAGATGTGGCGATATCCCGCCTGGAGACCGTCCAAAGGCAGGATACGTTGGCCCAAAAGTTTGCCATTCTCATCGTACACCCCGAAACGCAGAACAGCCAAGTCCGGGAGTACGACCTGGTCAAATGTTAATCGAAATAACTATCAACCATTAAGAAGATTTGTAGCAGTGTTTGCCTAGCGGATCAGCGTGCTACTCTCATGCCTGAGATCGTAGGTAGACCCAAAGGAGGAAGTTTTGAAAGAAAAAAAAACAAAGGAAAAACGTCGTGAGGAAACCGGATGGCCTGCAGTATATAGCCGGATAGATAACCGTATAACCCAAAAAGTCAAAATAATTGTAAGTAACTGGAGGCTGATCACCATCTGATGCCCAGACCATCGGTTGGCCTGGTTTTTTAATAACAAGATTACATATTATTTTCAATTCTTAAATTATATTTTTTTACAGTGAGGCTACATAATATCTAATTACGTCTTCTGGTATATTTGTATAAATATTCACAGCCTCCTGAATATGACGTACAAAGAAAACAGAGCTCCATCAAGCTGGAACCCGCTTTAGAAAAAACTTGATTTTTCTAAATTTACTTTTATCTACAAACGATGCTAGTGAATGTAGTAAACTTTATTTTTTTGTAGTATCATTAATTGCGCCGAAAAAATAATTAATACCGCGCAAAGCAGGAAATATTACAAATAATTCAATAAAAAACTTTGAAACGGGTGCTAAATTGTTTGTAGTTTATTGTAGTGACAAAAAAAATTTTTTTTACCCCACTTTATTAAAAACTACGGAATAAATGCTACACCACATTTTTTGGTCACTACAATCAATTTAGCACCTGTTTTGAAGTTTTTTATCGAATTATTTGTAATATTTCCTGCTTTGCGCGGTATTAATTATTTTTTCGGCGCAATTAATGATACTACAAAAAAATAAAGTATACTACATTTATGAGCATCGTTTATAGTTTTTGAGTCGGTGTCTTTTTTTTGCATAGTTCCGTTATTTTAGCATTTATTCCGTAGTTTTTAATAGAGTGGGGTAAAAAAAAATTTTTTTTGTCACTACAATAAACTACAAACAATTTAGCACCCGTTTCAAAGTTTTTTATTGAATTATTTGTAATATTTCCTGCTTTGCGCGGTATTAATTATTTTTTCGGCGCAATTAATGATACTACAAAAAAATAAAGTATACTACATTTATGAGCATCGTTTATAGTTTTTGAGTCGGTGTCTTTTTTTTTGCATAGTTCCGTTATTTTAGCATTTATTCCGTAGTTTTTAATAAAGTGGGGTAAAAAAAATTTTTTTTTGTCACTACAATAAACTACAAACAATTTAGCACCCGTTTCAAAGTTTTTTATTGAATTATTTGTAATATTTCCTGCTTTGCGCGGTATTAATTATTTTTTCGGCGCAATTAATGATACTACAAAAAAATTAAGTATACTACATTTATGAGCATCGTTTATAGTTTTTGAGTCGTTGTCTTTTTCTTGCATAGTTCCGTTATTTTAGCATTTATGCCGTAGTTTTTAATAAAGTGGGGTAAAAAAAATATTTTTTTGTCACTACAATAAACTACAAACAATTTAGCACCCGTTTCAAAGTTTTTTATTGAATTATTTGTAATATTTCCTGCTTTGCGCGGTATTAATTATTTTTTCGGCGCAATTAATGATACTACAAAAAAATTAAGTATACTACATTTATGAGCATCGTTTATAGTTTTTGAGTCGTTGTCTTTTTTTTTGCATAGTTCCGTTATTTTAGCATTTATTCCGTAGTTTTTAATAAAGTGGGGTAAAAAATTTTTTTTTTTGTCACTACAATAAACTACAAACAATTTAGCACCCGTTTCAAAGTTTTTTATTGAATTATTTGTAATATTTCCTGCTTTGCGCGGTATTAATTATTTTTTCGGCGCAATTAATGATACTACAAAAAAATAAAGTATACTACATTTATGAGCATCGTTTATAGTTTTTGAGTCGGTGTCTTTTTTTTTGCATAGTTCCGTTATTTTAGCATTCATTCCATAGTTTTTAATAAAGTGGGGTAAAAAAAAATTTTTTTTGTCACTACAATAAACTACAAACAATTAAGCACCCGTTTCAAAGTTTTTTATTGAATTATTTGTAATATTTCCTGCTTTGCGCGGTATTAATTATTTTTTCGGCGCAATTAATGATACTACAAAAAAATAAAGTATACTACATTTATGAGCATCGTTTATAGTTTTTGAGTAGTTGTCTTTTTTTTTGCATAGTTCCGTTATTTTAGCATTTATTCCGTAGTTTTTAATAAAGTGGGGTAAAAAAAATTTTTTTTTGTCACTACAATAAACTACAAACAATTTAGCATCCGTTTCAAAGTTTTTTATTGAATTATTTGTAATATTTCCTGCTTTGCGCGGTATTAATTATTTTTTCGGCGCAATTAATGATACTACAAAAAAATAAAGTATACTACATTTATGAGCATCGTTTATAGTTTTTGAGTCGGTGTCTTTTTTTTTGCATAGTTCCGTTATTTTAGCATTTATTCCGTAGTTTTTAATAAAGTGGGGTAAAAAAAAATTTTTTTTGTCACTACAATAAACTACAAACAATTTAGCACCCGTTTCAAAGTTTTTTATTGAATTATTTGTAATATTTCCTGCTTTGCGCGGTATTAATTATTTTTTCGGCGCAATTAATGATACTACAAAAAAATAAAGTATACTACATTTATGAGCATCGTTTATAGTTTTTGAGTAGTTGTCTTTTTTTTTGCATAGTTCCGTTATTTTAGCATTTATTCCGTAGTTTTTAATAAAGTGGGGTAAAAAAAATTTTTTTTTGTCACTACAATAAACTACAAACAATTTAGCATCCGTTTCAAAGTTTTTTATTGAATTATTTGTAATATTTCCTGCTTTGCGCGGTATTAATTATTTTTTCGGCGCAATTAATGATACTACAAAAAAATAAAGTATACTACATTTATGAGCATCGTTTATAGTTTTTGAGTCGGTGTCTTTTTTTTTGCATAGTTCCGTTATTTTAGCATTTATTCCGTAGTTTTTAATAAAGTGGGGTAAAAAAAAATTTTTTTTGTCACTACAATAAACTACAAACAATTTAGCACCCGTTTCAAAGTTTTTTATTGAATTATTTGTAATATTTCCTGCTTTGCGCGGTATTAATTATTTTTTCGGCGCAATTAATGATACTACAAAAAAATAAAGTTTACTACATTCACTAGCATCGTTTGTAGATAAAAGTAAATTTAGAAAAATCAAGTTTTTTCTAAAGCGGGTTCCAGCTTGATGGAGCTAGAAAACAGGGTTTAATTCCTAATAATAGTTACATTCACGGAGTTTGGCGTAAGCATTGTTAATAATATTTATTTATATCACACCGATAATTCTTCACTTAAATACATTTAAAAAAAAAACAAAAGTTGTGACTTCCGCCTTAGGTTCTTGCTTTTAATACTTAATATGTCTTACTACTCGTATAACTTGTTGAGATCTAGATTTAAGTTGATAAACTTACCTTTCTGAATAAAAATGGTTCCTCGTTATAGACAGGGTTCAATCCGTTAGCGGGCACCATTCGTGTCCGGAACTCTTTACGAATGGTGTCGGTGGGTAGACCGTACATGTCAACTTCTACGTAAGTACCCACTTTTTTGTCTGACAAAAATTGACCCGCTATCACCTGCAAACATTTTCGACTATTCTCAAGGACACAGAACTAAAATCGACATTTATTTTTAATTATTTAGTAGGTATATATTAATAATATATGAAGTTTTTATGAATTATTATTTTATATATTAAGTTTTATGAATTGCTATTTTACATAACTAATACATTCTTTTTTTAAAGAAAGCTTTAAGATGACTGAATTACAAAAAACCACAATTAGCATGCAAATGTTAAAATACAATTAAGAATAATTAAATTATTAATAGTCATAATAAACTTTATGTCAGTATGTCAGAAGTAGTAATCTATAAAGGAGCTCGCATGAACAATGGCAGATGGACAAAGAGGGTGACAAGGTGGAAAGGGCCACCAGGGAAAAGAAAGAGAGTACGCTCTCTTGCACGCTGGGCTGACGAGCTTAAAAAAGTTGTTAAAGAAGATTGAGAGAAAAAGCATTAAGACAAAGAGAGATATTAGCCAATTGGAGCTCCTCGAATATATATGTCACCGTAAAATTGTAAAAACCGTTAGATTGTAATCTATCTCGCGAGATTGTAAACTGTCGAAAGATTGTCAACTCAACATACTGCTTGCAATTTAACGTATTATTATTCGGTAGTTATATGAAATTGTTGGGAAGTAAAATTAATCTGTAATTGACCAAAGAAGTTTGAATGATAACTAAGTTAGTGTAGTACAATCTACCGAATACCGATAACCGATATCCGATAGATTACAATCTAACGGTTTTTACAATTTTACGTTAACATATATACTCTATGAGAGTATGTATAAAATTTTAAGTGTGGATTTTCTGTAAAGATGGATGAACGTTTCAAAGAATAGATGTGGTGTAATTAATTAGGGTAAAATAAAAAAAAATGCGAGTAAGAGCAAGACTGCCGAAAATAGAGATTTTAGGCTGTATCTCTCATTTTAAAAGCTTTGTTTATGTACTTCACAATATTGCTTATTATAACGTAGACCTGTTATTGGACATATTTTACAACTATGAAACCTGAAATATCTAGAATACTCTAGATTCATGACTAGAAATTGAATTTTTTTTTTAACTGATTACCCGTTGTGAAAGAAAAGCAAGCTTTAAGGTCCCCGATCGGTCCCCTGTCGAAACCCCTAAATGATAAAAACTAAAAACGAACTTAACCGATGTGTACGAATATTACCTGTACAGCACACTGAGCAGCAATGACTCCGTCGACGGGTGCATCGGCGAAGGGGTCGAAGCTCTTATCCGCCCGACGCATGAAGTCCGGCTTTAGAAGGTACCCGCAATTCCCGTTGTATTCAAACTTGCCCTGGTTCAGCTGCATCGGAAGGTCGGAGGTCTGGAAGTTCAGGGACACCATTTGGCAGCCCGCGTTCCAGAATACCTGGAAAAAAATTAAATTTGGTAATCGAGTATCTCTTGCTTAAAGAGATTTGTGTATAGCTTTTAAAATGAGATGGAATGTTTCATAAAGCTATTTTATTAAAAATTTCATGTGTATATGTTAACGTAAAATTGTAAACACCGTTAGATTGTAATCTATCGGTTATCGGTATTCGGTAGATTGTACTACACTAACTTAGTTATCATTCAAACTTCTTTGGTCAATTACATATTAATTTTACTTCCCAACAATTTCATATAACTACCGAATAAATTGTAAGCAGTTCGTTGAGGTTCACAATCTTTCGACAGTTTACAATCTCGCGAGATAGATTACAATCTAACGGTTTTTACAATTTTACGGTGACATATATATTGTAATCAGGATTTGTATTTTATTGTTTTTACATATTCTTTCAATTATTAATAACTTCTTCCCTGAAAGCTGATTAATTTATTAAGTTAAACAGAAGTATAGTAACATAACAAACAATATGTAAAGTTTAATTGTCCCTTGGAGAAGGACCTACGCATCTACCGCTCCATCATCACCAAATGGAGATGATGAGGTGCCGTTGACGGTTAGAGATTCATATCAATGTTTTAAGTTATTTATTATATAGCTAAACAATGTTATATTTTCACTGAAGTATCTCCAAACCAATTCGACTCAATACGAGCGTTTAAAGGCCGGTAACGCACTCACGAGTATCGCAATGTAAGTGTCCATGGGCGGTATCGCTTAACATCAGGTGAACTTCTTACCCCCTGTTATATATATATATATATATACATATATAAAAATGTTACCTGAGGCATATAGTTAGACGAATCAGCTCTGGTCCCCTTGGGGTAAATTCGAGACATCTGACGTTTGTTGTAGTTGACGAAGTCAATGGCCTGACTCTTGAGGTAGTTCATTCCCGTTGTTTCGGCGAAGGAAGACATGTTGTGGTGGATGTTTCGCTCTGTTTATTATTAATTAGTTTAATGTAGGTAGCATTGAACTAGAGCTAAACTTTTGCCGTAACCTCTCAATGGGGTATGGAGCAAGGTTAATTAAGCGTAATGGTATTATGGACAAGAAAAATAACTGGTTTCAAACGCATTTTATATCACAATCTTAGTTATAATGATTAAACTGTTTTTAAACATATTTTTTATATATTTCGTAATCCTACAGCTAACAAATTATATACAACAAAAAAACTATTTTACTAAACATATCGCCAAAGATGGAATACATAATGTATACAAAATGGTTCAAATATTTACAAAAAAATAATCAATAAAAATTAAATACGTAATACCTTTAATAAATAATAAATTATTAATTCTAGTTTAATTCATTAATTCAAAATAATAATTCGGCTGTGTTGTGTGATGGTGTGAAAGTGAGGGTGTGTGTATGCTCACGATGCAGGTGATTTAGATTTTTTTAAGATAAGCGACATTGAATAGAACAATTATTACTTACTCTCGGCCTCCTCAAAGGAGATGAACTTGATGGGCTGCGCGTAGTTGACCATGGAAGACAGCCAGGGGTGAACGTTGGTGGTGGAGCCCGTGTATTGCACCGGCGGAGGGGCGTCGTCCCCTGCCGCGGCTGCCTCCACGACTATTTCCTCGGGCTATAGGGGATGAAAATAGAATAAGCCAACCACCACAGACAGTTACGAACCATTACAATGAATAATTTAGAATTTAAAAACGATTAATATCGTATATTTAACACAGGAGCAGCTTAACCAAGAATCTCATAATTATAATTTGATTTTAATTCAGGAATCGATTTAGGGTTTGATAGAATGACCCAGTTTGCTGGAATTGGACTAAAAAATTGCGGATTCCAATAATTATGACCCAGCTTTAATATAAACGTCTTAGGTCCATATTCTAATTCGTATCTCAAGCCACTACCTCGTCTTGAGTGCTGTAAAAAATTACCTTCTTGTCTTCTGGAAGAACAACAGCCGATGCGTCCTCTTTAACCTCGTCTTCAATCACGAACTGTCCCTGCCTGAACAGCTCCAACTCCTGTTTCTCGACTTCTTGCTTTAACCGCTTGTTCTTTATCATTATCTTCTTTTTCAAAAGGCACGGTGGAGGAAGAGGCATTCCTGGCTCCAACTGAAATAAGGATTTCAAAAAAACCACTCAACTTGTGTATGCCATCAACTTGTACTCGTAGAAAAACAATAAACACAAAACACGGCAAAAACTTAAATGAAAACGTGACAACGCCCTTAAAGAGTAGTCAGCGACACATGGATACCCATTTTAGCGGGTGCGTTGCCAGCCTTTTTAAGAGTAGTATGGTCTTGCTTAAACAGTTGGAGGTTGTATCTCCCAGGGAAGACCCCCACTAGTCCATAGTTCACTTGTTCGCAAAAGAAAATGTCTTGTGAAGCGGAACGTGGAAGACTTCCAGCCATCAAGGTGCGACTTCGCAACGTGCGGCCTTATTGCTTATAAGCGAGGATATTATCTCTTCCAGGTAAACCATTTTAAGAGATAAACAGAGAAGTGCATACGAAAAAAAAAATTAACAAAAATAATTGTTTAATTGATACAGACTTAAATATCCATTCAAAAATAATTAAAGTAATTTTATTACAAATAATAATATAACTTATCATAAATTCAGTTTACGCCAGTAACTGTTTTATTAAGCCAACATTGTATTTTACATAAAACATGAAACACAAAACAATTAATATCCGCCATCTTGTCTTAAAAAAATATAAAGATTATTAAGACAATCACAGGGTTACGTAGAGGTAGGAGATAGAGAATGCAATTGCTTTGATAAGAGATATTTAAAATGAGGCAGGTAGGCGAATGAATTTAGGCGCTTCTCTCTTAGTCTCTCTCAAACTTTTCCGTCTCTTTCTGTTTATGCTGTGATGAAAAGAGACACATAAATAATTTCTTTAAAAAGGCGAAATTTGATTATTATACATAATTTACAGGCAGGTTAAGCTAATTAAGTTTCCTAAAATTAAAATTCCTCTTACTAACCGGATAATCAGGCAGCGGCTCCTTCATAAGCAGATCTCCAAGAATTTCATCGCAGTACTTGGCTAACTTGTACTGCTGGGCCTTACAGCAGTGGTTCTCAAAGGATAGGATCACGGGATAGTCTGACGTCACAAAAGCTGTGTCCCTCAAAGCGTAAATCACGTCTTTGAATAAAATGTCAGTGCACATGGCCATTCCGTGAGTTATTATTGGCTCCTCGTCTTCACCTTTGCCGTCCCAGCAGTCGAGTTCGACGCATCTGCAAGAGGTTTTTGAGGATGACCCAAATATTCGTTTGGAGGATGACTAAAATTATATGATGAAGTAGGCAATTTAGTTTTTTTTTATTTAACTGTATTCTTAGTTTTCTGAAGTTTAGATTAAATAAAGGACACGATGTGAAAAAGAAATAAATGCACATGATTAGAGAGTATCGGTTTTGGCCTAAAGTATAAGAAGAAGGTAACTTACCGACATCCAGCCAGCAAAACCTGTCTATACATTTCAACAGAACTCTTTCCACCAAACTGACGACCAGATAAATACGTGTTATGGGATGAATTAATGTAATAGTGGGATAGAGGCTGGTCCATTTCCATGTAGAAGTCCAGACGGTCGAGGAACACTGGAGCGTTCTCATCCGACATAAGGTATCGGATGAGACCGTCTTTTGTAAGGCACTCTGGAAATATGTATTAAACGTGATTTATGTACGAACAAAGTTATCTTTTTTTATGTAACAGGAGGCAAACGGGCAGGAGGCTCACCTGATGTTAAGTGATACCGCCGCCCATGGACACTCACATTGCCAGAAGGCTCGCAAGTTCATTGCCGGACTTTTAAGAATTGAGTGAGACCTTCTCAATGCCAGAGGGCTCTTACGTTGCCAGCCTACTAAGCATTAGTACGCTCTTTTCTTGAATGGTTCGGATTGAATTGGTTCTTAAATTCGTGGGCAGAGTGTTCACATATAAGTGGTGCGCGGTAAAAACTGCGTTCAAAACGCTTTGTATACATATACAATACGTACATTAGGTACAATACATTGTTTATGTAACTTGACGTTATAGATTTATATGCGCGTTTATCCGTTAAAATTATCCTATTTGCATTTAAATACACATCAAACTTTCTCACCAAAGAGTACAAATATGTGAGAGATAATAAAATAAATTGTACAACTCACTGGCAGCTTTTGCTTCGTCATTCTGTTCATAAGTTTCGATAATTTCCACTGCTCGCTTGTCTTCGTACAGTGGGTAAAGAATTTCATTGAGTCTCGGGTCACGCTGCTTCTCATTCAGGAAGTTGACAAATTGTTCCAAATTGATACGGTCCGATTTGCCTTGAGTTCTGTAAATTTTCGTATGAGCTCTTTAGCAATAGGTTCGTTTTGATGAATCGTATGTTCCCGTCCTGAGCACTAAAAAGCAGTCTACCCAAAAGAATAGTAAGTCATTTAAACATCCGACCTATCAACTTTTTGATATTATTTCAAAACCGATTTTAAAATCCCCGAAGTCGGAATATACTTTTATTAAAACTTCTTAATGCTTGTGTTTAGCTTTTACTAATGAGTAAACTTCCGTACAAATAAAAAATTGTCTTCGAAAAATATATTTAACTGTAAGTTATTTTATACTAATAAAAATATAGCTAGACAAAGTGTAGTCTAGGTGTTCATGTAAATTTATTATCCACTGCGCATCGAGAATGCATAACTTCATTCAATTTTGCACATCATTAAATAAAATATCTGTACTGATAATGGAGGAAAAAATGTAACTTTTAATGAACAGGCGCAGGGCATTTCTGCGTATGTTTCGTTGATATGTTTTACCAGTTCCTGTAAAATAATTTTGACTGGAAATCGAGATATTATACGAAATCTCTAACCACAGGCCCAATTACCGATTCAAAGGAGCAGTTTCGCATGTATCGTGCAGACGGACTAATAATTTGTTATATACAAAATAATACTTACATAGTCCTAAACAATTCTTCAATATCATTTCTGGGGCAGATCTTATGATACAGGGCGTAGAACTTATCAAATGTGAATGCTTCTCTTTCCATAGCCTCATTTTTCCCAGAAGGAAGTCCGAGTTCCGAGAGACATTGGTAAACCAGCTTTTCCGTTTTCCCTGAAGCGAATGTTCGCGCGACCACCTTAACTGGCACCTTGCCTTTGGGATCCGTGAGGAAACTTAGACGCATCCAACTAGAATTTTCAAGGTAATTTAATCATATAGATACGGGGGTGGAATTTTAATATAAACGCAGCAGACGTAATAACATTTATACATACATTATATATTGGCTTTTATACTAATGAACTAAACATGCACCATAGTATTAGAATATTTAAAAGATAAAATAAATATAAAAAGACAACCATATAAAAATGTCCTTTTGTGCATTTGGACACAAATAAAAACGAAATCTTTCTTAATTTAAAGCACTAACGTGTCCATCTCTTTTTATTAGCCTTAACACAAATTGTCAGAAAGAGACTTTCATATGAGCTTATTACAATATTACATAGACTGATTTAGCTTTTATGGATGAGATAAACATGTTATATGTGTATAGTAAAGCACAGATTGCTTTGATCCGAAACAAAATCATTGTACCTTATTATTTGAAGACTACAGGATAACATAAATAACGTATATTAGATACGCCCGAGGATAAAATGCCTTGTGACAGAAGTCAGAACGAAAAAATTCAGTTATTTGATTATCAATATAACGGTTTACAAGTTTTATTAATAATATTAAGATTTTTTATACAAAAAATTGTCGATTGATTTGATTATGATGAAAAATGAAAATAGTGTCAGAGAACACAGCAAAAGGCTCACGTTTTATTACGTAATACCGACGCCCATAAACAATCACATTACTAGAGGATCACAAGTAAGTACGTTGCCCGACTTTTACAAATTGATACTTTATTTTTATATGGCCCCAAGTAGAATTGATTATTTTCACATCTAGTAACAAAAAAACGAGTAGACAAAAAAAAATGTGTGCGTGTACTAGGTGTACACACGTAAGAAGTGAAACTTCTTTATGACCTTATTTTTCGAAAAATGATCTACTATATGCAACTTTACAGAAATTGGTTAAATAAAGTTAAATTAGAGAAAGTTTAACAAAAGGCTTTTATTATCATAGACATGAATACAAATACAATTATTTCATTTTAACTTCTTACTGTACTACTATGTAGTACTAAGATTATTACAGAATTTCATTAATTGTAATAGAATTATTAGTATTACTATCATTGTTATCGTTATTATATATTTTTGTTACTAATGGCTTCGAATCTCTTCGGATCAACCGTGGTAGGGACAAGAAAAAGATGGCGCGTAACGGAAAAATGTGACGCGTAACGAAAAAATGTTACACTAAATTTTTCCCAACCCCGATAAAGAAGTTTCACTTCAAAAACGCCAAAAATGTTATCTACTACCTACATCCCAGAATTATTAAAATAACAAACTCCGCTCTATAATCTATGTTTATCTCTTCGTCTACATCTTAAACCATAAAAGGTGAAAAGTAAATGTATACCTATATTTTTGTCTACCAAAATTTAATCAAGGTAACAAAGAGCCATTTACAAAGAGAAATCCCCAATTTGCGAAACAATTGTTTTACTTCAATTTACTTTCATCTAATTTTAAACATTTTCGTAAATATTGTTACACAAACAGGAAAATCTTTTTCCCTTATTACCGTATTTCTACATATTTTGTCAATATATTAAACGCTTAATTTTTGCGTATCCTCGTATTCATTTTGAAATATTTTCCTTCGGATCAAAACTATCAGAATTTAAAAAAAAGTGCGTACAAAGTACACATGATAGAAGTGAAACTTCTTTCGGAAAGTAATTTTTAAGTCTTGCTCGTATTTATACAAATCAACTTAGGTTTCCGAGACTTAGAGGGAGGGAAAAAGGAAGATATGTCAGAAATTTTATTTTTTTAATTTATTTCTTTGATAATAAAAAAAACGTGGCATTTTTATTTACTATTCGTTATTTGAGATTTCAATAAATTATTTTGCATAAAATATAAATACTAATATTTCATAAATTCTCTTTACAAATTTTAAAAATAGAATATCTATAAAGAAATTCGCCCTTCTCACTCTCTCTTAATCGGTCTCAATCGCTCTCTCCCTTTACTTCGACAAAAAAGCTGACGTGACGCTAATATTATTATTATTAAAAAAAAATACTCTCTTACGCCTAAAGAAGTTTCACCTCAAAAAATAATATACAGAACTGGGCAGACTTCCGACCACAATCCCACCCGATGTTAAGTGATGTTGAGGGCACGCCTGTCCAGGAGATGCCTATTTAACCGCCGCTTAAATGAACTCATATTAAACTGTCTAGGAAATATGGAAGGAGGCAAGGAGTTACACATCTTTGCTGTTTTTATAATAAACGAACCAAATCGTGCAGTGCGTCACCTGGGGATGTCAACAACAAAGGGGTGAAACTCCAGCGTGCTTCTAGATGAGAGTTGTTTGAAAGGGGATATATTTATAGACAATACACCTGTAGCCACATAATGTGATTATACTGATTGTATTTGTATGAGTGCTTTGACCACTTTTTATATCGGCAACCCGTTTCGAAAGACGTCAATATTTCTAGCAGCGCACACAATATAATATACTTACTGCTTCATAAGACTCGTCCTCGGACAGACATTGTTAATTTTGTTATTGTGAGTGATGTGCCGCAACCCTTCTTTCCACACCTTAACAAAGACATGCAATGACCCTTGTATAATATATCTAGCGTTTGAAAGTCTAAATTCAATTTAAAAGTTGTATGAGCGATGCGCGATTTTCATTGAATAAGGAAATTGTATTTTTGTTTTAATTTACAATACATGGACTGGCGAAGAACATATGTGATATAAAACCTTTTAAATTAATAAAGGTAATTTTCATATGAAACATTTATTGCGTTTTTAATTTGTTGTTTTAGAATTATTATAGTAAAAAGAACGATATGTTCGGTATAATTTGTAGGAGTTTTATTTAAAAAATGAGTTATAAAAAAGTTTATTTTATATAAATAAAAAATAATACATCCTTTTTAGGTCTGGGTCTCAGGTGGATGTATCTGTTTCATGATCATTTGGCAATCTAATAGGCCAGTACCTGACACACGTAGTCGACTTTTTGTGTCTAAGGCAAGCCGGTTTTCTCATGATGTTTTCCTTTACCGTACGAGCGAATGTTAAATGCGCACATGGATAGAAACTCCATCGGTGCACACCCGGGGATCGAACCTACGGCCTCAGGGAGAGTCGCACTGCTAATTTCAAGTTTATTATATATGTTTTTCTAAAATTAATTTCGTAACCACATTTTCCCTCTTTAAATATACGCTTGATATTCGTCACGTTGAAATTCAACGATAAATTTGGGTTTTTAAACTTTCAAATCCAGCTCTATTTGAATTTTAAAACCACCATCTGTGTAAACGTTGATTACCATCTCATACATTATACAAAGGTCAGATAAAAAATAAAATAAACAGTTAACCAACACTGGATAAAACTGATGCTATGATCTGAAAAACTTGAAGCCATCGAAAAGCAACTTTATGTGGATTATTTGACACGTTAGCAAAGCACTTTTCGTAAAATGTATTTTAATTTCCAGGAATCTATTCAAATATTTTCTCTATTTTGCTTTTAACAAAGCATTGGTTAACTGTTAAAAACATGCAAAGTTTTGAAACACAAAGGCGTTAGACAATAAGCTTATTTAAATAATTAGTAACAAGTTTAGGCCATGCGAAAGCTTTCCAGAGTAAAGGAACGGTAGCTTTAAAAGTTATTCATCGTAACGCGCTAATTATATTCGAAACTAGTAGATTTGAGATATAATAATGAATGCGGATTTTCTACCACACTTTTTTTTATAAGTATAATTGTTTAAGCCAGTGTTTCCCAACGTGGGGTACACGCCCCAAAGGGGGGCAATTTAATTGTTAAGGGGTACTCGAAAATGTACTTACTGTATTTCTTATTTCTTAAAAATTCCTATTCAGTTCTAAAACCTATCATTAACATAATTTTCTGTGTTATTCGGCATAAGATTTATTTAAGATATTCACAATAAAAATAAGTATTTATTTATTGCTTGCAAAACATAATTTGGTAAATTAAATTTTAATTACTAATTATTATTGCATAATAACTACACAGACTAGTTTAGAGAGTTATCTTTATTATTAATTAAAGCTCTATGAATTTTGCGTCACCGTCCTTTACTCTGATTTATTTGCGAGCCTCAAGTGTCCCAAACTTACTGTTTCTTGAGACAAGTCATGGGGCAAACGTTGTTGGCTTTCACGTTGTGGGTGATCTTTCTCAAGCCATCCAACCAGACCTTGACATTTTTTTTAAATTTTAAACCACCTGTTACTCTATAACTCTCGATAGCGATTCCGACTGAAATTTCGAGATATTGTACCGCGCCAAATACACCGAAATTCCATACAAAAGCATCCGTATCGCCATTGAAAGTTACAGAATACCGACGCAGGAATAATATTTGTAAAGTCTATAAGAGTTTAGGGTGTAAATTCATAAACGAGACTAAACGCTAAGTATGACTTCCGTATGTCAAAAACGTATTGAATTATGACAGTAGCCATACTTTGAGCTAAGTCTCCTTTCTTACCCTCAACTTCACACGGTCCGTTAAATACTGGTCTACTTGTTGATTAGTAAATTGATAAAGAGTGTTTAAATTTAATTAATGACGTTTCATCTCATTTATACAATTCAATCTTCGTTAACAAACCCTTATTCATAATGAATAAATCTATGTCTACCGTTTTAACTGAAGTATTCAACTGTCTCTTCTCATTGTATGTATTTGAAAAAAAAGAGACAAAAGTGTTGAGTTTCATCATCCACGTCAAGGCAAGATACAAAATACCATGCGTATCACCTCGACGTCCGTCGTTCCACAACTGAATGATTCTTGAGGCAGTTTCTGCCGCGCACCACCACTATGTGGAACCAGCTGCCCACTTAAGAATTTCCGAACCAATTCGACTTAGGGTCCTTCAATAAAAGAGCGTACCAATTCTAGAAAGGCCGGCAACGCACTTGCGGGCCTTCTGGCAGTGTGAGTGTCCATGGGCGTCGGTATCACTTAGCATAAAAAAAATTCTCTCTAAATTTCCGGTATAGGTTTCTAGTAAATTCTCTTAACTTAAGTACTCTTTCTTTCTTTTTTTTTATGTAATAGGAGGCAAACGGGCAAGAGGCTCACCTGATGTCAAGTGATAGCCCATGGACACTCACATTGCCAGAAGGCTCGCCAGTTCTTTGCTGGTCTTTTAAGAATTGGTACGCTCTTTTCTTGACGGACCCTAAGTCGGATTGGTTCGGAACAATTTCAGTAGCAGCTGGTTTCACATAGTGGTGTGCTGCAAAAACCGCCTTAAGAAACGCTCAGTTGTGAAACAAAATGGAAGGAATGTATCAATCTTTACCTTGGCAGTATTTGCATCAGGACAGACTACATGTTGATAGTTGATGTTGATGTAATCCGTACCACTGCATATGGTTAACGATTTTTCCTCTAATTGGTTTCCATGTTTGGTCGTTAGTTTGTCGTTCAATTTTGTGTCCTGCAATCGTTGAGCAAAGTAAATAAGAGATCCGAATTCAAATCCGATACAAACTGAATTTTAACATCAAACAATCACAGATCTCGCTTGTTAGCCTACATTATCTAAATAATTAATTATTGTTAGTACCAATATACTCAAAGATAAGATTTTAATCTATTAACGTAATTAAGTAATAGATGTAAGATATTCGAGGTAATGTGTTCCCAAAAAGTCTTCATCCAGGAGGCTTGTAAGTTAGGGTTCCTAAATTAGCCAAATTAACACAATATAACGCCTGCCGCCTTTGTGGTTTTGTATTTATTATTTCGTAATACAGATAACAAATACTATATGTTTATTATGGTATATAAGATACAGGTATCACTTATTCTACGACAATAAATTTGTCTCGGTAGACATCCCTACTCATCGGCAAAAAAGACATAGGGTGTAAGCAGAGAGAAAAAGCCGGCGTAAAAACTCTCGGTACTCTTTTAAAATATCAAAGCATCATACAAAATGACTATGGCCAATATAGATAGAAGAAACCAGAAGGAGGGAGATACGGTCCGCTCTTTATTTGTATTAAATTACTTTGTTTGTATTAAGTAACAAACAATTACACTAAAAATATAGCCAGAGATGGAATACATAATATTTACATACAAAAAGGTTCAACAATTTACAAAAGGGAACAAACAATAAAAATAATTTAATACATTTAACTAAGTGGTACCTAATTTGGCTGTGTTGTGTGACGGTGTAAAAGTAAGGGTAAGTGTGAAGGTGTAGGTATGCTCATGATGCAATGTATTATTAGTTATAATTTGTGCTTCAATCACTTTCAACTCATGTAGAATGTCTACCAATTAAAAATGTTTTAAACATAAACATGTTCCTACTCTGCACGTATGCGTTCTGAGGCTTTTACCTTTGGCACTCCTCCAGATCTGATGTCGCTGACTTGACACAGTTCTATCACGTCTCCATCCTGAAACCAAACAATGCGAGAATAATGCATCAATCTTTTCGAAGATCATTTCATGTGAATAAAAAGATAAATTAATATTAAAATATTGTATTAAACTTTTTTTAAAGAAGTTTACACGTATTATTTTATAGTTAGTGTTACGTAACCATGGCAATTATTTAAACAAAACAATTTCAAACACTACCGATTGTTAATTACAAATAAACAGTCGCTTTTTAGAAGGAAATGAAGCGGAAGGAACCCATTACTACTAAGATCTCACAATAATTTCCTGCGACACATGGTGACAATTTCCGCTAGTTCCTTCAGAACAACAATGCATCTTTTTAAAATCCATATTTCCTTTTTTTCAGGGGTCAAACGGGCAAGAGGCTGCGATGTTAAATGATACGTCATGGGCACTCTCAATCTCAGGCTTGCGAGTATGTTGCTGGCCTTTTAAGAGTTGGTACGCTCTTTACTTGAAGGACCCTAAGTATAGGTTTGGAAATACCACAACGGGTAGCGGAATCCACATAGCGGTGGTGTCCGGAAAAAAATCGAGAAAGCCGTCGAGGTGGGATTTCATTCTGCCGCAACGTCTGATGATGAAACTCAGCTGGCTGGGTTCAGACATTTTGATACCGTAGTTTTAATTAAAGTTAACAAATAAGTATTAAGTGCTAAACAGTGAGTGAAAAAATAGAACACAAGAACAGAGTGTCTCCCCATTAATAGAGACTGTAAGTAGTATTATTGGACACTTCCACAATTGTGTTAAAAATCCTATTTAGTAAATTAGGTTAGACTTAGATTACTTATTAGTCTTAAGTTAGGCTAGATCGTAATATTCCATAATGTCTTAATGAAGACACATGTATAAAAAAATGTTAACAAATTAAATTATGCAAAAGCAAACATTGTTACTTCCATTTACAATCAAATTTTAGCTCATAGTATAAACTGAATACCTCTATGAAACCATAAATCATTTAACTGCTACGGTTATTTTATATACTAAAACGCTTATATACATTGTATTACTATATATATTTTAATCAATTAATAGATCATTATCTTTCAATCAACGTTCAATTAAAAATCTTTTGTCGTATTCAATCAAAAAAACCAGTATTATCGAACTACATCGCTCAGCTGACGTCCGACCTACATACGAATATTGTTATCCGAGGCATTATGGATGAGCTATGTTTGCTCACTTAAAACGCGAATGATTTTAGAGGGATTTTTGTTGAGTATAGTTATTATAATTGTACTAATACTAGGCAAACATTCTCAGCACGCTTAGATTTAAATGTCTTCAAAAAAATCGCAGATTAATTAGAAATAGCCTGTCTAGGGACTAGTCCCAGGCCTTTTTATCACCTAGATAATAGTTAACTTTATAGTAAGCCTTTTTACACAGCATTTCTTTAATTTTTCTTTATTTCTTAAATTTATTAAATGGCAGAGTTAAAAGAGCCTCTGGCAGTTTATTAAAGGAAAGTATCCCAAAAAAGATTTACTAACTTTAGATAGTCTAGTACGCGGAAATTGCAACCTGCGTTTGTTATGTATGTATACGTATACAGTAAACTTCTCGCTATTATTGTATACATATTACATACATAATATTTTCATAAATATATTAGGTACGAGAGAAATTTCCTTGAATTTATCTCTCAGATATTCCCTACATTTTAAATTTTGTTGCTCAGGGATAATGTTCCAACCTAAGGGTTGGATGCATTGGCGAACCCCTTAAGGGCGTGTGGACCCAGCCCTACAGTCCCCGCTTCAAGATCGACATCATCTCAAACGAAAGCGTCGTAATGGTAAGAAATCAAATCATATGTAAACAGTGAACAGGAAATCCCTGCGTAACGAATTCTTTTTGCCATTAAAACGTCCAGAATTAAGATCAAAAATATACCAATCTTAGGATATAATCAAAGGCAGCACCAAGTGTTTCATGCTCTATAGCCTTTTTCTATTTATTTAAGAAAACGAAAGAAAATTTGCCATCAAATTTCCCAATTACACGTAAGACCACATCTCAAGCTACTGTTAATTAAATAAAATGTAACACTGTTCTTTGATCTTCATCTAATTGGATCTTTTCCTCTCCTAATGAGGCAGCCTCGTTTCTGGGCCTATTTAAGTAATTATATACTGGTCCTTTTACTTAGATATATTTGTTGTAGAAATGTTGTGCCTGGATATTTAATGACTGTACTGTAAGGTTATAGAGCTGTGTTGGCCTAGTGGCTTCAGCGTGAGACTCTCAACCCTGTGATTGTAGGTTCGATCCCCGGCTGTGCAATGTGCAACACTTCTTTTCTTTTTCGACTTTCTTTCCATATGCGCATTTAACATTCGCTCGAACGGTGAAGGAAAACATCTTGAGGAAACCGGCTTGCCTTAGACCCAAAATGTCGACGACGTGTGTCAGGCACAGGAGGCTGATCGCCTACTTGCCATGATCATGATCATGAAACAGATACAGACATCGGAAGCCCATACCTAAAAAGGTTGTAGCGCAACTTTTTTATTTATTTAATGTAAGTTTATATAATATAACACTCTGAGGGCGAATTTATGATAAATAAAGAATTCTTGAATAAGTATTATACAAGACTTCTATTATTATGTCAGTGTAGACGACACTTTGACAGTTCCAGATAGCAGTAACTAGGTCATCTCGGATGCGCCATTGTGCTTTGATGTACCATTGAATAAATGCGCCACATCGATTCGTATGTCTAGGTTTGCCTGAATGGTACGTGTGTCTAGTTATAAAAGTATAACGCTCAGTGGTAGCGTTCGATTGTCAAAAGTCAAAAATCATTTATTCATATAGGTAACACAATGTACACTTATGAACATCAAATGCTAGAAAAGAAATATACATTAAATGCTTCTAATTTTACATTAAGTACCAGTTCTCAAATCAAGGGCGTAGAACGAAAGAGAAGAACTGGCAATAAACTCTCCGCCACTCTTTTTAATCACACACATACACAGACACACAGGCCTACCTATAGCCTTAAAGACCAAATAAACTGAAGAACTGAACAAAAAGAGATGAAGCGCCATTAAAAAAATATCTCGCGATTACGTGAATTGCTATTATTAAAAATTAAGAAAAGTTAACTTTATGACGCAAGTTTCTTTAAAACATTTTCAATTTCTATTATCGTCGATTATAACTCCCTTAACTTAAATTTACAATTTGGCTACCAATTACGTATTACATTATTAATTTCATTTCTTTTTCAGGAAAGCGATGTCTGATAGACTGCACGGGACATTGCTTAAAGTTCTGGTGGTCTTGGCTCTTCCCGCCGGGCTCGGGCGACATCTACTCCAGAAATTTCCTCATTATATTTAGGGACGAGTAGGAGCCCGCTGGCCGGCGAGTTACCTCTTGTCTTTATCTTACTGACTTATTTGTCAATTCTGTGGCAGAATTTTCCCAGCTGCGATCTGTGCTCGAGAAACATGTCGGATAGCCCATCCCGGGATTCCCTTATACCAGTTTCGAGCTTCAGATCGCACCTGGCTCTTTAGAAAGTCGGACAGTCTAGAAGTAAATGAATCACCATGTGGTCGGTTCTTTCGTCAGCGTCGCACGCGGGGCTTGTCTTCGGTCAAGTGATACATCAAAGACTATGGAATCAGTTCATCGACATCAGAATGGCGGACGAAATAAAACGAATGGAATTAGACGTTATGGCCTATTTCAGTTTATGTTTCTCTTTAATCCATTAAGCTCATTGTAGTTTCAATTACGTTGCAAGTACAATTGATTTATGACTCATAAACGATAGAAATGGATTTGCGAATTGAGTACCGCAATGCTCCAATAAAACTTTTAGGTAAACACAATTACATCAGGCAAATATATCTGCGTAGATGCCAAGCCAATGTTAGATTCGTTACAAAACAAAAGGCGTTCAACATTGGATGGGAAGTAATGTAGCTTTACAGTCAGTCTCGTCTTCAAACATACTTAGTTGTTATATGTTATATCTCAACGTTGAATATCTAATAAAGCCTATTCCCATTGCTTACATTGAATAGAAATTTGTTGCTTAAATTATATATGGTCTATAAAAATTAATTTTATAGACCTTACAATAAGTACCTACATTTATCAAGCAACTAAAAACCTATTGTTATCTTATACATGCTGAATAAATAAATAAAGAATGACTTCTGTATCTATCTTATGAACATTTGCCAATTTTTTGGCTGATACCTGCAGTATTTCCGAACCAATCCGACTTAGGGTCCATCGAGAAAAGAGCGTACCAATTCTTGAAAGGCCGGCCACGCACATGCGAGCCTTCTGGCAATGTGTGTGTCCATGGGCGGCGGTATCACTTAATATCAGGTGAGTCTCCTGCAGATTGCCTCCTATTACATAAAAAAAATCTAATAGGCGACTTTTTGGGTTTAAGGCAAAATTTCCTCACGATGTTTTCCTTCACCGTTCGTGCGAATGTTATATGCGCACATAGAAAGAAAGTACATTGGTGCACAGCCGGAGATCGAACCTCAGGCATGAGAGTCGCACCCTGAGGCGACAGCAGCCAACACTGCTCAAATTACGTGCTAAATACTAAGGCAATAAAAAAGTATTAATTTATATACAAATTATACGTCTAAAATTTCGTAACTCAATTACGTTAGCTTTGATCGAGTGAGATGAAGTCAAGGAGGTCCTAACTTGATTCCTTTGATTGAAGGGTGCGAGTAAGTCAACAGTGTCGAGCCATGTGATGTATTAAAGGGGATTTGAGACACGAAATATATTTGAGTTCATTGATATCAAGATCAATTCAACTATGTGTATAAAGCAGCAAAGGCATGATGTTCTCGTGCGCTTTATACTTCATATATAAAAAAATAATAAGATTCAACCTTATATAAACTTTTGATAGGCCTGGCGTCACGAAGATGTGCAGCGTTTGTCTGTGAGTAATCCAATTTGGCGTATCACGGACGTGGCAGACGATTGACACTGGCACACGTGATGTTTTGCGTAGGTTGCATTTGTATAAGATGAAATACATTTTGTTTATAATTGGATATAATATGCTAGATTGTTACAAATGTTAACCAGACTTATTGGATTACGGAAACTGTAATGTATACACATATATATAATTGAACATTGTGATAAATTTAGTGTCCGTTTAGTAATGATTACAAAAAGACCTGATCGAAATCTTAAATGGGTTTTCACTGCCCCACACTTTAGTTCAAAGAATTATTATATATATTATATTATCAATTAGTCTATATAACATTTATTCTGTATGCAGTTAAATTGTACAAAAATTATATTATAAAACTAGGCCGCGTTAGCAAAGAAGCCATAGATTCGAATCACGAGAAAAAAAACACAAAACACCCCTCGCCTGGATCTGTTTAGAAACTACGAAAGTCGTATCATTTTAATTTTTAACATTTAATAGTTTAAGCACTAACTTGTATATTACATTTAAATCATTTATTACTTAAACATTTCCGAACCAATTCGACTATGGGACAAGAAAAGAGGATACCAATTCTTAAAAGGCAACGCACTCGCTAGCCCTCTGGCAATGAGAGTGTCCATGGGCGGTGGTATCTCTTACCGGTGAGCCTGCTGCCCGTTTGCCCCGTTTCTATAAAATAATTAGAGTAATTGGACTAATATTTGGATTATATTGTTATTGAAACCAACTAACGAAGTCAAGTCACTACGGTTACATAAAATATACAACAATAAATAATATACTGAAACATTCCGACTAAAATAATTGTTATTCTTATATATGTACATATAACTGCTGACCCGGCAAACGTTGTTTTGCCATGTATATTATTTCTAGGATTTTTTTTAGTTCTATAAAATAACAATCTACTATAATAAAAAATAGGGGTTGAACGTAGAGGGGTGAAAATTAAGCGTTGTATGTATTTTTGTATCATAAAAAATTAAAACAAAAAAAAAAGTTCTAAAAATAAATAAAAATTTTTTGGGGTGGACACCCCTTATCACTTAGAGGTTTGAAAGATAGATAATAGCCGATTCTCAGACTTACTGAATATGCGTAAAAAATTTCATAAATATCCGTCGAGCCGTTTCGGAGGAGTATGGGAACGAACATTGTGACACGAGAATTTTATATACATATTAGATACAATTTTGCTCTAGTAGGTCGTCTTGAATTAAGCAATAAGGCTAGAATACATACCTTTCCTTCACTTTTCCAATAAATGAAGAAGCCATACTCGTCGACTTTGAAAAGGCATTCTTTTTCCAATTCCGTGTTGTCTTTTTCTTCGGTCCATCTGTCGAATACAGCTCCCTGCAAGTATTAAAAAAATGAATGTATGTCTCTCGGTAAAGCATCGAAACTTCGAGTTCATAACGATAAAATGTCATATATAGGTTTACCATACTCCAGGTAAGGAAGAATTTTAAATTTTATAAATTTATAAGAATTTGGCACGGATCACAGGTAGCTGCCATTTGTTTAGAATGCAATGCCTTGGATACACTGAGGTTATAAACAGATTTTATAGCTGTAGTGAACTTTCAATCCATTCCATACTAATGTTATAAGTGCGGAAGTCTTGTTTTTATGGCAATTGGATTCAATAAAATTTTCTCTTAATGCTTTTTGGATACGATACTAGGATATATTGTTAGATTATTTTTAAGAAAAAGTCGAACACAAATAAGTCAGTGTTCAGATTTCATCATCTGAACATCAACCAACTGCTATCATGGATCACGTGTGTTCTAAATCGTAGCAGCTGAAGAGCAATTTTAATTATATTTTATTTGAATATTGATCATCTGTTGATACGGCTCACGTGTATTCCAAATCTTAACAGCTGAAGATGCGCAATACACCAACAGCTCACTAGAATAATATCATATATGTGTGAATAGATGTAATTAGTATTTAAGATGTTTTTAAATAATAAAAGAGATTTGAATATTGCTCTGTCTTGTTCATTTCTCGCTTCCTCTCAAAGTGACGAAGACTACTTCAAGCCCTTAATTATCGTGGTGATCCAGCCCGGTAACTTTGAGATAATCCCACCACCTCGAACCTTTGATCCTACCCGTAGGGCTCCGTCTGTTAGGTCTCTTGGTGCAGACATCCTTATATATTCACTATTTATGTTATTATTTATTATTATTTGTATTATAACACAATTTTTTTTTTAATACAAACCTTGGATTTGAATTTTATCCGTAAGAAATACTACATGGAAATTTCCTGAATGGCAATACTCTCCATCTACTTTTATGCCTTTCATCATGGGTCGCAAGCTTTTGACTATATGAATTTGCAGTTAAGTCGAGATAGCAAACGACCCTCTAAGACATCTATAAAGGGCAGTCATTACAGCCCATGGACACACACTAGAGTGCGTTGCCGGCCTTCGTGGGAGGAGTATTTTTTAAACAATTGAAGGTGGTATGTCCCAGGGAGTCGATTTCACAGTTCGTTAGTTCGCAAAAGATAATGTCTTATGAATCGGACCATAGAAGACTTCCAGCCATCAAGGTGATGGGGTTGAAGTTTATTTAGGCGTAATATTATTTTCCGAAGATACGAAGAGGCCACGTTGAAATTCTCGTAATTTTATACTTTTCAGATACACGTATCTAACGGTATGTAACGGTATGTGTTTCGTGGCCAAGGAATGTTATTACGATAAAGCAATAAATATGTTTTCAAGAACTCAGAATAAATTGTTTTTATATAAATTTAACTTACTTGGAGCAAGGGTTCGGGTACGGGGATCTGCCAGTTAAATTCAAATCGCTTGGTCATGATGGAGCTGCTTCCCCACCACTGCTAAATTTACCACGAAGACATTTCCTGCAAATTACCACGCATTAAGTAACAGGTAACACATTTCTCTTGAAAATATTTAAAGCTAAATTATAAAAATATCTTTCGTCTGCGACTAGTAGCTTAGCAAATGCTGTAATTCAGAGGTCATGTGCTCGATTCCCAATGAAAGAATTTTACTCGTGTAAAGACACAAAAGACTTTAATTATATTTGATTGCAATAATTGAGAATTCTTTCGCCGAAATTGTATCAATTTCCAACATTGCAAAAGTCTAATGATAAAAGTTGAGAAGACTGTAATTACTGCCTTCCTTTAACTCGAAATGACTTGATAAACTTTGAGGACACATTAAACTGAAAAAGTTTCGACTCCAAAAGTGATCTCGTAGTTGCCAAGAAAACTTTCGAAGGAAGAAGTTCAATAAGCTGTCAGTAGTGGTATAATTTGTCGCTGAACGGAGAATGCAATATCATATGATCCTTTTTATTATATATTTAATATTAAAGCTTCATATACCGTTTTCTACAGAAGAAGAATTTGTTTGCATATTTGTGATTGACAAAATGCTACAGTAAGAAACAAAACAGTTACAGTCCAGTAAAAAAACAAAAGTACTGCGTTGAAATATAAGCAATTTTATTCAAAAATTTGACAGCGCAAAACTTTTTTTTTAATTATAGAAGCAAACGGGCAGGAGGCTCATCTGATGTTAAGTGATACTGCCGCCTATGGATACTCTAAATGCCAGAGGCCTCGCGAGAGCGTTGCCGCCCTATACGGCCTTAGCATGTTAGCATACATATGGGCTAATTATTTTTGATTAAACATGTGTCAGAATAACAATTTAAAAAAAAACATGGTTTAACTTTTGAAAGTACATATTGATGAAATAGACTTTCGTTCCCTTTGCAGTAGAGACTCTCGGGCCGTGGGGTTCAAGTACACAGGCGCTTATTAAAGATTTAAGTTGGTGCCTGGTAGTACCGGTGACTCCAGAGCAGGTGCTTTCCTAGCTAAACGACTAAGTATGTCAATACAGCGAGATAATGATTCCAGCATTAAAGGTACCAAATTTTAAGATTTGTTTTAATTTTCTATTTATCAATTTTTAATTATTATTACTATGTAGTAAGTAGGTTAAGAATATTGTGATTACTGTAGTATACATTATAAATATATAAGAAAACTAGGATGTAGGTTCAGAAACGGGAAATTGAGGATGAAAAATCCTGCTATGAGAACACAATGTCACAGCTCACATCATTACTAAAATCACATTTCCAACTCCTTGCTTAGTACTCGACCTAAAATTACCAGTTTAAAGACGTCTGCAAATTGCCACTTGCCGTTTCGACAATTTTTGATGTGGCAACACCGGAGTATTTTTCGTATGAAATAACACAACGTTATTACGAAATGTAGGGCGGAATAACAGACGGTCAACATAATTAGATACAGTCCAGACGTATTGGCCATACAATGTTTAAAGTTTAGTTCTGCTTAGAGAATTTATTACATACTAATTATAAAAATAAATGAAGAAAAAAATCTGGGTCAGATCTGGGCCTCAGATTTCTGTATATGTTTCATGATCATTTGTCAATCTAAGTAGATAACCAGCCTCCTGTGCCTGACAAACGCCGTCAATTTTTTGGGCCTAAGGCAAGCCGGTTTCCTCACGATGTTTTTCTTCACCGTTCGAGCAAATATTAAATGCGCACATAGAAAGTAAGTCCATTGGTGCACAGCCAGGGATCGAAGGACTCTCAGGTATGAGAGTCGCACGATGAAGCCACTAGGCCAACACTGCTCATTATCATACAACTAAATGACTAAATTAAAAAAAGGAAGGATTATGTCAATCATATCATTTTTATTGCTTATAGTTAAATAGAAAAATAGTTTTTATACAAAATCGAACAACTCATAGATCGCTATAATTTAACTCATAAAATTTATTAAACGAATTAAATTTTACCTATGAAAACGTCCGGTAGATTAAGGTAAAATAATAGGATTAATAATTTTTATTTTCAAGGTCATGAACAACAATAAGGAGCTCAAGGTTTCCAGTGTCAAAGGCCATGGCATCAACATGAAATAACTATCGAAATATAACTAACAGTTAATTTCATGCATTATAAATGAATATTATTTTTTTATTTACAATTTTCTTAACCTACATAGTAAAAATAATATTAAATTAAAACAAATTTAAAAAGTTTGGTCTCTGTGGCGAGTTTGAGCGAGGAAAGTCCAACTCTGAGGTCACCGGTACTATCTATCAGGCGCCAAATTAAATCTTTAATTAACGCCCGTGTACTTGAACCCCACGGCCCAAGAGTCTCTACTCTCTATTTGATGCATTTCATTTCGATCTAACAAAGTCTCTTTGTTAGTGAAAAATACATTATCATAGATAAATCAGACTATTGCTTTCTCACAAGTAAAGTTTCGTATCTCTCAACTAAACGAAGAACATTTTACTTTTAATCTACGGTAGAATGATCTGCGATTTCTAAATAGAATACGATTCTATATGAACCCGAGACCGTGTTTAAACGTGACTACGGCTCTTCACGTGTTCTCTTTGTTTTCGGGAAATAGAAAAAAACATATCTCTGCCTCATTGGGCGCAATGAACCGAACCGATTCGCATAAATGACCTTGTTAGACGATAATACAATTGTTCTATCTCTTGAGGAAATACTGGAGGTTACGTATTTAGCAATCAATTTTATATTATTTTTCAGTCACTTAAGTTAATTGTTTATCGCAAATATATCATATATTTAAACAAATATAAACCCTCTCTCTCTCTCTCTCTCTCTCGTTGGTACGATGTTCAAAGTCCATGAAGTCTTAAAAGAGTGATTGATAATCTTTAATTATCAGGGAGCCTGGTGTTTTAGTTAATCAGCCGGTAAATTTGTAATGAAGAGCCCATAAATCCCGACTAGTGGGCACATTATATAAGAGAATCGATAGGAAAGGTAGATGACCGGGTGCGGCCCGCACTAATTGCCGACAGTGATTAAAAGCCTTTGTGTTATGCCAGAGGAATCACTCGCCTATATCAAACCAGTGAGTGTAAAATTTTGTTAGTTTTTATATCTAGGCTGCAAAAAGCGCAGATGAGAATAAAGTTACATTACACAGCTTGACATTTATGCACGCTTAAAAAACCCCGAAAGAGGAGGTTATTAGGTGTATTTTTCGTGATCCGACCGGCGAATTTAAGGTGATTTAATTTTCGACAAAGGTTTACGTGACGAGATTAGGAGCTCAGATTATTTCAACTGCTTATAACTGGCAAAATCATAATTAAAACCACTTATGAGAAATATTGATATATATGAAATCGCTTTTGATAATACCAAAGAGATTTAATAATTGTATAATGCAACGTTGAGATCTTTAATCAAGAATTAATTATTGAACTGACAAATTAATTCTCAGCTTTTAGAATTACTGTCTCATTATATATAATATAATGTGTAAGATAAAACATTCTAATGCATTTTTATGATGAATAAAACATTTTTATTTAACTTTATTTTATAAAATATAAACTGACAGTGCAAACAAAACAAACAATAATTAAGAGTAATATATTTTCAAACCCAAATTGCGACTCTCAGTTTGACCTAAGACTTAAAGGACAAAACGTATTTCTTGTATCTCAAACGAATTGTAAATAATAACAAATGCAAGTCTGTATCTAAATATTGAATACAAGGTAAGAAATTTCCCCTTACATTATCATAGTTTGCAAGCAATTTCCAAGAAATATGGTATATCGCTGAAGATATTATGTCAGTTGACAGTCGGCGACGCGTGTTGAAACGGAGAGACGCGAAAATCAAGGAAATAACAATTCGACGTTAGACGATATTCACGTGTATGTTAAAATTAAAGATTTGGTTCATTCATGAATCGAAATTAATATTTAAAAAAAAATGCAAATTAACTGTGACAACTGAACTGTAATGTAGCAAAAACACGCAATTGCTATTTATAAAAGAACTAAACATTTTGTTTTGTATTCAGTTAGTTGACTATAAAAATAAACTTATATGGATAGTTTTACACATATGTACTTAAACACAAGACACACACTCAACGTTTAAGTACAAAGTTATGTAATAAATTTCAAACAATTTTCTCTGAAGGCGTTCGAAGTTGTATACGTATAAGAGAATAGCTAATTATACATATTACGTATGCTGCCTTTGTTTGCTTTTACGTAATTTGGAATAATTTATAGGCTTCTTAAGGTTACTTCGGTATACTAAAGGCACTTAATTAGTAGTTTTTTACACAGCTTTTCTTTAATACATTGCCTTTTAATAAATTTTACAAATGTATTAAAGAAAAGCTGTGTAAAAAGGCTTACTTCCTATAAAGTTAACGATTATCTAGTTGATAAAAGGGCCTGGGACTAGTGCTAGACAGGCTACTTCTAATTAATTTGCGATTTTTGTTTTAAAATAAGTGTTGTTTGATGATTTGCTATTTTAAAAGAGTATTTTACGCCGTCTTTTTCTCTCGGCCGAGGGTGTACCCTCTGTCTTCTTTGCCGATGAGTAGGGATGCCTACAGATTCTAATTTTATGACTTGGAATAAGTGATACCTGTATTTTTTATTTTATTTTAAGGAGTTTCCAAATAAAATCTATTTATAGATAGACTAGATTTTATTATATAATTTAATCAAAATCCTTGTGATTTACTTTAAATATTAAATTATCAATTACTTTTCCATATTATAAATATGGAATATATTTGTGGAGACAAAATATATTCAAGAACATTATTTTCGGTCGTTTCAGTTTTTTATATACACTTTATATATTAACCATTGAATCACACATCACGGATACAGTTTACTAGTCAATAAATACGTGTTTACATTCAATAAATCTCCTTCAGTATTTTTGAAGTCAATTAAAAACTTACCTGAAAATACTGAACAATATAACTAAATAGACAAGTATAGCCAACGGGATTCAGAACGAAACTGAGCGAATGTAACGTTTAATCCTATTAAGTGAAGCCTTGCTAATGGAATTAAGAGTTAACGTGCTTTTATAATAAATCCCTTTTGTGCGTGACAGTACTCGTAACGTGAATGTGGGTAAGGGTCCATAGGTGGATCCAATTGGATGACTATCCAATCATTATCAGAGAGGTGGCGACGGGCAAGATGCCAATCTTAATGGAAGTACCAGTCAACATATATTTGGAAATCGTGCACGGGGAATAAGCCTGTTGTTAATCTATATAAAAAAAAAAGAATCGCAAAATTTGAATTGAACTCTGAGAAAGGTTTTATGGAGTGAGAATTGGAGAAATAATAGATTTAATAAGTATTTAGGTTTTTATTCTGGAAAGGCGAACAGTTTTTAGCATTGCATATGTTGGTATGTAGCTACTAAACAGGTAGGCTAACTAAAAATATCATATTGAGGCAAACGAATTTCGCGGAAGCAGTTATTGAATAATAATATAAATAAGAAACCGGTGAATCTGCGCCTGAATTATTAATTAATATTTCTTAATTATTTGCCAGGAAATATAGTCCAAAACATCTAGGTTATATGGGCGTCAATCAAATGGAGGCGGTTGTGTGAACAGTACTTAGTAAAGTTCTATGTTCGTAAATATTATCTTCTTTCAGAACGCTTGTTGCAGACACCATTCATTTTCCGAATTACTGTATTTTTTTTAGTATTTATTATATTCATCCTAACAGGATATGTAATAGAAGAATAATAATTATAAGAACTAAAAGCAAAATTAATATTCTTTAATACAAAGCCATTTTCCTCAGGTGTTCTTAAAATTCAAAAAACATAGTCCATGTTTGGACGAAGCATTGCTACAATATTTTTTAATGACGGAAATAAAATATTAAATAAAAAAAAATAAGACATCAGTTTATAGAAAGCAAGCAGGGGATTGCTGCTTGCTTTCTATAAACTGGTAACCAAGAACTCTTTCTATGTTCTATTGATTGGGAAATACCAATTGTCTTCACCAAGTGACTGCACGATAAATACTTTGGTTCTTTATTTCGTACTAACGAATTTCGAGAACAGTTTTCGCATAAACAGTCAATGTATAGTGAAGACCAAACAATGTCACTAAATAGAGCAAAAGCTGAAACAAATAATTCAAATGTGGTTTTGTAGGACTGAGAACAAATACGACCTATTCAGACTATATTTACGAACTTCGACCTAGTGGTTTCGGGTGACCCAGATTGCCTCTAGCTTCATTCAATCAAAAGCTACTAGAAAATGTATCAGTATAATCAAGTGAGGAGTTTTACATATTCCATCGAAATAGTATCATTTATATTGGTTAAAATTAATTAATGAAAACCAATACACACACACATGGTTCACAAATCACACACATCATTTTTATAAGGTTACATGCCTTATAAAAATGATTAGCCTGATTAGCCTCCCTTAAGAGATATATTAAAGCTATAATGCTTTGATAATACAATTACATATATAATATAGCCCGCAGGTTTTGGTTTTATTCTAGTTTCCTATTGTACAATTTTCTACAAAGTATTGTGTATATTTTGTAAATCCTTCGTAGAAACTAACTTAAAATAAATAAAATATTATCAAATTTCATAAAACTATAAAGAATTATATATTTAAACCATTTTTAAATATATAATTCTTTATATATATATTTCATTTTATATAAATCATCTCTATCTATGGTTGAAATGCCGTTTATATAGACGCTGAAGATTTTTACGTCCTCTTCAACGGTTTATATTTCAGTCAATGAACGTTAGACTATACAGAATTATATATTTAAACCTTTCTTATAAACCACTCTATCTTTTGGTGGTAAACTGTATAAAAATCTATTTGGTAGTTTGAGTAAATGCCGCTTATATGATGATAAGATTTTTTGCGTCCTCTTCAACGGTTTGTACTTCAGTTAATTAACGTTAAACCATTGAGAATTATACAGTATAAACTCTTTATAACGAATTCCAAGAGACCGAGCAGTTTTTTCGTCATAGAGAGTTTTCGTTATAGGACGACAAAAGAAAAAGAAACAAATTAGAAATTATTGTGTAATTTCTAATTTTATTGCTATCAATAGGTAAATTATTCTAAACACATAATATATTCTGTTAACTTTGCCTGACGTAATACACTATCGTGTATCGTGACGATGGTGCGTATAGTAACTGAGACCAAAATATCCTACAGGCAATGTAATCTAAGAACAATGGCACACGTGTCAATGAAATTAACAATAACAAAGGCGAGACAGCTGTTTATGACCTCAGGTGTCTTTCTTAGAAATTTCGGCACCGCAAGAGGCTAGTTTTGTGATTATAAAAACAATTACACTAAGTATGTTGTTGATGTCTAAATATGAACATATTTCTTCGTTATAAAGAATGGCTGTTGCGTTATAAAGAGTCAATTAATGTATAGGTTTTGTGTTCAACCAAACAAATGTAAATAATTTTACGTTATGGACAGTTTTTCGTTGTAACGAATGACGTTCCAGAGAGTTTACAGTGGAAATTTAAACCTTCCTTATAAATCACACTATGTATTGGTGGAAACTGTATTAAAATCCATCCAGTAGTTTTTGAGTAAATGCCGTTTATATAGCCGCTGAAGATTTGTTGCGTTCTTCAAAGGTTTATATTTCAGTCTTGTAATTTAAATGTCCAAAAACAACATCCGTATAAATTAAGATCTAGATAACTATGATCTAGCACATAGAACATAAACCTTTCGCTAAAGTTTAGCTGGACGTTTAATTTATAAAGCCTAGGTCGACCCAGATTTGTGGTTTCCCTTTTGTCGTATTAAATGGATTTTCGCCTCAAGGGGCAGGGTAATGGCCCAACTTTTATACCGTTTATTGTCTACCGTGGCTTGGTGACTACCATGGAGTTACTTTATTTATAGAAATTGCGCTTTTATTACTTTGTGATAAGGTTCATTGTAGGTTATTATCGTAGAAAACTATACATTCGACGTAAGCTTAGTAAAGTTAATGAGGTTCTTGTTGTTACTGTAGCCCTTTAGTATTGTTTACGCAGTAGGAATAGCAATTAACTCTTCAGTAATTAAAATTATCACAAGGCGTACAGCATTGTTTGAAAAAATATAAAATGGGACAGCCTATAATTATCACATTTTCGTTTATTAATTATAGATATTTTTATAAGTAATCATAACAATCAAATAAACAGTATTTACAATTTTCTTAACCTACAAAGTAATAATGAAAATTAATAAAAAGAAAATTTAAACAAATTTAAAAAGTTTGGTCCCTGTGGCAGTGTACCTTTAAAGCTGGCAGCATTTCCCCGCTGTAATGCGATACTTATTGGTTGTTTTAATTATAATTATATTTTAACGGTAATTGCATAAATATTAATTTGAGCCCACAAAAAGTAAGTAAAAGAAGTAGGTAAAATGATAATGGAGGCCTAGCAATAAATTGTATCCAATATCATGTCAACCCCAGTTGTTAATAAAAAAAGGGTATACAACAAAATATACTTTAGCCTGAAAGTATAGTTTCCTGGAGCACATCGCTTTTTAGTTATAAAGTTACTCCTAGCATTCCTATAATATCACGGGTGCAATATACTTTTAAAAGAGTTCACTAAAATAATATAATAAATCCAACAATTCTTCCTATAGAAAAACTTCCTTCGCTTATTATATAAGATCGAATTAATCTTAATCGAATTGTATGTAACTTCCTATTTTAAGAGATGTTAACAAGGTATTACAGTATTTAGAAATAGATTAACCACGTTTTCTGGCGATGGCCGTGACATGAGCTGATTCACGGCATTAACGTAAACAGTGTAGCGTAAGAGCTTAAGAATTGCAAAGAAATATCTATTTGTATAACTGACACGTATTTGCTGAACATAAAGGCAACAATATCGAATTTAAATAAGTAATCGCATTGAGTTTCAATGTGATTTCATGGTACGCTCCTACCATAGTAGTAAAGTTCCCGAAAGGCGTTCATCAAACCACACGCTTAAGAACTATCTATCTAAAGGAAAGTGGTTATAAAGCGACAACCGCCGCTGATTAGCACATACTTGCTGGGATATATTCTAAGATTGTACGTTCCGGAAAATTATCAAAGCTGCCAGAAACAACCTTTCTGTTGTATTATATATGTATAATGAAAAGCCGTATCGTCATGGCTAAAGATGCCATGACACGTTAAGGCAACATCTGGAAGAAAAGAGGAATTGGTATCAAAACCAAAATAAGACTGTTACGGGCAGCGAATCGTATCTAATTTCGGCCATACAATGCGCAGAGGCGATGAGAACTTGGAGAAACTGTTCGTGGTTGGTAACACAGAAGGCAAAAGATCACGTGGCCGTTCACCAACCAGATGGACCGATCAAGTGAAAGACTCATCGTCCTCAAAACTGTACACTGTCATAAGAGAAGCGCTGGACAGAAACCGGTGAAAACAGATAGTCCGCTCTAGATGCTTCGTTGCTGACCACAACAGACATGTGCTGCCGATTAAAGAGAGAGACTCGTACAGTCCAGCATCAACAAGCTCCCATTCCCCGCTTGCTCTCAACATGTTTTTGAAGCTTATTGGGGTAGTATAATAGATTTCAGGTTAATTTTTTCAATCACGGCTCCACCTTTAAACAGCTCCAACTGTTTTTGTACATATTTTCATCACTTGGCAATAATGTGGTGGGGCATGCTCTTTTACACTATAGAAATTAATTAAAACATCACGATTTGTGAAATGAATGAAAGGTACAAATTTTTGGCTTTACCCTAATCTTACCTGATCAAAAACGCCACCTAGAATCAAATAAAATAAACAATAAATAAAACCTACTCTAACCTAATTCATTGGGACCCACTGGGAACTAAGACAAATTCATTTACATCATGCATGTAATATTATCAGTTTTTTAATTTTTTAAGGGGTCATAACCATACGCCTCCTTAATAATATTAAGTCGTAAAGAACGATAGAAAAAAATTTTGAGCTGTTTTAAGGTGAAGCCGTGATTCGACAAATTTACCGGATATAACATATCTATACATTATTATATAGCTATACATCTGGTATAAAACCACTTTTAATTGTATGACGTTTTATTATTTTTTTAGTTTATTTTGGCCTATGTATGATATATACAAATAATTTAGGCAGGTATTTTAAGACATAGTGCTACCTTTAAGAGTTTAGGTAAATATAGGAAGATGTATATTTCAAAGGCTTTGAGAACCCTATCAAAGGTCGATTTTAAGGTCAGTAGGTACTTTTACTACATATCGACCATACCCTTTATTAATTAGTCTTAATTCGATAAATAATTTCGTTCACCAAAATTAATATTTTTATTACAATATGATGTCACAGTTCAATGGCTTAATTATTGCTATAAAAAAGTTTGAATATTACTAGTGGTTTCCAAGAATATGTAAACGTATTTAAAACTTAATTTTTGTTGTCATATCTGAAGATTCATCTTAAACACTCGAAATATATGAAAACGTATTCCCCTACTATACATTTTTTAGACTCCACTAGGTCGTGATGACTTTTCAGTTTGTGTACTCAAAAAAAAAAAAAAAAATCCTAAAAGAAGGAATATGTTAAACAAGAGCAGTGGCTTCAGCGTACGACTCTCATTCCTAAGGTCGTAGGTTCGAATCCCGGCTATGCACCAATGTACTTTCTTTATATGGGCGCATTTAACATTCGCTCGAACGGTGAAGGAAAACATCGTGAGGAAACCGACTTGCATTACACCCTAAGATTCGACGGCGTGTGTCAGTCACAGGAGGCTGGTCACCTACTTGCCTATTAGATTGACAAATGATTTTAAAATAGATATAGAAACCTGAGGCCCAGACCTAAAAAGGTTGTAGAGCCACTGATAATAATCTTAAACAATCTCTTAGGCTACAGCGATGTACACAAAGATCAAGGTAGCAGAACGATAACCGTCTGTTTGCGAACTCATTCAAATGTTTAACAGGATCGCATTTAGTTTTATTGAGCCAAACTTTATTACACTGCCCCACTAAAACGCAGCTGAGTTTGAGTTTATCAACTGCCAACTTTTTTCCCGGGACTTAAAAGCCTTGGAGTTTCAGAAACGAGTATGTATGTCAAAATCCAATTCGTTTTTGACGGACGGGAGTCACACTTGGCGCTAAGGGTATTCACACAAGAGACAGAGCTAATATTGGCTAATATACTCAAACTCAACATATCTTTATTCATATAGGTAAAAAAGTACGCTTATGAGTCGTCAAAAAGAAGTTAAATGAATTGTAAATTTGCTACCAGTTCGCAGCGGGTAAGAAGAACTGGCAAAAAACTTTCCGCCACTCTTTTTAATCGCCAAGTATTGTCATACAAATTGTTTGAACTGGAGCAAATCAATCCCAAGGATTAGGATCATTTAAGTATTCGTCAAATTTATAAAAAGCTTTATTGATTAAGATACGTTTAACGAGGGCTTTGAATTTATTTAGTGATAATTCTCTAATTTATACAATGCGATAATACAGCCAGTATTTTCGGAACAGCTGATATCATAGTTATTTTGTTTATATTGTAAACAAATGTAGACTTTATCGTAATTTTAACCTGAGATTATAACTGCGGTACATTTTACAGAGCATTTTAAATTTGGTTATAGGTTTTAATTAAACAAAAATAGTGTAATTTGAGTTCTCCTCAGTACCAGCTCCTTCCGCTTATCAACGAAGAGCGATTCGAATCGTCAACGACCAGTTACTTTCCGTGCGGCTTGATCCCTTGGCGTTGCGTAGAGATGTGGGGTCTCTCTGCATCTTCTACCGCATTTACCAATGAGTGTTCAGAGAAGTTATTCGGACTAACACATGAGCTGAGTTTCACCATCGGACGTCAAGGCAGAATACAAAATCCCATCCGTATCACCTTGCCGTCCGTCGTTCACCACTATGTGGCTACTGAAGTATTTCCTAACCAATTCAACTTAGGGTCTTTCGAGAAATGGGAGAGCCTTCTGGCAGTGAGTGTCCATGGGCGGCAATATCACCATCAGATGAGCCTCCTGTAGTATATGTTTTTTTAAGTTTTAGATATACATAACCAAATAATACCTGTAATCTAACCAAGAAATAAATAACTAGTGAATCAGAAAGT